>NC_044313.2:51700367-52900367 GCF_007474595.2 Lynx canadensis | reverse complement strand
TTAAAAAGAAAACAGATACAGCTATATTCAAGAGCAAGATAAACATATGCAGGGACTAAAACGGGAAGGAAGTATGCAATTAGACTCTGGGTTCATGAGCTGGTGGAAATAACTGTGTAGGGGAAGAGGTGTCATAAAGTGGATGAAACTGGGAGCTGGGCTGGGCCTGGATGAAAAGAAGGCTGAGTGCCTTTACTCCTGGCTGTTGCTTTAAAAAGCTGTGCACCTGAAGTGGTGGCACAGAGACGGCTGAGCTGCCAGATGGCTCAGAATTGGGAATTGTAATTTCCCCACTATCAAAAACATGTTATGAATCAAAAAATAAATAGCTATTTAAAAGAATAAATGGAGTTATTGAAATTAAAACAAAAAATAGGTTGATCAAACTCTAGACCAAACATATTTGAAGGGAAAATTAGTGAATTGGAAGATAGTACTGAGTAATTCACTCAGATGTAAAATAGAGAAATAAAAAGGAATTAAGAGATACAAATATCAATTGAGAGGCAACAACTTAACATCTAACTGGGTTTTCCAGAAAGAGGAAATAGTGTGAATGGTGGAGAAGATATATTAGAAGAAATGATGGCTGACAATTTTCCAGACTTTAGGACCAGCATCCTCAGGTTGAAAGGGTATTCCAGGTCCATAGTAAGATAAAAACAAAAATCCGCACTAAAATTATGGAGATTTGATCCTAATTATTAATGTGTATAGAAAGAATCAGACAATTTAGACAACATCCCCAATTTTTTTTAATGTTCATTTATTTTTGAGAGTGAGAGAGACAGAGCACGAGTGGGGAAGGGCCAGAGAGAGAGGGAGACACAGAATTGGAAGCAGGCTCCAGGCTCAGAGCTGTCAGCACAGAGCCCGAAATGGGGTTTGAACTCATGAACTGCAAGATCATGACCTGAGCTGAAGTTGGACACTCAACCAAACTGAGTCACCCAGGCACCCCAACAACATCCAAAATTTAATAGCCGTTATCTCTGTGGAAACATTGTGGGTTATTTTTGTGTATTTATTTATTTTTTTTGTATTTTCCAACTTTTTTACACTGCATGTGTATGTTAGGACTCTGGATTTTAAGCTGGAGAAACTTGATGTGCACTGAATACATATTTTGGGTGGGGGCTAAGTAGCTAGATATCCCCATTACAGAATGGAACTCTGAGATACTAAGTAAATCTGAAACTTTATAAAATAAGTAGTATAATGGTTTTATTACAGGTTGTAATCTTTTTGTCTATATTTCTGAAATCCCAAAAGCTCTGAAAACTGGAAGTTTTAACTTTTTTAAAAAAGTTAATTTTTTTAAAAGTTAATTTGGCAGCAAAACTTGATATGAGGCTCTCTGTAATATTTATCTGCCTTATACAACTGTATATGTTTTGTTGTAGAAATATTAAGTTTGTTAATGACATGCTTGATGAAACTGTGGGTGGTTTACAAAGTACATAGTACATACAGTATATTATCTTCCTAAAAGCCATAAAATTCGGAATCTCATAAAATTGTGGCCCCAAAACATATCTTGCCCAAAAAATTCAACAAAAGGATTGTGGACCTTTATTAAAATTTTAAATTGCTTTTAAAACTTTGCTATTGTGCAGAAACATGAATTTCTTATCAGTTGCTGCATTTTTCCTGAGGTTCCCATTCAACACATCTATGATTTTAAGTATTTCAAAGATCTCTTCTGTTTAGCCCTACCATAATACTGGTCACGTATGTCATGGGGCGCCTGGGTGGCTCAGTCGGTTGAGCGTCCGACTCTGGCTCAGGTCATGATCTTGCAGTTCGTGAGTTGGAGCCCGGCGTCGAGCTCTGTGCTGACTGCTCAGAGCCTGGAGCCTGCTTCGGATTCTGTGTCTCCCTCTCTCTCTGCCCCTTCCCTGCTCATGCTCTGTCTCTCTCTGTCTCTCAAAAATGAATAAACGTTAAAAAAAAAAATACTGGTCATGTCGTTAAGTTATTAGTCTTTTCTTCCTGTAAAATACTGACTGACTAAAGTAAAGATTTTTCTTCAACTTTTGGGTCTCAAGATTTAGAAGGCTTATTTCACTGAAGTGGTCTTTACAAACTGAAGTTTCACATGCCACTTGAAAAGATACTTTTTGAATATTTTCCAAAGCAGATTTAAAGTTGTTACTTTTGCTTACATGTTTTATTTCTGATGTTTTTTGCTTGAATTGTTTGTACTTGTGGCCTCCTATGATTTGTGTTCATTTAGGAAGCAATGTAATTAGCTTTCAGCATAAGAACATCTGAACATGTGAGTTTCCATTTGCATTTTGGCTTTCATTGCGTGCATGCTGATTTCAGTGTCTTTTCTAGAATAGAATAAGAAAATATGTACAGCATTTGTCTATGGGGAAAATTCCTTCAGAAGTAAATATACTTCTATGTAAACATTTTATTAAGGCCCTGTGGTCAGTGTTTTCTTTTTTAAATATAAAATTGCTTATTTGGTGGAGGAATACATTTTCTGAAAGAGTGCATTTACAAAAAAGATCTCAGTGACCTATCAGAATGATTAATCTTTTTCCTGTGGTTTAGCAAGTCCTTAATTAGTGACCCTATTTGAATGTAATTAGAACTCTAAAAACATTGAGGATTAGCAATACTGTTCTTAATTTTGTAGGGTACTGTGTAACATAATATGCTGTGTAACCAATGGATAATACCACAAAATGGTCTTTTAAAGGAATCTGTCTCTGTTGACTCATCCAAGAGGGGTCACTTGGAAACAAAATATAGCTGAAGAATCAAATTCAGATGTCTTGGTTTTCTCAAATTCCTTTAGGCTTGATATAGCAATAAACTGTTTTACTCTTTGAGCCCTAGAGCTGAAGTCTGAAAAACCATGTAAGTTTTTGAGTAAACAAGTTGAAATACAAGAAAATTATTTCCTTTAAAAATAAACAGTTCAAATGTGTTGTCTTTGAAGTTAATCACATGAGAAATTTGAACATTTTCTTGTTTTGTAGGCATGACTAAGGGTAGTCTTAGGTTCCTCCTAAAATAGAGTTTTTCAGAAATTGTTTTTCCTAAATGGAGATGAAACCATAGTTATCATTTTTAGTTTAGTTTTGTTGAAGATTAAAGCTGTTAAGCTGTAGAAGTGATGCAGGCTTATACCCTGGGTTATGTCTCTGTTCTTACACACTCAAGATGAAGCGACTCTAGTACAGATGGCTTGTTGATGCACATGAAAGTATACTGACAAAATTCTACTTGTTTTACTTAGCCATTGCTTACCCAAATGTATAGAACTGGGTGGTTTAGATTTGAAATAGTACAATAAAACAATTACAATTACATTGTTTAAAGTTTTTTAATTTTTTAATTTTTGTGTTTTGAGAGAGTGATCAGAGGAAGTGCGGAGAGAGAGGGGAGAGAGGGAGAATCCCAAGCAGGTTCTGCACTGTCAGCTCACAGCCCAATATGGGTCTAGAACTCCAGAACTGCAAGATCATTATCTGAGCTGAAATCAAGAGTCTGATTGAGACTGACTGAGCCACCCAGCTGCCCCCATAGTTACATTATTTTATTCAGTAAGTAATATTCAACGTTTAGTATTAAAAATAGTATTTTAGTAAAAAAAAAAAGGAAAAGATTTGTCTTTTTTGGGGGTGGGGAATACAAACCTGTGTTTGAATGTTGTAAGGGTGCTGTATAGAGAAATACATACATTTCTAGACTTAAACTCACAGATCTTTACTTATCTTGGTCTACCCTCCTCCATTAGGCAGCAGTTCCTTCTTTAGCACTCATTTCCCCTGTGTGTGCACCATTCCTCCCCTAGGTTCAGCACAAATAAGGGAAGAGGAGTACATTTTTCTACTAATGGAAACGCGCGCGCGCACACACACACACACACACACACACACACACACACAGACGAGACCTTTGACTTATGTGAAGCTTGAATAAACTACATTCCTGAGAAGATTTGTTAATATCCGGTAGATATCAAGTCCAAGCCAGAGCTCCTTAAATGATTTGTTGGCCTACATGTTGAATCTTTACACTTATAAAACAGGTCTGTATACTCATAAGCAAGCTGTTCTAGCCATTCCTTTTGAGCAGTTTTTCCAAAGACTGCTGGGAAATGCTGGCGGGAGTGGGGGTAGGAACAGGGGTGGGAGGAGATGACTGGGTGCGAATTCTCTGGTAGGGTGGGACCTCACAGAGCTGAGGTTTTCTGCAAATTGTGGAGTTGGGGTGTGAAAACAATAGCATATTTCAGCCAAGATGTGCCTTTGAAATTGTAATTTACAATTTCATGTGATTTTTAGAAACTTTTGAACATATTTTAGAACCGTTAGATTGTTAGTGCCTTAAAATCAGTCTAATATTTACATAGTAGAGGAGAGAATTGAAGCCCAGAGAGATTAAGTGGTATCAGTCAGGTAACACAGCTAGTTACTTAAAGCAATTAAGTATTTGAGTTGAGATTTGATCCCAAGTCCTATAACTTCCTATTGTATTTACCCTCCAGAACAAGAAACGAAGTGCCTGTTTTCTTTGAAGTTTGTTCCTTTTGAGATAAAATAACATATTTAAGGATTATATCATGTGCTCTTACTTACCTTTTCTTACTGATCCTCACAGGAAGGGCACTAGATAATTGTCTTCAACTGAGGAAATAGACCCAGAGAGGTTAAGACTCCCTAATTAGTGAGCTCTCAGTTCACACCCAGGACCTACAACTCACATTTCCTGCTGTTTATATTACATTTATGAAGATACAAATTGAGAACTTGTCAAAGTGAATTCTGTGTGTCCTAGATAATCACACTATTTAAAGAAATTCGGTGGCACTGTGTTTAGTAATCTTGTTTAATTTTTGTCTTTCAAGTTCTCTTATTAACCAAACATATGTAGCCCTTCCCCTCAAACCCCAAGAATAAATAATACTGTATTCCCTTGTGGAATATACTTCAGTTGGTTAACTCATTGAACTTGACTTTTGAGCAGATTTCCAATTAAAAAGCCTTGAGCAAACCCAATTTTGCTTATGTTTAAGAATTAAACTGTTCCAGTTAAGAGAACAATATCTAATAAGTTTTAATTTACTTTGCAGATTTTAGACTTTCCCCTGATATTAATAATTAGAATCTTATGTCCCAAATGTTATTAATTATTATAATAATATGAAGTAACTTATTTAGAAAGTGTAATATATGCCCAAGATTACACAGTGAGTGTCAGAGATAGGATTCAAACCTGAATCTGTCTTATTAAAGATTTTTAATAATTAGCTATAATATTCAGATATTATGTAAACAACAGCAACAGGAATCAACAGTAATTTGTATGACTAAAAAATTAAGCACACCCTTTGTTTCAAACATTATTCCTATATTATAAATGAAACAATAACTAGTAATCATCTGAAAAGCTGTTAATCTTTTAATACTATCAGTAATTTCAAATCCTGTGAAAATGTTCTACCAGATCTGAGATGGCAGTGATGAGAATTTTTTTTCATTAAAAATGACCTATAGTCATAATTAGCCTTGGATCTCATACAAATAATAATAATAAAAATCAACTTTTAATAGAAATGATGAAATGTTCGGTTAACCTACTTTTAAGAATAGGACTACAACATTTCATTAAATTCATATAATATTTAAAACCTCAATTCCATAATGCTTGATAATCATAGAAAAAAGAAAGTGGGGGAGGGAAATACAGCTCTGTGAATAGGAAGGGGGAGGTAAAAGGAAGTGATAAAAAAGAGAAAGGCTCAATTCCTCTTAGCTATTTCTGATTTCTGTATAATCTCCAGCCTCAGACACCTCCTCTTTTCAGCTTTTCACTCAGCCCTGAACTGTGTGAGTTTGTGAGAAACTTCTTGTTATGAACTGGGTCCTAATAAGGTTTTTGTTTAGCTTTGTGTATGTACCTGTGAAGTGAGTAGTATAAATTAAAAATGCTTTTCAAACTACATCATGAATCAATTTAGTTGTAGTATAACTGGTATTTTATAAAAGGAAAACAGAATAGAAAGTATCAGTGCATTGAATATAGTAAGTGTTAAGTATTGCTTTGTGAAACATTGTTCAGTTAGGTATAAGTATAGTATATTAGGTTGCAATGCAAATGTATTTTTCACAGTGAGTGTGGCTTTCTACCCCAAAATTTAGTGGCTTAAAATAACAACCATTTTATGAGTTCATGATTTTGTGGGTCGGGAATTCAGACGTGGTTTGACTGGTTGACTCTTCTGCTCCATGTGGTACTGACTAGGATCACTTGGAGGTATTTAGCTGACCACAGGTCTGGTCTGGAGTGTTCAGTTTGTCCTTACATGCTTGATACTTCATTGAAGATGGCTGGAAAGCTTGGCTCAACCTGCTTCTCTACCTCTCTGTGTAGTTTGTGATCCTCTCCATGTGGTTTCTTCAACCTCTTTGTTGGGCTTCTTACCTGGCAGTTCAGGGCTTTAAGAGACCAAGACAGGAACTGGCAGTCCTCTTAAGGCTAGTCTGGAATCTGTTATAGCATCACTTCATATACCCTATTGGTCAAAAAGTTCTAGGGTAAAATTCAAGGGGAGGGGGCATAGACTTTTGTCTCCAAGAAATTGAGGCCATTTTTAATCTGCCACAATTATGGTAGAGTAATTTTGAAAAACATGACTGAATTATATTTCCAAGCTTTTAATCTGTTATTGCCCTTTGAAAGATGATTACTCTAATAGTCTTTTCCTCCCCATTGGGAAATATTATAAGTCTATTTTTGTTTCAAAGTTCAGAATTTATGTATATTATTTTTCCACGGAATACTGATTATTTTAGGTTTTTGGAGAAATGATTTAGGGGCGCCTAGGTGGCTCAGTCGGTTAAGTGTCCGACTTTGACTCAGGTCGTGATCTCATGGTTTGTGAGTTCGAGCCCCGCATTGGGCTCTGTGCTGACAGCTCGGAGCCTGGAGCCTGGAGCCTGCTTCAGATTCTGTGTCTCCTCCTCCCTCTGCCCCTCCCCTGCTCACTCGCTCTCTCTGTCTCTCAATAATAAATAAACATTAAAAAAATTAAAAATAAAGAAATGATTTAAGGTTCAAAAATTTCTGTGAAGTCTTAATTTTGCTACCTAATACTTCCTAAAATGTCTGTTTGGCATGCAAAAGGAGCTGCCTTCTTACAATGCCTAAAGATTACATTTGGATTTAATAACTCCCTTCACATACAGGCAGTTTGAGGTTCTTATGTTTTTGTTGAAACCAGAATGAGTGAGAAATCTGCTTCTGTTTCCCACCCCCCTTCAGTAAAGAAAACAAAAAAGTTGAATAAAAGAAAAGGTTAGAGGGGCACCTGGGTGACTCAGTCAGTTAAGCATTAGACTTCAGCTCAAGTCATGATCTCACGCTTAGTGAGTTCGAGTCCCACGCTGGGCTCTGTGCTGACAGCTCAGAGCCTGGAGCCTGCTTCAGATTCTGTGTCTCCCTTTCTCTCTGCCCCTCCCATGCTCACGTTCTCTCTCTCTCTCTCTCTCTCTCTCTCTCTCTCTCTCAAAACTAAATAAACGTTAAAAAAAAAACTTAAAAAGAAAACATTAGAAACTCGTTCCATTATTTATAAAACAACCAAATAGAAATGATTATTTCTTAGGACATTTTTCAGATAAAACTGCATATTCAATTTGAGACTACATTTATTTTTACTGTTGTAAAGAAAATGGTAGGGACTAGGACTTAGAAAAAGAATGTACTAAGGGCTATCTAAGTTAATTTATTTTTACATTGGAACCTTTTGTCAACATTTGTGTTTTCAACTTCTGAGTCTTGAAAGATTTTGATAAGCAAGGCCTCAATAAGGCCTAAATTAGATTCATACAGCTGAATGTCTAGGATGGGGGATTTACTTAGCTTGGTAGTAAATTTAGCCACTTGCTACTCCTTGTGTACCCCTAAGTTCTTGCAGAGTGGTTAAAAATGTTTTTGTCAAAAACCACTCTTGTGATTTTGACAGAAATGAAATTTTGAAAAATGAAGAGGTCTAAGAAATGATTCTTGGCTTTAATTAGGAGTCTTGGTTAAATTAAAGATTAAAATGGCAATTCATTGGCTGCTCAATCTATTTAAGAATATATAGGAACAAAGGAAGCAATTTCTGAAAATATTTCATATGGTGCTCTAGCTAATCAGAAAACTCACTGAATCACTGCATCTTGTGGGTGAAATCATGGTGTGGTGTTCTAAAATTTGGATATTTATAAAAGTCTCAGACTTTTGGGTTTACTCTAGTCACTGTGTATAGTGGTAATGAGCCCCAGTTCTGCAGTCAAACTACTAGAGTTTTGATTTCTGTTTTGTAACGTGTGACTTTGGGCAAGTTATTTAACTCTTTGAGCTTCAATTTCTTATCTGTAAAATGACAATAATAAAATATCTCCTGATATTTGAGAGGCAAAATGGGATAGTACTTGAAAGATAGATAGCATGGTGTCTGCCACAAACTATGCACTCAGGAAGTTTTACTTCTTATTCTACTTATGTATATACCTATGGCTGCTAGCATTTGACTCCAAGGATGGTTTCTTGTGGTGGTGTTCAAATGAAACTGCATATGCAATTCTGGACATTTATTTTTAGTCTATCAATAGAAAACAGTAGGCACCACGGAGTAAGAAAGACTAGAAGGAAAAATATGTTTCACAAGTCTCTATCTCCAACCCTGACCTCTCCAAGAGCTCCAGTCTTCTGAGCTTATCTTGTGCTTTCTCCATGTATCTCAATAAACAGCACCATTTACCCAGTTTAGTCCAAATTTGCCCAATGTGATCTAAAATCTAGGAGTTGCTCTAGATTCCTTCTTTTTCCTTAGTCTCTCATGTCTAGTCCACCAGCAAGCCCTGTCATTCTGTCTTGAAAATGCCCATCTTCTTTTATGTCCACCACTATTGTTTGTCATCTATATTACTATAATAGGCTTCTAATTTGGTCTTTCTGCTTTCATGTAATCCATTCTCTACACAATAACCAAGGGTGATTTTTGAAAACAAAATCAGATCATGTTATTCATCTATTTAAAACTTAATTACTCCTCCTGTAGTCCATTCTCTACACAATAACCAAGGGTGATTTTTGAAAACAAAATCAGATCATGTTATTCATCTATTTAAAACTTAATTATAGTGGTTTCCTGTCATGCTTATAACAAAATCAAAACTTCTTAGGCTCATAAAAGCTAAGATGATCTGCTTCTTGCTCTGACTACAAACATTTCTTCTCTCCCTTGCCTTTTTTCACACTGGTCTAGGCATCATTTTACTGCTATCAGTAATGGCCTGCCTCCACCTGGCTTTGTCTTGTCATTCATTTCTCTCCTGCTGGAAGCCTTCCCTGACCATCTAAAGGAGCCTGTCTCTACATTGAACTGCTGGTTTTAATTCTCTGCATAGCACTTATGATCATTTGATGTTCTTACTTGTTTGATTATTCATCCATATCCCCTCACTGGAATATAAGGGCAGTTCACGTTCTTAATTGTGGCTGAATTTCTAGTGTCTTGAGCAGTTGAGTAGGTACTCAGTAGATATTTGTTGAGTTAATGAATGAATAATTCCGAGGCACTTGGCTGGCTCAGTCAGTGGAGCATAGGACTCTTGGTCTCAGGGTTGTGAATTCAAGCCCTATGTTGTGCAGAGAGATTACTTAAAAATAAAATCTTTTTAAAAAAATGTTTATTTATTTTTGAGAGAGACTGAGGGACAGAGAGAGGGAGACACAGAATCAGAAGCAGACTCCAGGCTTAGACTCCAGGCTCTGAGTGCTCAGCACAGAGCCCGACGTGGGGCTTGAACTCATGAACCGTGAGATCTGACCCGAGCTGAAGTTGGACGCTTAACTGACTGAGCCACTCAAGCGCCCCAAAAGTAAAATCTTAAAAAAAAAAAAAAAAACTTGTTTGTAAGTACCGTATACCAGATCTATAGTGAAATAAAAATGAGAAAAATTTGGTGTTTTTTGTTTTTTTGTTTTTTTGAGAAATAGAGCACGAATGGGGAGGGGCAGGGGGGAGAGCGAGAGAGAGAATCTTAAGCAGGTTCCACACTCAGCGCAGATCCAGACAGACAGACTTGGGGCTGTGTCTCACAACCCTGAGATCACGACCTGAGCTGAAACCAAGAGTCAGTTTCTTAACTGCCTGAGCCACCCAGGTGCCTGAGACTAATCTATTCTATAGAAACTATACTTTATAAGATTCTAACAGTACTTTGGGAAGAGCTGTTCTTTATTTTGTGATGTGTTTCATACATTTTTATGTTAAGATGCCCTTTCTTTAATGAAATGGTAGTGATATTCAATTGCATAATTTAAAAATGTGTTCTTGTCAGCATAAATAATTGGGTAGCACTGTTGCCCTCTACCTTTAGATTGGAGGTTTTCTTTGAGTTTCAGAGATTTGTAGTTCACTGGAAATAAAGAAGCACTGTGTAGGTGTTCCTGGGAGGGAGGTTTGCTAAGAATTCTTACTAAATAAAGTTCAGTCAATCAAATGTTATTATATTCTTCAAATTCTCCTGGGAAATAAATCATCAGGTTCCATTTAAAGATTATATTGTTTGAATATGTAATGTTAAAGTGAAATGTGACATGATCTACAGATAATCATTAAAAGAAAAAAAATAATAGGCCTCTTTTATACAATGTCTTTTGGGGAAAAGAGTAAATACATTTAGCAGTGTTTCTGGGAATAATCTTGTCCATAATGAAAGATGACTAAAATTGCCTTAAATTGATCAACTCTTTAAAAAACAACCAAAGTTGTATTGAGACACAAGTGAACTTTTTTTGTTTGTTGATCAATAAAAACTGAAAGGGATTTGAGATGTCACCTATAACAACCTCCCTTGTGTTTCGGGTAAGAAAACTGATAGTCAAGGTTATACTGTTTTTTGTTAGGTCCAGGATTAGAATTCCCATCTCTTTTTTCCCAGGCTCCTGAAACTTAGGCTATAGCATGCTACTTACTTTTAGGAGAAAGTCTTAAGAATTTTCTCTTTTTGGAGTAGGATATAGATTGTTTTAGAAATATTACTTTATTAGCATTTTCATTTATATTAAATGAGGAGATGTGTTTTTAAGTAATATGCAGGGAAGGCATTCCACATTCAGTGTTGTGATAGCTGGCCTCATAAGGGCTATGTAGAACTCTAAAAGTGGTATTAATGCTTTTAACTTTTGTCAAGGTAAGATTTAAAATTAACCAAGAAAATCATACAGACATTTTTGTTATTCCTGTTTTAAAGAATAAAAATGAGAATAAAATAAGCCCAGTTCCTCTAAAAATAAGGGTATTTTTGATGAGTTGTGATTTAAAAAATACATTTTAAAAAATGGAAAGAATAAGTTGTGAATTTTTAAACCATTTCAGAAAGATAATTAAAATTTAACAATAATTACAAAAATTTTACTTTAGTAAAACCAATATATAATAGAAAGTTTATAATCAGATCAGTATGAAAAAGAAAGATTACACATAATCCCACTCTCCAGAGAAACCCATAATGACATATTGGTATATTTCTTTCCAATCTTTTTTCTTTGCATAATGGCATGTATTTTTTTTTTTTTTAACATGGTCAAGATCACATTTGACATTCCTTTTTTTTATTTTGCTTTTTAATTTAATATATGATAAATATTTTCGTACATCCTTAAAAAGCCTGTGAGGGGCGCCTTGGTGGCTCATTCGGTTGTGTCTGACTCTTGATTTTAGCTCAGGTCACGATCTCCATGGTTTGTGAGTTCGAGCCCCACGTCAGGCTCTGCACTCATAGCACGGAGCCTGCTTGGGATTCTCTTCCTCTCTCTCTGCTCCTGTTTCACTTAAGGGTGTGCACACACACATTCTTTCTGTCTCTCAAATAAATTTTAAAAGTGTCTGAAAACATTTTGCAATAGCTCTATAACATTCTTCTGTAATTTATTTAATCATTACCCTATTTTTTGTTATTTAGAATATCATAAATTTTTTTCTATTAATGCTGAAATGAATAACTGGGTGTACAAATCTTTGTTCACATTGTTCTATTTTATTTATGATAGTTGCCTAAAAAAGGAATTGGTGACACATACTGCCAAAAAGCTTTCTAGAAATGTATTAATTTATACTCCCACTAACAATGTATGAAAGTGCTTGTTTTATTGCACCCTTAACAACAAACTGGTTGTGTTTGATGAGAACTTTGCTATTATTTTGAGGTTTGAAGCATTTGTTGAAAAAATTTCGGATGGTGGGTCTACATACTGTATTTGTTTATGCTACCCAAAGACACTTAGCTGTTTGGAGTTAGTTGTCTATTTGCTTTTACAGTGGCTGACTAACCACATGGTTAAATAAAATAGAGTATTTACTTACCTATCTTTCCAAGAGCAAACTATTCTGACCCACTTATCTTGATGCAACTATTTATTTATTGATGCAACAATTTAAATTGTAAGGTTAGTGAAGGTTAGAAATTTCAGTTGGCCATTTTTTCCCCTAAAGTGAAAAGAATTCAGTTGAAATAAGTTACTTAAAAAATTGATCAGGGGGCACCTGGGTGGCTCAGTCAGCTAAGTATCTGACTCTTGATCTCATCTAGGGTCTCCATCTCAGGGTTGTGAGTTCAAGCCCTGCATTGGGCTGCATGCTGGGCTTGAAGCCTACTTAAAAAAAAAATTAATCAAAGAAGTTTAAATAATAGTTACTCAGTAGCTGCATGTGAAGTGTGTGTGTGGGGCGGTGCCGGGGGATGTGGGGAGATGGGGGGAGAGATGGGGGCGGGGGAGATCGGAAAGGTTGGGTGGAAGGGAGGGTAGGGAAAGATTAGAAAAAGAGTGAAAGAAAGGCCTAGGAGAGAAAGAATAAAGAGAACTTCTGCTTTTGCCTGGAAAAACTTGTCTTTACTTTTGTCCCTATCTTATTGACTCAATCACACAGGAGCCCTGTTTGCTGAAATAACATTTTCATGCCTATACCTGCTGAAATGAACTGGTACCTAAAATATGTTTTAAAAGAAATTTTTTGAAAGTTGTGTAGACTGATTATGAGTAAAAAACATTTAAAGTTTTGATTGTTAGATGAGAATGTGATGTAGCTTTACTTTGGTTAAAGATTTGGATAGTACGGGGGCGCCTGGGTGGCGCAGTCGGTTAAGCGTCCGACTTCAGCCAGGTCACGATCTCGCGGTCCGTGAGTTCGAGCCCCGCGTCAGGCTCTGGGCTGATGGCTCAGAGCCTGGAGCCTGTTTCCGATTCTGTGTCTCCCTCTCTCTCTGCCCCTCCCCCGTTCATGCTCTGTCTCTCTCTGTCCCAAAAATAAATAAACGTTGAAAAAAAAAAAAAAGATTTGGATAGTACAGACCCTTATCTTTCCTTAATGGCACACAATTTAGTATATTTTTGTTAAGTAAAATTTCGAATCTAGAAGCTTAAGAAAATTAATATTTTAAAAAACTTTATTGTTAAAAATCAAGAGCGGGAATCACTGAGTATTTTAGGCATGAGGAAAAGTGCATTTTGTTTTTCACAGGGCTAAGTTCATGTTAGCTTTCATATAATGCTTCCCAGAGATGTAATTTTAACCAGTGTGATTATAACAAAGTAGTACTTACCCATGTGCCAAGGACTCTAATAGATACTTTACTAGAATTAAGTTTTAATTTTCACAATGCCCTGAAAAACATGAGTGGGTAAACTGAGGGACCGATAGGTTAAGAACCAGTCCAAGGTCATGCAGCTAGTAGGAAGTCAAGCAGGGGCTCCAAATCTTGCCTGTCTTGCTACCTTTACAACCTTACTACTTAACATGGCCCACAGACCACAAGCACTTGATGAAATCTGAATGCATAAAGAACTGGCAAAATGTTGGCCACAAGACCTATTGAGTCAAACTCTTTATTTTAATAAGATCTGTCAAGTGATGTGTATGCATAATAAAGTAGCACTATACTACATCCCATATAAAAATTACATTGAGGTTTTGAAATCCTTTCTAAGGATTATTCCTGATTTAACTTATTTCATGTGGGCTATCAACATTTTCCACTTCAAATTGCTATTCTTTTGCCTCTTTGATTCAGATCTTGTTTAATCCAGAGGAACAATTGATTTGTTCTGCTTGTGGACATTTGGTCAAAGTCTGAATCAGCCAAGCATAGTTCTGGTTTTAACAGCCTTTAGTCCTGGACTGAACGCACCAGATTTATAGTCCATGGGTTCATTCTGGATATGCATTTCCCAAATTAAAGAGAACAATGCTTTAAAAAAGCATTTTTGAATGAACCTTGAAGTCTTTTGAAATATTTGATGTTTTAGATGGTTACCAAGGAACCACAGATCTGAATAAACTGGTCTGCCTACTAATTTCATTTTGTGAACATAATTATTCTGTCAGAGGGGCAATGATAGGTAAGAGAAGAAGGAAGTCTAACTTAGAATATCAACGTCCAGTAGAAATATAATGCAAGATGCATATAATTTTAAGTTTTCTAGTTGCCACGTTAAGAACGTGAAAAGAAACAGGTGGTATTAATCTTAATATATTTTAACTCAGTAAAGCAAAATATTAATGCAACATGCAATCAGTATAAAAATTATTACTGAAATATTTAATATATTTTTTTGTACCAAGTCTTGAAAAATTTGGTATGTATTTTATATTTACAGTGTCGTGATTTGGGTGCTAAATTTTCAACAGTTAAAAAGTGAAATGTAGTCCAATGAAAACAAAATTGTGTTTAATGGAAAATATTTGACATTGCTCTGCTTTTAAAATTTAAACTAATTAAAATTAAATAAAATTAAAAATTCAGTTCTTTCGGATACATTAGGCACATTTCAGTATCACATGTTGGGTTGTGTTTCTAATATAACTGATTTCAGACCTATGGCATTGATCACACCCTGTATGGTCAGTAGTGAATGCCACTGGAGGCTGTAATGAGTTAATATAAATATTACTTTACAGAGAATAAAGAGGGAATAAAAAAATGCTATTTAGGTCATAAAGCCTGTATTGATATTACTCCCTCCGATCCTTACCGCAGTTGAAATTTACCTTTTATTAGTGGTTCAGAATCAGTTTCTTAACCCTTTAGCCCCACTAAATTGTAAGGTTAGGGCCCCGAGTTAGGGTCCTTCCAATTCCCGCCCGGCCCCCCCCCCCCCCCCCGCCTCGTGGCATTAGTTGCTTGCTTCAGAGCTCTGCATACTTTTCAGAAAATTGTGGTAATCCGACAGTTAAGTGTGGCAAGCAGTATAGTATGAGTAGGTTAATTTGACCCAGAGGCTTTATAACTATATATGTACCTGGATTACCTGCGACTTGCTAAAAATACTAGTATCTGGACTCCACCCTTCTAGATTCTGATGCACAAAGTTTAAAGTGGGCCCTGGAAACTTCTATATTAAATAAGTTGTTCTAAGTGTTTCTGAAGTCCGAGAACGTTTGGGGACAGCTGGACTCAGCAAATGATTCTAAAAGGCTGCAAATTCGAATTTAACACATCATGCTGTGTTGCCACACATTCGGGTTGCCACGCATTCGATTTTCCCCGGGCTGAGGTTTCCCAGGAGGTTGCTGCTTTTTTTCTGCACATGGGTTTTTTCCAGGCTGTTAAATCCCATCCCCGAAGATTGCCCTGACAGCGTCCCTGTCCCAAGTCTTGTTAAAGCGACCTGAGCTTGTGGAGGTAGAGCGTGGCCATGTGACTGACAAACCAGTTGCCAGTTTCGGGCGGCCATTTTTGAGGCGGGCACCCAACCTCATGCCCCATAAACCGGGTATAGGGGGAACGCTGTTACCAAGACTCAAGATGGCCACCGTTCCCACTAGCCCCTCGGCTAGCCAGTGGGCCAGGCAGCCGGCACGAGACGGCGCGGGCGGCTCGCCTTGGCCGGAGGCGCCCCCGGCTCATCTCCGGCCACCGGCCGTGGGCGGAGTGCCCGCCTCCTCCCGGCGCGGCCAATCAGCGCGTGGGGCCGTCTCGGCTGGGGCCGCCGGCGTGCGGGGTGTGTGAGGACGCGCTCCCGGTCGCCGAGTGCCGGAGCAGAGGAGCAGTTGCCGTGGTACCTGCTGCTGCTGCTGCTGCTGCTGCTGCTGCTGCTGCTGCTGCTGCTGCCGCCGCTGCCGCCGGTGCGGACACAGAGCTTCGGACGCGAGCGCTGGTGCGTGGGGCAGGAAGGTGAAGCCATGACGTCCGTCAGGTAATGAAAGAGGGCGGCAGTCTAAAGTGCTCGCCTGCTGGGCATTAGCCTCCCGACTGCCGAGAAGTATCGCCCCTTCTCTTGAGTGGTCTGGAGCCTCCCCGTGGCACGGGTCTCCCACACGTTGCAGCTTCTCTGCACTTTTCAATTTGGCCATTTCTGCTCTCAGAAGTTTTTGGGTTTTTGGCACATGGAGGAGCCCTGTAACTAGCCGCACCTCTGAGGTGACCCTCGTCCAGATGCCGGGGTCTGAAGCTTGCTTATGTGTGTAGGATTTCTCATGAAAAAAATGTAGCTATCTTTCCCCCCTAGGGGTGACCCAGCGCCTGAGGAAGTGTGACGTGCACGGTGTGTAGCTATGCCTGCATGTCATGCGTTCTGACAACTTCGTTTGTGGCCATGAGCAGACCTGTATATTTGGCCCTCTCTGATGCAATTAGATCGCCCCGGGCTGTGAAATTGTGTGCCCCTAAAATGTTTGCTTATGACTGGAATTAGTACTCTGGCCAGGTACCATATGTTTACTTACTTTTTTCTGAAATTCACAAGTGAAATGACTTTTGTGAGATAGTAGATATATAATGAGAGCGCTGAACAGATTAACCCCCAGTTGCTCTTCCAAAGTTGTGATGGTTTCTTGCTTTTTCTTCTTCTTCTTCTTCTTCTTCTTCTTCTTCTTCTTCTTCTTCTTCTTCTCTTCTTCTTTGGTTAATGGTGACGGATTAATGGGCCACTCCACTTTCTGCAAGTAGCATTCTCTGAATGTTTAACTATGCTAATGCGACTACTTATAAAAAGAGATAAATTGCCGTATTTACCTAGTGTTCTGAACTGCCTCTTTTAAAATAGACCTTGGCAAAAAAACCCCAAAAATATCAAAAAACAATAAACAAAAAACCTTGGCGATCGTTGTCCCAGAGAAAGGGAGGCCCTAGCACAAATGTGAAGAGAATAAAATAAATTAATTTTTGGTCTTTGAGCTTCCGGCAGCCTAAGCCCTGGTGATTTAACGGTTTCTCAGTGATAATTTTGAACTACACAATATTTAAGAGATGACTTGAGAACCTCCTTCAGGTAAGATAAGGTAAGATGCAACTGTGCTGAACTCGGATACAGTTTCTTTAATTGTATAATTTTATACCAACATAGACAAAGAGTAATTACCTCATTACGCAGAAGAGGAAATTCAGGTGCTAAAACTTGGAGACCCACATGGGAAGGTTTCACAGTAAGTTATACTGGGACATGAGAATCTAGCTTTTAATGTTAATATTTTAGGATGTATTAACATTATGCTGTCAAACCAAGTTAGTCCCCCCTCACCCACTTCCATTCCCATCCTGGCAGCCTGCTGCTAATTAGGAGTGTGGATCAGATACTTTTATGTTAAGCATCAGTTCTTATGTGGACTTAATTTTAATTGACCATTGTCTTCTGGCTACTCTTGAGTGGAGAAACACAAATCTAAAGCTTCTGGTGGCAAGTGGCAACAGGATGCATGTTTTAATGTAGAGGTTGAGAGGTTGTTCTGTTCACAAGACTGAATTAAAGGTTGACATCAGCCTTATTTGACTTATGGAAGGATTGATAACTGCTAATAGTTAAATTTATGCTTGTTTCTTCAGATGTTAGTTGCATTTTATATAGCCTTGAATTATAGTGGTGACTCAAAAAAAAAATTTTTTTTAGGTGTTATCTAAACCAGATACCACATTTACACCTGAGGAAACAGACCAAGAAAAGTCGAGTGCCTTGTACCAAATCATTTAGTGGCAGTTAGGAATTGAATCCAGACATCCATGATCTAGTGCACTGCGTGATGCTTTTATAGGAACAATATACTACTTAAATTTCCTGAAAAAGCTGCTTCTGTGAACAAAAATTGTCAAGTATTATGAGAGACAATTATAGCAACTCTTGCTTTGCTCTAGTCCTTTGAGGAACTTGATAACTTAGAATGTAGGTTTAGAAGTAGGCAGGAAGCCTTCTGAAGTTGAAGCAGGTCTGTGTAAGTGGTGGCAGTTTTACATGAGTTGGTAATCCTACAGATACCAGCCACTTTCCACTGAGGACTGCATTCAGTGCAATTTTGTCAGCCTTAGTTTTCACAAACATGGTATTAGGCTTGTTCCCATTTTGTGCCTAGTCTAACAGTAGCCCAAAAGATAGGTGTTACTGACTGGCTTTTACTGGTGAGGAGAGTGATTGAGATCACAAATTATCTAAATCTGAGTTTATGTCCAATGTTGTTTTTTATACCACACTTAAAATAATCAATGCTAAATGTAGTAATATGTAGCTTTTTGCAATGACAGAATATAAGATTAGAAACCAATGAGGACCAATGATCAACATACCTGGGTTCCGGGAGTCATTTTTTTTTTTTTTTTTTTAGTTAACTGATTTCCCTCTTTTCTTCTCTGAACGTTTGTTTAATGAACTACTCAGTGATGACGATACTAATAGGTATCCCACAGTGTTGTTGGGTAGGTATGAAAGTGCTTTTAAATTTTATGGCATTTTATAAATGCAGTGTTCTCTCATTAAAGCAATTTGAACCCCCTAGAGAATAGTGTTATCTGAGAATAATTGTTTAAACTTTAAAATTTTTAAATAGAAAGCAAACTAACCTATTTAATTCCCTCATTTTACATTTCAAGAAACGAAAGCTAAGAGATGTTGGGATTTGTGTAAGCTCACACAAATAGTTGCAGATCTTGAACTAGAATCCAGATCTCTAGACACTTGGTTCAATGCCCTTTATAGTGTAGCATTCAACTATTAGGAATTCATAAACAGTGATTTAAATTAAAAAAAAATTATTTATGAGAGAGAGACAGAGTGTGAGTAGGGGAGGGGCAGAGAGAGAGGAAGGCACAGAATCTGAAGCAGGTTCCAGGCTCTGAACTCTCAGCATGGAGCCTGATGAGGGGCTCGAACTCATGAACTGCGAGATCATGACCTGAGCTGAAGTTGGACACTCAACTGACTGAGTTGGCAAGTGACAACAGGATGTGCACCAACAATGATTTAAATTAAAAGCATTTTTAAAGTTTATTTATTTTGAGAGAGAAAGACAATGCGAGTGGGGGTTGGGCAGAGAGAGAGGGAGATAGAGAATCCCAAGCAGGCTCCGCGAGGTCAGCATGGAGCCCGATGTGGGGCTTGATCCCATAAACCGTGAGATTATGACCTGAGCTGAAATCAAGAGTCAGTCGCTCAACTTACTGAGCAACCCAGGAACCCCAAATTAAAAGCATTTTTTAAAAAACACTTAGATCTTTGAGTGAATTTGGTGGAGATACTGTTTCTTTGGCTTACTATTTGCATTCTGCTCTGCTCATCATTACTGATGAAGAGTCTAAATTTATAGCCTCTAAAACCAGTTATCCTTGAAGAATAATGTTTGTCTTTTGTTATATGTATCAGATTCCAGCTGGGCTTTATTTGGAAAATGATAGAACATATCTGATAAATTGATGCTTTTGTCATTTTTAATTGGCCCAATAGGAAAGTTGATGCTTGGGTTAAATTCAGGAGACAGGAAAATGTGCAGTGTCAGGACTAGATGAGAATCTTAGAGGGCATTTTACCTTTTCCTTTCTCTATACTGGACCTTGAGGCCCAAAGTGAAGGGTATGTCCTAGTTAGACAGTGGTAGAGCTTAGGATCGAACTTAGGTTTTCTGACTCCCACTTTATGTACTTTTCACTGAGCAATACTGTTTCGAAATACTGCTATGAATATTGCTTTGTTTTCCTAACATCAGTGTCTAGTCTGGTTTTGGGCATTGCTTACAGCTGGATTTTGTCCCAGGGAAGACTAGGAAAATGAGGTAGGGAGATTGGGAGAGTGTTTGCTGTAGAGCTGAGGAACCCTATTTTTTGGCCTGCCCAGACAGGTCAGATTTGGTCTATTCTGGGACTTGACATGACTGTGCCCTACATGATGATTATGGAACCACTTTTGTGGGTTAGGCCTACATTGGAAAATTTATGTGGGCTGTGGGTTGGGTCCTATGGTGTTTTTCTCCTAACACTCAAGTCTTTTGAGATGCGTCCAGTAATATCTGCCAAGCCACTCAGATGGCGAACATTCATTTGGAGACTAAAATCTGGCTAAGAATGAAACTGCCTTACTTTGTTGAGTTGGTTTCTTTGGAGCCTTTAAATAGAATTTTCAAACTCATTGCAGGACTTGTGTCTTTTATAAGAATTATAAATTTCAGATTTACATAAACTTTTTTATGCTATGGGACTTCTTAGTGAGACAAGTGAGCTTTTAAATTAAAATGAAATTGTTTCATTTATGAAATATTCTGGAGAACTAAAACAGAAACCCTTCTGTTACAGAACTGTGCAGTGTTGTCAGTTGTTAATGCTCATATTTGTAAATAGGTCATCTTTCCTTGAAAAAGCACACAAGGTTTTCTAACTACAAATCTTTCCAGCCACAGTATTGCTACATTAAGAAATGTCAAAGATAAAAGGGAACCAAAATGATTGCCTAGACTGTTTGAATGTTAACCCTTTCCTGTAACATTGTTAACATTCATATTTCTTTATCTCTTCATACCTACTCAGTTTTAAATTATTTCAAAAACATTACAATAAAACATAAGTATGGATTTTTATTTTCAAAAAGCAAAGCTAACTTATAAATAGGGTGACCATATGTTCCAGTTTGCCCAGGACATTCCTGGATCATACTAGTTATCCTGGCATAATTATTAATAACTCTTCCTTTATTCTCAAAGGTGTCCTGTTTGGGTGATAAATTATCTGGTCACCTACTTATACACTGTAATAATTTTGTTGTAGTAGATTTTGGTCATTGAAATGTTACTTGAAATAGGACCATACAAGAATGGAATATTAGCCTTTTGGGGGGGGGTATATTTGGATGTTTTTCATTGGTCAGGTATTTTTATTGTACTGAGAGTTCTGGATGTCTAAATCTAGTATTTTAAACATGAAAGCATATGATTTGAAGTTGGGAATCATTTATTTGTTGTCTGACTTTTGGCAGGTTTTAAAACATTTTAAACCTCATGTTCTTGTTAAACAGAGGTAATTGCAATACCTATCCTATGGGGTTATTGTGAAGATTTAAAGACAGTAACATAAAAAAAATAAAGACAACATATAAAAATGCTTAAGCTCTAAATAACTGTGTTAGCCTTGTCACATATGTGCTTCTGAAAACTGAATTTAAAACGAACAATTTTGGGGTGCCTGGCTGCCTTACTTGGAAGAGCATGCCGCCCTTGATCTTGCGGTTGTGAGTTCAAGACTCACGTTAGCTGTAGAGATTACTAAAAAAATAAATAAAATGAACAATTTTTATCTAGATTAAGGGAATTTACTATTTAATAGAGCAAAGACAATCTGTAGAAGTGTTTTACTGTAACAGGAACAGGGACTTAATAGCAGTTGAAGATATATGTGTGGGTTTTTTGGAAGGAAAGGGCTGAAATTTCAACATATTTGTATGCTGAAAAGAATGATGCCATCGGAAGCAAAAAAACAGATGATGCTGGAAAGAGGGAAGAGATCATTTCTTTCTTTTTTTTTTTGGTCAAAAAGAGATTTATGAAATAAGTGTATCATTAGGGAAGTCTATAAACTTTATTTTTTATTTTTTTTGTCAAAAAAGAAGAGCTTTATTAAATAAGTTACTGTATCAGAGATCATTTTCTTGAGAATGCAAGGAGGTGTATTCAAAATACAAATGCAAGGATTGGCCTTACAGAGCCCAAGGGACACAAATATTTCCCTAGTCTATTCACTTGGCTAGTGAAAAAAAAATGCCAACAAAATAATTTATATACAGTTAAATAAATGATCATAAGTTCACTGAATTTTGAATATGAATGTATATATTCATATTCATATAAATACAACTCAGGTCAATATATAAAACATCTTCATCTCCCCTGCCTCTTTTCAATTAATCCTGTTATTTCCTGTTGCATCCAGGCAACCATTTTCTATCAGTAGTTACTGGTTTGCCTGTTGTAGAACTTCATATAAATGGAATTATACAGTAAGTACTATTTGTGTCTCTTTACTTTTATCTGTTTACTTTTGTTCAATAATTTTGAGATTTATCCATTTTGATGTGTATATCAGTAGTCTGTTCCTTTTCATTGCTCAGTAATATTCCATTACATGGAACTGTTGGTGGACTTTGGGTTGTTTCTAGTTTTTGATTACTCTAAATAAAGTTGCTGTGAACATTTTTGTTGAAGCCTTTGTCTAGACTTGTGTAAATACCTGGGTGTGGAATTGCTGTGTCCTAGGATAAATGTCTGTTTAACTTCAGAAACCACCAAACTACTTTTAAACCACTTTTTTAAAATGGAAAGCTAAACACATTTGACATTCCCACCAGTGGTGTTATAAGACTTCCAGTTATTCTATATTCTTAACAATGTTTGGCATTTTTTATTTTAGTCATTCTGGTGGGTGTGTAAGTTACAGTTCATTGTGGTTTTAGTTTGCAGTTCCTTGATGGATAATGATGTTGTGATTATACACTGTTTGCTTATCTTTTCTTTTGAACTGCCAGTCATTTCTTTTCAAGTCTTTTACCTATATTTTGACTCAGTTGTCTTTTTGTTGCTGATTTGTAGTTTTTATATTCTGGATACAAGTTATTTGTCAGATTATATATACACACACTCTTAAACACACTTTGATATGTAGCAGATGTTTTCTCCCCATTTTGAGCCATGCCTTTCCATCTTTTGGGAGCAGAAGTTTTAAATTTTGATGAAGTCAAATTAATTGATTTGATTTATTTGTTAGTTATTACCTATTGTGTTCTTAGAAATCTTTCCTTATCCCTGTCACAAAATTGTGAAACTATTCTGTTATGTTTTCTTCTAGAAGCTTTATAATTTTAGTTTTCACATTTAGGTCTATGATCCATCTAAAACTAAATTCTTGCTATGGTGTAAGAGTTTCTCAAAAAAGTCCTCAGTCAGTTGATTAAATTGGTGTATGTTTTTCCTAGGACTTACTATTCTGATCCATTGAACTATTTGTATATTGCTCTGCTGGTGCCCCCTGTCTTAATTATTGTAATTTTGTAAGATTGATATGGTTTCTTTAAATTTTTTTACTGAATTCAGTAATGAAGCTATCTGGGTCTGAAATATTTTTTTGGGTAAAACAGTAGAAAATCTTAAATTACAAATTCACTTTCTTTAGCTGATATGTAATTAGTCAGATTTTCGATTTTTTCCTGTGTCAGTTTTGGAAAGTTGCATTTTTAAGGAAATCTGTTCTAATTTATTGAGTTATTTACACAGTTGCTCATAATATTTCCCTAGTATTCTATTATTGCGTGTAGGGGGCAGATCAGTCTTACAAGGGTTTACCAATCATATTAATCTTTTTAAAGACCCAGATTTTGGTTTTGTTAAATTTAAATTTCTGTTTTGGTAATATGCTTTCTATTTCATTTATCTTTGGTCTCATCTTTTTCCTTCTACTCTTTTGGAGTTAATTTGCTCTTTTGCTAGGTTTTTTTTGTTTTGTTTTGAGTCAGAAGTTTAGATTATTGATTTTAAACCTTTCTTGTTTTCTAATATATGTACTTCATATATGAAACTTCTCCCACTAAGTACTTCTTTGATTACATCATACAGATTTTGATATGTGTGTTCAATTCAAATTATTTTCTAATTTTTATTGAGATTTCTTGAATCCACAGGTCATTTAGAAGTTAGTTTCATGGCCTAGCTTATAGTCTGTTTTGCTGAATGTTACATGTGTTTTCAGTCTTTAATTTCAGTCAGCAGTATTTTGAGGTTTTCAGTGTAGATGTTGTGCACATTTTTCATTAAGTAAATAAATATTATGGTTACTGGGTATAGTGTCCTATAAATACCAGTTAGGTCAAGTTTAATTTGTTTACTTAATTGTTATTAACCATTATTTAATTGAGATATAATTCACATACCATAAAATCTACCATTTTAAACTTGTACAGCTCTTCGGGGTGCCTGGGTGGTTCAGTTGGTTGAGCGTCTGACTTCAGCTCAGGTCATGATCTCACAGTTTGTGGGTTCGAGCCCTGCATCAGGCTCTGTGCTGACTGCTTGCTCACAGCTTGGAGCCTGTTTCAGATTCTGTGTCTCCTTGTCTCTCTGCCCCTCCCCCCTCACACTTTGTGTCACTCTGTTTCTCAAAAATAAATAAATGTAAACTGTACAGCTCAGTGTTTTTTAATATATTTACAAGGTTGTACGACTATTACCACTATCTAATTCCAGAACATTTTCATCACCCCAAAACTAAACCTCATACTCGTTAGCAGTCACTCTCCATTTTTGCTGTCCATCCCCTGGCAATTCACTAATCTACTTTGTCTTTGTGGTTTGCCATATTCTGGACATTTCATAAGTGAAATCATAATATTTGGCCTTTTGTGTCTGGCTTCTTTCATTGAGTATAATGTTTTCAAAGTTCATTTATGTTGTTGCATGTATCAGTATTTCATTCCTTCTTATGGCTGAGTAATCGATAGTATGTATATCCTACATTTTATCCATCTTTTGATGGATATTTGTATTTCCACTTGAGTATTATGAATAATGCTGCTATAACCATTCATGTATAAGTTTTTGTATTGTCACGTGTTTTTATTTCCCATACTTAGAAGTGGAATTGCTGGGTCATATGCTAAGTTAATGTTTACTTTTTTAAGAAACTGTCCAACTCTTTTTCAAGCTAGCTGCTCATTTCCAACAACAATGCACGAGGATTCCACTTTCTCCACTTGTTGCCAATACTTGTTATTGTCTCCCAATCTTTGCTGAGAGGCTCTGTGTGCTTGTTGAGGCATACCTTTTAACATTCAGGCAGGCTTACAACTCTGCCATAATCTTTATTTCCTGCTTGTGCAGAGACTCATGGCTCAGAGATGATTGCTTAGGACCTTTTCAGGTCTTGAGCACGCCATAGCTCTGGGCACATGTGCATAGCTTTCTAGGTCCTCAGGAATATTCAGAACTTTTCAGAGCCTTTTGTGGATGTCTCATGCCTCCACTTTTCCTTTTAAGTTTTTTGGTTAGCTTCTTTTGTGTGCCAACTGCTTCAGACAGCTGGGAGGTTAAACAATTGCAGCTGATTGTTTTTGACAAATGCTCCTGGGGAAAAGGGTGTTAGAGCTGGGCAAGCTCGGAGTCAGGTCAAATAATGAGAAGCCTCAGGAGTGGGGTTTTTCAGGGAACTGCCAGTAAGCTTAAATAATAGCAGTTCTCTGAAGATAGGGCTTTGAAAGAGCTCCAGTCCTGTTCGGACCTGTCTAGCAGCTGCTAGGCTCCTGGTTTTCACTGTGTGTGTGGGCTTTTGCTTTTTTAAGGCTACCATGGAGCTGGGAACAGGGGAATGGGAATAGGGCAAGTTAAAATGGCACAAAACTTGCTGTTTAAAAAAAATTTTTTTTAATGTTTTATTTATTCTTGAGAGAGAGAGAGACAGACAGACAGACAGAGACAGAGCATGAGTGGGGGTGGAGCAGAGGGAGAAAGGGACACAGAATCCAAAGCAGGCTCCAGGCTCCGAGCTGTCAGCACAGAGCCCGACACGAGGCTCAAACTTACAAGCCGTGAGATCATGACCTGAGCTGAAGTTGGATGCTCAACTGACTGAGCCACCCAGGCGCCCCCAAAACTTGCTGTTTTAAATGAGATTTGGCCTTTTTTAGAAAATGCCCCCCAGATTATTGTAAGCGTTTGGTTAGTATTTAAGATTCTGAAAAAGTTGATTTTGACATTTTTTTTGCCAGTGTTCTTGTCGCTTTTATGGAGAGACAATTTTTGGAGGCTCTTATTCTGCTATTCCTCATGATGTCATGATGAGGACATTTTAAGCTTTTTGTTATTGTAATTTTTTTTTTTTTTAAATTTTTTTTTTCTTTTTTTTTTTTTTCAACGTTTATTTATTTTTGGGACAGAGAGAGACAGAGCATGAACGGGGGAGGGGCAGAGAGAGAGGGAGACACAGAATCAGAAACAGGCTCCAGGCTCCGAGCCATCAGCCCAGAGCCTGACGCGGGGCTCGAACTCACGGACCGCGAGATCGTGACCTGGCTGAAGTCGGACGCTTAACCGACTGCGCCACCCAGGCGCCCCATATTGTAATTTTTTTAATATACTTTTCCTTTTTGTTATTTTAAACTTTTTAAATATACTTTTTCTTTCTTTTGAAATACTTTAAGACAAGAAGTTGCAAAAATAGTACAGAGAGATCCTGTGCACTCTTCACCCTTAATGATACAGGATAAGTTGACCACAGATATTACTAGAATGTTATCAGTTTTCACACATACTGTTTTTTTATTGGTGTGGTGGTGGTGGTGTATAGATCTGCGAAGTTTTATCATGTCCAGATTAGCGTAACCATTAACATAGTTAAGGTACTAAACTGTTGTATCATCACAAAAAACCTGTTTTGTGTTATCCCTTTATGGTCACCTCCCCTCAACCTTAGCCCGGGCAGCTACAAGTCTATTCTTTAACAATGTAATTTTTCTCACTTTGAGAGTGTTATATAAATAGAATCATACAGTATGTAACACATAAATAAGGCTTTTATATTCACTCAGCATATGTCTTTGAAATCCATCCAAATTGTATCCTAGTTCATTTCTTTTTATTACTGAGTGTTAGTCCATTGTATGGGTGTACCACAGTTTACCTACTCACTTGTTGAAGGACATTTGGTTGTTTCTAATTTTTTTTTACTATTACAGATAAAGCTGTTATGAACATTTGTGTACAGGTTTCCGTGTGAACTAAGTTCTCATTTTTCTAGGATAAATATCTAATAGTGTGATTCCTTTCTTATTTCTGTGTTTTACCAATTACTGAAAGAGGGGTGTTAAGATTGTGTATTTATCTAATTTGTTTCTGTCAAGTTTTTTCCCCCCAACTATTTGAAGCCATTTCTTTTCTTGATGAAATGACTTATTTATTTGAAATCCTTTTTATATGGTGATACTCCTTGTTTTAAAGTCTACCTAGTCTATGCAGCATAGGGATAAAGTTAATGGTATTGTAGTAGCATTGTATGTAGACAGATGGTAGCTACACTTGTGAGCATAACGTACAGAGTTGTCAAATCATTATGTTGTACACCTGAAACTAACGTAATGTTGCATGTCTACTATACTTTAACAAAAAAATAAAATCTACCTTGGCTGATATTAATATAGCCACTGAAGTTTTCTTATAGTGTTCGCATAGTATATCTTTCTATTCAGTCTTTTATTGTCAAACTCTCTGTGCCTTTATATTTAAAGTGTATCTCTAGTAAATAACATTTAATTTGTTTTTAATCCAGTGTGATTATCTTTTAGTTGGAGTATTTGATCCATTGACATTTAATATAATTACTAATATGGTTGGTATTAATAATGTTTTCCAATTATCCTTTATGTTGTTTTGCCTTTCATGCCTTTTTTTTTCTAAGTTGAGTATTTTATAGTTTTTCATTTTATATCCTCTATTGGATTTTGTTGTATTATCATTTAGTGATTGCTGTAGGGAACACAACATTCCTTTTTAACTTATTATAACCTGTCTTGAATTAATGATCTGTCATTTCACCTTTAAAGTCTAATTTTACTCTAGACTCAGTCTTGATCTTTGGGAGCCTGAGAAAAGCAGCAGTCTATTGATAGAAAAGGTCAGAGCGTAGAATTGCAAAATTGCTCAAAGCCCTTGTGATTATCATATGCTAGCCATTGAGAAGACAAATATTAAGATTTAAAAAATTATTTTACCTTTTATGTTTCGCTGATTGAGATCAATTAAGATAAAATACAAAGTAACCCCTAAAATCAATTAAAAAGTTTATCAAAAACTTATAGAACCTAGGGGGAGAGAATGAATAAAACTTTGGGAGGAAGGGCAGCAGTACTTAACACAGAACTCCAGAAGCTATCATCCATACTGTGAACATCAACTTGTGCAGCTTTACGTGAGAACCTTTTGGTAGGAGTTAGGCAGAGAAGATTTTCTAAAAGGTTGCATATGAGAAAATTTTAAAAACATGAATGGGAATTTGCTAGGCAAAAGAAGTAGGGGAAGGACTTTTAGTCAGTCTTTCTTGGGAAACAAGTGAAGTGTTATGATCAGCAAATAGATCGTGTGTATTAGAATGGTAAGTGATAAAGTTAAAGACACACTGTATTTCAGTGCTTTTTTTAAATTTTAATTTATTTTTTTATTAGAGAACACATGTGAGCAGCGGAGGGGCAGAGGGAGAGGAAGAGAAAGAATCCCAAGTAGGCTCCATACTGAGACAATGTGGGGCTCCATCCTGTGACCCTGGGATCACAACCTGAGCCTTGTGTTTCTATTTAAGAAACTAGCCATTTTAAAGAATTAGTGTTTTTAGCAAAGTTTTAATTTGTCATATTGGAATGAAGTCATATTAGTTATATGATGATGGAGAGTAGTTTAAAGTATTTGCTTTTGGAAATAACTGTATAATTTTTGTTAAGTAATCTCTATTCCAAACATGGGGCTCAAACTTACAACCCAAGATCAAGAGTTGCATGCCTTGCTGACTGAGCCAGACCAGGTGCCCCGAGAAATAATTGTTTAATTTTAACTTACTATATGAAGACTTCTCTTATGTATTACTTTAAATTTTGTCGCTACCTCTTACACTAGCCACTGTTGCAGCAACAGGTTCCACGTGGGTTTTGGACAATTACAACCTAATAGCATTTCTCATCAGGGCCATGCTGCATACTTTTTTAAGGGGAGATGGTAGTCACCATATAAATTCTCTCTCTTTTGTCCTTTAGACCGGGATCTCTGAGTCACATTTCAACTTCTCCTGAAAAGTTTGAGCCACAATCACCTATAGTGACGGGATTGCGTGATATCATCTGTAATCATGGCCAGCTCAGTAACACATCTTCATAGGCTTTTCCTCCTTTCCTGTTTCCGTCTCTCATCTCTTGCCTCTGCTTCCTGGAATCACTTTTCAATTTTCTTTTTTTTTTTGAACGTTTATTTATTTTTGGGACAGAGAGAGACAGAGCATGAATGGGGGAGGGGCAGAGAGAGAGGGAGACACAGAATCGGAAACAGGCTTCAGGCTCCGCCCAGAGCCTGACGTGGGGCTCGAACTCACGGACCGCGAGATCGTGACCTGGCTGAAGTCGGACGCTTAACCGACTGCGCCACCCAGGCGCCCCTGGAATCACTTTTCAAATAAGTGCCCTGTTTATAAGTCTTTGTTTCAGACTCACTTTTGGGATAACCTATCCCAAGACACCATCTTTTTTTTTTTTAATGTTTGCCTGTTTATTGTATTTTTAATGTTTACCTGTGAATGTATACTTGTTTATTGTTACCTGTTTATCATAAAGTATACAGACAAATGGAAAAGATGCATAGGGCAAGTACGATGTGTGGGTTTTCCAACACCACCAAGCAATTAACTCAATTCTGACACTATCTACATGGAGATAGTGTTAGATGCCACAAGTTAAAAGCTCAGTTCCACAAGATTGTCCCTTCCCACACTTCAGATTCCAGATTCCATCTGTACTTTTTTTTTTTTTAATGTTTATTTATTTTTGAGAGAGAGACACAGCATGAGTGGGGGAGGAGCAGAGAGTGAAGGAGACATAGAATCCAAAGCAGGCTCCAGGCTCTGAGCTGTCAGCACAGAGCCCGATGCGGGGCTAGAACCCATGAATCGTGAGATCATGACCTGAGCAAAAGTCGGATGCTTAACCGACTGAGCCACCCAGGCGCCCCTCCACCTGTACTTCTGACCAACCAGTTTGAGATCAGAGATTGCTATGGCCCCCTACTTGGGTTCATTTAATTTGCTAGAGTGGTTCACAGAACTCAGAGAAGCATTTTACTTACTAGATTATGGTTTATAATTGTCAGATGACAAACAATTTAGTAATGAGTTTCATGGTCTTTATTCAAGGGAAAAACTGCGTGGATTTGGAGTGTACAGTGCCTTAGAAGCAGTGGAATACTCCTTCCAAGGCATGTTGGGCAAGCGTGTATTTTGTAGAGTGTTAGAAGGGGCAACGTGGAAATGGCATCATTGGCTAGGATTGCATATCTGACTTTATTTAGAGAGATCAAGGAACAAGCAAATAAGTATAGAGTTGTCTGGTGTTAGGGGAGTAGCTGACTGGATATACCACGTTTCTGGTCAATCTGACCATTTACAGGAACACAAAAGTTATTTTTTAATGTTTATTTATTTTTGAGACAGAGACAGAGCATGAACGGGGGAGGGTCATAGAGAGAGGGAGACACAGAATCTGAAGCAGGCTCCAGGCTCTCAGCTGTCAGCACAGAGCCTGACGTGGGGCTTGACTCACGACTTGACTCACGACTCAGGGACTGTGAGATCATGACCTGAGTGGAAGTTGGACGCTTAACTGACTGGGCCACCCAGGCGCCCCGGAACACAAAAGTTTAGTTTGCTGATGACGCACCCTGGGCTGGAGATGGCTCCATTTTAGGCTTAGAAATTTATTTTAACATTATAAAAGGATATAACTGAGGAAGAGCTGGAAGGAAGAGATGCATAAGCCAAGGTATGTGAGAAAGGACAGGAACTTCATGCTCTCTGAGCCCCTTTCCCCAAATCTCCAGATATGTTCACCAGTCTGGAAGCTCTCTGAAACTCATCCTTTTGGATTTATATGGAGGCTTCATTACATAGGCATAGTTGATTAAATCACTCCCTGGAGGTGAGGGGGGACTACTAATCCTCTAGTCCCCCGAGGTTCCCCTTGGAACCACCCCCATCCTTAGGTTACCTAGGAGTTTTCCAAAAGTAACCTCATTAATATAACAAAAGATACCTTTATCCCACTCCTCAGAAATGCCAAGGTTTTTAGGAGCTCTTTGCCAGGGACCCAGAAGAAGGCCAAACGTGAATTTCTTATTCTAAATCACAATATCACAGAAAGGTATGGGAGTGGGGGGATTGAACTTCCGTGCACTCTTTGGGTGGTGCCACCTTCCCAGCTGTTGTGTTCATCAACCCAGAAGCTTCTACACCATCTTAATTTATTATGTTTTTAAGATTTATGTTAAAATTTTGATTGGCATCTGCTAGTATATTTATTGAGTTACTCTTGGGGAAGTAGTTTAAGTGTATAGTTCGAGAATTAGAAATAACTTTTTAAGACACAAGGCAGCCTATATATGTGAATAAGTAGAATTTGTTTAAATGCATAAAACTATTACCGTCTATTGGAGATATACAAAGAAAATCTCAAATATTGGTTGAACATATTTTTTCAAGCTCCATGTTTCTATGACAGTAAAAGTAAAATCCATATAACCTTTCTCACAAAGGGAAGGAAAAGAAATCCAAGAGATCTGCCTGAGAATTAATTAAGACTTTAGCCTCAGAGGAACTTAAATTAATGGAACATGGATTCATAATGCCAATACTAACAATCTTGTCTATATTACAGCTTTATAATAAAAATGAATTATAAAATATAACAAGTTTAAAAAATGAAATATGACAATTTATGTCTATTAGTAACAGAAAATGAGTCTGAAATTGTAATCAACAAAATAATTTACTTACATGTAATCAAAAGTCCAAAGAGGATATAGGTTTCAGGCGAAGCTTAATAGGTCCAACAACTTCATCAAATGACCCAGTTTCTCTGTGTCATGACTTAGTTTCCATTCTGCCCTCTGTGATGTCAGATTTACCTCAAGGCAGCCACCTGGGAACCTTGAGGTACTTAAATCTTCCAACACCTTCTGCATTTATACTCTGGAGGAAGATGTTTTATATATGAGCATTCCTAGGAAGGAAACCTTGGCGTCCCTTTTGATTTGACTGGTTTAGGTCACATGCCTATCTCTGAACTGATAAGTATGGGTAGAGAAATGCATTGTGCTGATTGGTTTAGACTTTGCTGTTCCTCTAGGTTAAGCCAGTCAGACTCACTCTCTCCATGAACTGGAGTAGGTCAGTTCCACCCAGATCTCTTTAGCCTGTGCCTTTGGAGTGAAAGTAGGAGGATGACAAGGAACAGATGACAAGCACACAATTCTGATTTGTTAGAGAATGTCTTCAAATGACCTTAACTGAATTGTAATATTATTTGGCAATAACAAGGCAAATATTATGGTTATCTAGTTTATTAACAATAAATAATAAAAGAACAAGTTTCCAGTTAAATTTTTTCCTGATCACATTTCCCCTCCTCCTCCTTCTTCTTCTTCTTTTTAAATTTTATAGAGAAGAGAGAGAGCAAGAGTGCAAGTGGGGGAGGAGGGCAGAGAGAGAGAGAGAGAGAGAGAGAGAGAGAGAGAATCTTAAGCAGGCTCCATGCTCAGCATGGATTCCAACTTGGGGCTCGATCCCACAACCCTGAAATCATGAGCTGAGCCATAATCAAAGTCAGATGCTAAACCAACTGAGCCACCCAGGCTCCCCAACAATCATCATTATTGATATATAAAAAATTTCTTCCAGTATTACATTTGACCAGTTCAGTTCCAGTATATTCTTGCTCTGTGTGTAAATGTATTCGTGTCCATTTGCATTCAGGAAAAAAAAGTTTTGCTAGACAGATAAGTTTAGGAATATAAGTTTAAACAGGGTTCTGTGATTCATTCTGCTCATCTTTTTCCCCATATTTCTTAGAGTATAGAAACCTTAGGCCCAGAGAGGGTGCATTGATTTATTAATACTATACTAAGTTTTCAAATGGAGTGCAATGAACTGTTTTGGGAATCCATGAGATGTTCAAAGATTTGACTTCTGAAAAAGAAATATCACAATTATTGTCCTTAAAATTAAGAGGGGAGAAGCTGGGGTGGAGCGATTGATATGAGGGTAGCAGGATATTTTGTGGTGTTAGAAATGTTACATATTTTGATTCTGGTGGTGGATTCATGACTGTATGCATTAAACCAAACACTAAAAAAGGGTGAGTAAAAAGAAACAGCCAAGCAGCCCAGTAACATCCCATGCTTTTTTTTTAAAAAACAAATTCTAGGAGTTTTTATTGTTTGAATAACAATACACAAATCAGGCAGAGAAGTTTCTAATAAAATGATGGCCAAGTTTTAATGTATCTGCCTGTTGATCCTTTATCTTCTAAGTACTTAAGATATTTTCTTTTTATATTAGATTTTTTTTCTAATTATAAATGCAACTTAAGTCTGAATAGATAATTGTATTTTCTTTTAACTCTCCCTCGTTCAGCTTTCTTTAAACAGAAAAAAGGGGGCGGTGTGGCGCCCGTGTGACTCAGTCAGTTAAGTGTCTGACTTCGTCTCAGGTCATGATCTTGCGGTCTGTGGTTTTGAGCCCTGCATTGGGCTCTGTGCTGACAGCTGAGAGCCTGGAGCCCGCTTTGGATTCGGTGTCTCCTTCTCTCTCTGCCCCTCCTCTGTTCATGCTCTGTCTCTCTCAAAAATGAATAAACGTTAAAAAAAAATTAAATTTATGGGGCACCTGGGTGGCGCAGTCGGTTGAGCGTCCGACTTCAGCCCGGTCACCATCTCGCGGTCCGTGAGTTCGAGCCCCACGTCAGGCTCTGGGCTGATGGCTCGGAGCCTGGAGCCTGTTTCCGATTCTGTGTCTCCCTCTCTCTACCCCTCCCCCGTTCATGCTCTGTCTCTCTCTGTCCCAAAAATAAATAAACGTTGAAAAAAAAATTAAATTTATAAAATAAAAAGAGAAAGGGGAGAGAAAAAAGAACAAAGGGACAAATACCTCTTTATTATGTATTCAGCCATAGTTGCCCAAACTGTGGTTTTAATATGATACTGCAATTCAGTCTTCTAAATCATTGTAGATTATAAGTGTAGGTTATATTTTATTCTCTTAAAGAAACTCTGAGGTACCAGTAGTATTGATATTACTGATAGTCTCCATGTGATGAAGATAGAAACTGGTTTGGAGGCAACTGGAAGAGGTCTTCAGCAAACTGGAGACCAACGGGAGATTACACAGAGGCAAATTTCATTGAAAAACCTAGAAGAATGCTTCCCACTGAGGCTGACCCAACTATGGCCACTGGTCCATTTCTTGCTGTTAGTTAGGCTTCTGTTTAAGGCATCTCTTGTGGTGGAGTTGTAGCCTTCTCTTGGTTTTGAGCTACACTGGGATCATTGTGGAACATAGACTTCTTTGAAGTCTGTTAAACGTAGTTGAAAATTTCACTATCTGTGATACTCATTGTGCGGGTCTCACCACATTCAGTTTGTCCAAGGTGGGGCTTTTGGCTGGACTCCTGGAGGACTTGCTGCAACCTCCCTAATCACTTTTGGTAGTTGGGTATCTTACTAGCTAGATAAAGTCAATTATCTGTCATGTTTGTTGGGTATAGAACTTTTGTTATGATAGAACTTAAAAAAAAAAGTCTAATTAGCTTTGGTCATTAGCTGTTGAATATTATGAAAAAAGGTCACATGATCTGGTTTCTTCTATTTGATCCAATTTGAAAGTCATCCTCCTTTCTAAATAGCTTATGCTACCTCTAAAATGTTGTCTGAAATGTAAAAAGCAAATCAAAGGTTTAATAAACTAGCATGTTAGGTTTATTTTTGAGGTAAAGTGAAGATACATATTTTTATATTTGTGTGCATTGTATACATCAGCTTTTAGAAGTATTTCTAACTTGTGCTTGCATTTTTGTGTGTTTTTTTTTAGTGAAAATATTCTCTTTGGGATGGGAAATCCTCTTCTTGACATCACTGCTGTAGTGGATAAGGATTTCCTTGATAAGTGAGTATTAAATTCTTCGTATGTACTATGTGAAACTTATATCAAAAGAAAAACTGTTGAAGACTTTGGACTCTAATACTTTCAATTGGAGGAAAACTCAGGAAATTTAATGTCATTAATAGCAAGTTGCACTATAATTATTTATGAATTGACCACAGTTTTCTCTGGGAAAACTTTAGGTACATTTGTTCAATCCTGTTGCTAGTTTCACTTGAAATTAATTAACTAATTCAAGTTTATTTTTGAGAGAGAGAGAGAGAAAAACTGCATGCACGTGCATGGGTGCGGGGCAGAGAGAGAGGGGGTGGCTAGAGGATCCGAAGCGGGCTCTGTGCTGATAGCAGAGAGCCTGATGTCTGTCTTGAACTCACGAACTGTGAGATCATGACCTGAGCCGAAGTCACACACTTAACTTGATTGGGCAACCCAGGTGTCCCTGAAATTTATTTTTTATTCTCTGCAAGGAAGAAGTATATATGATTTACCTAATGATTTAGTTCCCAAATTTTTAAATTGTTATCAGTGAACTACATCTGTCATGGTGCTATAACATAAATGGGAAAAGAAATAGGATTAGAGAGGACAAGAAGAATATGCAGGACATAATTCAGAGGTGATCATTCTATATTAATTCTCCCTTAATAGTAACTTCTGATGTTTTAAATTTAGCTGAGAAATCAGTTTGTGTTTATTTTTCTGGCTCTTTGACACCATTTGGTACAAAGAAAAAATTGAGTAGTAAAAAAGGGATTTATAATGAGGAAGCAAGTTCTGTCTGTGCCCAAGGGCAACCACTTTTTTTTTTAATTGAGGTAAAGTTCACTTAAAATTTATAATTTTAACACTTGTAAAGTGTGTAATTCAATGACTGCCAATACATTTTTAGGGTTGTACAACCATCACTGCTATCTAATTCCAGAACATTTTCATCACCCCAAAAACAAAACTGTACCCAATGGGTAATCATTTCACTATCCCTGCCTGCCCTTTCCCCACCTCTGCTCCATGCTCTGATCTCTTGGGACCTACCATTCTGCTTTCTGTTTCTATGGAGTTGCTTATTTTGGCCATTGTATTTCATATAAATGGAAACAGTTTGTGGCCTTTTGTGTCTGTCTTATTTCACTTAGCATGATGTTTTTCAAGGTTCATCCAAGTTGTAGCATGTATTAGTAACTCATTCCTTTTTGTGGCAAAATAATATTCCATTGTGTACACACGCACGCACACACACACACACACACACACAACACACACACTGTATTGGTTGATGAGCACTTAGGTTGTTTCCTTTTTTGGCTGTTGTGAATCAAGCTGCTATGAACATTTGTGTACGAGTTTTTGTGTGGACATGTATTTTCATTAATCTATGGTATTGGTATCTATTGGAGTGGGATTACTGAGTCATGGTAATTCTGTGTTTAACTTTTTGAGGAACTGCCTAACTTTTCTACATGGTTGCACCCTTTGATATTCCTACCAGTAATGTATGAGGATTCCATTTTCTTGCCAAAACTTGTTCTTTTCCCTTATTAATTAATTAATTAATTAATATTTATAATTTTTTTTATTTTTGAGAGAGAGAGACAGCATAAGCAGGGGAGAGTGGCAGAGGGCGGGGGCGGGGGGAGAGAGAGAGAGAGAGAGAGAGAGAGAGAGAAAGAAAGAAAGAAAGAAAGAAAGAAAGAAAGAAAGAAAGAAAGAAAGAATCTTAAGCAGGCTCCATGCTCAGCACAGAGCTGGATGCATTACTCAGTCCCACGACCCTTGCATCATTACCTGAGCCAAAGTCAACAGTCAGATGCTCAACCAACTGAGCCACCCAGACACCCCATTTTATTATTTTTAAATATTTTATTTTTTAAGTAATCTCTGCACCCAACATGGGGCTTGAACTCATAATCCTGAGATTAAGAGTCACATGTTTCACTGACTGAGCCAGCCAGGCGCCCCTTCTTTTGTTTAAATTATAGCCATCTTAGTGGGTGTAAAGTGATATTTCATTGTGGATTTTGATTTGCATTTTTCTAATGACTAAAGATGTTAAACATCTTTTTCATGTGCTATTCATGTATATTAAAGTCCTTCACCCATTTCTGAATTTAGTTGTTTGTCTTTTGTTGTTGAATTGTAAGTGCTCTGTATATATTCTGGATAATAGACCCCCTTATCAGATAAATGATTTGTAAACATTTTCTCCCTTTCTTTGGGTTATTTTTGCTTTCTTTATAGTTTCCTTTGATGCACAAGATATTTAATTTTGATGAAGTTCAGTTTATCTATTTTTTCATTTGTTGCTTGTGCTCTTGCTGTCATAATGAGAATTCATTGCTAAATCCAGAATCACAATGTGTATGTGTTCTTTTAAGATTTGTTTTAGCACTTAAATTTAGGTGTTTGACTTGTTTTTAGTTAATTGTTTTATTAGTTGTGTGTTAAGGGTTTAGTTCATTCTTTTGCATGTGGAAATCTGGTTATTTCAGCATCATTTGTTGAAAAGACTATTCTTTTTCCCATTGAATGCTCTTGGTACTTCTTATGAAAATCAATTGCTTATAGACTTGAGGTTTAATTTCTGGATTCTCAATTTTTTCCACTGATCTTTATGTCTGTCCTTTTGCCATTACCACACTGTTTTCATTATTGCAGCTGATTATTTCAGTAGTAAGTTTTGAAGTAATGTGAGGAAGTGTGAGTCCTCCAACTTTGTTGTTTTTTAATTTAAGCTTGTTTTGTCTATTTAGGGGGTGCCTGGGTAGCTTACTCGGTTAAGTGTCCCACTTTGGCTTAGGTTATGATCTTGTGCTTTGTGATTTCGAGCCCCTCATCCGGCTCTTTGCTGACAGCTCAGAGCCTGAAGCCTGCTTCAGATTCTGTATCTCTTCTCTCTTTGCCCCTCTCTGCTTGTACTCTGTCTCTTTCTCCCAAAAATAAACATTAAAAAAAAAAAAGATGTCCATTTGGAATCTTTTGAAATTCCATATGAATTTTAGAATCAGCTTATCTATTTCTGCAAAAACAGCACTTGGCATTTTGTATGGGACTGTACTGAATTTGTAGATCAGTTTTGTAAGTACTGACATTTTAACAATACTAAGTCTTTCAGTTCATGAACAGGGGATGTCTTTCCATTTATTTAGGTTGTCTTTAAGTTGTTTCAAAAGTGTTTAGTAGTTTTCAGTGTGTAAGTCTTACATTTTCTTGGTTAAGTTTAATCCTAAGTATTTCATTATTTTTGATGTTACTGTAAATAGAATTGTTTTATTAAGTTTATTTTTCTTTGTTTGTTTTTTTCCACAGTACTTGTTAGTTGTTTATTTATCAAGAGAAAGTATTCCATAGTCCAGTATTCATGTTTCATAGTTCAGGGATACAGGTCAGTGACCAACTTCCATGGAACCAACCGAAAGAAAGTCACTTTGCTCTCTGAAAGATACCAGCCTTCATCATTTCCTCAAAATCTTTTCCGGGAATCATAATTTCTGTAGAAATCTACATAAACCTTCTTTCTGGTTTGTCCACAGCAAACTTTTAGGAAGCTGGAACCCCCAGGGTTATAATGAATGTTGCAACAATACGAAATTACAGATGCTTAGCCAGAAGGCCTTGCATCTGAAGTTTTAGCAAAGCACTGGAAGTCACGGTATTTATTCTCCTCAACACCATCTTCAAACCCAAACTTAATTTTACTTTTGGATTATTCATTGCTAGTACATAAAAATACAACTGATTTGGTGGGGGGACAACCATTGTTAACAAATTGTATTTTTTAATGTCCTGGAAACTACCCCTATAACTCTTTTAGGTAAACTTGTATGTCAAAGGATCAGGCAAGAATTTATAAATGTGTAAATTTGGCCTATTGTAATATAATAAGAAATGGCTCAGATCATGATCCCAGGGTCATGGGATCCAGCCCTGTGAAGGACTCTGTGCTGAGCATGGAGTCTGCTTAAAATTCTCTCTTTCCCCTGCTTGCTCTCTCTCTCTCTCTCTCTCTCTCATTCAAATTTATTTATTTATTTTTAAATGTTTATTTTTGAGAGAGAGAGAGAACACGTGCAAGCAGGGGAATGGCAGAGAGAGAGGGAGATAGAAGATACAAAGTGGGCTCTGCGCTGACAACAGAGAGACTGATGTAGGGCCCAAACTCATATTTATGTCTCTATATAGACTGATGTCTTGCCTATAGACTTGTGGGTTAATTTCTGGATTCTCAGTTCTTTCCCATTGATCTTTATGTCTTTCCTTTTGCCACTACCACACTGTTTTGTTTTGATATTGCAGCTGATTATTGCAGAAGTAAGTTTTGAAGTAATGTGACAGAGTGTGAGCCCTCTAACTTTGTTGTTGTCTTTTAAGATTGTTTTGTCTATTTAGGGGGTGCCTGGGTAGCTCATTCGGTTAAGAGTCCCACTTTGGTTGTGAGATCATGACCTGAGCTGAAATCAAGAGTCACATGCTCAACTGACTAGGCTAAGATTTTTTATTTTTTAGGTAATCTCTACACCCAACATATGATTAGAACTCACTACCCCGAGATCACATGCTCCACTGACTGAGCCAGCCAGGCCACCCTGCATTTATTTATTTATTAAAAAAATTTTTTTTTAATGTTTATTTGTTTTTGAGAGACAGAGAGACCAAACATGAGCAGGGGAGGGGCAGGGAGAGAGGGAGACACAGGATCCGAAGCACCCTCCAGGCTTTGAGCTGTCAGCACAGAGCCTGACGCAGGGCTCGAACTCACAAACCGTGAGATCATGACCTGAGCCCAAGTTGGACGCTTAACTGACTGAGCCACCCAGGCGCCCCAGGATATTTGTTTTTAAAAGTTCATGCAAATGTGATCAGAATGGTTGTGATCTGACAGCTGTGTGCTGATACTACAGAGAACTCAAGTTGCTTCTTTGTTTCATTAGCAGCTCATCCTAAATAAGCTGAAACTTAGTATTTTTGTTTTGAGTTTTAATTTTTAAACTTGATTTTTGACGTCAGTACTTGGAGATAAAACGCAAGGTTTTGGATCCTAATCATAAATGTAGAGACTTTCCTATTCTTATGTTCCAGAACATTTTTTTCCAAAATACACTTTGAAAGTATTCCTTATTATTTCACTAGACTGTGTTTAATTTACATTTCAGACCATATTTAGTTAAGTGTTTTTTATATTTGAACTGTGTAAAAATAAATTTTCTGGGAATAGTTGGGTACTAAGCAAATGAATAAATATATATTTATTAGTCTCTTACACTGTGAAAACGAGTTAACTATCAAAATTTTTTGGATAGAATTTGCTTTCTGATTCTGATTTTTTAAAAAAATATCTGGCCTTGGGGCGCCTGGGTGGCGCAGTCGGTTAAGCGTCCGACTTCAGCCAGGTCACGATCTCGCGGTCCGTGAGTTCGAGCCCCGCGTCAGGCTCTGGGCTGATGGCTCGGAGCCTGGAGCCTGTTTCCGATTCTGTGTCTCCCTCTCTCTCTGCCCCTCCCCCGTTCATGCTCTGTCTCTCTCTGTCCCAAAAATAAATAAAAACGTTGAAGAAAAAAAAAATTAAAAAAAAAAAAATATCTGGCCTTGGGGCACCTGGGTGGCTTAGTCAGTTAAGTGTCCTGCTTTTGATTTCGGCTCAGGTCATGATCTCATGGTTTGGGAGTTTGATCCCCAAGTAGGTCTCTGCGCTGACAGTGTGGAGCCTGCTTGGAATTCTCTGTCTCTCTCTGCTCTTCCCTTGTGCTCTCTTTCTCTCAAAATAAATAAATAAACTTTAAAAAAGGTATCTGGGGGGTGCCTGGGTAGCCCAGTTGGTTGAGCATCCAACTTTGGCTCAGGTCATCATCTCACAGTTTGTGAGTTGGAGCCCCACGTCAGGCTGTGTGCTGACAGCTCAGAGCCTGGAGCCCACTTTGTGTCTCCCTGTCTCTCTGCCCTTCCCCTGCTCATGCTCTGTATGTCTCTCTTTCAAAAATAAGTAAACATTAAAAAAAGAAAAAGTATCTGGCCTTTTGAATAATACTTATCAATGTACAACTACTGCTAGTTAAAAAGTAAACTAGTACTAAAGGCTTATTGTTTTTAAGTTCATTTATTTATTTTGAGAGAGAGAGAGAGAGAGAGAGAGCGAGCAGAGGAGGGACGGAGAGGGAGGGAGAGAGAGAATCCCAAGCAGGTTCTGTGCTTTCAGCATGGAGCCCGACGAGGGGCTTGGTCCCATGAACTGAGACCATGACCCAAGCCCAAATCCAGAGTTGGACACTCAACCAACTGAGCCACCCAAATGCCCTAGTACTGAAAATTTTTAAGGGATAATGTTAGTCCTTTGCTACATCTTCCACCTCTCCCCTTGCTTTTACCCTATATCCCAAAAGTGCTATTTCTCCAAAAGAAACCATTTCTATTCTTAGCTGTTCTTTCCTGGTATCCAATTGTTTCTAAATAATACACTAATATTGCTGTATGTGATTTTTATAAGGCTGGTTGGTTGGAGAGGCAAAGAATAAATGTTCCTTTAGTGTAGGGAAAGGATACAAGAACACGATTGCATTAGGAGGGTTTCCTGAACAGAGGACACAACACTGCGTGTGGAGGGGCACATTTGATCTTCAAGTTCCTGTGGGAGGATATAACCTAATCATGTTCATGAATGATAGTGGAAAGGATTTCCTCTGGCCTTCTGAGAACTTTGCTTTTGCCGTTTTTTACCAGGAATTTTTATAATTTCTTGGTGTTTAATTGTTGAAGAGTCTCTGGTTACTTATCTCATTGTTGTCCAGGTTCTAGTAACTGTTAAAAACTGCTGTACATTCCTGAATGTTTACTGTGAGAGTAGGCGAATTGAAGGTTAATTTCTCATGCATACAATCTGACTAGCAGTCCCAAGCTTAGGGTCTGTTTGAGGTCTGTATTACTAGGTATTTCTTAGGTTTGTCAGTTTTTATTTATTTATTAAAAAAATTTTTAAAAATTTTATTTATTCTTAAGCACTACCCCCCACCGTAGGGCTTGAACTCATGACCACAAGATCAAGATTCACATGCTCCATCTACCAGCAGAGTCAGCCAGGAGCTCCTTGGGTTTGCCAGTTTTAGATATGTATTGACTCCCTATTGTGATAGCTAAGGATTTAGCTCTCTTTCACCTGTTACCGTTTCCTCTTCATCTTCCCCATGTTATTAAATTATGTTAAAAGCCAATAATCATTGTGAACAAAATTGTGGACTATGGTTACTTATAAAACTTTTTGTTTTTTGTTTTTGTTTTTTTTGTTTTGTTTTTTGTTTTTCTTCCAGTGACTTATTATATCCTGTATTCATTTGTACCATTTTCTATACACTTACTGAAAATTTCAAACCACTGTTGTTAAATCTGTCATATGTCTACTAACCTCTTCCCTTCTCCTCCCCCTCTGCCTCCTCATTTCTTAAGAAAGGGTGCTGGATTTTGTCAAAGGCCTTTTCTGCATCGATTGACAGGATCATATGGTTCTTCTCTTTTTTTTTTGTTAATGTGATGTATCACGTTGATTGATTTGCGAATGTTGAACCAGCCCTGCATCCCAGGAATGAATCCCACTTGATCATGGTGAATAATTCTTTTTATATGCTGTTGAATTCTATTTGCTAGTATCTTATTGAGAATTTTTGCATCCGTATTCATCAGGGATATTGGCCTGTAGTTCTCTTTTTTTACTGGGTCTCTGGTTTAGGAATCAAAGTAATATTGGCTTCATAGAATGAGTCTGGAAGTTTTCCTTCCCTTTCTATTTCTTGGAATAGCTTGAGAAGGATGGGTATTATCTCTGCTTTAAACGTCTGGTAGAACTCCCCTGGGAAGCCATCTGGTCCTGGACTCTTATTTGTTGGGAGATTTTTGATAACCGATTCAATTTCTCCGCTGGTTATGGGTCTGTTCAAGCTTTCTATTTCCTCCTGATTGAGTTTTGGAAGAGTGTGGGTGTTTAGGAATTTGTCCATTTCTTCCAGGTTGTCCAATTTGTTGGCATATAATTTTTCATAGTATTCCCTGAGAATTGTTTGTATCTCTGAGGGATTGGTTGTTAATAATTCCATTTTCACTCATGATTTTATCTATTTGGGTCATCTCCCTTTTCTTTTTGAGAAGCCTGGCTAGAGGTTTGTCAATTTTGTTTATTTTTTCAAAAAACCAACTCTTGGTTTCGTTGATCTGCTCTACAGTTTTTTTAGATTCTATATTGTTTATTTCTGCTCTGATCTTTATTATTTCTCTTCTTCTGCTGGGTTTAGGCTGCCTTTGCTGTTCTGCTACTATTTCCTTTAGGTGTGCTGTTAGATTCTGTATTTGGGATTTTTCTTGTTTCTTGAGATAGGCCTGGATTGCAATGTATTTTCCTCTCAGGACTGCCTTTGCTGCGTCCCAAAGCGTTTGGATTGTTGTATTTTCATTTTCGTTTGTTTCCATATATTTTTTAATTTCTTCTCTAATTGCCTGGTTGACCCACTCATTCGTTAGTAGGGTGTTCTTTAACCTCCATGCTTTTGGAGGTTTTCCAGACTTTTTCCTGTGGTTGATTTCAAGCTTCATAGCATTGTGGTCTGAAAGTATGCATGGTATAATTTCAATTCTTGTAAACTTATGAAGGGCTGTTTTATGATCTATCTTGGAGAATGTTCCATGTGCACTCGAGAAGAAAGTATATTCTGTTGCTTTGGGATGCAGAGTTCTAAATATATCTGTCAGGTCCATCTGATCCAATGTATCATTCAGGGCCCTTGTTTCTTTATTGACCGTGTGTCTAGATGATCTACCCATTGCTGTGAGTGGGGTGTTAAAGTCCCCTGCAATTACCACATTCTTACCAATAAGGTTGCTTATGTTTATGAGTAATTGTTTTATATATTTGGGTCTGCCTCCTCATTTCTTAAAAATCAGTAAGGGGATGCCTGGGTGGCTCAGTCAGTTAAGCATCTGACTTCAGCTCAGGTCATGATCTCATGGCTTGTGAGTTTGAGCCCCGTGTCGGGCTCTGTCTCTCTCTCTCTCAAAAAATAAATAAACATAGGGGCGCCTGGGTGGCGCAGTCGGTTAAGTGTCCGACTTCAGCCAGGTCATGATCTCGCGGTCCGTGAGTTCGAGCCCCGCGTCGGGCTCTGGGCTGATGGCTCGGAGCCTGGAGCCTGTTTCCGATTCTGTGTCTCCCTCTCTCTCTGCCCCTCCCCCGCTCACACTCTGTCTCTCTCTGTCCCCAAAATAAATAAAAAACGTTGAAAAAAATTAAAAAAAAAATAAATAAACATAAAAAAAAATTAAAAAAAAATCAGTAAGTCTGTCAACATCTTTTTCTCTGGTGACCTCCTTTCTAGAGTTCTCCATCTTTGTGCTCAAAATGAACAGGTTGTGCTGTTAGACTTTTATTTTGTTTTTAAGTTTATTTATTTTCAGAGAGAGGGAGAAAGCGAGAATGAGCAGGGGAGGGGCAGAGAGAGACAGAGGGAGAGAGAGAATCCCAAGTAGGCTCCACGCTGTCATGCCAGATCCCGATGCGGGGCTCAACCTCAGGAACCTTGAGATTATGACCTGAGCTGAAACCAAGAGTTTCCATTTCCTCAGAGTCAGGCACTCCACTGACTGAGCCATTCAGGCGTGCCCCCACCCTTTAAAACAGCAGTTTGCCTTGAACTTCCCTCTGACTTTCTCCTGTTTCAGATTTCTTGTTTCCCATACCTTATATATGCTTAGTTGGTTTGTGTGTGTTTGTGTGTGTGTGTGTGTGTATAGCATAGCCTCAGTAGCTTCCTAAGAGAAAGAGTGCATGAGTACATGTAATTTTAATCCTTGCATATGTGTGACAATCTTTAAAAAATTTTTTCCTTTGCACCTATTGGTTGGTTAATAGGTTTTTTTTTTGTTTTTTTGTTTTTTTTTTGCAAATTTGAAGGCATGTGCCATTGTCTGCCGTACATCAAATGCATCTCCTTCCTTTGTAGATCACTAGTCTTTTTCTCTGTGAAAGTTTTTAGTGTTTTTGTTGTTGTTGTTCCTGCTGTTAGTAAATTATTATTATGTAACATTCTGTTGTGTTATGGATGTAGTCTTTTTCTCCTCTCTAAACATATTAATTAGAGATGGTTTTGTTTGATTTATGAAGGTTTCTCTTCTGTTTCCTGCTTTATCTCTGTTTTCTGTGGATTACTCTTATTGTTTACTGTGGCCTTCACAATGGAGACTTTCTTTCAATATTAGTTGATTTTTGGCTCTCTGTTCATATTAAATGGTAAGACATTAAAAACCTCATTCCATTGATTTGTATAGGAAGAAGAAAAAATACAAAAGGATATGTTCTAAGCTCTAACAGTTGTGGGAGGGTAGGTTGGCTAGGGTACGTACTTTTATTTCAACATTCTGTACAGTTTAAGATTTTTATAACAATTTTGAATTGCTTTTATAATTTTCTAAAAAAGTTTTGATAAAATTATCTATTGCTATGTAACATGTTACCCCCAAACTTGGCTGCTTAAAGTAACAGACAAGTTTAGCATCTATCACAGTTTCTGAGGGTCAGGAATTTGAGAGTGTGGCATAGCTGAGTCATTCTAGCTTAGGGTCTCTGGTCAAGTTGTAGTCAGTCTCTTGGCCATGGTGGCATTCATTTCAGGGCTCAACTATGGCTGGAAGATTTGATTCCCAGATGACTCATTATTGGCTGTCCTCACTTTCTTAAAACCTTTTTTTTTTTTTCTTAAAGTTTATTTATTTTGACAGAGAGAGAGAGAGTTAGTGAGTGAGCATGAGTGGAGGAGGGGGTTGGTGCAGAGAGAGAGGGAGAGAGAATATCAAGCAGGTCCCATGCTATTAGCAAGGAGCCAGTGTGGAGTCCTACCCGGGCTCGAACCCATGAACTGTGAGATTGTGACCTGAGCTGAAACCAACAATTGGATGCTCAACCAACTGAGCCACCCAGATGGCCCTCTTAAAAGCTTTTGAACTGAGGATATCAGTTTCTCATCTCATGGACCAACACATGGTAGCTGTTTGCTCTCTTACTAGTGATTTGAGAGAGGCAATCATCTTCCCTAGATGGAAACTGTAGTCTTTTTTTATAACTTAATCTTAGAAAGTGACATGCTATCATTTTTGCCATATACTGTTGATCATACACACCAAGCCTGGTATAATGAGGGAGGGCACTACACGTGGATGTAAAAAACAGGAGGCAGGGATTACTGGTGGGGGACCAGAGTGTACACTTTGGTAGCTTCCAAGATGGCTCCCAGTGATCCCTTCCTCCTGGTATTCCATTGAGTAGTCTCATCCCAACTGTACTAGGACTGATCTATATAAGGAATGGCATACAGTAGGAGTGTTGGTATGCTACAGATTAGGTTGTAAAAGACCGTGGTTTCCATATTGAGTGTTCTGTCACTTGTTTGTACACACACCTCTTTCTTTCTTTTGGATTACTAATTCTGGGGGGAGCTAGCTGCCATCTCTTGATATTCAGGCACCCTATGGAGTGGGAGATAAGAGGCCTCTGCTCTACAGCCTTTGAGGAACCGAGACTTGCCAGCAACCATGTACATGAGCTTAGAAGTGGATTCTCCATCCTCTGTTGAACCCTGAGTTTACTGCAGCTTTGGCTGACAGCTTGATTGTAACCTCATGAGAGACCTTGAGCCAGAATCAGTTAGCTAAGCCACTCCTGGGTTCCTGACCCTTAAAACCTGTGTGGGATAATGAGTGTTGTTTTAATCTGACAAGTTTTGGGTGAATTTGTTACATAGCTGAAGAACACTAATAAGTAAAGCAAAAAAAATTTTTTTCACACACACACACACACACACACACACACACACACACACACACACCATACACATTCAAAACCTCATTGGAAGGTTGGTATGCATAGGTTGGGCTTGTTGAGTAATGGAACTTTATTGTGGCTTGATTATATTAAAAGCCTGTTTTTATGGGCTGACTCCTAATATTGGTATCTGGAAGTCTATTCTCTGAGTCTGTTTAGTTTCTTTACAGAAAAGTCTTTGAAGCCTGGTTGCTTTATTCTTAGAGCTGGACAGGGTAAGGGGGCTAAAGTTACCATAATTAAGTAGGTGGTTTGATCTGTCCCTTCCTATTTGTCCTGTTTTGCCTGTTGTCTCTCATTTCAGAGATGCTTCTGTTTGGTTTCTTCAGACAATAAATCTCTAATTTATTTTAGGAATTGTAACTTGTCATGGTGAGATGGTAGTCAGTTTCCCTACTTTTAGCTCCATGCCTTATCCATTTCCTCTGAGACTTAGGGCTTCTGCTAGTAGCCTTGGCTTGCCTATCATAATGTAGCCTTTTTCTGTTGCAATTGAGATTTGTTTTTCCAGCTCTGGTAAGTTCTTCATTCGCTCTTTCCTTTCCTTTCCTTTCCTTTCCTTTCCTTTCCTTTCCTTTCCTTTCCTTTCCTTTCCTTTTCTTTCTGATTTTATTTTTTTAAGTAATCTCTAACCGACCTGGGGCTTGAACTCACAGCCCTGAGATCGAGTTACATGCTCTATTTACTGAGCCAGCCAGGTGTCTCTCCCTCTCCTTAAAAAAAAAAAAAAAAAAAATTATCATTTTATTTTAAGATTTTAATTTTATTTATTTATTTTTAAAGTTTATTTTGAGAGAGAAAGAGAGTACTTGTGCACAAATGGGAGAGGGGCAGAGAGAGAGGTAGAGAGGGAATCCCAAGCAGGCTCTCTGCTGTTAGTGCAGAGCTCCGACTCAGGGCTCAGACTCACGACCTGTCAGATCATGACCTGAGCCCAAATCAAGATTTGGATGCTTAACCAGTTGAGCCACCCAGCAATTGGTGGGTAAATAAATGATTATCTTACTTTTTTCTAGGTTCAAATCTTTTGTTGATTCCTGGCTTTATTTTTTAAGTATTTAATAATTTATATAACTTATGTGATGATCTTATAATTTCTCAAGCAAGCAGTGTTTAGAATAAAAGAGAGGGTTTTTTTTTCTTTAATTTACAATTTCCTTTGATTTTATTGGCTCTCATTTATTTATTATCTTCTGCTTTTTAATCTCTTACTTGAAAGGATGCTAATTTTTTTTTTTTGTACTAGGTTTATAATTAAATATACATAGTATAAACCTTGCATGCAGGGTTTATAAACATTGATGGAGAGAGACAATTCGGAAAAGTATCTTTGTAAATCTGTTATATATACAGTAAACTCTTTGTATAAAGGAACTACATTATGTTTTTGCTATTTGATAGTATAGTGATGGATACATGTTAGGTACTTGGGAGATAGCATCTGACTGAAAATTTTTTTTTTATGGAAAGTCCTTTTTAAAGTGGGATTTTAGGGGCCCCTGGATAGCTCAGTTGGTTGAGCATCTGACTCTTGATTTCGGCTCATGTTATGATCCCAGGGTCATGGGATTGTGCTCTGAGTTAGGCTCCACAGCTGAGCATGGAGCCTGCTTAAGATTCTCTCTCTATATATAAAATAAAAAAATTGAATTAAATTAAAAAATAAAGTGAGATTTTAAGTGTTCAGTGTTTGAAATGTGAGAATTGATACTTTCGTTTTTTGTCTTTAGATACATATTTTTTCTTTCTTTTTTTTTTTTAAGTTTATTTATTTATTTTGAGGGGGGTTAGGGGCAGAGAGAGAGAGAGAATCCCAAGCAGGCTTCTTGCTGTCAGCACAGAGCCCAATTTGGGGATTGATCTCACGAATTGTGAGATCATGACCTAAGTCAAAATCAAGTCTTTTGCTCAAACAACTGAGTCGCCACTGAGATGACTGGGTGCCACTCAGAACAGGTTTTTAAAGAATCAGAGCCATCATATGCTAATAGTCTTGACACACTGGACTGATGCACCACAAAGAGTGGAATGTAAAGAAGGGCCATGGAAGATCCATCTGAAAAACATTCAAGAATATATGAGAAAAAAGAATATAATAAATTTTAAGAATTGTTATCTGATAAAGATAACATTTATTCAGCATGTATTAGATGTATACGGTATCAATTTAGTCCTCTTGGCAACTTTATGAGGTAGGTATCTCATAAAGAATAAGTTAGATCTTAAGAAATTTGTTGATGTCCAAAAAAGATCAATCATTGAGCAGAGATTTGAAATATAGATTTGTTTTAATTGTAACATTTGTATTATTTATTTTCTGCAAACTTACTATGGAAGTATTAATTTGAAATTAATTATATGTCCAGACTTTGGTGTAAATTATGGTAGATATGTAAAGGTTTATAAACTTAGTGAAATTGTGTTTTCCTTCAATTATAGGTATAGTGTAGGTGAGAAAAAAATGTGTGTAATTTGCTCTAAAAATTGTTAATATTTAGTTTTAATTGGTACATTAGTAGATGAATAAATCCTGTATGAGAGATTGAAACACTCAACAGTTCTTGACTAAGTTTTCAAACAATACACTTCTTGTATTGAGAGTTTCCAGGATAGAACAAGCATTGCCACTATTCAGAAGTATCAATTAGATAATTATTTGATATTTAAAAATTAAACTTCTTCTAGAATATACTAGTTTGTTTAAAGATTGTGAAAGCCAGTTTTTTCCTGGAGTAAGAAAAATGTAGGATCTTTATCTAATTGAAAGAATTAAGTTAGTCAATTTTGATGTGTCCAATTTGTCAAAATATAGTAACTGAAAATACGTAGGAAAACTTGAAACAAAGTAGGCTGTTGAAAATAATCTTTTCTAGCATATTGAAGAGTTACAGTGGGTATGAGGAGAGATAAAATGTGGAATGTATAATAACTGCCAGATGAGTGTTGATCTAATTATGGAGAGTAAAGAAGAGGTTTATACAAAAGAAAGTGGAGGAATATATAAGACAGCTTTGTTTTGATTTTTCCTGACACTAGGTAAATACTATAGAAGTAAAGGTATGAAGAGAATTAATGTCATGGTAATCGGGAAGTAAAAATCCTCATTAGAAATGAAAATAGTTTTAAGAAAGGAAGCTAGAGTAGTTGAGGAAATATATTTTTCTTATGAATCCAAATCTTTAATAATGTAATCATACAAACCTTAGGTAAGTCTTGATTAACGTAAGCATGCATGAAAGACATTACTTAATGTTTACTCCAAAAATACTCAAAGTAATAATAGTTGGTTGTAAATTTCAGTGCTGATTATTCAATACCAAAAATTTACAGCTGGATTATTTGTATAAATCAGGATGAATTATTTCTGTAAATAAATATATATTAGTTTGAAGTAAAACAATATTTGGAGTATCAAGTGATACTCCATATATAAGGTTAAAAGGCTATAATTGTTTTGTTTCATTATTAATTTTTAAAAAAAATTTTAAGAATGTTTATTTTTGAGAGAGAGAGAGAGAGGGAAACACAGAATCTGAAGCAGGCTCCAGCTGAAATTGCACACTTAACTGACTGAACCACCCAGGTGCCCCTATAGTTAATTCTTTATAAAGCTATTTTTCAATATTTTCTTCTCCATGTTTTAACATTATGGTTTGTATATTTAGGTCTTCAATTGACTTGAATAGATTTCTGTATATGATGTGAAGTGGGGATCCAGTTAATTTTTTTTTTTCCTCAAGTGAAATCAAGTATTCTATCACTGTATTGTGATAGTCCCAATCTTTACCCATTGATCTGCAATGCCAATTTTTATTTGTCTATAGCTTGGTTTCTAGGTAATCCATCCTTTTCTGCTTGTCTGTTTGTCCTTGAACTAATGCAGCTTTATTTTTATTTTGTTACAAAACTTTATAATAAATCTTGATGTTTGATAGGACAAGTCCCTACACTTTGTTCTTATTCAAGAATTTTCTTAATTATTCTTGGCTCTTTCCTTTTGTGCATAAATTTTAGAATGAGTTTGTCAAGTACTTAAAAAATTCTTTTTGGGTTTTTTTTTTTTTTTTTACTGATTTTTCATTTATTTACAGTTTTGATATTTGTTCATCGTGGGTTTTTTTGCATTAATTATGATTTTTATTTTATTTTATTTTTTTATATATATGAAATTTATTGACAAATTGGTTTCCATACAACACCCAGTGCTCATCCCAAAAGGTGCCCTCCTCAATACCCATCACCCACCCTCCCCTCCCTCCCACCCCCCATCAACCCTCAGTTTGTTCTCAGTTTTTAACAGTCTCTTATGCTTTGGCTCTCTCCCACTCTAACGTCCTTTTTTTTTTTTTTTCCTTCCCCTCCCCCATGGGTTCCTGTTAAGTTTCTCAGGATCCACATAAGAATGAAACCATATGGTATCTGTCTTTCTCTGTATGGCTTATTTCACTTAGCATCACACTCTCCAGTTCCATCCACGTTGCTACAAAAGGCCATATTTCATTTTTTCTCATTGCCACGTAGTATTCCATTGTGTATATAAACCACAATTTCTTTATCCATTCATCAGTTGATGGACATTTAGGCTCTTTCCACAATTTGGCTATTGTTGAGAGTGCTGCTATAAACATTGGGGTACAAGTGCCCCTATGCATCAGTACTCCTGTATCCCTTGGGTAAATTCCCAGCAGTGCTATTGCTGGGTCATAGGGTAGGTCTATTTTTAATTTTCTGAGGAACCTCCACACTGCTTTCCAGAGCGGCTGCACCAATTTGCATTCCCACCAACAGTGCAAGAGGGTTCCCGTTTCTCCACATCCTCTCCAGCATCTATAGTCTCCTGATTTGTTCATTTTGGCCACTCTGACTGGCGTGAGGTGATACCTGAGTGTGGTTTTGATTTGTATTTCCCTGATAAGGAGCGACGCTGAACATCTTTTCATGTGCCTGTTGGCCATCTGGATGTCTTCTTTAGAGAAGTGTCTATTCATGTTTTCTGCCCATTTCTTCACTGGGTTATTTGTTTTTCGGGTGTGGAGTTTGATGAGCTCTTTATAGATTTTAGATACTAGCCCTTTGTCCGATATGTCATTTGCAAATATCTTTTCCCATTCCGTTGGTTGCCTTTTAGTTTTGTTGGTTGTTTCCTTTGCTGTGCAGAAGCTTTTTATCTTCATAAGGTCCCAGTAATTCACTTTTGCTTTTAATTCCCTTGCCTTTGGGGATGTGTCGAGTAAGAGATTGCTACGGCTGAGGTCAGAGAGGTCTTTTCCTGCTTTCTCCTCTAAGGTTTTGATGGTTTCCTGTCTCACATTTAGGTCCTTGGGGTTTTTGTTTAGGATTGCATTGCATTTTTAGATTAATTTGGAAAAATGAGATCTTTACCATATAAGTTTTTCTATTTATGCATATATATTTCTGTTTTTTCCTCTAGCTATTTTGTATATTTTAGTAACATGTAGTCTCCAAGTACATTAAATACAGGATTACAAAATGGTTAGGTTTTTTTTTGTTTTGTTTAAAAAAAATTTTTTTAATTCTTTAAATGTTTTTATTTATTTTTGAGACAGAGAGAGGACACAGAACATGAGCAGGAGAGAGAGGGAGACACAGAATCCGAAGCAGGCTCCAGGCTCTGAGCTGTCAGCACAGAGCCTGACGCGGAGCTTGAACTCATGGCCTGTGAGATTATGACCTGAATTGAAGTCGTTTGCTTAACCAACTGAGCTACCCAGGCGCCCCTGTTTTGTTTTAGACTTCCACATCTTATGGTAGTGATCATTGCTAAGTTTGTTAGGTTCAAAAATTATAAAAATAATTGTGTTTGGGGAAAAATGCAAACCATGCAGAAGTGATTAAAAGAAAAATCTGGGGCAAATTATTATCTCTACAGCAATACTGTCCATTAGAATTTTCTGCGATGATGGAAATGTTGTAAGTCTGTACTGTTCAATATGGTAACCATTAGTCACATTTAGTTTTGAACATTTGAAGTGTGGTTAGTGCAACTGATGAATTGAATTTTAAAATTTTATTTGATTTTAATTAAGTTTTTAAAAATTTATTTGTTGTTTTTAGTAATCTGTACACCCAACATGGGAGTTGAGCCCACGATCCCGAGATCAATAGTCATATTCTCTTCTGATATAGTCAGCCAGGCACCTCTAATTAATTAAATTCAAATAGTGATATGTGGTGAGTTGTTACAATATTAGTGCAGCTTAGGTCTTACTGCAGTATTGTACAGTTTTCTTCTAGGTGTACATTTTTGGTGAGGTTTATCCTAGGTATTTTATTTTAATTAAAAAAAAATTTTTTTAACATTTATTTATTTTTGAGAGGGTGGGAGACACAATCTGAAACAGGCTCCAGGCTCTGAGCTGTCAGCACAGAGCCTGACGTGGGGCTCGAACTCACGGACTGTGAGATCATGACCTGAGCCGAAGTCGGACTCTTAACCGACTGAGCCACCCGGGTGACTCCCTAGGTATTTTAAAAGTAAAGTTATTGCTATTGTGAGTAGAATATTTTTTCAGTAACATTTTTTCGATTATTGCTGGTATTTGGAAATGCTCCTGAATTTTGTGTATTTTCTTTAACTTGGTTACCTTGTTACGTGCATTAAAAGAAAGATGGTCCTTGGCTCTTCTGATTCTCTCTTTCAGAATTCCAGATTCTTAGATTTTGGGATAAAGCAGCGTTAGGGATGTTGTTGAGGGATGGTGGTGTTGAGGGATGGTGACCTGACATGCAGTTTGGAGAAGGTTCAATAATATTTTACTGTTATAAAAGTAAGTTTAATGATTGATTAATGAAGGGGGCAAAGGAGTCAGGGATGACATTCCAACTTTTGGTTTTGGTGGTATTTATGATTGAGTTAGGGAGTATGAGAGAATGACATGTTAGAGGGAGTGGATAGATTGAGTTCAGTTTTGTTCATGCATGAGATGCATGTGTGATAATTCAGGTGGATTCGATTTATGTTTCTGGTGGGTAGAGGGTTCATGGCTGGAGGGAAGTATAATAAATAAGCATTATACTTAATTTTACCTTGATATAATGCCATTCAATGAAGGTTAGCTGTTATTATACTATTATCAGCATCATCATCATCATCACCACCAAAATTATTAAATAGGTGGTATATAAAGCAACCAATGGGGCACCTGGCTGGCTCAGTCAGAAGAGTGTATGACTCTTGATTTGGGGGTCATGAGTTTGAGTCCCACATTGGACATAGAGATTATATATGTATGTAGGTACATACATATGTATAAATAAAAAATAAAAAATAAAAGCAACCAATAGATAAGCCTTTCAGAGAAAGGGTAAAAGTGAAGACAGCGGGTTGGAAGATAGAACACTGAATAAATGGATAGATGAAGAAGAATTGATTATGGAAGGGGCTGAAGAAGAAATAGTGAGTTTTTAGCAGAACTAAAACAGGGTCTCATGAAGTCATTGAGTTTGTATGACAGAGTGGTTAATAGTACCAAACGTAAGAGAGATGCCTAGTAACATAAAACCTACAAGAATTTAGTGGATTTGATAATAGGATGTCAGCAGTGACCTCAGGTAGGTAAATCACGGTGGAATGATAAGGGACAGAAGTCAAATCGAAGAGTGTAAGAAATAAATGACAGGTGTGATGTAAAGTGGGCCAATTTTGTTGATATGGCCCAGTGGCCAAGCAGTAACATCTTCCAAGTCAAATTTTAAATTTTCTTTAATGAAAATACGTGGCTAGTCATTTTCAATAATTATCAGTGATTTTTAAAAATAAAAACATAAGTGGGTGCCTAGGTGGCTCAGTCAGTTAAGTGTCTGACTTTGGCTCAGGTCGTGATCTCATGGCTGGTGAGTTCGAGTCCCGTGTTAGGCTCTGTGCTGGCAGCTGCTTTAGATTCTGTCTCCCTCTCTCTCTGCCCCTTGCTGCTGTACTCACTCTCTCTCTCTTTCTCTCTTTCAAAACTAAACAAACATTAAACAAAATTAAAAATAAATAAAAATAAAAACTTAAGCAAAGAAAATTTAATAATATAAAGAGTGTAGTTCTATTTAAGTGTAAATCTAGTTTCTTTTTCTTCAGCCTTCTGTAATTGAGTTTTAATCCTCATTTAGTTTACTAGTGAGAATTTAAAATGTTATTTTTATAAATCTTGTAACTTTTTGCTATTATTTTCGTTCTAATCCAGTGGTTTACTTTTTAATCTGTTTCTTGGTAAGCCTCTTAAAACATTGCTGTGGTGATTAACACTTTTGGCCTCCCTTTTTCCTTTCCAACATGTTTTGATATGTTTATTTTTTAATTGCTAGGGGTAATTAAACATGTTTAAAATCTTACCATACCCATACTATCTGATTGATTCTACCAATTCTATAAAATTTTGCATACTGCTATTAGGATTCTTTGGACCATGTGGTAGTATTTATAGATTTCTTCAAATTTTACTTAATTCTTGGAAGGCAATCTTAGTTGCAGGCATTTATGGAATATTTTATTGTTATATTGCTATGTAAGCAAGTCTTAGCTTGGTGTTACCTATTTGTGTGATATTGGGTTGGCCATTTCATTTATGACTGGACTGTCTCTGGACTTGACAGCATTTTTAAGGACCTTTGTAGGTCTGAAATTTTATGTTATGCTTATCTTCAGGGAAAGCACATTTGAATAAACAATGTTTGTTTCAATCTTAAGGCCCTACCTGTGTTTCATTACTGTTAGTTGCACACTGCTGCTGATCTAGCATATCTTAATAGTTATCTATCATGTATTAATACATTTTATTTATGTGTTCTGATATTTAATTATAAACCTAAATAACAGTGCCATTTTCCCATTGCCCATGATGGGAATGCCATGATGGGATTTTATTCTTGTGTGCTTCCTTTAATAGCTCGGATAGGGTTGAAGGAAAGTACTCCCCCTTGTCCTCTCCTACTTCTTGCCCTCCTCCCTTCTTTCTCTCTTTTCCCTCTTCCTCCTTTCCTTCCTTCTCTCTTTTTTCCTATCCACTTGTCACCTGTTGCTGTCAATATTTATACAATACAAATATTTTTAAAAAATTTATTTTAAAAATTTTACACAAAAAAAGTTTGAACTAATCTTTGGAGGCTTAAATGTTCATTGGTTGAAAAATTTAAGTGAAAACTACATCCAGAAGAATATTATAACCCCATTCTAAAGTATTATATCTATTTGTTTTTAATGTGATTTTTCTAGTTTCAAAAGTAAAACATGCTAATTATTTACATTGCGAAAAAGCACAAAGAAGAGAATAAAAATAATCTGTAATGCTATATAACATTTTGGTGTTATGTTTCCAATTCTTTTTGGGAGTATATTGCCATTTTTCCTTTTTTTTTTTTTTTTTTTTTTAAACTTAATGCTGACCTGTTTCCCAGTGGTGTTATAACTTACTCATTATAAATCTACTACTTTCTGGATAATGTTTGCTTCCACTTTTCCTTAAATAATGCTCGCATTGACATCCTTGTACCCAACTGTCTGATGTCTTCTTAATGGAAATTTGTAGTTATGCAATTGTTTCAAAATGTGAACAGTTTGAATTGCTTTCCTTCTCTATTTAAGCTAGATGAATTAGTCATTTTATTGAGGTGCAAGCATTACAGGAAAGGGAAGAAAGGTGAGTATTGCATGTAAATGTGTCGGCACCTCTCATGTATTATCTTATTTGATCCACATAGCAACATGAGATAGGTAGTTTTATCCTTCTTAGAGAAATTAAATGGCTTGTCTACTTCCAAAAGCTAATTAATGGCTGAATCAGGACAGTAACACAGGTCTTAGACTTGCAATCTAATGTTCTTTCACTTAGAGGTTCTCTGCAGAGGCTAGAGGCAGGATAAAGTCTGTGCTTTCCTGTATTGTCTCCACCTTCCTTATCTTCTGATAGGAGTAGGCACTTGTCTTTATCCTCTGGCAACTTCAGACAGAAAAAAGGTTGAGAACTACCAGTATACAGTTTTGCTGTCTCTGACTTTCTAGGGACCATGTTTATGTTTGGATTTAAGAAATGAATATAAAAACAGAACATCTATCTAATCATGTCTTTTGGAAACAAAATCCAACTAAAAAATAGGCTGTACTTAGTATCATTTTAGGAAAGACATGGTAGAAAGTAGAGGTATGTACATTTTAGTGAGAACTAGCTCCATTTCATTAGTAGGGGTTATGGTCCTGATGGTATATTTACCTTTATGTTTATAATTTATACTTTGCCTACTTTCAAAATGAATGTGAGGCATTTGTTAGTTAACACATAATTTTTACAATTAATAGGTTTGTACTATTTTTTTGTGTACATTTTAAAGGTGTTTTGGAAAGTTTTTGTTTCCTTAAAAATAACCATCTATATAGAGTTTGGTTGTAGTTTATGAGCTTTGGAAATATATTTAAATTGCGTGGAGGAACAAATAATCTTTCTCTATTAGTGCCTTTTTTTCTAATTTGCAAATTAAATCAGTGTTCCATTTTAAAAATTAGAATAATTTTCAACATAATTATATATGTATATATATATATTTTTTTAATGTTTATTTTTGAGAGAGAGAGAGAGAGAGAGAGCGAGAGAGACAGAGTGCAAGTGATGGAGGAGCAGAGAGAAAGAGAGACACAGAATCCGAAGCAGGCTCCAGGCTCTGAGCTGTCAGCACAGAGCCCGATGTGGGGCTCGAACTTAGGAACCATGAGATCATGACCTGACTCGAAGTTGGTTGCTTAACCAACTGAGCCACCCAGGTGCCACATAAAATTAGAATAATTTTCTTTTGGGCGGGTAGATAATTAATAACACTAGGTTATTCTAGTGACTTTTCATATAGTTTATTAACCTAACTAAAATTGGGTAAAGTGAGTATAAGAGAGAGTTCTATGAAAAATGCAGATCTAGATGGGAGTTTATGAATATACACATCAGTATATTTATGGACATATGTAAATAAATAAACATATACATAGGCATATGTGTAGTAAAGAATTTGGCCTTGTCCAAAGAGATGTCTGACCTTTGGCCCCAGCTTCTGAGAGGTAATCTACATCATACCTGATAGAAGTGTCATTTTGTTTAGGACAGGGCTGGCCACACCCCACAGAGTGACCGGTTACGTGATTTAGGGTTAAACTTTGGGTCGTATGATATCAGTGGACCTGAAGACTGAGTTAACCATTGAAGCAGTCAGTTGATCAATCATGCCTATGTAGTGAAGCTCCAATAAAAAATATGGATATTGAAGCTTGGGTGAGCTTCCCTTGTTGGCAGTACTGCATACCTTATAGTCACATATCAACAATGGTCTATATGGTCAACATACTGATGTCAGGACAGACTTCCCATTTGGAACCCTCCCAGACACTGCTCTATATGTCTTTTCCCTTGGACTTTGACCTGTATCCTTTTCTTATAATCCATAACTGTGAGTGTAATAGTTTTCAGGGAGTACTGTGAATCCTTCTAGTGAATTATTGAGCCAGAGGGTGGTTTTGGGAACTTCTAGAACTTGCAGTTGGTGTCAGAAGTGATGATAGCCTTTCTTTTTTTTTTTTAATATTTAATTATTTTGTGAGAGTGAAAGCAGGGGAGGGACAGAGAAGATCACATGCAGGCTCCATGCTCAGTGTGGAGACCTCCACAGGGCTTGATCTCATGACTATGAGATCATGACCTGAGCCAAAATCAAGAGTTGATTGCTCAACTGACTGAACCACCTGGGAACCCCAGAAGTGAGGATAATCTTGGGTACTGTTTCCTCAAATCTCGCATTTTGGCTAACTCTAAAATGCAGTGTGTAAGAGTCAAGGAAGAGATAAGGAAGAGAAAATTGAATTAAAAAAAACCTAGCCTGGGTGGCTCTCTTGTTTAAGTGTCTGACTTTTGATTTTGGCTTGGGTCATGATCTCACAGTCATGAGATCGAGCCCCATGCTAGGCTCCATGCTGAAGCTGAAAAATTAAGGCTTTTGAGATATGATAAAAGTTACCTGGTTTGGGGCAGAAGGAAATCAGATGAGAGAAAGAAATGATACGGGAAGAGTAACTACTTTGAAGTTTGTTTGGAATTAGAGAACTAATTTGCTTGGAGAATAGTTCAAAATGAATCTTGTACGTTTATTCTTGAGGATCTGGAGATGTACTCAGTCCATTGAGAGTAAAATTTCCTGTTTGCTGATTTAATCAAAATCAGGTCTATCCTTCCTTGCCTGCTTCTTGCCTATTTGGACTCCATTTTTTTTTTTTTTTCTGGCCTCCACCATTTCCTTTAAATTCTTATCCTGAGACTTTAGAAGAGAAGGTTTTGTTGTTTTGTTTTGTTTTTTAATAGGAAAGGAACAGAGAAGAGATGAAATGGGGAAGGAAGAGAAAACAGATAAAAGCTCTCCCCTTTTTTGACTCTTTTAGGAAGGAGACTTTCTACTGTTTTGTTTGAACACTGTACATAGCTTTATCATTACCTTATCACACCACATTTATTTTTATTCTTACTCATTTACTGCATTGTGAGGTCCTTAAGTGCAAAAAATATTTGTTATTCTCTATCACTAGCCAGCCGGAGAAGGAAAATAACATTAATTGATTTGCTATTATCTATGTACAAAACACTTTGTTGAGACATAGATATCATCAAATCCACTAGTTTCAAAAAACTTTCATAAAAATGTTTTAATAAACATTAATAAGTTTCCTTACTAAGTTAATATTTATGATTTATAATGCTAAATAAAACTGATAAATCACTCTTAGTGGACTCTAAATACCATACGGCTTTGATACCTACCATAATCCATTTATTTAAAAAAATTTTTTTACCATCATTCATTTATAAAAAGACACAAACAAGCTCTTTTATTATTTTTTTTAAACATTTATTCAGCTTTTGAGAGACAGAAAGAGACAGAGAGTGAGTGGGAGAGGGGCAGAGGAAGAGGGAGACACAGAATCCAAAGCAGGCTCCTCTGAGCTGTCAGCACAGAGCCTGATGTGGGGCTCAAACTCACAAACTGTGACATCATGACCTGAGCTGAAGTTGGCCGCTTAACGGACTGAGCCACCCAGGTGCCCCCAAACTCTTTTCTTAACATTGAAAAATTTTATATTCCTTTCTCTATTTAAATTTATATTTGTATTATACTTTTTCCTGCCAGATTTTATCCTTACGTAATGTATTTTTGTGCATGAATTATATTTTTATGTAATATGCATATATTAGGAAGGTAATATATTTTTATACATTAAAGTCTTTTGTGCATATTAATCACCCTATCAGGTCTCTGCCACAAATATATGCCTGTAAATTGAATTTAAAGATATCTCCTAGGGGGCTCCTGAGTGATTGAATTGGTTAAGCATCCTACTCTTGATTTCTGCTCAGGTTGTGATCTTGCCATTTATGAGATGGAGCCCTGTGTTGGTCCCCATGCTGACATTGCGGAGCCTGCTTGGGAGTCCCTCTCTCCTTCTCTCTGTGCCCCTCTCCTGCTCACGTGCATGTGTACACTCCTTCTCAAAAAATAAATTAAAAAACTTAAAAATCTATTCATTAAATTATAATTAACATATAGTTAGTAAAATAACGTAAGTGTATTAAAATGTTGAGTAATTATTAAACAAGAAAAAATCTTATTGGAAATGCATCTTTTAATGAGGTGGATGAAGGTAATCTAATTTTTTTGCTTTTAGTTCAGCCTTTCTTGGATAAATAATGCTCATTGCTGCAGTTAGACAATGTTCAGCATCAATTTTATTTTCCTTTTTTCTTTTAGAGATGTGAAGAGGTTCAGGATAGGCCCCCCTCAGAATGTGCCACTTTGGCGTGTGGATTAGTTTGAGCTGAAGACACTTAAGACCTTGTGGGCTCAAGAGGAAGTAGTTTCCTTCCCTAACCACATGGAAGAATCTACACTGAGAGTCTTTCCAAGAATAAGGGTTATTAACAGAGATAAATTTTATCTAAGTGACCCATCTATATGGTAGGGCACACATCTACTTACCAAACATCTCTTATCACCCTTTGAAGTACATTCCTTTCCTTGAAATCCCAGACCCTTACTCCGTCTCCTTAGTTCAGAATGACAGGTATACCTCATTTTGTCTGACCGACTTTGGAATTTCCATGTCTGTGTGGATTCCCCGTACATATACCTATTAAAGTTGATTTTCTCCTGTTAATCTGTCAATTTGATTCTTAGTCTGGCTAGAAGGACCTTCAAGGGCACACAGGTTCTTGCTCCCTGAGAAGGGAATGAGGAATTTTTGCTTCCTGACAGGTAGAAGTGCTGAGAAATGTGTTCACATAATTAATTGGATGGAAGTAGACAGAGCTTTGTTTCACCAGCATCACTTAATTGTTTCAGCATCTCTGTCATCAAATGGTCTGTCATCAAAAATTATTTTTGTCTATCAGCTGATAATTTGATTAGGTCCTTCAGTTTTTTTGAAAGCAAAGAATTAGAAACCACCTGACTTCCAGTTATTAGAGTCACTAGAGACATGCAGTTCTGGGAAATGCACCAAAAAAGACTTTAGTACGTCTTCTTAAATAGCTAGTAATCATATCTATTAGTGTTTTACTTATAGGTGTATGTTTACCTAAACAGTTTAGGACATGCTGGGGAAAGTTAAATATTGTTAATTTCAATATACCTATGTCAAAAGGATTAAAAAAAATTTTTTTAATGTTTATTTTTGTTTTTTTTTTTAATTTTTTTTTTTTTTTAACGTTTATTTATTTTTGGGACAGAGAGAGACAGAGCATGAACGGGGGAGGGGCAGAGAGAGAGGGAGACACAGAATCGGAAACAGGCTCCAGGCTCTGAGCCATCAGCCCAGAGCCCGACGCGGGGCTCGAACTCACGGACCGCGAGATCGTGACCTGGCTGAAGTCGGACGCCCAACCGACTGCGCCACCCAGGCGCCCCTAATGTTTATTTATTTTTGAAGGAGAGAGAGTGTGAGTGGGGGGGGGCGGGCAGAGAGAGAGGGAGACACAGAATCTGAAGCAGGTTCCAGGCTCTGAGCTGTCAGCACAGAGCCTGACGTGGGGCTTGAACCCACAAATCGCAAGGTCATGACCTGAGCCGAAGTTGGATGCTCAACCGACTGAGACACCTAGGTGCCCCAAAAGGATTTTTTTTTTAAATAGAATGTTTTTATTGAGTGCTTTAAACATGTTTTAGTCAAAATCATTCATTCAGTTGAAGGCCACTGTCTGCCGTGGAACGATTGGTAAAACTGTTCTTCATTGTCAAACAAATCAGATTTGCTTTCATGATAGAAAAAGTCTGGCTTCAGTTTTCAGTTCAAATAAATGATTTGATTTTTGTTTCTGTGACAACCATGTTCTGATAGTTAATCCTCAGTAGATAAATGGAAGGCAAGGAACCTTGTTTAAAATTATTGCTTGGAAGAAGTAAGTTGACTCTTGGTTTTTTTTTTTTTAATTTATTTTAATGTTTATTCTGTGTGTGTGTGTGTGTGTGTGTGTGTGTGTGTGTATGTGTGTGAGAGAGAGAGAGAGAGAGAGCGCGCGCGCGCACGGGGGATGGGGGGAATGAGTGGGGGAGGGGCAGAGTGAAAGAAAGACACAGAATCCGAAGGAGGCTCCAGGCTCCAAGCTGTCAGCACAGAGCCCAGTGCGGGGCTCGAACCCACAAGTCGTGAGATCATGACCTGAGCCTAAGTTGGATGCTTAACTGACTGAGCCACCCAGGCGCCCGAAAAGATAAACTTTTTAGAGAAAACTGTAATCAACTTGTGCCCTATTCTATAATATACCTGAAAAATAGAATATCTTACGACAGATAGTTCCCCATTGATAATTTGTGGCTTCATTCTTTACAGAAATAATGTATAAAACAGGAATTCCTGTGGGCAGTTTATGGTACTTTACTTACAGAGGCTTTGAAGATAAAAATATTATGAACCATTTCTTGTTTAGCACTTCAGAGGTTTTTATACCCCAGCCAATGTAGTACAGTTCTATTTAGGATGTGTGAGAGGTTTGCCATTCTTTTCATAAAGTGGGTAAAGGGACTTGTGAAAGGGGAGGCAAGAAAGGAGACGCTACACGCATGACCTTTCCACTTAAACCCCTGACCCATTGTCAGGCAGCTTAGTTTTAGGAAAGAATTGGACACAAGTGGGAATTGAAGACCTGGGAATTGCCATCCAATGTTTATTTTTTTCTGTATACTCCTCAGAAACAGTTACCTTTAGCAGTACAAATTATATGGTAATTTGAAAGATAAATGTTCTAATATTTATCGCAACTTCTGTTTTATAGACAGGGAAAGTGAGACTTAAAGAAATGAAATGGTTGCCTATGGTCATGAAGCTAATAAATAACAACTTATTTTTCCTCCTGTGTCATGCCACCTAGGACATAGTCTGGTGCATAGATGTTTACTGTATATTTAATGAATGAATAACTGCTTATTTTGTGAACTTCTAAATACTTATTGTAGTAATTTCTTGAATTTTGAACTACTAGAGGTATGTAACATTGCAGATTATTCACTACAGAAGAATATTGAAGATACCTTGTGTTGTCAAAGGTCAGGTTGATCCTACTTCAGTTCTTTGGATGGTGTCTGTGGCAGTGACTAATAGAACAACAAAGAACTTAGGTGTTTTTCAATGTTTTATCAATGAAGACAGAGGACTGTAACAGTGTAGTAGTGCTTATTTGATAGGAGTTAACTCATTGTATGTTGATACCACAGTCAGATGTCCATGAGGCAAAGGTACTTATATGTTTATATGATGTATTTTTTTGTTTCTGTGTTACAGGTATTCTCTTAAACCAAATGACCAAATCTTGGCTGAAGACAAACACAAGGAATTGTAAGTACATTAAACCCTAGGTGGTACATAGTTTATTCCTCTATGGAGGTGTATGTAAACAATCTGAGTTTTCAAATGATATAAAATATAAAGATGTAATTAACACTATTACCTTAATACTAGTAAGATTAGGATAATTTACATTACATAAGATTAACATAGGAAATAATTGTTTCTGCATGCGTGTTAAAACGTAGTATTGCATCATCTAGACTAAGGGCATATTGGGAAATATATAATTTCATTTTCTTTCCCCAGATAAAATATTAAAGTGTTGTTAATTTTACTCAATTGACTTCCCCAACCTCATTATTAAGATGGCAAAATGTAATTTTGTTTCTTTATGAAAAGGTAAATGCCTAGTATTGATTGGCATAAGGAAAAACACTTTAAAGTTTGTATATGAACAAAATTTTGTTCCTTTTTAAAATTTTAATGTTCTTAGGGTTCTTTCAGGGAAAAATAACTTGAACATATGATTCTGGGATATCTCCATTGCTATTTTTCTGCTCTGTTATAGTATATTATTTCACAGGAACTTTGAGGTTTTTAGTTAAAAATGATGATAGGTTTGGGAATTTTAAAATTTCATCTTAATCTTTTTAGTGTCATTGTCCAAAGGAGACAGCTATAAAATAATTTATATGCTTCTATTTTCTACTTAGTCTACTTTATTTTTCCCATTGTACCATAAGAAAGTTCTGATAGCCTTAATTATTATGCAAACACTTAATGTCAAATAATACTGTGGAATTAAAAATTCAAGGAATCTGTGGCTGGCTATACACCTTCAGGTCGGACTACACTTATTCTAGATATCCTTATTAAGGTTCTATCCTTTAATAAATATACTCATGAATTTTACAAACTTCCGTCAGGATTTTCCTGATGTTTGACACTCCCTAATGTTAAAGATATTTTAACTTCTAACTCAGGTCCCTTATGGTTTAATTTAATGCAATCTTCAATTTGTATATATCTGTATGAAGAATAATTTTTTGTAGATAGATAGAGTCCTTCAAGACTATTATTTTTAGACTTAGCATCAGGAATATAGTCATTGATACTGTAATAGCATTATGTGGTGACAGATGGTAGTTACAGTTGTGAGCATAGCATAGCATGTAGAGATACTATAACTATACTATGTCATATAGCTGAAACTAATGTGAAGCTTTGTGTCACCTATATGCAGATAAAAAGTACACACACAAAATATTTTTTTCTCAAGGTTATATAGTGATTTTTCGAAACAATTTTATTGTATTTTTTAATGTTTGTTTTTGAGAGACAGAGACACAGAGTATGAGTGGAGAAGGGTCAGAGAGAGAGAGAGAGGGAGACACAGAATCCAAAGCAGGCTCCAGGCTCTGAGCTGTCAGCGCAGAGGCTGACTTGGGCCTGACTCACCAGCTGACTGAGCCCCCCAACCACCCCAAGGTATAGCATTTTAAATATCATGGGTATTTTTATGGCCCCTTAATCAGGGGCCATTTTCTTTCATGTCTTTGAAATTACAGAACTTTGATTCTAGAAATGAGCCCTAGAACTAATATCCATTTTTTTTTTTTATAATGAATTAGGAGGGATTTATATGATAAATGACTTGCTGATAAATGACTTACACTGCTACTTACTGACAATACTGGACCAGAATCTGTTTCCTGATTCCCATTTAGGTGCTTTTTCTGTGCACCAAGCCGTTCCCTAAGTATATAGTGATTTTTTTAAAACAGTGATTTTTTTTTTTTTAAATTAAAAGGGTTGATATCCATTGCAATACTCAATAACTGTTTATAATGACTGTTTAATTTTATAGTATTATACTATGGTTTTAGAAACCAGCTCAGACCAATAGCCACTTATTGAGTGTGTTGAAGAAAACTTAGTCAAATATTATGTATGCCTGACTTCAAAATGCAAAGCTCTTCTCATTCTTCCAAGGAAACGGTGTAATACAAAGCTTTTGATCAATTTGGTCCTAAAAGTTTTGAGAGATGTTTATGAAATAAGTCAATTTTATAGTTATATATAATTTAGTTTATTTACACCATACATTTACAACCATATGCTATGTGAAGTAATTAAATGAATTTTTTTTTTTTTTACTTCTCAGTTCTTTGAACATTCACAATCTAACTACATTTTCTGTGAAATAATTTTAAAGTACTTTTTTCTTTTTTTACTCTTTCTTTGAACATTCAGCATCTTTGTCATCGACATCTTTGTCACCACTAGAACCTTTTTCTCTAGAACACATTAGTCTTCTTTGACCTAAATTGTTTGATTCCATGTATGATACTTTCATTGGGCATTTCATCCTAAGGTATAAATGCCTCTTACATGAGAAAAGTATTTTTTTTAATTGATTTTGATATGTGGTCATTATCTTTATAAGCTGTTTACTATATTGATTTTTAATTAATTTTTAAAATTTAAATCCAAGTTAGTTACATATACTGTAATAATGATTTCAGTAATAGAATTTTGTGATTCATCACTTACATATAACACTCAGTGTTCCTTCCAACAAGTGCCCTCCTTAATGTCCATCGCCCATTTAGTTCATCCCTCCACCTGACACCCTGTCAGTAACCCCCAGTTTGTTCTCTGTATTTAAGAGTCTCTTATGGTTTGTCACCCTCCCTGTTTTTATATTATTTTTGTTTCCCTTCCCCTGTTCATCTGTTTTGTTTCTTAAATTCCACATATGAGTAAATCTTATGATATTTGTCTTTCTCTGACTGACTTATTTAGTATAATACACTTCAGTTCCATCCATATTGTAAATGGCAAGATTTCATTCTTTTTGATTGCCAAGTATTATTCCATCATATATATATATATATATATGTATATATATATATATATATATGTTCCATCACGTATATATATACACACATACACACACACACACACGCGCACACACACACACATATACATACACATACATATACAGACACACACCACATCTTCTTTATCCATTCATCAGTCGATGGACGTTTGGGCTCTTTCCATACTTTGGCTATTGTTGATAGTATTGCTATAAACATGGGGTTCATGTGCCACTTAGAATTAGCATTTTTGTATTCTTTGGATAAATACCTAGTAGTACAACTGCGGGGTCATAGGATAGTTCTATTTTTAATTTTTTGAGGAACCTCCATACTGTTTTCCAGAGGGGCTACACCAGTTTGCATTCCCAGCAACAGTGCAAAAGGGTTCCCCTTTGTCTGCATCCTTGCCAACATTTGTTGTCTGAGTTGTTAATTTTAGCCATTCATCATGATGGGTGTGAGTTGGTATCTCCTTGTGGTTTTGATTTGTATTTCCCAGATGATGAGTGATGTTGAGCATCTTTCCTTGTGTCTGTTAGCCATCTGGATGTCTTCTTTGGAAAAATGTCTATTCATGTCTTCTGCCCATTTCTTCACTAGATTATTTGCTTTTTGGCTGTTGAGTTTGATAAGTTCTTTATAGATTTTGGATACTAACCTTTTATCTGATATATCATTTGCAAACATCTTCTCCCATTCCATTGGTTGCCTTTTAGTTCTGCTGGTTATTTCCTTTGCTGTGCAGTAGCTTTTTATCTTGATGAGGTTCCAATAGTTCATTTTTGCTTTTGTTTCCTTTGGTTCTGGAGATATGTCAAATAAGAAGTTGTTGCAGCTGAGGTCAGAGAGATTGTGGCCTGTTTTCTTCTCTAGAATTTTGATGGCTTTCTGTCTTACGTTTAGGTCTTTGATCCATTTTGAGTTTATTTTTTATGTATGGTGTAAGAAAGTGGTCCAGGTTCATTCTTCTGCATGTTGCTGTCCAGTTTTCCCAGCACCACTTGCTGAAGAGACTGTCTTTATTCCATTGGGTATTCTTTCCTGCTTTGTCAAAGATTAGTTGGCCATATGTTTGTGGGTCCATTTCTGGGTTCTCTATTCTGTTCCATTTTTCTGTGTACTTGTTTTTTTTTTGCCAGTACCATATTGTCTTGATGATTACAGCTTTGTAATACATCTTGAAGGCCAGAAATGTGATGCCTCCAGCTTTGGATTTTCTTTCAACATTACTTTGACTATTCGGGGCCTTTTCTGGTTCCATACAAATTTTGGAATTGTTTGTTCTAGCCTTCAGTGAAGAATGCTGTGTTATTTTGTTAGGATTGCATTGGATATGTAGATTTCTTTGGGTAGTATCGACATTTTAACAATATTTGTTTTTCCAATCCAAGAGCATGGAACGTTTTTCCATTTTTTTGTGTCATCTTCAAAAAGCTTTTTTTTCATAAGCCTTCTATAGTTTTCAGTGTATAGATTTTTCACTTCTTTGGTTAGGTTTATTATTAGGTATTTTATGGTTTGGTGCAATTGTAAATGAGATCAATTCCTTGATTTCTCTTTCTGCTGCTTCATTATTGGTGTATAGAAATGCGACCAATTTCTGTACATTGATTTTATATCCTGCGACTTTGCTGAATTCATGTATCAGTTCTAGCAGTTTTTTGGTAGTGTCTTTTGGGTTTTCCACATAGGAGTATCATGTCTACAAAGAGTGAAGGTTTGACTTCCTCCTTGCTGATTTGGATGCCTTTTATTTCTTTCTGTTGTCTGATTGCTGAGGCTAGGACTTTAAATCCTATGTTGAATAACAGTGGAGAGAGTGGACATCCCTGTCATGTTCCTGACCTTAGGGAGAAAGTTCTCAGTTTTTCCCCATTGAGGAGGATATTAGCTGTGGGTCTTTTGTATATGGCCTTTATATGAGGTCTAAAATGAGTCTCTTGTAAGCAGCATGTAGATGGGTCTTATTTTCTTATCCATGCTGATACACCCTGTGTCTTTTGATTGGAGCGTTTAGTCCATTGACATTTAGAGTGGGTACTGAAGGATATGAATTTAGCACCATGTTGCCTGTTGAATTGGTGTTTCTGGTGATGTTCTCTGGTCCTTTCTATTCTTTGTTGCTTTTGGTCTTTTTATTTTTGTTTTGTCTTTTCTCTGCTCAAAGAATTTAAGAATTTAAGTATCCTCCTTAAAATTTCTTGCAGAGCTGGTTTAGTTTTTGTTTGGGAAACTGTCTTTCCTTCTATTTTGAATGACAGCCTTGTTGGATAAAGAATTCTTGGCTATGTATTTTTCTGATTCAGCACATTGAATATATCCTGCCACTCCTTTCTGGCCTGCCAAGTTCTGTGGATAGGTCTACTGTGAACCTGATCTGTCTTCCATTATAGGTTAAGGACTTTTTTCCTTTGCTGCTTTCATAATTTTTTCCTTTTCTGTGTATTTTGTGAATTTTACTATGGTATGCCTTGGTGATGGTCAGTTTTTGTTGAATCTAATGGGGTTCTCTGTAATTCTTGGATTTTGATATCTGTGCCATTCCCCAGATTAGTAAAGTTTTCCACTAAAATTTGCTCACATAAACCTTCTGCGCCTTTTTCTCTCTCTTCATATTCTGGGACTTCTATGATTCAGATGTTATTCCTTTTTAATAAGTCTCTGAGTTCTCTAAGTCTTGTATCATGATCTTTTGCCTTTATTTCCCTCTTTTTTTCTGCTTTGTTATTCTCCATAATTTTATCTTTTATATTGCTGACTCGCTGGTCTGCTTTGTCCATCCTTGCTGTCATGGCATGTGTTTGAGATTGCATCTTGGTTATAGCATTTTTAATTTCAGCCTAAATTTTATTTCTTTTATCTCTGCAAAAAGGGGTTCTCTGGTGTCTTCTATGCCTTTTTCAAGTCCACCTGGTATTCTTAATATCGTGTTTCTAAATTCTGGTTCAGACATCTTACTTATATCTGTGTTAAGTCCCTGGCTTTCATTTTTTCCTATTCTTTTGGGGTGAATTCCTTTGTTTGTAATTTTGGAGGAAGAAAAAAATTAATAACATTAAAAATAAAAATTAAAAACAAAACAAAAAATCAAATAAAGGAAGCTAGATTCTAGGTATGTTTTGGTCTGCTTGTTGAAAGAAGCTTGATAGAGACATAAGGGAAAGGTAGGAAAAAATTTAAAACTTAAAAAAATTATATAATAAAATAGAAAAAATAAAATAAAATAAAATAGAATAAAGAAGTAAAGAAATAAAAGATAAAGTAAAAAATAAATTTTTCCTATTCTGTATCCAAGAAAGGAAAAAAAAGAAAGATAAAAGAAAACAATTTAAGCAAAAACAGAAGCAAAGAAAATGAACAAATAAATGAACCAGAAAACAATGAAACTCGAATGAAGTTACGTCCAGTTTCCCCTAGAACTCAAACTATGAAGCACTCTATAGTTTGAACACTAAGCAGATGGAGTGACTTGTGCTGGTATTCCTGTGGGATGTGCTTGGAGGGTGCAGTTGGGCAGGGCTTGGTGTAATGGCTCTGTTCTCCATTAGGTGGCGCTGTTTAGCTTACTGGGGTGGATCAGCGTGCATGCATGCATTCATGGGAGATGTGGAAATGAATGGCTTCACCCAGCTCTGTAGTCTGGCGCAGAAACTTCATACTCTCACCGACCTACGATCAAGCTCCTTTGTCTCAGCCCTCCATCCACTCCCTGCCTGTATCCTGCCTGTGTCCAAGCTGTCTGTCTGCCAGGCAGCACTTCCTTCCAGAATTTTATCTCAGATGGTGTTGTTTGAAAACCCCACACTTCAGGGGCACCTAGGTGACTCAGTCGGTTAAGCGTCTGACTTCAGCTCAGGTCATGATCTCCTGGTTCATGAGTTCGAGCCCTGCGTCGGGCTCTGTGCTGACAGCTCAGAGCCTGGAGCCTGCTTCAGATTCTGTGTCTCCCTCTCTCTCTGCCCCTTCCCTGCTCACACTCTGTCTCTCTCTCTCAAAAATGAATAAACTTGGGGCGCCTGGGTGGCTCAGTCGGTTGAGCATCCGACTTCGGCTCAGGTCATGATCTCGCAGTCTGTGGGTTCGAGCCCTGCGTCAGGCTCTGTGCTGACAGCTCAGATCCTGGAGCCTGTTTCCAATCCTGTTTCTCCCTCTCTCTCTGCCCCTCCCCCAGTCTCACTTTGTCTCACTCTGTCTCTCAAAAATAAATAAATATTTTAAAAAAATTAAAAAAAATGAATAAACTTAAAAAAAATTAAAAAAAACAAGCAAACCCCATACTTCAGAGACCCATGCCAGCTCTCTTGGGGAGGGTCTTGCTGAGCAATGGCTGGGTGCTAGTTTGCCCTAGAAAATGTTTGTGTGATTGCGCAGTGGCAGAGGTTCAGAGATTACGGCAAATCACAACACACATCTGGCACCAGGTTTTGCTGAACTGTGGTGTCTTTGTTCCCGAACCAGTAAATGTGGCTGCTTTCTGGGGTCTGCTGGGACCTTTGCCTGTGGGGAGGCCATATGGTCTCTACCAAATGCATTCCAAGCAGGGAAACCACTTCTCCCAATGTAGCACACAGACCCCTCATACTGTGCTGCCTGCTCCTGGGGATTTGACCTACTTCCTCACCAGAACACTATCGGGCACTAAGCTCTGAAACTTCGGACTCTGTGCTCCACTGTTTATAGAATCCTGGTGGTACTGAAACCCTCTCCTTTCTCGCTGTCAGTGGTTTTGGGGAACAGATTTCTTGTTCAGTTCTGTGCAACTGTTTTCACTCTTTCTTTTTCTCCAGTTGCTTTGAGGAGGAGTGCTTTTCTTGCACGATCCGGATGTGCAGTTCTCTTCCCCTTCCTTTTTCTCTCTGTCCTCCCTCTATGAAAATGGCTCCCTACCCTCCACGGCTTTTCTCTCCCCTGTTCACCTCTCCACACCATGTACCTGCTGAGTTCTGTGGCTCAAGTTAATGCAGATCATTGTGCTGTTCCTCAGATCAATTTCTTTATGTGTTCAAAATGGTTTCGTGCAGATCTAGCTGCGTTTCAGGGATGAGACAAGCTCAGGACTCCATGTTGCTCTGCCATCTTAACTCTTCCCCCTACTCTATTGCTTTTTAAAATTGATCTTTAAAAAAGCTGTAACATATACCATTTGTGCTTGCAAAGCTGTGCCTCCAGGAGTACCTTGTAAATGTATGTTAGATTTATTTTGCTCATTTTTTAAACCAATACCATCAGGTGACTTCTGTGAGAATCTCAAATGAACATTGATCAAATTTATTTCAGGCAACCACAAATGGTTCTCACCTTCTCTGTGACCAGAGTTTATCCTGTTTGGTGAACTTTTGACTGTGTTCTCACTTTAAAATTCTAGGATTTCATAGTTTCTTCACATCTGTTGTTATACCTGGATCATGAAACTTCTGGAATATTTGCTTAAATATTTTACTATTTCAAAGAAAATTATTAACCCTGACATAAAGAAGAAGAACTCATTATAAGAGATAATTTTGGGATTAAACTTGGATTTATATTCATGTATGTATGATGGATGAATGAAAAATATATGTCATTATTGGTAAAATCTTAAAACCTTTAAAGGATTAATCCTGGGCTCCTGGGTGGTTCAGTCGGTTAAGTGTCTGACTTCAGCTCAGGTCATGATCTCCTGGTCCTCACGGTCCGTGGGTTCAAGTCCTGCACCAGGCTCTGTTCTGACAGTTCAGAGCCTGGAGCTGCTTCAGATTCTGTGTTTCCTTCTGTCTCTCTGCCCCTCCCCCTGCTCGTGCTCTCTCCCTCTCTCTCAAAAATAAATAAACATTAAAAAGAAAATTAAACTAACTTGCAATTTTCTGCTTTTGAAGAAATGTGTACTGCCTTGGACTTAGCATTAGAAGAAATTTATGTATGAATTTTGTCATAGATTACAACCTTGGTGTATCAGTTCCACTATGAGTGTTAAGAAATAAAGGAATTTACTGTAGGAATTAAACCTTGTTCAGTTGTGGAAAAAACTAGGGAAGTAAAGGCTCACAAAGAATCAGAGAAAAGTCCAGTCCTGGTTCAGTTTCATGAGTTGAAGCTTTCAAAAATCCACCTGCTGGAGTAAACTGTAAAGGAGGCTGGTAGGTTGTTGGCTCTTTGCAGCTACCACCTCTCAAGTTTCAGTGGAGCATCTGGTGATAGTGCTGGTATTGTTTGGGAAGGTGAGCTGGGGTGGTATGGGGATAAATAAGGGCAAATTGGAATTCTACCCATACTTCTCTGTCTTTTACTACCTGTGACCAATAACTACCTTTGGAATAAAATGGCTGCTGCTTCACTTGCACCCTCCACATTGTTCACAGAATTTTTTTGTGGTTAGTCCTAATCTGAAACCATATAGGAAAAGAAATTCTGGGGAATATAGTTCTAGTTAGCACAAGTATAAAACCTATCACACTTGGATTAATCATTTAATCTTCTGAATTTAATGTCTTTATTTATAAAATGGTGAAAATTTCATGTTTGAATAAGTTTAAGGATGGTTAAATGAAATTATGTGAAAAAGTTTCGAGCTATGGAAAGGTTATATAAAAGTTACTTGTGATGTAGGTTTTTGTGAGTCTGATGATGTTTATGAAAACTCTCTCAACTGGCTTCTGCTCTTGGAGCAGTTGTCTCTCAAATATCCTTGTGGGATTAGATCAGTACTCTGCTATTTTATAATTATCCATTAAGCAAATGATTTGTTTAGTTACCTACTTCTCTTTTAGTCTATTCAGTAATCCTATTGGGTATAGTTTCTAAGTTTCTAGCCTGAAATTCTTCAGGCAAAAAATGCTAATGGACTTCTTTGTTCTCTCTTTGTTGTTTTAAATTGACTATTAGTAGTAGTAGTAGTAGTAGTATATTGTTATTATTATTTTGCTTTCTCTCTCTTTGATTTTTCACCCTGGGTGGGAGGGTGAGGTGTTTTCTGAAGTTTTATTCAGTGCTTTTCAGTCCTAGTGTAGTTCATCAATCCTTTGTTACAAATTTACTTGACAGTATTGCAGTATGTGCTATCAATGGGAATATTCATCAGGGTCAACATGGAATGAAGAGAGCAGAAACTTCTGATTGTTGAATTCTTTTTTCCCTTGGCCTACAACAAACAGGAATATTTTGAGGATGAAGCTATGACAGATTTCTGCCTGAAAAACACTGTAAGGGTTATGCCAACACTATCTATATCCCCTTGAGGACTGAGTTGGAAGTTTTGGGAGTGATATGGATTTGGGAGTTTTGGGGAACTTTTAGCATCTATTAGCAACTAATCTAATCCTTGACAACATTTTCTTTACTAACTGTAATTATTGATTTTTTTGAAAATTTATTGAAATTTTTTTAGAAAACAAATTTATTAAAGAATTAAATAATACTTATGTATTAAAAAACAAGGAAGGAGATCTTTATGTCAGTTACTTTTGTGCTCTAATTTAATCCTCATAGCAACACTAGAATGTAAAAATTATAATCATTCCCATTTTATGGGAAATAGGCTTGGAGCGATTACATAACTTATCTTCTATTAGAAAAGAAATAGATTGTGATTTGATTTCAGATTTCTATTTATTGCTTTGTACTTTTCCTAAATTCAGTGACCTAGAGAAAGACTATGTTTTACTTTTTTGGGAGGGATAATAATATTTTTTTTATTTTTTTTTTCCCTATAGTTTTTTAAAATCTTTATTTATTTATTTTTAGAGAAACAGGGATAGAGAGCGAGCAGGGGAGTGGCAGAGAGGGAGAGAGGGAGAGAGGGAGAGAGAGAATCCTATGCAGGCTCTGTGCTTGAACCCACCAACTGTGAGATCATGACCTCAGCCAAAATCAAGAGTTGGATGCTTAACTGACTGAGCCACCCAGGTACCCCAGGAGAAATAATAATATTTAAAATGAATGTACCTACTTCACAAACTGTTTAAAGGTACTCATGGTAGATATTACCTTTCATAAGTTTTAATATGGTTTAATAGAAATATGCCAAAATATGTAGGTAATACTGTATTTTTGGGGGGTTGTTAATATCTAGGGTAAAATCTTAGAAGATAAACTGAACTCATGTTGGTGAATGGAAATCCAATTATTTCTAATAGACTAGGTCGTTTCTTGAAGTCCAGTGTAGTATAAATTTGTTCTTTGTGATGCTAGCTCCCTCTGTGGAACTTCATTGAGATTACAACTTGACTTTTTCGATTATTTAGCTAAACGATTGAACATTTAGACTAGATTTTGAAATTTTCTCTAAATTTTACTTTGTATGCTAATAATTTCAATTGTTTTTCTTGTGAAAATGTTATTTTATAAAAATGTCTCACTTTGTAGATACTGAATTTTAATAGCTTGTGTGAAATGAAACCCACTTCCTCAAACATTGCAACAACTTTTATGCTTTTTTGTTTGGGAAGGCCAGAGATACCAATTCCTAGGTCTGCAGCACTGTGTTAGGTTAGACAGAAGGAGATAGATAAAGCCTAATGGAAGATTTGGGGGGAAAAAAAGGTTTTGGAATTATGGTGTGTTTTTTTTTTTTTTTTTGAGTTTTTTAATGTTGAATTGGGTGGGAAAATGTTCATTGAAGGATTTTTTTTTTGTTTGTTTTATTGAAACAGACAAAATTTCTGCTTGATAGAAAGAGGAGAGAGAAATATCTTAGCAGGATCCCAAAATTCAACAAAGAAATGTAGAAAATGTCTTTTACATGTATAATTTCCATAAATTTATGCTCTTGTAAAGAAAATTCTTTGTTATCAAATCCTACTACTGATTTCCCTTTTACAGAATGTGTATATTTTTTTCACCCCCACTTTTTCCTCCTTTGTCTCCCAAACTAGTTAATATTTAAATATTAAATTGTGTAATTAGTTTTTAAAAATATTTTCCATTCTAGAATGAGGGCAGAGGGAATGTGACTGGCTTCCAAGATAGAATTTAGCAAAATGGGCAAACCTATGTCAACCATAAAGCTAGGGACTAAAACATAAAGGATGAAGATAGGAAAGAGCTAAAGTGTATATGCTCTTTGAATTTATAAAAATTTGATTATAGTAAGTCATTGTTAAGATCATACATGAATAAGCTTTTAAACAATTTTGTAAGATAATTATTTTGAGCCCTTTGTTAATACTAAACATATATTATTCCCTTAAAATATAATAATTTACGCAAATACAGGCATGCATAATGGTGGCACAAAGAAATTTGTTTTAGTATTTTTTAACCTTGACTAAATTTAGATTAGGTAATTCTTTAAAAGAATAGAATTGAACTAGTTTTATTATATAACAATCCTATCCTTTGTTATCTTTAAAACATATTATATCCTTGATATAGTAATAATGTTTTCTTATATGAGTAAAAACTTTGAATCAATATATAAATATTTTGCTGGGGTTCTTATAGTTTTTATCTTTTAGTCAGTTATTTTCTCACAATCTTTAAGGATAATTAACCCATCTCCCATTAGTCTTTGAAGAAATCTAGAGTGAACTTTCTTTATATTATTGGCTACTTAAGTCCATGTCATTTTGAATTTGATTTAACCTATGTGTCACATGTATAGTAGTGCTTTCCAATGTTAGTACTTCATGTATTATTTAAAGTTTTCTCAAAAACTGTGGAACCTCTTTTATTCTCCTTGACTAACTCCTCTTCACCTTTTGAGGCTTAACTCAGATATTCTTTCTGGTAGTCTTCTCTATTGTACACTCTTCCTGTACTCTGGGGTTAGTTTGGTACAAACCAACAGGCAGACCAGAATTAAAATCCTGGTTTTGATAATTCCTACTTGTGAGACTTTGGGTTACTTACTCTTTTAAATATTTCCTCATCTAAATTATGAGAGTGATAATCCTTAACCTTACAGGATTATTATGAGCATTACGTATATTTAATGTACATGTAGAGAATTCCATGATGCCTGGCATGCAAATAACTACTTCTGCTTTTGTTTATTTATTTTTTTTGTTAATATTCTTTCTAGACTCAGTACTTTGAGCACAAGGTTCATATTTCATTCATCTTTGTATCCCCAGTGGCTGGCATATGGTAGAAACTTAGTAAATATTTGTGAATACTTAAAGACTGCTTTAGTCCGCAGAGTATCTATGATGGTTTCAGTTCATATGTTTATTCGTGTATTTTATCATTAAGTGGGTTTATTCACAATAATTTTGGTTATTCTTGGTTTCACTACAAGGTTGATGATTAATTAAACAGCTTTGTTATCCAAGTTTTGTTTTCATGAATGTAATCAATTTTAACAGCAGGCTCCTTATGAAAATCAGAATCCTGAGTTAAAATTAAGTGCCTCTCATTATTCCTCAAATATTATCAACCTAAGTTTCCTTAGTAGAGAGCAAACAAGCTTTCTTTTTTCTTCAACATTTGGATTGACTTTGTATATAAGTGCCTCTAATTCTAGTAGGCAGCTGGTGTTGGTGATTAAGTTTGGAATGATTTGTGTGACTGCCCCCTTAGGTTTGGATTCTGAGAGAATTTTTTTAATGCCAAATTTAGGTTTTTTTAATTAGAATTTTTTTTCTTTAAATATGTGATAGATGAGAGAAGAAACTTTTCCAGAACTAATTGTCTCCAAAGTCAGGATATTTGCATACTATTTGTAGGTATACAGACACCCAAACAAAGTAACAGACACCCAAAACAAAATGACTTAATCTATAAATACAATAAATTTGGAGGTAGAGACTGGTTAATTCAGTGCTTCAGGAACATCATCAGAAAGCCCTTTCTGGATGTAATTTGCAGCCTTTTTCTCAATTTGATCCTCAGCAACCCAGCAGGACAACTTTAAAAATAAACAAAACAATTTACTGTCTCTAAACCAGAGAAGGTAGAAAAATGTATTCAGAAGAATGGTATACAGTATATAAGCTGTTGCTTTGGTTAGTGCTTTATATTTGAAAAGAGATGGTGCATATTTTTAGAAGATCACAATGGGGAAGCTGATCACATTTCTGCTGCCTCCTGAAAACCTGATTTATGGTATAGTTTTTCGGTGGGGGGGCAGAGTTTAAAGTCTTAGTACTTTGAGGATTTTATTCTAGACTAGTATAAATCATTACTTAGTAACTTGTTTAGAATTGTTTTACTGTGTCATTTAACAAAGGTAGGATTAGATCTTCTCCATAAGAATATTAACTCACATGCAAAGAGGTATAGATTAGTCATTGATGAAAGCAATGACTTTGGGTTCAGTCCACCTTGAAGAAAGAATAAAAGTAGAATCAAATAATCTCTGGAAAAAGCAAGATGGTCTGTCATATTCTAGTACTTACTATATGTAAGAATGTTTAATATTAGTAGGTGATTGTATAATTAAAATATTCTAATTTATGTATCTTTAAATCAGTTTGTAATAGCCAAACCACAAAAATTCAATTTCCCTTGCATGTGAAGAACTTTTTAAGTAGAAAGCTCTGCCTTAATTTTCATGTCTGTATATATTTATGCTTTTCATTTCTCTGCAATGCTTTTTTTTTTGTTAAAGTGAGACTTGGAAAGTAACAGTAATAATGTTTCAATTCCTGAGATGTGGGTAATTTTCATCCTCTCTTCAAGACTTTCATATTATTTTTATGATGTTTTTATTTTTTTTTTTATTTTTGAGAGAGAGAGAGAGAGACAGAGTGCGAGCAGGGGAGGGACAACACAGAGAGAGAGGGAGAGCGAGAATCCCACGCAGGCTCCAAGCTCAGCGCAGAGCTCGATTCAGGGCTCAGTCTCACGATGGTGAGATCACAACCTGAGCCAAAATCAAGAGTTGTACGCTTAAGTGACTGAGCCACCCAGGTGCCCAAGACTTTCATGTTATTTTTTTTTTTTTTAATTTTTTTTATTTTTTTTATTTTTTAATTTTTTTTTTCAACGTTTTTTATTTTATTTTTGGGACAGAGAGAGACAGAGCATGAACGGGGGAGGGGCAGAGAGAGAGGGAGACACAGAATCGGAAACAGGCTCCAGGCTCCGAGCCATCAGCCCAGAGCCTGACGCGGGGCTCGAACTCACGGACCGCGAGATCGTGACCTGGCTGAAGTCGGACGCTTAACCGACTGCGCCACCCAGGCACCCCTTATTTTTAAGTGTATTGTTATCATTTGCATGTTTCTTATTTCCTTTGTTGATTCTAATTATGCCCTCAGGAGTTATCATAGTATAAATTTATTTATTTATTTATTTATTTATTTATTTATTTATTTATTTATTTAGAGTATAGCTGGCACACAATGTTACATTAGTTTCAGGTGTATAACATAGTAATTGGACAACTCTATATGTTATACTGTGCTCACCACTAGTGCCACTGCCATCTGTCACCATATAACATTATTATGGTACCATTGAGTATATTCCCTCTGCTGTACCTTTTATTCCCATGACTTATTTATTCCAAAACTGGAAGCCTGCAAGCATATTATAAATTTATTATGTTTTCTATATATTTATTATGTCATCAGATATTTAAAAGTGATTAAATATTTTTTAGGGGTAGAAACTTTCATTTGTGTTTCCAAGACTCAGTAGGCCATTATATTTGTTGACTGACCTGACTGAGAACTTAATGTTTACCAATATTTCATTGTGTTCCAACAGTTTGTGTAATGAGAGAATTTTTTTTGTTCTTACCTTAGATTTGTGGTCCATAAAGTATACTCTAATAAAGTTACGTATTTATTTTCATAATTGTTTTACCTGGTCCCGCATAAATGAAATATTTTTTTAATTGTAATCATTTAACCTTGTAAATCCATTGTTAAGGATTTGGAAAAACCAATATTGTATGAGATGAAACGCTTTTTTTTTTTCAAAGATTAGTAGAGGAAGCACTTCTTTTTTTGTTCGTTTCAGATTACACTGGGAAACCCCTATGTGAAAGTTCTATTAACTATCCCATTCTCTTTGGAATGAGTTATTGATATTTGTAAAACAAAATTTATCAGTAAGACTGTAAGATTCTGTTGGATTCTGGGGATCATGTCATTGACTTTGTTACTGGTATTGTTGACAGCATTATCATTGTTATTAGCCATTAGCCCTTGATGTCCACATTTGTATGGCAGAGTAAATAAAGCTATTATATAGGTTGATTACAGGAATGACTTAGCATACAGTTTACTGTCAATCTTTAGGAATTTTATTTAGAAAAGTTTTTTTAAAGACTTAGGGTATTATGGCTCTAAGCCTCTCTGCTTATGGCCATTTTTATGTACAAAAAACTTTAGGGTGGTAAAATTGTGTTTTATCATGAATGATTGATTTAAAATGAATGATTCCATTTCCCATCCACAAAGTTTTTCATAAGGTATTATTTAATGTTTAAGTTATGCCATTCTCTTACAGCAGTAATGAAAATGTCCTCAGGTTCTTGAATATTTTCAGCTATAGAAAACATTTAGCGTACAATTCCTTTATTTTTGGTAAAGAATAAACTGAGGCATAGAAATCATAATTGGTAGGGAAGACTGGTACTCAGGTCTTCTTTTTTAGCCCATTGTTCTTAGCATTTTACCAAATTGTAGTCAATTTTCCAATATATACATATGGAAACACTGGGTTTTGAATTGATGCCCTTTCAGAAAGCAGCATATTTGTTCTTTATTTTTGGACTGTTGATTTTTAGTTTGAATACAGGTTACATAGTTCCATAGTTATTAAGTGATGTATCCCTTATTGTTATGACCTCTTTTGAAGTTATAGTAGTATTTCATCCTACGAAGAATAGGTGACTAGAAATTTTTTTTTTAATTTTTTTTTTTACGTTTATTTATTTTTGAGACAGAGACAGAGCATGAATGGGGGAGGGTCAGAGAGAGGGAGACACAGAATCTGAAACAGGCTCCAGGCTCTGAACTGTCAGCACAGAGTCTGATGCAGGGCTCGAACTCACAGACCGGGAGATTATGACCTGAGCCGAAGTCGGCCGCTTAACCCACTGAGCCACCCAGGCACCCCTAGGCGACTAGAAATTTAACATACTTCTTCAAGGTCACAGTGTAAGTGTTGAATCAAGAGTACTCTGAAATCAATTGTAGCTCTTTGGCTTTTTTTGTCACCCTTGCTTTGTATTGTTAATTTAAGATAATTCGTGTGAATCATCTTTCTCGTGTGTGGGGACACTCAAATACGCACATTATTTATATTTGGCCTATTATAATTTTTATAAATGGAAATCTGATCTTGTTTCTTCCAGGTTTAAAACCTTTCAATGACTTCTCTTTGCATGATGAAACCTAAAGAACTTTCTTTGCTTTTTAATCCCTAATTCTAGCATCTGTTTGCAATTCATTGAACATGTCCCTCTTGTCCATATAATTGCACATGCTGCTCCCTCTAAAAACCTCCTCCTTGTAGGTCTCCCCTCACTACCTCAAATCCTTTTTTTTTTTTTTAATTTTTTTTTTTTTTACATTTTTTATTATTAATTTTGAGACAGAGAGAGACAGAGCATGAACAGGGGAGGGGCAGAGAGAGAGGGAGACACAGAATCTGAAACAGGCTCCAGGCTCTGAGCTGTCAGCACAGAGCCCGACGCGGGGCTCGAACTCACGGACTGTGAGATCATGACCTGAGCCGAAGTCGGATGCTTAACTGACTAAGCCACCCAGGCGCCCCCCTCAAATCCTTTTCAAGATTCAGAATTTTATCTGGGAAACTTTGATCTCTGTTAAAAAGCAAAATTGATCTAAGTAAATTTGAAGATCAAATTAGCTTTGTTTGCTCATTTGTGAATCTGGTAGCATTCCATCTGATGAAGGCTGGCTGGGTCCAAGGACTCAGAGGAGGGCCTGTAGGACCACCCAAGAGAGTCCTTGGCTTTGTGCAAGGTAGAGATCAAAGGTGAGCCAAGAGGAAGTGAGAGCAGAGTTTATTGAAGATATAGAGTGTAGATACGAACAGAGCATCAGGGAGATTCAGAAAAGAAAGAAGAGTGATTCTTGTCTTTGCTGGGGTCATGGGGTTTTTACTGAGGAAGGTTGTTGGGTGATCTCCATAATCCAGGAATAAAGAGTGTTTAGGTGTCTTGATGAGTCCATGGTCTTGGAAAGTTCATGACAACCCTGCCTGGTCACTCCTTAGATTATCTGTTGTGTTTGTTGGGAGACTCCAAAGAAATCATTGTCCTCTCCAAGGAGGACATATATTGTCTGTTCTATAACATGTGTGTATGTCCTAGCAAAAGTAGAGGTGGGAAAGAAGTGGGAAAAAGAAACAAAGGAACAAACAAACAGCTGTTCATGGCATTCCTTTAGTTCCCCTATCTCATATGTGACAATAGAAGGGTGTCCCGTTGAGCTGCAGGAAAGGAAAGGTTTTTAAGGATAGATAGGGAATGGAAAGAAGGAAATTATTAGCAAAGAATCCTGATCAGCACTACAAGGTAATCCAGTGATAGACCTTCTGTTCCCCTTACAAGTGTTGCTGGATCGTGGAGTGCAACAGCCAAGAAAGAATTCTTGAGAAGTTGTATGGTGCAACTTAGTTTAGTTTATTTAAGTAGCACAGGGATAGGACCTGTGGGCAAAGGCTGCACTTTTGCTTTATGAAGCTTGTGGTTATATGCTTAGAGTTTCAGGGGGGAGGGACACGCAGGGAGTATTAGATTACAAATGTTTTCTTCGAATTTCTACTTGTAAAACTATTTTTGTAAGATTTCTCTGGTGCTTATCATTCAGTTCCGTATTAACTATTGGTGAAATGTACAGGCAGTCTTGAGACCCTTTAAGAATGTAGCAACCAGCACTTATTTGATCCTTATCAAAATTATGCAGGCTATAGGTCAGCCTTCTGGGTTAAAGGTGAACATTTTTCTGCTTCTATCCTTCATCAGAAGGACAACTTTGCCTAAAACAATGCAAACTACAGGTTAGCTGGCTAAAGGTCACATTCTTGGCCTGGTGGAGGGGGCAAGGAAGGATGTTGTTAAAACTCTAGTTAGGTTCTGTATTAAGTCTTGGTTTGCTAATGTGGTGGCTTAACATAAGTGACTCCATTTTGGGCTCATGGTTTTGTTTTTAGCATTTCAGTGATTCATGAACTGGATAGCATCCAGTCTAACAGATGGAAAGAAGATTCGAAGGGCACCTGGGTGGCTCTGTCAGTGGAGTGTCCGACTCTTGATTTTAGCTCAGGTCATGATCGCAGGGTTGTGGGATCCAACCTCACATTGGGCTCCATTTTGAGCATGGAGCCTGCTTGGGATTCTCTCTCCTTCTGCCCTTTTACCCTCCTTGTGCATGCACACTCTCCCTCTCTCTGTCTTAAAAAAAACAAAAGGCTATCCAAGGAGCTGTACAAAATGAAAGATTTTTATAGGCAGGAGGGAGCAGGAACAAGACAGTTTTACTAGGCAAAAAGACAGGTTGGTTTTTGCAACCAATGGCAGGGGTCTAATCAGGCAGATTTGCTAAACTGCTGATCAGGCTGTTCCTGATTGGGTTAAATATTTCATTTCTGGGAAAGCTAAAACTGTAATTAAATCTTGCTTTGGTGAAGTCACTTAACATAAGTGACTCCAGGTTAGGCTTGTTGTCTGTTTTTAACACCTAAATCTAGGTTTTATGCAGATTTTATGTCAGAGGAATTATTAGATCATTTTGTAATTCCCTGTTTTCTTTTGTCTTTTCTAGATTATGAGCTAAAGGCAAGGGTACTTTTATCTCTCTATCAGGGCTTGGCACTATACCAAACGTATTCTAGAAACTCAGTACATTTTAATGAATATATATTATGTTTAAATGTCTCCAATTCTAGGGGCACCTGGGTGGCTTATTCAGTTGAGCATCCAATTTTGGCTCAGGTCATGATCTCACAGTTTGTGAGTTCAGGCTCCACATCAGGCTCTGTGCTGACAGCTCAGAGCCTGGAGCCTGCTTCAGATTCTGTGTCTCCCCTTCTCTCTGCCCCTCCCCTGCTCTCGCTCTCAAAAATAAATAAACATTAAAAAAATGTATCTCTCTCTCTTAAGTGAATATTAAAAAAAATATTTTTTTAAATATCTCCAACTCTATCCGTTCTTTTTTTTTCATAGTTCTCACCCGGGATGTTACAGTAGCACCTCATATAACTGTGCCTCCAGTCTCACTCCTCCTGTCCTTACTTTACATTCTTCTTTTAATGCTTTTTGTACTTTTGTTTGTTTCCGTCCTACTGATTGTCCATCTTTCTAAAACACTAATTTGTCCCATCACTTGACCATGTTATTAAAACACTTTAATAGTTCTCCCATTGCCTACAGGATGAATTTTAAGTTATTAAGCATGACTTTGGAAGCAGATCTGAATCTTGCTTTCCCTTTTGGCACTATTCCTACCAACAGCCTTCTACCTTTAGCCCTAGTAAGAATTAATTGCTTATTTTTGTATCTGTGCTTTTGCATGTGCTGGTCTACCCTTCTCGAGTATTAGCTGCCTGATAATTTCAAAACTTAGCTGCTTCCTCTTCACCTCTGATAAATTTGTTTCTGTTATACTATAATTTGTCTGTGTTATCTTCTGTATTAGACTAAACTTCTTGAGGCCTGTGGCTATTTCATATTCAGTTCTTGTGTGTAGTACATAGAACACTGCTTGTTGAATGCTGTTGAAGTGAATTAAATGCCTGTGGATTATAGAATAAGTATTACTTGAATTAAGAAGGTGGTGCTTCATGGGGTGCCTGGGTGGCTCAGTCGGTTGAGCATCCGACTTTGGCTCAGGTCATGATCTCTCTGTCCGTGAGTTCAAGCCCCGCATCGGGCTCTGTGCTGATGGCTCAGAGCCTGGAGCCTGTTTCAGATTCTGTGTCTCCCTCTCTCACTGCTCCTCCCTGGCTTACACTCTGTTTCTGTCTCTCTCTCTCAAAAATAAACAAACAAAAAAAATTACCAAAATTAAAAACACAACCTTTTTTCTGATTTTGTCTTCTGTTTGTTTGTATTCCTTTCCATAGTTGTTACATGTTTATTTGGCTCACTAAAATTGGGAGTTAATTTATGTTTTGACACTTATCCAGCATATTGTTAGTACTCAGAAAGCTGTTATTGTTAATAAACTTTTAGATCAGCCTTATTAATTTCAGCTGATAATTTAGACACACCCACACTTTTGGGGATGAGCACTGGGTGTCATATGTAAAAGATGAATCACTGGGTTTTACTCCTGAAGCCAAGACACTGCATGTTAACTAACTTGAATATAAATAAAAACAAAATTAACCCTAAAAATAAACAAATAACAGACAATTCTACTTTTTGTGAGGATTATTATGTTCGCATCTCATCCTTTTCTTTGAATAGTATAGATGTATTATATGAAAAATATGAATTATTTTTATATTAAAAATGTTTTTATATTAGTCTTTTTTAAATTAAGACCACAAGGGTAAGTTCTGAGGAGATTTTATCCTAAATGGCATCATAGAAAGTTAACTTCTTAATAATTAAGAAACAGTGCTGCAAAGTTGGCTCAATTTAAAGTGTACTTTTGCTTGCTAATTAAGCTACTTTTCATCATTAATTCATAGTACTTTAAAATGATTCCCTATTGTTATGCAGTTTTTTCAAAGAAGCGTTAGTAAGGTAGATGTAGAAAATTATTTTAAAACTAAAGTGATACCCACCAGATGGTGCTATTTTGCCTGTTTTGTTTGTGCAGATACAGAGGATGAATGAATACAGAACTTTTAAAAAGACTATGGGAGATCTTCTAATATTTTTAGGGCATAATATTTTGGGGGTGGAGGAGCTCAGTGGAAAATATTCAAATGTAAACTTATATTCAGTACTGAATTTTATCTTAAAGGTAGAAACTATTGCTGGTTACATGCCAGAGAAACTTCTATATATTCTAAAATTCAGTAGATATTTTTAAGTTTGACATAATGTAAATCCTATTGACTGTCATAATTCCACATGCATGAAAAATGTAGTTATTTCTAAAAGGAATTGTGTATTACTAAAATTTATGTTTTAGTTTTCTTTACATTTTCAAGTAAACAATATTACTGAGTTACATACTTAAAAATTAAGGGAAACATTTTAATTATTTTATGTGTTCTTGAATATTTCCAAATGAAGGAGAGAAAATTAGGCTTAAATTCATTATTTTTACAAATGAAAAGGATGATCATTCTAAATTAATTTATGTATTAAATTAATTACATAATTAAATTAATTATGTATTAGAAAGTAGTATGTGGTGCACTGTTCGTTTAGATGCTGAAATTGAATGTTCATTATAGTTAAAAATGGCTAGCTAATGAAATACATTTTTCAGTGAAGTATGAAAGATTCAGCCAGTATTTCTAGGATTTTAATTTACTTAAAAATTTATTTATTTATTTTGAGAGAGAGAGAGAGTGCATGCACACACGTGAGTGGGATAGGGGCAGAGAGAGAGGAAGAGAGAAAATCCCAAGCAGGCTCCATGCTGATACAGGGCTCGATCTCATGACTCTGAGATCATGACCTAAGCTGAAATCAAGAGTCCAATGTTTAACTGACTGAGCCACCCAGGTACCCCTTACTTTATTTACTTTTTCTGATCTTATTATCACTTGTTTTTATTTGTGTCTGGCCATGAGATTGAAGCATGAAAGTATGTAGGTATCATTGTAACTATTTCCCAAAGTCATTGTTGATTATACCAACAATTACTTTTTTGCAATGTGTGAAATTAGAGATTGAAGTTGTTTTTATTTCTTTTTAATTTTTTTCATGTGTATTTATTTTTGAGAGAGAGACAGAGTGTGAGTGGGGCAGGTTCAGAGAGAGAGAAGGGGAAACACAGAATCCAAAGCAGGCTCCAGGCTCCAAGCTGTCAGCACAGAGCCTGACGTTGGACTCTAACTCAGATCATGACTTCGCTGAAGTCGGAAGTCAGGAGCTCAACCGACTGATCCATCCAGGTGCTGCAAGTTGCTTTTATTTCTTAAATTTGATTTTTTTCTCTGGAAAGGTACATGTGTTACTTTGAATTTAGTGAATGAAACATATCACCATAGGCTAGTAAATATAGATAGATTTTCTTATGTTCCTAGACTTTGTGCATGAGTAGTTTAATCATAACTATATTATTTTTTTTTAATTTTTTTTTTCAACGTTTATTTATTTTTGGGACAGAGAGAGACAGAGCATGAACAGGGGAGGGGCAGAGAGAGGGAGACACAGAATCGGAAACAGGCTCCAGGCTCTGAGCCATCAGCCCAGAGCCCGACACGGGGCTCGAACTCATGGACCGTGAGATCGTGACCTGGCTGAAGTCGGACGCTTAACCGACTGCGCCACCCAGGCGCCCCTAATCATAACTATATTAACATCATCTTCATAATACCCTTAAGATTATGAACCACCATATTGCTTTATCCTATAGCATTTGTTTGTTTTTCTTTGTGTTATAGCTTTGGAATCAATCCTTCAGATCTCTTCTGTAAGAGGATAAAGTTCCTCTTCCATTAAGACAATTCTTTACATATAGTAGATGATCTATATATATTTGTTACATAAAGAGTAATTTTGGGGCACCTGTCTGGCTCAGTTGGTAGAGATTGTGATTCTTGGGGTAATGAGTGTAAAGTCCCATGTTTGGTACAGAGATTACTTAAATAAATAAATAATTTAAAGCTGAGTGATTTTGTTATGCCGAATATTATAATACAAAGGAAATTATTTCAATAGCTTTTCTTCCTTGTAGGAATTTCCCTAGTAACAAAGAATATTCTATATTCTGTTGTTTTTACCTTATACTCTTTTTCTCAGATGGCTTTTTTTATAATTTTATTTTGTTCATTTTTTTAATGTTTATTTTTGAGAGAGAGAGAGATCGTGCACGTGTGTATGAGCAGGGAAGAGGCAGAGAGAAAGGGAGAGAGAGAATCCCCAGCAGGCTCCAACAGTGTGGAGCCTCCCCACTGTTGGTGTGGAGCCTCCCCACTGTTGGTGTGGAGCCTCCCCAGTGTTGGTGTGGAGCCTCCCCACTGTTGGTGTGGAGCCTCCCCACTGTTGGTGTGGAGCCTCCCCACTGTTGGTGTGGAGCCTCCCCAGTGTTGGTGTGGAGCCTCCCCACTGTTGGTGTGGAGCCTCCCCACTGTTGGTGTGGAGCCTCCCCACTGTTGGTGTGGAGCCTCCCCAGTGTTGGTGTGGAGCCTCCCCACTGTTGGTGTGGAGCCTCCCCACTGTTGGTGTGGAGCCTGATTTGGGGCTTGATCTCATGAACCGCAAGATCATAACCTGAGCAGAAATCAAGAGTCGAATGCTTAACCATCTGAGCCATCAACATGCCCTGAGATGGCTTTTTATAGTTGGTTTAAAAAGGATCATCTCACTGAAATATCTTAGAATCATAATAGTGATGCATTCTATCATAGTAAAGTTAGGTGTATTTTCATTAAAAAGATTAAAAATCTTGACATCATTCTGGTTTCATGTAGATCTAGAGAATTACAGATGATCTAGTGTGGTACAGGGCTTCTTGGAGAAGGTTTCCTAAGACCTTTTCAGCGAGTCCATGAAGACAGAACTGTTTTCAAAGTGATACTTAGACATTGTTTGCCCTTTCCATTCTCATTTTCTCACTAATGTAAGTATTTTTCCAGAGGTTCCATGATATGTGATATTGATCAAATGCATAAGAGAATCTAGCTATCTTCTATTAAGCCAGATATTAATTATAAAACAATATTACTCTTCTCACTCAATTTTTAAAATTTGGAAATAGTTATTTTTCATAACATGTTATGTATGTTAACATTTAATGGTTCTGTTTAAAAAAATTAATAAACATTTAGAAATTTTGTTTTAATTTTAATATGGTCACCAGGGATAGATATAAAAGCTCTTTGAAGTACTCAATACTTTTTTTTTTTTTTTTTATGAAATTTATTGACAAATTGGTTTCCATACAACACCCAGTGCTCATCCCAAAAGGTGCCCTCCTCAATACCCATCACCCACCCTCCCCTCCCTCCCACCCCCCATCAACCCTCAGTTTGTTCTCAGTTTTTAACAGTCTCTTATGCTTTGGCTCTCTCCCACTCTAACCTCTTTTTTTTTTTTTCCTTCCCCTCCCCCATGGGTTCCTGTTAAGTTTCTCAGGATCCACATAAGAGTGAAACCATATGGTATCTGTCTTTCTCTGTATGGCTTATTTCACTTAGCATTACACTCTCCAGTTCCATCCACGTTGCTACAAAAGGCCATATTTCATTTTTTCTCATTGCCACATAGTATTCCATTGTGTATATAAACCACAATTTCTTTATCCATTCATCAGTTGATGGACATTTAGGCTCTTTCCACAATTTGGCTATTGTTGAGAGTGCTGCTATGAACATTGGGGTACAAGTGCCCCTATGCATCAGTACTCCTGTATCCCTTGGATAAATTCCTAGCAGTGCTATTGCTGGGTCATAGGGTAGGTCTATTTTTAATTTTCTGAGGAACCTCCACACTGCTTTCCAGAGCGGCTGCACCAATTTGCATTCCCACCAACAGTGCAAGAGGGTTCCCGTTTCTCCACATCCTCTCCAGCATCTATAGTCTCCTGATTTGTTCATTTTGGCCACTCTGACTGGCGTGAGGTGATACCTGAGTGTGGTTTTGATTTGTATTTCCCTGATAAGGAGCGACGCTGAACATCTTTTCATGTGCCTGTTGGCCATCTGGATGTCTTCTTTAGAGAAGTGTCTATTCATGTTTTCTGCCCATTTCTTCACTGGGTTATTTGTTTTTCGGGTGTGGAGTTTGGTGAGCTCTTTATACATTTTAGATACTAGCCCTTTGTCCGATATGTCATTTGCAAATATCTTTTCCCATTCCATTGGTTGCCTTTTAGTTTTGTTGGTTGTTTCCTTTGCTGTGCAGAAGCTTTTTATCTTCATAAGGTCCCAGTAATTCACTTTTGCTTTTAATTCCCTTGCCTTTGGGGATGTGTCGAGTAAGAGATTGCTACGGCTGAGGTCAGAGAGGTCTTTTCCTGCTTTCTCCTCTAAGGTTTTGATGGTTTCCTGTCTCACATTTAGGTCCTTTATCCATTTTGAGTTTATTTTTGTAAATGGTGTGAGAAAGTGGTCTAGTTTCAACCTTCTGCATGTTGCTGTCCAGTTCTCCCAGCACCATTTGTTAAAGAGGCTGTCTTTTTTCCATTGGATGTTCTTTCCTGCTTTGTCAAAGATGAGTTGGCCATACGTTTGTGGGTCTAGTTCTGGGGTTTCTATTCTATTCCATTGGTCTGTGTGTCTGTTTTTGTGCCACTCAATACTTTTTTTAAGTATAAAGAGGTCCTGAGATCAAAGCATATGAGATCTTCTGATCCTAATTCTTTATCTTCATTTTACCAGTGAGGGTACTCGGAGACTCAGAGGGGGTTAAATGGTTTAGTCATGTATATTCAACCATTTTTGGCTTAGCTGATACTTCCATCACTGACTTCTGACTCCTTTGATTTAACTGTTTCACGATTTAGATATTTCCAACCTCGCACCAACTCTGAGCTCCTTCAACTATTTTTTTCGTGTGGTATTTTAACTAACTTTATTAAGTGCATGAGCAAGTTGGGAACATTCACCTGATTCTTCAGCTACAATAAAATGGTGTCCTTTTTTTTTTTTAACGCATAAAATATCTAGTATAACTTTGCTATAAAGTGTGAACTTTATAGCAGGAAAAGGGAATTGATACATGAAATAGTGTAGCCTTAGTATCAAAAAAAAAAAAAGTTGAGGGCAAAGAGGTAGCCTCTCATATTTTAGAGACTCTTTTATTATCATCTTTACTTCCCTCCTACCCTGGCCCCCCATCAACAATAAAACATTGGATACAAGCTTCCCTGGACATTTATGGCAGTCCACTCATAGAAGAACAAAGTATTCTATCCTTAGGTTTCAAACAGTAAGAGGATAATAATTCTATATTGCTCTTTTGTTAGCCGTGTATTATTTCCCATGTTGAAACTCATGATTGAGAGGATAGATTCTAAAACCATCCTCCCTCCCCCCTTTTTTTAATTGTTGAAGGAATTTAAAATCATGTCATGAAAATGGATTGAAAACCTGGGTAGTTTTAACTTAGAAGAAAGAAAACCAGGATATATATGATAAGCCTTCTTCTTCATTTGAAGCACCTTCTTTATGTGCAAATGAGATTAGCTCTATTGATTTATTTGTGAAACCTCAAGGATAGAACAACTAATGAGTGGATGGTATAGACTGAATCATTTTAGCTCAATAAAGGAAAACTTTCTAGTAGTAAAGAAATGCAAAAATTGAATAAACTTGTTTTGGAGGTAATGAATTCCCTTTCTCAGGAGGTGTTATAGACTGGATTACTTGGTAGGAATTACTTGGTTGGCACACGAATCAAGAAGGTATAGTTAATTGGATTAAATGACCTTTTAAGATTCTTTCTATTTTTATATGCTTGGTATATTTGTTGAAAATAACTTTTAATTATAAGAATTTTATTTACTTTTTAAATAAGAGTTAATTTCAAAAGGACAATTGGTTTAGTAGATATATTCCACCCTTATATCAACTAGTCAATAGACCTGAAGACTTTATGGATCTGTGGTCTTGCCATGAGCATTAAAATTGATTTTCTTGAGTGTGTGTTTTATTTATTCCTTTCATTGCAAGCCATTTGAAGAGATGATTGATTGGTAGCAAAAATTTGGAAGAGGAAAGGATGATAAGCATTAGAAAGGAAAATAAAAGCCATTTTGAAGATGTACACTGATTTAATATTTTGGGGTTTATTTTCTAATTTGCTTATGATCATAAATATTTTCTGCCTCTTATTACCACTCTTTTCTGTTTCTTTTCCATATATTCCAAACTATCCATAACCAATATTTGTGTGAAATTGTCCTTAATTGTAGGTGGTTTTATAAGTAGTAGAGTCCGTTGTAATATAATCACTAAAATGTTGACTGCATTAAAACATGTTGTATAACTTCCTAATTTAGCAGAGTATTTTGGGAGAAGAGGAGAAATGGGTCTACCCTAATGTTTCTAACTCTTTTTTTTCTTGGGGTGCTAGAGAGAAATACATACTCTTACTATTACTAGAAATAAATGGATAATCACAAAATATTTGGCTTTATTTTCATTGGGAGTAGGTATTTGTATTTCTGTATATAAGCATGTATCTTTATATATCACATATATTTTTAATACTTCCAAAAAGAATTTGAGATCTTATAATGTGTTATTTTGTACACACACACACATGTGCACACTGAGTTTTATTTGTTCATCAGAGAAGGCCTGGCATAGGATTTAAGTTAAATTAGCTATAGGGTTCAGGTATCAAGTGAGTGAGTAAAATGAGCCAGTTTGAAGCAATAGATATTGATTGATTGATACATTATAACCTCTTTTCAAAGGAAGATCCATGGCACTGTAGAATCTTGCCTTCAGTTATACAGTGTAAATAAGATTGACATATGTGATATTTAAATAGTTAAGAAATTAGACCAGAACTGAAAGAAAGGGTTTCCTGTATAATCTGCTGTCATTAGACAAATTAAGTGATTGTTCCATTCTGCAGGTATGGTAAGGTTGTGTTTTATTAATTAATTAATTTATTTATTTAATATTTATTCATCTTAACTATGTGTAAAGCTTGAATTTAGACATTGGATACAGAGCATCAGACAGTTTTCCTTCACTTACAGAGTTCACAGTCTAAGACAGATTTGAATATTAAATTTTTTATTCAGTAAGTATTTCTAGTAAAAAGCTTATAATATGGAGTCTAATGACTTAAGTTCTTATTCTGCTACTTTTTATTTATTCATTCAGTTAACATTAGTTATAAATGCTTATTATATATCCCAGAAATGTAGATATTAGTAAGATATAACCTTGCCTTAAAAATTAATTCTCTTCAGGGGTGCCTGAGAAGCTCAGTTGGTTGAGTGTCCAACTTCGGCTTAGGTCATGATCTCGCAGTTCGTGGGTTTGAGCCCCACGTCAGGCTCTGTGCTGGAGAACTCAGAGCCTGGAGCCTGCTTCAGTGTCTCCCTCTCTGTCTGCCCCTCCCTCGCTTGTTCTCTCTCTCTCTCTCTCTCTCTCTCTCTCTCTCTCTCTTTCAAAATAATAAACATTAAAAAAATTCATTCTCTTCAGGAGTATTAAACAGGCAATAACTAGCTATCATACAGTGTGATAGATAACTGCTATGATTAAATTATGTGTCAAATCCTATAAGAGAAGTAGATTCCTCTAGCTGTGCAGGATGCAAGAAGCTATCTCAAAGAGCTGATATTTGAGCTGGGACTTGAAGAATGAGTAGAAATTAGTTGAGAACAGAGGAATCAACATGAACAGAGGATTAGTTAATCTATGTTAATAGGTTCTGCATGAGCCCACAGTATAGAGTGATCTGCATGAACACACAGAAACATGAGTGAGTAGTGTATTTGGAGAATGATGAAGTATTGTTTAGTTTGGTTAAAACACTAGGTATGTTGTGGAAAGAGTGGAAAGAGAAAAAGCTACACATGTAGGTTGGGGCAGATTGTGAGAGGTCTTATATACCGGGCAAAGGTTTTAGGTTTATATATGAGAGGTATTTGGGACCTGTGGAAGGTTTTTAAGCAAGCAAACATGCTTAGTTTGCATTTTACAAAGACAGTTGATAGAAAATAGGATGAGGTAGAAATTGAGGCTGGAGGTGCGTATACTAATTTGAAAACTGTTCGTAATAGAAATGAGTAAGATAATGAGGATCTGTTATAGGGAGGTAGTAGTGACTTTAGAACAACACGGGGGATGGATTCAAAATATAGTTCAGAGGTTTGAGTTGATGGGATTTAGTGACTGATCAATGAAGAGAGAGGGCATCCAGGAAGATTTAAAAATTTTGTCTTTGGCATCTGCATAGATAAATAGTGATGCTATTATCTTTGAAAGTAAAAGCAATATGACTTGGAAGAAGTTATGAATTTGGTTTTGTAACGTTCAGTTTGGAGGAATAAATCTAAAGGAATGTTGGAGGTGCTTAAGTTGCAGGTGGAGGAAATGCCTCTCCAAGAGAAGAGAAGAATTAGGAGAGAGGTAGTAATTGTTAGGTGTATCTCAGCCTGTTATTTATAGAATATGAGACATAGAATTATTTTCTGATTTGGAAATGAGCAATGTTTTAGTTATCTTAAATTCTAATTTCGTAGTGCAAAAATCACAACAATTATGTATATTATAGGCCAATAATATTAATTAAAATTTATTGAGTACTTGCTATGAAGCTTAGCTAAAATGCTAAGCATTTTACATTCATCATCCTTTAATCTCATAGCAGTGTGACTTAAATATTACTATTATCTGGATTTTCAGAAGGGTATCTTGACCAAGATTTTATAAGTGGCTGAATGGGTTTTCAAACAAATGTCAGTGTGACTTTACAGCCCAGGCTCTTAACCACTATGCTATTTGTATGTCTTGTAGAACATGAGAGCTGAAATGGATCTAAAGACATCTAGCCCTACCCTATAATTAAATATATGTCATAGCTGAAATCTGTAATTTTGGTTAAGATTAGCTATTCAGTTTACTTAATAAAAAGCTTACCCACCAACCATTCATTACTCCTGTTGTCCTTGTGGCAGATCCTTCTGTGTGTGTGTGTGTGTGTGTGTGTGTGTGTGTGTGTGTGTGTGGTGTGGGTAGGCTGACCCCTCTGCCATGTGAGTTGCCTTATCAGTCTGGGTCAATCTTGTTTGTCCCATTTTTTGTGCTAGTTAGTTAAGAGATGAGCATGTGACTTCTGTCTGGCCAGTGAAACATGAGGGGAGGCTTGATGAGGAGCTTCTGGGAAAGGTCCTTAGCCTTACATATCTGGATGTTATCCATATAAGTGGGTGCTTAGAATTCTGAGAGCTACTTTGTAACCATATGAGGGCTAGTTGAGTGTAAAATCAAAACACTACATAGCAGAGTGAAAAGATGGAGAGAACCTGGATCCTTAGTGATATTTTTGAGCTGTTAAATTACCCAATTCTAAAGCCACCCTAAGTCTTATGTGAAATTGGAGGAAGTTTATTAGGCCACTTTAAATTGGATTTTTTTTTTTTTTTCATATTTACCAATGAAAGGAACTGAACTATGGTCTAAAGTATCTACCCTTCACCTGAAGTACAAAAAAGCCATGGTGGGAGCATCTGGGTGGCTCAGCTGGTTAAGCATTCAGTTGTGGCTCAGGTCATGATCTCGCATTTTGTGTGCTTGAGCCCTGCGTTGGGCTCTGTGCTGACAGCTCAGAGCCTGGAGCCTGCTTTGGATTCTGTGTCTCCCTCTCTCTCTGCCCCTCCCTTGCTCATGTGCGTGCGCTCTCTCTCAAAAATAAATAAAGATAAAAAAAAAAGCCATTGTAAGACTTGCATTACTATTAAGGTAAGCTTGAAACTGGAACAGTTTTTGTGTCAATGTTCGGTTTTAGTGTCTACACCTAATTTTATTGGGGTAGAAGCTAGAAATGCTCGTGTTCTAGAAATTAGATGTTATATGTTAAAGTAGCAAAATGTCATTGAGGAAATAAGATTGATTATTTTGATAATAGATAAAAGGAATAGGAAACTGCTCTTCAAGTTAGGGTAGGAAATCGATATGGGTTTAATTTGTAGTCAGTTAACAAGTTTCAGGGTTTCTCTCATAGACCCTTCCAAGGCCCTGAGAGGATCCCAAGCAATGTGTTTACATAGCTATATTTTGGGGGGATAAAATTGTCAAAAGTTAGATATTTTAACCAGTTAAATTGCTATTTATTTTCACTTTGACTTACTGGGTGGCATTAGAGTGGTCAGAGGCATTTCTGGGATCTGGTTATGGGGAAGTATAGTATGGGATATGTTTAGATGGAGTACATGTTCTGCAGTTATTTCTGCATATTGTTAAGTTCTTACTAGCTGTTCTGGCATAGGTATGACTCCCAGTAATATTCTTACTGTCTACTGTGCTGATGGCTTTGTGATATATAGATGCAAGGGCAGAGGTCTTAAAGCAATCTAAACATGTTCCTTGAGTCTGGTAGGAGAAAGAGGAAGGGAAATATCGTTTAAATATATGGACTCAGAAGCTAGTCTGGAAATTTTTTCTAAATCTTAGAATTCATATATGAAAGAAACTTATTAGGAGTTTTCCTGAATCTGACAACAATCTTAACAGTGTTTATGACTTTATCAGTAATAACTTGTGAAACTGATAAAAACTTTTCTAAACTATCAAGAATAAAACCTGAATCAAACACACTAGCAGAAAGACTGAGTTACCTTTTTGTTTTCTTAATATTATAAAACTTTTATATGAAAAGGAAATCAAAAGTATGCAGTCAGAAATGTATGAAAATAAGAGCATATAGAGGTTGGTTAAGTAATTGATAAAAATATGCCAATTTTGGGATGCCTGGTTGGCTCAGTCAGTTAAGCATCTGACTCTTGATTTTGGCTCAGGTTGTGATGTCACAGTTCATGAGATCGAGCCTTGCATCAGACTCTGCGCTGACAGTGCAGAGTCTGCTTGGGATTTTCTCTCTCCCTCTCTTTGCCTCTCTCTCTCTCTCTCTCTCAAAATAAATCAAATAAACATTAAAAAATGCCAGTCTTTCTTGAATTTATGATGTTTGTGGTATTTTGTTACCTTTTAAAAATTTGTAATTTATATTTGCAAACTGAATCTAACAATACATTGAAAGAATTATCGCCACAATCAAGTGGGATTTATTCCTGGGCCGCAGGGGTGGTTCAATATCCAAAAATCAAAGTGACTTATCACATTAATAAAAGAAAGATTAAGAGCCACATGATCCTCTCAATTAGATGTAGAAAAAGCATTTGACAAAATACAGCATGTTTTCTTGATAAAAATTCTTGAGAAAGTAGAGATAGAAGGAACATACCTCAAGATCATAGAGGCCATATATGAAAGACCCAGAGCTAATATCCTCAATGGGGAAAAACTGAGACCTTTCCCCGTAAGATCAGGAACATGGCAAGGATGTCCACTCTCACTACTGTTGCTCAACGTAGTATTGGAAGTCCTAGCCTCAGCAGTCAGACAACAGAAGGAATAGAAGGCATCTGAATGATCAAGGAAGAAGTCAAACTTTCACTCTTTGCAGGCAACATGATACTCTATGTGGAAAACGCAAAAGACTCCAACAAAAAACTACTAAAACTGATACATGAATTCAGCAAAGTCACAACATATATAATCAACATACAGAAATCAGTTGCATTTCTATACACCAATAATGAAGCAGCAGAGAAATCAAGGAATTGATCCCACTTACAATCGTAGTGAAAAGCATAAGATACCCAGGAATAAACCTAACCAAAGAGGTAAAAGATCTGTATGCTGAAAACTATAGAAAGCTTATGAAAGAAATGGAAGAAGACACAAAGAAATGGAAAAACATTCCATACTCATGGATTGGAAGAACAAATATTGTTAAAATGTCAATACTACCCAAAGCAATCTACACATTCAATGCAATCCCTATCAAAATAACACCAGCATTCCTCACAGAACTAGAACAAACATTTCTAAAATTTGTATGGAACCAGAAAAAAACCCTGAGTAGCCAAGTAATGTTGAAAAAGAAAACCAAAACTGGAGGCATCACAATTCGGGACTTCAGGCTGTATTACAAAGCTGTAATGATCAAGACAGTATGGTACTGGCAGAAAAACAGGTACATAGATCAATAGAACAGATTAGAGAACCCAGAAATGGACCCACAAATATATGGCCAACTAATCTTCAACAAAGCAGGAAAGAATATCCAATGGAAAAGAGACAGTCTCTTCAGCACATGGTGTTGGGAAAACTGGACAGCAACATGCAGAAGAATGAACCTGGACCACTTTATTACACCATACACAAAAATAAACTCAAAATGGATGAGAGGCCTAAATGTAAGACAGGAAACCATCAAATCCTGGAGGAAAAAACAGGCAATAACCTCTTTGACCTCGGCTGCAGCAACTTCTTGACATGTCTACAGAGGCAGAGGAAACAAAAGCAAGAATGAACTATTAGGACCTCATCAATATAAAAAGCTACTGCACAGCAAAGGAAACAGTCAACAAAACTAAAAGACAACCAACGGAATGGGAGAAGATGTTTGCAAATGACGTATCAGATAAAGGGTTAGTATCCAAAATCTATAAACTTATCAAACTCAGCACCCTAAAACAAATAATCCAGCAAAGAGATGGTAGAAGACGTGAACAGACATTTTTCCAAAGAAGACACCCAGGTGGCTAACAGACACAAGGAAAGATGCTCAACATCATTCATCATCTGGGAAATACAAATCAAAACCACAATGAGATACCACCTCACACCCATCAGAATGGCTAAAATTAACAACTCAGGCAACAATAGATGTTGGTGAGGATGCAGAGAAAGGGGAACCCTTTTGCACTGTTGTTGGGAATGCAAACTGGTGCAGCCACTCTGGAAAACAGTATGGAGGTTCCTCGAGAAATTAAAAATAGAACTATCCTGTGACCCAGCAATTGCCCTACTAGGTATTTATCCAAAGAATACAAAAATGCTGATTCAGAGAGGCACATGTACCCCAGTGTTTATAGCAGTGCTATCAGCAATAGCCAAAATATGGGAACAGCCCAAATGTCCATCAATTGATGAATGGATAAAGAAGATGTGGTATATATATACAATGGAATATTACCTGATGATCAAAATGACTTAAATCCTACTGTTTGCAACAAAATGGATGGAACTAGAGTGTATTATGCTAAGAGAAATAAATCCACAAAAGTTAAATATTGTATGATTTACTCATGTGGAATTTAAGAAACAAAACAGATGAACCTAGGGGAAGGGAAGGAAAAATAAAATAAAAACAGAGAGGCAAACCATAGGAGACTTTTAAATACAGAGAACAAATCGAGGGTTGCTGGTGGGTTGTTGGGTGAGAGGATGGGCTGAATGGGTGATGGGCATTAAAGAGGGCACTTGTTGGGATGAGCACTGAACGTTATATGTAAGTAGTGAATCACTAAATTCTACTCCTGAAACCTTTATTACACTATATGTTAACTAACTTGGATCTAAATAGAATAAAAAAAATTTAAATAGAAATTTGTAATTTAACGAGGCTTATTTTCATATTTTAAATACATATTTCACATCTAATTTGCGTCCTTTTCCTTAAAAAGAGTTCCCCAAGTTGTAGAAGTTACTGGTCCATAAAACCTGGATCCACTCCTCAAAGGAAACACAAGCTAAGATTTATTTTGTGGGGGCACCTTGGTGGCTCAAAGAGTATCTTACTCTTGATATTGGCTCAGGTCATGATCTCACAGTTTGTGAGATTGAGCACTGCATAGAGTTTTGCACTGGTAGCGCAGAGCCTGCTTGGGATTCTCTCTCCCCTCTCTTTCTCTGCCCCTCCCCTGTTCATGCAACCTCTCTCTCTGTCTGTCTCTCTCTATGTCTCAAAATAAGATTTGTTTTGTGTAAGTGTTGAAATAGGTACTTCCAAGTGACAGTTAAGGGAGTCCCATGTTTTAGTATTATGATAGATGATAAAGGTAAACATTTTGAAAGATTTGGGGTAGAATGGAATGTAGCTGTTTAAACATCTACAGTGGGTTAGAGTGATAATAATCTTCCCTTAAATTTTGTCAGATTTTTCTAGTACCTGGCTATGGCAGCTTTGATGATATTTTCTTCATTAATGTTTTTCAGAAATTAGAATGGGGGAGATCTGATGAGGGGAAAGAAGGCCTTTACTGTGTGCCAGCTAATGAAAACAGAATCACTCCCTGTTGTATAATAAAGAATTTGGTTTTTACCCTGGGTTCCTGGTACAGAGCAACTAAAACCCATGGAATATCCCAAGTGACAGAGTGTCTTTGTTATTTATGAGCTACTAGGATTGCTGTGCTATCACTGTCATTATTCTAATGAAGTGACTCATGGTGGGCCCCTAGCTCACTTCTGAAGGGGGGCTGATCAACCAGGAAGGTCAAATCGTGTGATTATTTAGAGGGTTTGGACTTAGAGCTAGCCCACCTCTGGGAAGGGGGTTTGGAGATTGAAGTCATTCATGTGGCCAATGATCCAATCATTGTAATGACATCCCAGTAAAAACTCTGGACAGTGAAGCTCAGTGAAACTTCCTTCTTAATGAACAAAATACTTTGCAGAAATGTGTTGCACTCTGATTCCACGAGGGGAGGGCATGGAAGGTCTGTGTTTGGGACTCTTCTAGACCTCACCTTATTTGTCTCTTCATTTGGTTGTTCTTGAGTTGTATTATTTACAATAAAACTGTAATTGTAAATACAATTGACCCGTGAACAATATGAGGATTTTGGGGTGCCGATTGCCCATGCAATTTAAAATCCATATATAACTTTTGATTACCCCAAAACCTAACTACTAATAGCCAACTATTGTTGATTTACACATATTTTGTATGCTATACGTATTATATACTATATTCTTACAATAAAGTAAGCCAGAGAAAAGAAAATGCTGTTAAAACTATATGGAGGAGAAAATACAGTACTGTAAAAAATCTACTTGTAAGTGGACCTGCACAATTCAAACCTGTGTTTTCAAAGGTCAAACTGTATAGCACTTTCCTCAGTTATGTGAGTCATTCTAGTAAATTATTGAACCTGTGGGAGGGTAATAGAAAACTCCAAATTTGTATGTAGTCAGAAGTGTGGGTGGTCTGATGTGAGGGAAACATGCTGTGAACTGTGTCCATTAACTTGTGGGATCTGTGCTAACTCTGGGTGATTAGTACCAGAATTGAATTGCAGTACACTAGTTGAGGTTGAAAGAGACAGATTCTAAAATTAATTGCCAAAATACTGAATCCAATTTAGGACTTGGTAGTGTGTAGCACTAAACAAAATACATGAACAAATTTCATATGAAGATGTTCAACTTCATTCATAGAAGGTAGAACATTTTAATTTTTGGCCTCTACTGTGTTCCAGTGTTTCATTGTCATGAGATGTTAATCACTAATTCACATGTTGTATCAATTAGGATTGAATTTGCATATGAGAAAGTCCAAAATTACAGCAACAGAAGCAAGATAGAATTTAATTTTTCTTTCATGTAATAGAAGTCTATAAGTTGGTAGCCCAGGTTGGCTTGACAGCTTTACAGTCAACAGGAACTGAAGCCCTATCTTTACTATGCTGGCTTCCATTTTTAGGGTCCTCTTATAGTGACTATTACTTTAAGACATGTTAGGTCTTATACTAGATCTTGTCCTTAGTCTATAAAACAGACCCAGTCCCCAACCTCATGGAGTTTTTAATGTGTGAAGAAGCATCCTGTGAAACAATGTGTAGTAGGCTTCAAATAGTGGCTTCTCCTTGGGAAGGATAGAGGTGATTTCTGAATAGGATAGATTAGTAGCAAAAATAATAATTATGATGATATAATCAGAAAACTGTGAGTGAATCTGTTAACCTTAAAAATAAAACTGCCAGTTATTTTATCAGCAAAAGTGGGTTTGTTTGGGAATAGTAGAGAATTGCAATTAGGGACAAGCAAGCTGTGGCAAAACCATAGACAAGTCCAGCAAATAAAGAAAGTTATGCTCTTCTATAGGGGAAAGTGGAGATTAGGAACTTTTATAAACAAAAAATCCATTGGAGTAAACTGGGAGTTCGAGTACAGTGACTTTCATTGGGTGAGTTGTGACAGTCTCTCATTGGCTAGGCTGTTGCCTGGGGATGAGGAGAACCTTTCTTCCTCCTGCTGAGTTAGTAAAGCAGTAGCTAAAATAGTATGGATTTGCAAGATTCATCTCTTCTGTTGGGTCTGCATTTGACCACCATTGGTAGGGTGCTCCCCATCTGTACTCCTGGCTCCATTTTAATGAGGTTTCTCTTTGTGAATTTTTACAAAATAAGTGGTAAGATAATCATATAGTATGCTAAAGGAAATAATAAAAGAATCTGTATAAGATACAGAGGTAGGTGCGCCTGGGTGGCTTAGTTGGTTAAGTGTCTGGCTCTTGATTTCGGCTCACGTTATGATCTCACACGGTTTGTGGGTTTGAGCCCTGCATTGGGTTCCCACAAACCACGCCCCCCAACCACCCAACCGCATCACCCCTGCTCCACAACAGCTCAGAGCCTGCTTGGGATTTTCTCTCCCTCTCTCTCTGCCCCTTCCCTGATTGCACTCTCTCCCTCTCTCAAAATAGATAATAAAATAAACTTTTTAAAAACCTTAATAAAAAAAAGATACAGAGCTAGAGGTAATGATTAACTTCCAGTAGTATCAGTATTGAAAATCAACAGGATAGTCTTTCAAATGAGTTGAAAACCCCTATCTGGTTTCCCTCTGAGCCTCCTTTTTTATTCACACTTTAGTTTTCTGGTTAGCCCCAGAATTTCTTGGTTGTGTCCTGCCTTCAGTGCTTACATAATTTTCTCTCTGGAAGTTTTTGCTCTCCACAAGAAGCTAACTTTGGTTTGCTTTGAAAATTCAAGATTCCTTAAAAGGTTATCTGAGAGCCTTCTTGATCTCCATCATGCTAATTTTTCCGTTGCTCACATTAGTACTTTTTGCGCTTTACTGAAATTATTTTTGGTTTGCCATTTCCTTTAAATTGTATATTATTTGAAGATAGAGACTGTGTTTTAATTCTTTCAGCGCTACTGAAAATAAAATATTTACATGAAAAAATTTTTTTAGTGTAGTGTGCTTAACCGCATATGTGTTGTGGGATTGTTGAGTGTAATGGTCAAGAAAGAATTCTTGAGACATTTTATGGTGCAACTTAGTAAGTTTATTTAAGTAGCATGGGGTCAGGACCTGTGGGCAGAAAGGGCTGCACTTGCTGTATGAAGCTGGTGTTATATGCTTAGTGCTCAGGGGGGTTGGGGACATGCAAGGAGTATTAGATCATAAATGTTTTCTTTGAGTTTCTACTTGTAAAACTACTTTCACAAGATTTTTCTGGTGTTTATTATTCAGTTTGATATTAACTATTGGTGAGATATACAGGCAGTCATGAGACCCTTTTCAGAATGTAGCAACCAGTGGGTGGTGCCGCCCTCCTGCCCCACAGCCACCTGCTGCTTGGCCACATCCGCACCTGCGCAGTGCTCAGGATGGCTGGCAAAACACAGAGGCTAAGTGATGAGGAGAGGAACCAGCTGCTGCCAAACCTGAGAGCTCTAGGGTGGGACGAGCTGGAAGGCAGAGATGCTATCTTCAAGCAGTTCCATTTCAAAGACTTCATTTGGGCCTTTGGCTTCATGATGAGGGTGGCCCTGCAGGCTCAGAAACTAGACCACCATCCCGAATGGTTTAACATGTACAGTAAGGCCCACATCACCCTGAGCACCCGTGAATGTGCAGGCCTTTTAGAACAGGACATAAACCTGGCCAGCTTCATTGAACAAGTAGCAGTGTCCATGACATAGGCCCTGCCCTTCCTCGTGGAAGTCTTTGGGGGAAGTGGAGGGACTGATTTGGGAATCCAGGGAGGGAGCTGGGGAGCCCTGAGATGTTCTACAGCCAGAATTGCCAAGTGGACTCCGCTGCCTCCGTTTAGGGGAGAGTCCTTGCTGTGGTAAGAGGAGGTGCCAGCCTCACTGCCGACCACTCTTTGTCCCCAGCGCTCTGGCACACGTATGCTAATCGAGTACGATCTTCCCCTTCTGTAGGACTTCCCAACAACAGTAATGGTCTTCTTGCCAGGCTGTGTCTTGCTCCTTTTCTGATTCATTTCCCAAGAAGCTGTGTCTAAGATGCACAGTCTTATCTTAGAAACCAGGACCCTAAAGTCAACCCCCTGGTATGTGACAGAAACACGTGAGCTTTTATGTCTCAAATAAAACTATTGTTTCAATTGGGGGAAAAAAAAAAGAATGTAGCCACCAGTGCTTACTTGATCCTTATCTAAACCATGCAGGCCTTCTGGGTTAAAAGTGAATGTTTTTCTGTTTCTATCACTATCACTCTTTGGGCCTAAATATATAAAAAACTGTAATTTTTAAATATTTGGAAGCATTATTTTCCTTTAAAAATCTGGGGTTTGGGTCATTTGTTCCACTTAACTCTGTTATATAATTTTATAAATTTTATTTTATTTTATTTTATTTTATTTTATTTTATTTTATTTTATTTTATTTTATTTTTTAAGGATCTTATTTTTAAGTAATTTCTATACCCAACATGGGGCTTGAACTCACAACCCCAAGATTCAGAATTGCATGCTCTACTGACTGAGCCAGCCTGGCACAGCACCCCCACACGCCTTTTTTTCTCTAAAATTTATTTTAAGTGCATTTGTACTGAACATGTACGTGAAAGTTTTGTTATATCTTTGAAAAATACTAATACAACTAATAAAGTTACTAATACAGGGGTGTCTGGGTGGCTCAGTTGGTTAAGCAAACGACTCTTGATCTCAGCTCAGACCTTGATCTCAGGGTTGTGAATTCAAGCTCCACATTGGGCTCCACCCTGGACATGAAGCCTACTTAGAAAATGAATGAGTGAATGAATGAATAAGTGAATGAATGAATGAATGAATAAATAATAAAATAACTGATATAAACTCTTAACAGCTTTTTTTCCTGGAGGCTGTAACTTCAGTAAACTCTTTGTCTATTTCCTATTTTTTAGTTACTATAAATTATGATTTCAAAATTATAAAATTCACCCTTTTTTGGTTCCATGTTCCTTTTTGGTTCATGGTCCTTATGAAAGATCAAAGTGATTTATAAATATATAGAAAGCAAAAGTTCCCCACATATGTTTTCCAACATTTTCCTTAAAGAGTATTTGATATAGACAAAAGAGTATGTATCATGTTTTGAAGCATACCAATGAAACTAAACCTCATGAACCTATCACCCAATTGAAGAAATATGATATTATTAATAGCTTTGAGACTCCTTTCATACTCTGCCTAGAGTCATTCTCCCAAATCCTCCACAGAAGTAACCATACTCTTGAATATAGGTTTGGTATTTTTTTTTTTTAACATAATTCATTTTCTTTATAATTTAATTGTGATTATGTATTCCTGAACAGTATGTTTTTTAGTTTTGTTTTTAAACTGTATAAAATTAATACATTTTTGTATATATCTGTGATTTATCCTCGTTGATACATATAGCTATAGTTCATTGATTTTCATTATTCAATAACTAGTATTCAACTGCATGAATATGTATCATTTTATTTGTTTATTTTATTCATTTATTTTTTTAACATTTATTTTTGAGAGACAGAGCATGAGTGGGGGAGGGGCAGGAACAGAGGGGGGACACAGAATCTGAAGCAGGCTCCAGGCTCTGAGCTGTCAGCAGAGCCCGACACAGGGCTCGAACTCACGGACCGCGAGATCATGACCTGAGCCAAAGTTGGACGCTTAACCAACTGAGCCACCTAAGCGCCCCTATTTGTTTGTTTGTTTATAATTTATTTATTTTGAGAGAGAGAGAGAGAAAGGCAGACAGAGAGGGAGAAAGAGAACTCCAAGCAGGTCCCACACTGTCAGCGCAGAGCCCGATGTGCAGCTCATTCTCATTGAACTGAGAGATCATGACCTGAGCTGAAATCAAGAGTTGGATGCTTAACCGACTGAGCCACCCAGCCCCCCTCATTTTATTTTTCCATTCACCTGTTGATGGACATTTATGTCATTTCCAGTTGTTTTGTGACTATGAACATTCTTATATTTGCCTCTTGTACATACGCAAGAATTTATTTAAGGTAGTAGTTATCAAAATACTGTCAACTGAAACTAACAGCAAGACTTCATTTACATTGAAGTGGGCATATAGACACACACACATATACATACACATGCTCCTCTGATTGAAACATTTCAGGAAATAGTCCTTTTACTAAACATTATATAAATGTAAGAATGTTAATAACAAATACTGTTCAACAATCTCTAAAATGAGCAATACAGACATGAATATTTAGAAATGTTTTGGAAATATTTATACAGTTTTGGAAATTTTTATGAAGTGTATTCTTGTCTACTCATAAATTCATTTTAGTTCACAGCATACAAGAATAATGCCGTATGTTTATTTGGTACACTGTTGAGCCTGTTGCTTTTCTATGTTTTTCATTAATCACAGTTAAAATCCAGTTTATACTAGTAGGTTGTTGCCTATAGTAATATACTCTTTCTATTTAGCAATAGAAAGTTTTAAACCTTAAGTAATTCATTATGTTTGGGCACCAAATTTAATATTATTATTAATTCATGGTCTAAAAACTGGATCTTTTATCCAAATATTTTTCTTTAATGTTTCACATTTCTCTTTCGGAAATTAATCGTGAAATGTTTTGCAAAGGGAAGTTAGAAGTTACATATTGTATTTATCATTTAGTTCAAAACTATATTTATTAATAATATTCTCTTCATTAAGCTTGGGAACATAGAGTAACTAGAGTTTTTAATTTTAAGTCTTACTGACTATAATGATGTTTTTTGGTATCCTTGGGTATCTCTGATGTATTAAAATAAATCATTATTGCCTGTAGTTTCACATTTATTTCTTTTAGAGTGTTTAAAATAATCAATTAAATATGCCTATTTTATCCCCCAATTTTTCAATATTTGCCAGTTGAGATTTTTATTCACTTGAATACAAAAGTATCCTATTCCTGCATTTCATACCATCTCTGCTTAGCATTCTTTTTTCTCAACAACCAATAAATGTACTTCAATATTGTATTATAAATGAGTATGGTTAGTTCCAGTCTCTGAACAAAATACTTTAGAAAGTCAGCTATTCAGTGAGCTTCCTTTCATTACATTAACAGTTTTTATTACATTTTACCCATGAGATCTGGTAGAATTTCTATGCTAAAGCTTTATTATATAAAACAATGATTCTAACCAACTTTAGTAATCTCCTAATTTTTAAGAATGATTCTGCTCTTTCCCAATCATATTTGCTGCTCTATAACTTATAATTCTTGTAAATTTTTAGTTGAATTTATATTGATCAGCAGTGTACTTCATAATTCTATAAATAAATGTAAGCCAGTTATATGAGAGGTTAAAATTTCTACAATCAGAAAATCTTATATTAAATGGTCTTCCCACATGTATCTGACATAAATTGTAAAGTTCCTATCAAGTTAGGTTATGAAATTTATACCAGGCTACAATGAGAAATAAATATTTTCTTGTTATTTCTGCAGTACAGATTTTATGTAATAGTATATCACCAAAAGATACAGCTTTTAATTTATTAGTTCTTTTATTATTAAAACAAATGTGCTTTTAAAAAATACATTCTCTGCACAATGCTAAACACAAAAAAATGTTCAGTGGCTATGTGAGTCACTTTGTTTTGCCAGTGTGTTAGGCAACTAAATGGTGATAACAAGAATGACTAAGTATTAGGCTGATAACTTTGCCTTTTTTGTTTCTCTGAAAATATTTCAGGAATGTAGAGCATGCTGTTTTTCCAAGTGTCTTGTTACTTTTAAAGATTCTCATCTTTCATTTATAAGGTATCATTACAAATAATACTTGGTTTATAATTTTTATTAATGTTTTTGTGCAGCATTTTCATTATTTACCCTTTCAGATCCAGATCCAGCAACTAAATTTGAGCATGCCTTCATATTTTTTACTTACTCATTTTGCTTCTAAAAGTAAAGTCATCTATTTTAATGTCAATTTGCTCTTGTTTAAGTAAAGTCTTTAATGTGAACTTGAATGACATTCTGCTATATAATACTTCAAAAAAAGATTTTTAAGCTAAACATATAGTTGATACTCTTGTGGTCAGTGGATGATATTTGTTCCAAACATTTTCTTTTTTTTTTTTTTTGTAATGTTTATTTATTTTTGAGACAGAGAGAGACAGAGCATGAACAGGGGAGGGTCAGAGAGAGAGGGAGACACAGAATCCGAAACAGGCTCCAGGCTCTGAGCTGTCAGCACAGAGCCCGATGCGGGGCTCGAACTCACGGACCATGAGATCATGCCCTGAGCCAAAGTCAGACGCTTAACCGACCAAGCCACCCAGGCGCCCCTGTTCCAAACATTTTCATAACTATAGTGAATTATGTTAATATAAAATTACATTGTGAAGTCTTAACCCTCCTCTTACAGTGATGGTGAAGTGAACTGTCAAAAAATTAGATGAGACATCAGTAAGCAAAATATTGAACTGACCTATTTAAAAAAATTTTTTTTAATCTTTATTTTGAGAGAAAGAGAGAGACTGAGTGCGAGCAAGGGAGGGGCAGAAAGAGAGGGAGACACAGAATCTGAAGCAGGCTCCAGGTTCTGAGCTGTCGTCACAGAGCCTGACACAGGGCTTGTACTCATGAAAGCAAATTCATGACATGATCCGAAGTCAGATATTTAACCAACTGAGCCACCCAGGCGCCCCTGAACTGACCTGTTTTTGTCTGATATTGATGACAGTGTCTCAGCTGACCCTTAATTAATGCCATCTCTAGAACCTCTACAGTTGGCATTCAGTAAATACTAGTTGAATAAAGTAAAGACTGGGGAACGATGAAGGAAAAATGAACTGAGTGTCACGCAGCTTTAGGTTAATTTTATCAGAATTGCCCCCAACAAACTGACTCTGTGTACTAAAAGGAACTCATTGAGCAAACTTATTTTCGTAATTATATCTTCATGAACTGATAGGACAGTTATTCTTCATCAAAGCATGTTGCTTTCCTTTAAGATCATTCATTTGAGACTACGGGCTTTTAGTTATTTTTCTAGACATTTATTTGTTGATTAGCCAGTAAATGTCAGGTGCTGGGGATTCAGAGGTAAATACAATAGTGTCTGTTTTCAAGGAGTTCATAATCTAGTGTGTAGCCAATGAACAATCATAGAGGAGGTGTGGAATCAGTGTTAGAGTACAGTACTGGGTGTTGGGATCAGACTCAGGTGAAGCTTCACTGTGGAGATGGCCTAAGCTTAGTTAGAGGAAGAGTAAGATTTCATCAAGTGGAGGTGGCAGAGAAAGCATTCTCACATGGGCAGCATGTAAAAAGATTTAGTACAGTATATTTATTAGATTTGTCTTCCTGGAGCATTCTGTACATTGTACTGAATATTCTGAGAAGACAGAAAAACAGGCTGGGATCATTTCATGGAGGGTGATGGTAAGAAGGTCAGAGGATTTTAGGTAGGTGGTCTGTTCAAATGCAGTTTTGAAAGTGTGCTTGATATTAGCCTGGTTATACTTTTGGCAGATTTGGCAAGAACAGATTGTTGTGATATGGTAGCAAAGTAATACAAAAAGGAATTTGAAATGCTATTTGTATTCAAAGTCCTTTATGAACATTATCTAACCTATCTTCATAACTGACTTTGTGAAGTTGATGTCTTTGAAAAATTTTTTTTTCAAGTTTTTATTTAAATTCCAGTCAACACACAATGTAATATTAGTTTCAGGTGTAGAATTGAGTGATTTGTCACTTATATACAACACCCAGTGCTCATCCCAAGAGAAGTTGTTTTTTTGTTTTTTTTTAATTTTAGAGGCATGTGCCTGGCTTAGTTGGTAGAACATGTGACTCTTGATCTCAGCGTTGTAAATTGGAGCCCTGCAGTGGGTATAGAGATTACCTAAAAATAAAATATTAAAAAATTTTTCAATATTTAAACTTTTTCAGGGTTTTACTTTCCCAGATAGTTAATTGGGTAATGAGTTATGAGCAGAAGTGAAATTGTTTTTCTGGGTTGGAGCATTTAATGACCAGTGCAAGACTGTCCAGAGCTCTCTTTCCATCTGCTATGATGACTGGTAGAATTTGAGGTGATGACTGCTCCATTATCTTGGGTATTGAAATGAAAAGACATGGAGTAGAACCCTTAGATGACCCATGGGCATCTAGTGTAAATGAGAAAAAGACTTTATTGTTTAAGCCACTGAGATTTTGTAGTTGTTATGTGATAAATATTGCCTGAACTATACCTGACCTGTCTTCATTGATACGACCTGCATATTAAAAGTCTTAGCTTAGAAATCAAGTTATTTTTGAAGGAATCAATGTATAAGTATAAAAATTGTAGAAAAATTTTTACCTAATTTGATTTTGAGTTATTGAAACCACAATAGTTCATGTATATAGTAACAAAATGAGTAAGTTATTGCAAGTATCTATAAGAAGGTCATTTTGAAAGAGATTAAAATTACCTTTAATTTGTTGACATAAATACAGCAAGTGTGATATGAATCCATTCCAAAACTGGGTAAAAATTGAAGACAATTGCAATTGTATAGGTCCCTGAATTTAATCTTACACTTGATATTATTTTACAGTAAGTATTTACATGGTAAGAAACCTAAGTGGTTCATTTGCACTTTGATATTCACAGTCTAAAATAATCTATATGTACATTTTTTATAAGGAATGTGGTGATAATACTGTTTATTTGAAAATATGAATTACTAAAGTAATTTAAAATTCATTGACATCAGCTAAGTGTTTTGGGCAATCATCATTATCCAATATCATTAGAATAATCATCTATATAGATACAAGTACCTTAATCTTTCTATAAGATATTCTTTTGATGTTTTGATTATTATCTTAACTAATTACGAATAATGAGTAAGAAATCACACTACAAATATACAAACCAATGTATGCTTAAGATTGTTACTGTTTACTGATAGTAAATTAGATTTCCATACTAAATGATTCCTGTTTATCTAGGCAATAAATTTAAACTATAGAAAAAATGCAGTGTAACTTGTACTGTAAATAAACTATTAGCGATGAGCATCGCAGTGAGAGCTGGTAGTATATGAATTATTCACTGCAAACTTATTATCTCTGTGTCATTAGCATGTAAGATAATGAACCTAATTACCATGGCTTTAAACTCGGGGGAGTTAGCAATTTATGTGTGGAACTTTCTGGGTTGCAGTTACCACCCACAAGGGTATTGAGAGAACTGCAGACATTATTTCTGTGTTTTGTTGCTGAGATGCTCTTTCTCCTTACTTGCTTCTTTGTTGGTAAATTAGTTTTTATTTATTTTTACGGTAAGACTTATAGGATTTTTCTTCTGCTTGAATACCTTTTAAAGGAGTTATGGGAAATATTCAAGTATTTTAGTATGTGTTCTTTTTAGTCTATTTTAGTGTTGTAGGTAGACAAAATATTATTCGTATGCTTTTATTCACTCACATAAATTAGCATCACCTATTATAATAGATTACCATAAATAGTGTAATACCTTGAAAAATCTAAGCTAAAAGGTTAATAATCAATTTTCCTCTGTTAAAGGATTTTGGACTAAAATGATTTACTTTCAAAGTACTTGGTATTAGCATATTGCCCTTTCTAATCTATAATATTGTATCTCTGATCTTAATTTAAGGTTTTGATGAACTTCTTCATTCTATTTTCTCTCTTAGAGTGTAAATTATCTGTAATAAGCCATCCTAATTAAAGTTGGTAAATCTACAACTGCTTCAATTATACACTAATCAATTATACACTAATTTAATTCTACTTATCCGGATGCAGTGCGTCATTAATTGGTTTCAGCCTTAATACAACAGATTTAGAAGTGATCAAAATTTGAAGCATTTTATTTAGCTGGGAAGAGTATAGGATCAAAATGTCAAGTAATTCTTAAATCAACTCTGATAAACTAAGAAATTCATTTTTTTAAAAATGAAGGTGTGTGTCTGCCATTTATGTTCATTGTTGAGTGCTGTGGGATGAGGTGGTGATTGTACAATACCTTTAGATATTAATAATATAATTTTTATTCTACCTTTTCCCTAAATTTTTACTTTTAAAAAAAAAGTTACCAAATTTATTTTCTAAAGCATGGTTGTATATATAATATCATATGGATATATACCTTCATTCATTGCTTTTCAGCCTTTTCCTTGTCACGGCTCATGCAGAATATTAGTAGTTTGTTTTGAACATGTAACCACGTGCTCAGGTGTATTTTTTTCAGAATTATAAAAGGTGATTAGATACGATTAACTTAAAAATCTTTAGCAAAGTGATCTGTTGTTAAAGTTTTATTCTTGTTGAGATGTGGTGACTTAAGTGTGTTTCAGAATTCTTAGGAATGAGTTATTAACTCAATGTGACAATATTTCTGCAGTAACTGCTCATTGAATTAAATGGTTCACATTAAATTTCATTACTCATTCTGTCTCTGCACATTCATATTATTGGGAATACTCCTTGCCTTGCTGAGCTTTCTTCCCAATAAAATAGTATTCCTTTGTTAACCTGTCTTACATTTTTTTTCAGAAGGAATTTCTTTTTAAGTTTGTTTATCTATTTTTGACACACACACACACACACACACACACACACACACACACACGGAGTGCGCAGGGGAGGGGCAGAGAAAGACTGACAACATGGAGCCTGACATGGGGCTTGATCCCACAAATGCAATATCATGACCTGAGCCAAAATCAAGAGTCAGACACTTAACCGACTGAACAACACAGGTGCCCCTTGTATCTTTATAAGAATGTTCTATATAGAGTTTTTCTAGATTGTGTGAAGACTATGTTAAATGCATTTCACCCTTTTGAGAAAGTTATTCTTGATAATAAGTTTTGGGGAACCCCATGGACTTTTGATCCATTATATCTCAGGGCCACTTTTTAAAAACTCAAAGGTGATATATGTACATCATTAGAAATCAAATAGAATAGATGTATAATAAAAAACAAAAGAAATCCTGTTCCATGTTTCCCTGCCACTCCCCCAAGGCAGCCACTTTTAACTAACTCTGTTTTGAGTGCTTATTGTGGTTATTTCTACGTATAGTAGGATTATATAATACTTCTTGATATTTCTTCTTTGTTGTGTTCCTTTTTGATTAGGTGAATCTTCATCTCACACCATTTTTACCTTTTCTTTACCTTACTTCCATCATTGTTTCAGTTCCTAAGTTGGTTATTTTACATGTCCAAATAATATATTTCATGTTTTATTAACTGTTTTGCCTGTTTTCTGTCTCTCAGAGTCTTTTAATTTTAACATCATCAAAGTTGATTATACTAGGAACATTTTTTTTTCCATGCAGCCCCAAAGGGGCACAAGAATTTTTTTAGTTAAAGTAATTCTTGCATATGGGTAAAAATTTGATTATTGCCAAAAGGTTTACAATAAAATATGGCAGTCTCCTGCCCTTTTGTTAGTGAGCCCTCCTATTCAACAATAGACCTCAACAGCTAAAACCAGAAATAGACAAGACTGCTTAACTCATGCTCCAACTAAAACCTTTTGTTCTTATTTCTTACCTCATTTTCTTGAGGCACTGATGAAGATGTTTTGCAATGACTGGAACATTCCAACCACCAGAAAAGCCCCAGTAGTAACAGAATGTCTAGAAGACCACACCTGCATATCCCCTGCCCTGCCCATAGTCTTGGGTTGAACAAATACCAACCCCCACCCAAGATCATGTGCCCTCTGCCTGCTTTCTTGCATGTACCCCTCAACGTCTCCTCATAAAACTCTAGGTGTCCATCTTGCCAGCAGAGAGGTTGGTTGGTAAGGCTTGAGCCTGCTGGCACCTGAACTAAATTTCTCCCTTTCTCTCTTACAAACTTTTGTCTCTTGAGTTATTGGTTTTTCTTGAAATGAGTTTATCCTTTGTTTGGCAACAGTGTTGGCAGACCCAGCCAGGAGCTGTGCTTTCAATGTGTCCATCCCCCTTGAGATTCCCCAGGATGGAGCAGTTGGCCATGCCAGCATTCTAGGGCTTTATCTGGCTTTACCTGAGTTAGGGGCTGTGATAGATTGTTCAGTAACACTCTCAGTTCTCTAGAAACAACCACTTTTAATCCTATTAGGTTATTCTTTCTGATACTACCTTATGTCTAATAATATGCTTATTCAGCTTTCCTTGATGAACCAATTTTAGATGTTATCTATTGACCTTTTTATGGCGATTTGGGATTTAGATCATATTTTATACCTACTCCTGCTAAAATTTTGGGAAGTTATATAATAATTTTGCTTAAATCTATAAACAACCTATACTCAATATTTACATTATAATGACCATGTAAGTATAGAATAACATAATGCATTATATTACACTTACTTACTTAAATACATTTTTTTGTCCTTTTCCCCATCCCATATTATTTGTCTTGCTTATTCAGTTGCTTAGTTTCCTATGGGCTAAATTACTTCTTTCCCTCTTTGTTTCAGCAACTCTCTCAGGCATCACTCATTAATTTTTTTTTCAAATGCTTAAATATAGGTCCCAAAGCTCCATTAATATTTTTATGTCAACTTCTTTCCTCACCTTCAATTCTGGTTCAGTCGGGTTTTATTTTGTTTTGTTTTATGTTTGTTTTTTACTGTCCACAGTTCTCTGATCACACTTCCCTTTGTTGCTCTTGTGTTGGAGAAATTGCTTTTTTTTCCCCCTCTTAGTAGTTTATTCCCTCGTTTTGCTGAAGCATAGCATCCTCCAGATATTGCTGAAAAAAGAAAGGGTGGAAAATAAAACTTTTGAGTACTTGCAAGCCTACAAAATGTCTTTATTCTACCTTCACATTAGATTGGTATTTCAATGAGGTATAGAATTGTAGGTTGCAAATGATTTTCTCTTAGAAATTTAAAGGTCTTTGTCCATTAGTAGCCAGCAGTGCCCATGAGAAGACTAATTTCTGAACTTTTATATGTGATCTGTTTTTTGTCTTTGGAATCTCTTAGAATCTTTTTTTCCCTTGGTATTTTAAGATACCTTTATGTGATTTTTCTTAGTATGGATTTTCTTTTTTTCACTGTGCTGAGCATGTGATTGGCCCTTACAATCTGGAAACTTGATTGTCCTTCCTGCCATTTTTGTTACTCATTTTAGATAATTTCCATTTCACCATTTTCTCTGTTCTTTCTCTCTAGAACTGTGAATTATTTTTATTAATTAATCCCGACTAATGAACACTTTGGGTTTTTCTAGTTTTTCACTACCAAAAACTACTCAAATTTATAATCTTTTTGCATATACTTTTACAAAATTCTGCCAGTTTTGTGTGTGGGGGGGGTTCTGCCAGTGTTTTTAATAAGATATAACTAAAAGGAATATACATTTAACTTTTGAGAGATACCAAATTTCATAAAAGTTGTATCAATTACTTATGATAGAGTACAATAGTATTTATTTACTCCTGCTACCAATGTGATAGGTGCAAATGTGACATTTAATAGTTCTAGTAAGCTTTGTTTTCTCTGATTATTGGTGAGGTTGAAAGCATTTTATTGGCCGTTTGTAATATATTTTGCAAAGATCCTTTTGTATTCATTCTGCAAACAGAACTATTTGGCCATTTTCTCCTACGTTCATATCCTGATACTCGTTTTTCTAATCTTAGCATTCTAATGGGGAAGACATAGCATGAGAGAATCAATTCAAGGAATAATGTGTCAAGAAAAAGATCTCTTTTCCTTTAGGCTGACAGTGATTGGCTTAAACTATGCACTCCACACCTTTTTCCTGGCTTTGTGATTTTGTAGACAGAGCCAGCCAAATGGAACACTGAGAGAAGACCTTGCCATAAGACACCAGATTTTAAACTTAAAAATGGGATTTAGCCTTCATCCCGTTTATCAGTATTTCCTCTGAGAGATGGAAAGTGGATTGCATTTAAGGCAGAGGGAGAGAGAAGCTTTGAGGTTCTCCTGCCTGAACTTCAAATTCTGGTGTGAAGCTCCAACATTTAGAATTGCTTTTTTATGCAAGTTTATTTTCAGTTTTTTATTTTACTTTGTCTTACTAAGTCATGATGTACAACAAACCAACATGGAACATATTCGATACTGATGATAAATATAAATAGGTAGTTTTATTCATTGATTCTTCACTTATTCATCCATATGATGTTAATCTTTGAGGATATGGTGTGTACTATACTTGCTGTCATGGAACTTACAGTCCCAGGGATTGGTAGAAGTCTTAATTGATAAAACATATTTTTTGTACTTCTCAACAATAGGATTGAGTAATTCAAGAAAACTTTTGAATCCAGAGACAAGCTTTCTTTAAAGGGAATGCAGTGTTTATTTTTGTTTTCATGAACACGTTTATTAGCTTTTGATTTTTAAAACTAGAAGAGAGCAGAATGTTTTGGCAGAAGGACCTAATATGTGATCCTTATGAGTTCTTCAATTGTTGCAAAACATAAACTTTCAATAAGGGGTTGAGCAAAGTAGATTAAATGTTATTTAAAACATATGTTCTAGTTGACCTCATGGCTAAATGGCCTGGTTCAGGAATCCATGAATTATCCCAAGGGTAATTCTTATATAGCAAAGTTTTTTGTTTTGCTTTTTGCTTTTTGTTTTTTCATGCTTAAATACTTGATTTCCACAAATACTACACAAGGGAATTGAATAAGAAGTCAAAAAGTCAAGGAAAAGAGAAACCTTGCATTTTTTCTGCTTTTACTACTAGGAAGCAGAAAACATTTCTGGTGACAAGCTATGCTTCATCATGAAAATACAGTTGGGTATTTTAGGCCTTCACAAATTTGATTTCATTGTGTTTAGTAGTGGATCTTAGTTAATTGAGATGGGGAGAAATTAAAGAATAAACTGGAACTCTAAAACTTCAGGTGGTTGTGTTCTACAGTTTGGAGCATGGATTTTCTTGTTTTTAGTCTTTCCTTATGAAATATTTTAAGTATACAGTAAAATTTAACAATACCAAGACACTCACTTACCCAAAGTTTTAACACTGTGCTATAGTTGAAGGTTTGAGTGTGGTTCTGGGAGGGAATAAAACATTACAGATACAGTTAGGGCCCTCCAGATTCTTCTTTGCAGTCTGCAGTCCCATTCTCCTTCCTGTCCCAAAGGTGACTGTTATTTTTAGCTGTTTTTGATGTTTTTAACTATAATACTTTTCTTAGTGCTTAAACTGTATTTATGTGTATCTATAAACAATATGAGGGATTGATTTGTAGGTTATGTTATGTAAATGCTTTTTACTGTGTCTATCCTTCACGTTTTTTATGCAGTATTGTATTTTTGAGATTTATGTATGTTAACAAATTATTTGTATATATAATTTATTTTTCCCATATATTACTTATGAGTATACCAATTTATTCTGTTGAGGACTTACAAGTATTTCAGTATTAGGAACACTGTTGCAATTAAGATACTTGTATTTATTTCTGTATGCATATGTGAATGATTTTCTAGGGCTGTATTGTCCAATGTAGTAGCCACTAGCCACATGTGGGTTTTTTTAACTTAAGTTAATTAAAATGTAATACAATTAATTTTGTTTCTTGGTTGCACTAGTCACATTTGCAGTGCTTAATAATCACATGTAACTAACAGCTAATGTATTAGGTATTGTATAGATAAAGGACATTTCTGGTATTCCAGAAAGCTCTATAGGACATTGCTGCCTGGGATTTTTATGTGCCTATGGAATTGTTTGCCGCACATCTCTTACATCACTAGATTGCTAAATTGTTCTTGCCAGCAGTATCTGGGCATTCCCTTTCTCAATTGTTTTGCTAAGAATTGGTATCAGTAGAAATTTTAATTTATTTCTAATTTGGTACATGTGAAATGTATCTCACTGTTTAATTTGCACTTTAAAAATGTGATGTTGAGGGGCACTTGGGTGGCTCAGTCGGTTGGGTGACCAACTTCAGCTTGGGTCATGAACTCACTGTTGGTGAGTTCGAGCCCCACCCACCACCTCGGGCTCTGTACTGACAACTTCAGAGCCTGGAGCCTGCTTCAGATTCTTTGTCTCCCTCTCTCTCTCTGCTCCTCCCCCACTTGCACACTCTGTCTCTCAAAAATAAGCATTAAAAAAATTCTTTTTAAATGTGAGGTTGGCATATTTCCTATGTTTGCCTAAAGGTTCCTGCCTCATGTCTTTGCTAAAATTTTTTTCTGTTGGAATATTTAAAATAACTAATTTACAGAAGTTCTTTATATTTTGTGGATACTATTTGATTGTGTTTGTTACATGTATCTATGCCCTCTGTGTGACTTGCCTTTAACTTTGTGGTATCTTTTGTTTCAAGTTTTACAATTTGATGTAATAAAATTTATCAATCTTTTTCTTTTATGCTTTTTATGCTTTTATGCCTTAGAAATTCCTTCCTACCCCTAGAGTCAAGGAATTTTTCTATATGTGCTCTGCAGAGTTTGATCTTTCATTCAGCTGAGTATAATTTTTGTGTAGAGATAGAGTTTTGAGACTGAAATTCTTTGCATATGGATAACCAAATATCCTGGCATTTTTTTTGAACAGTCCACTGTGATATGTTGAGTTTTCTATATGTGTATGAGTCTGCTTCTGGGCTGTAATTCTGTTCCATTGGTCTATTTACCACTATTCCATTATTTCATTTGAATTTTCTTAGAAGGAACAGTAGTGGTTAGGTCTAAGTCCCCCCCCCCCCCAAATTGATTTAACTGATGATAAGCTAGAAGATGAAAATTCATAATACAACATATTACAAAATGATATTAGTGTGACTAGCAGATGTGAACAAGAACATTGATGGTATTTGAGGAAAGCTTGTCTTAACTTTAAAAGAGTGAAAAAAAATGGATATTTACTTTTTAAAACCAGGGCTTTTTATTTTATTTTACTTTATTTTTGTCTGTGCCCAAGGACAGAGGAATTTGTTCCTGGTCCCTCAGTACCATCCTTCCCCACTGCTGTTTGCAGCATTGGGTATGGGGGTTCCTGGAGACTGTGTCTCCATCTCTCTTGCTGTTTTCTTGCCATTCTATCTTTGGTTGTTGAGAAGCTGTTCAGTCTGGTCTCATTTTTTCTTCCTGAGAAATTATTTTACAAATAGGTGTAATTTCATATGTTCCTTGAAGGAGATGAGTTCATGGTCTTCCTATGTCACCATATTGGACCAGAATTGAATGATTACTTTTTGGGGAAAAAAAAAAGTGTTTTGGCCACAGTAAAAAATGAAGAACTAAGAAAAAGCAGCATGAGCCTTATGAGTAGTAATTAAGAAAATGAGTTTTAAAATCACATTGCCTATCCAGTGATCTGTGAGCTTTTGTATGTGAATGGGATACTACTTATAGTAGTAACTTCAGAAAGTGCTTGTAATAACTTACGTTAAGCACCAATTATCTGGCAAAGAGCAAGACCACACTAATGAGTTGTTTCTAAAGTAACTGGACAGTTGAGAGAGGCATTAGAGGAGACAGGACAGTGTGTATGTACAAATGAATAAGAAAGACATGGATTTGGGGGAAGAATTATTAATGAGAACAACAGTGAGAGACTAGCTTGTGTTCCTTCACCAGTCAGTAAAAGGAAGTGGAAGACAGTGAGTCTGATAGTGACCAGTACAGGACACTAGGTGGTGCCATTAGCTTAGACTGCTTATTTGATATGGCTGAATAGCCTCAGGGTAGATAGAAAGGCAGTCAGAAATTAAGGGGTTAGTCAAGAATTGCTGATATATTAAAGATGTGAATTGTATTATTATTTCAAAATAATATGATAGTTTTTCATATTTTCCTCTCCAGTGATCATTTTGAAAAATTTCCTGTCTTAAAGCAGTTTATCCATCAAATAAAACCGTATTTTAAAAGTAACAATGTTTCTAATTTAAAAATAAAGATTATGTATAAAAAACTATTTCTATTTAGAACTTATTAAAACAAGATAACTGAAGTTTTCATATTGAAAAATGATTGAAATGATGTAGTCAGAAAGAACTTAGTGTTTTATTAAGCTTTAGAGGCTTTATTCCAGGTCTGTGTACAACTCCATTAAACTTGTGAAATACTGAAAATAGTTCCTTGATTCCTGTTAAAAATGTTTTTCAGGTTCTAGATTGAGAGTAATTAAGTACAGCATTTGATTTCTGCAGATGATTTATACCATTAAATTTTTATTAATAGGTACATTGAACAAGTGACAGAAATCCTCCAAATAAGCAAATGGAAATTTATTGGGGCACGTAATTTAAAAGATCATGATATGGCCAATTTCAGGTGAAGCTTGATCCAGTGGCTCAAATAATGTTTTTGGACCCTCTTCAACTGTTCGCTCAGTTTATCTTGGTTTGGCTCCTTTTGCAAATAGGCTCTCCTTTTCTGGACATAGGGTAGCTGCCAGCAGCTATAGGTTTACATCCTTCTTACTTTTTTTGTATTTGTTCTAGTGGCTTCAAGAAAAGTTGTGGTATTAGATCATGTATTAGGTCTGTTTAGCTTGGCTTGAGCTACATACTCACTTCTGCAGTTGGAGATAGAATTAGCACTGCTGGAAATATATGGATCAAGAATTTTGGACAGAAAATCTCTTAACAGAAGGAAAAAAAAGAATGTTGGAGAGATGGTTCCCTAAAAACAAATTTGGAGTCTTGCTTTGGGAATAAAGAATGGTTGTAAAATGACAACCAGTTATTTAAGAAAGTTATCTTAAAACTATTTTCATTCTTTTGATTTTATGTCACTAGAATTTATGTTTACTTTGATCCCATTCCTACTACTTACTAGTTATTTGACTTCTCAGAGTCTACTTCATTATTGACTAATTGGGGCTATAGTTATTGTGACGATGAAATAAGATAATGTATGTGAAATACCTAGCCTAGTGCCTGGCACCTATTAGATCTTCTAGAAATGTTAATTTACTTCTGAGCATGATTATGAGCCAGCTGTTTTTGGGTTTTTATCGGCACTGCTATGTTGTATATTTATCTATAATCTGTCAATATTTCAAATGTAGTTTTTTTAATAACTAAAATAATTTTTTATTCCCTTTCAGTGCTTAAATGATAGTTGAAAGATACTGTTCTATTCATGACTTACTTGTATTTTTTACTTATATTGAATGTGTAGATTTCATTCATACAAGATTTTTGTAATAAATCTATGTTGAGAAATATAAATTGTCTTTAAAAACAGCAATAAATACAGTGAAATTATGATAAATGGTTTTATTGTTTGGGGAAATAATATAAACAGCTTCATGTATTTGAGGAATAGAAGGAAGTTGGCAGCAAGAGAGAAAGATGAATGATTAAATATTGTTTAAATTTGTTTTTTAATTAAGGTGCTTCATTGCTGTGTACATATTCAGAAATATATTTTAAATGTAACATTAATTTTCACTTACCATTTATCTTTATTAGAAAATATTGCTTATATTTATCATAATTTTTTCACCAATTATAAAGCTTTTATAATCCACTTAAGTTAACTGGTATGATGTCTCAAGGAAAGAACCCCTATAATGGTTTTTAAACTATTTGAACGTTAGATATTTGGTAACCCACATCTCCAATAACTAGCAATACACATGAAACTGTTGATAGTGATGGAATAGAACTATTAATTTTACTTATAAAATAACATAGTACATCATTATTTGACTTACAGCATATTTAAATGTGTTTAGCTACAAGCTGTGTTATACTGGTATCTTTCATTTGTAATTGATAAATATAAATGTAAAGTGTAAAAAGTTCTTTTTACCAGATTTCAACATATAAACATTTGTAAACAAAATAAAGCCACATCAGACCAAAGGATGTCATAAACAGCTGTGGCCCTGTGATTTTATTGTTGGTTATTGTGTTTTTTATTTTGTACTATGTTTGCTTTGTGTTTTAATTGCAATTTATTTTTAATTTTTTTTAACGTTTATTCATTTTTTGAGAGAGCGAGGGTGGGGAAAGGGCAAAGAGAGAGGGAGACACAGAATCCAAAGCAAGCTCCCGGCTCTGAACTGACAGCACAGAGCCCGATGCGGGGCCTGAACTCACAAACCATGAGATCATGACCTGAGCTGAAGTCGGATGCTGACTGAGCTGACCGACTGAGCCACCCAGGCACCCTAAGTGCAGTTTATTTTTACTAATATTGTATTTGTGGGAAAGCAGTAGGAATATGAAATATTAATAAGGAGAGAGGTATCAATCTGATGGTAATTAAAAGCAGAAATTTTTTTAAAAATTGCAAATGGTGAAAAATTGTCTTATGCAATAACAGGAATTATTTTGAAGACAAAACCAATGATTAAAACATGTGTAAAGTAGTGTGCGTATGCTCCAGAGGTATTGCTTAATGGCTTATATATTTTGATATTTACCATATCAGAAATTTAAAAAGGGGTGCCTGGCCGTCTCAGTTGGTGACGACTCTTGATCTCACGGTCATGAGTTCAAAATCCATGTTGGATGTAGAGTTTAGGGTGTAGACTTTACTTAAAAATCTAAAAAAGTTTAAACATTTAAATGGAGACATTTGAAAATATTTATTAATACATTTAACTATAATTGTAATAAACCCATTATATGTTAACATAAGTAACATTTTTGTGAAAAATATCTATATTTTCCAAAACTAAAAATATTGTAAGAAGAGTGGTATTGTTTTACATTTTTGTAAATTTTTTTAATGCCTGACTTAATTGAAACCAGATGGAGTCTCATTTGCTTCTGCATTCAGTCTGTTGCAATATATTGATTGAAAGATATGATATAAATGTATATGTTGAAATATATGAATGAAATATTTCCTCACACAGATACTTATGTATTTTTTTTATTAAAAATTTTTTTCTTAATGTTTATTTTATTTTTGAGACAGAGAGAGAGCATGAGCCAGGGAGGGGCAGAGAGAGAGGGAGACACAGAATCCGAAACAAGCTCCAGTCTCTGAGCTGTCAGCACAGAGCCCGACAGGGTTCAAACTCACGGACCATGAGATCGTGACCTGACCTAACTGAGCCACCCAGGTGCCCCAGATACTTATATTATAGCACATATAGCTAGTAAGAGGACAGTAGAAGTTCAGAGAACAAATTTAATTAATCTCTGAAAACACACATATTAATACCTTAGATATATTGCCTGAAAAATTTTTTCTAATACCTTAGATATATTGCTTTGAAAAATTTTTCAAAACAGAACAAAAAAATACACAAGAATCCATTCCATTAGCCACCAGAATGTTGTTATTATGTTACGTAGCTTCTGGAAAACTTCACTGGAGAGTAGTACAAGAATGACATTGAAAAAAGGCAGTTTTAACCTGTGGATTCCCTGCAAGAAATTTAGAGACCCATGTGATTTATGGACCATGCTCTGAGAGCTGCTAGTCTGTGCAATTGAAAATAATCAATAAGAAACATTGGTAGAAATTCTTTTGAATTTACAGGAGAGTCTGAGAATCATTGTTGGATGTCTATTGACTGTATGTTAAAAGACAAAGCATTTGAGAGTTTAAAGTTTAAAGCAGTGTGTAGATGCTGGTGATCAAACTTATCACAGCCAAAGATAGTTCTATGGGGCTAAGGCCCTTCAAATCCATCAATAACCAAGTAAGTGTCAGGGCAGCAACTGAGGATATTATAGCTGCTAAAATTTTCTTATGACACTTCTGCAGAGATCATCAAGAAGAGAGATTATCTCTCACTGTCAATTTTTAGTGTAGACAAAACTTTAATATTTTGGAGAAAGAAGCCTGGAAGACACATGTACATTCAAGTTAGAAGAGAGGATAACGTTGTAATCTTCCATTTGATAGGACTATAGGTAGGGACTGGTTATGTTAGGTTAAGGAACAAATGAGACTTATTAGCATACTTATAAATAGGGCTTCTGTATTGGGAATTTTTCATAGTATAACATCTATTCACCCTGACATCAAGTTGTGGGTTTTCTTGGTACCTCCACCCTGGCAGTTGTTAATAAGAAGCATGGAGACAGTATACAGTATCTTGTAGTAATTGTCCTTTCTCATGCTGGAAATTTTAGGTCTTACACTATTGATATCATACTTGAGCCATTTACGTTTTCATGTTTAGAGATTAAAAAGTGTTTGTTTTAGGGGCGCCTGGGTGGCTCAGTCGGTTAGGCGTCCGACTTCGACTCAGGTCGTGATCTCGCAGTCTGTGAGTTTGAGCCCCACGTCAGGCTCTGTGCTCACAGCTCAGAGCCTGGAGCCTGTTTCAGATTCTGTGTCTCCCTCTCTCTGACCCTCCCTCGTTCGTGCTCTGTCTCTTTCTGTCTCAAAAATAAATAAAGGTTAAAAAAAATTTTTAAAAAAGTGTTTGTTTTATACTTTCATTCAGGTATATTTGAAGGCAGTTTTGTTTTAAATATATCATTTATTTGTTCTGATAGTGTTTATCAAAATTGTAATTATTTGGTATGACAGAGCCTCTTGGTATTGTCATATTTAGCTTAACCTTTTCTTTGATAAGTCCAGCAAACAAATAAACAAATGCTTGTTGTTTTATTTTTTTTGTGTAGAAACCAATGAGACTGCAAATCCATTGATATTACATTATTTGCAGAGATTTAACTTGTAGGTAAAGCTTAATTATTCAGAATATACTTATGCTGTGTAAATGTTTACTGTTTTTAATGTGACTCGATCAAAATCTATGTAGATAATTTGCATCAGGGGGAAGTGTTGCTAATATCTTTTGCATTATTGAATGTTACATGTAAAGGTACTTTTCCTTGTAAGGGATATACGATATTTTTCATTCTTTCATTCCGTTTCTTCAATTTCTGTGAAAATGTAGACTTATCTTTTTATAATATAAGGGGAGTAGAACAAATGATCAGAAGCAAGATCTGAAAGTGTTTGCTTATAAGCTCTCAGTCACAAGCATTTTCATAATTCCCTAACGATAAACAGCAATAAACAGATTAGGTAGGAAGAAGGGTTATTGATGCTGACATTGAAATTTTGAATAGAACTCTTACCTCCTGTAAGAGTTACCCTTGTTCAAAATGTTTCAGTGACACCAATCTTTGTTTTGTTACTTCCTTCAACAGATACTCATTCCTACCTTGAGACCTTTGCATATGTTGTTTCCTCTTTTTGGAATGCTCTTCATCAGTTTAAATGACACATCTCATAGCACTTACTCATATATGAAATGACTTTATTTCCTTGTTTTAAATATCCATGCTGTCAGCACAGAGTCGGATGTGGGGCTCAATCTCACGAACTGTGATATCATGACCGGAGATGAAATCAAGAGTCTGATGCTCAATCGACTGAGCCACCCAGGTGCCCCTGTTTCCTTGTTATTATCAGACTCCTCTAACAGAATGTAGATGCTCCTTGAAGGCAGGAGCTTTGTCCTGTTGACTTCTGTATCTCACTCCTAAGAAGCAGTTGTCTCATAGTATGAACTTAAATGTTGTATGAAGGAAGGTTGTGATTAAATGCAATGTATGATGAAAACATTAAAAATGTGCCTTATTTACTAATTCTGATTATAATTAAAAAGATAGTATTATAAATGCTTAATTTTATAGCCCCCAAATAGTGATCTTTTACTGCTCCTTATTGTGATGGGTAAATTACAAGCCATCCCATGTTTAATTCCAGTTTGGTTTAGTGGAAAAGTCATCTACTTTGTTTGCTGTTGGACCATTTTGTGAGTTACTCCTATCTAATTATTTCATTAGCAGCCTTAGTCAGCAATTTACAAATAAACTCAGAGTTCCTCAGAGTAGGGCCTAAATCTATATCCAGCTCAGTATGACCATGGTTTGTAGTATACCTCTCAGCGAGGTCTTTGCAGTGCACATACTTAGCTACAAATGCTTGGGTTTCTGCCTTAACCAAGCACACTGGTATAATAAGAAGTAGAAAAGAGTAGAAGTAGAAAGTACAAGAGAGGAGAGGATTTTTAAAATGGAGAAAACAGGTTCATATGTAAAAGTGTGGTAGACATGGAATTGTACAGCCCCGATCCTCCTTCAAAGAGGAATCGCAGCCCGGCTGTGGGGAGGAAAGTAATCACAAAGCTTTCATCTGTCAGCTTCTTCAAGGTCTGCCTCTGCTACAGGAAGCCTCCTTGCCTAAACCCCAGCCTTCCCAGGGCAGCTCTTGTCCTGCAGCTGATCAAGATGGAGTTATAAGGGCCCAGCCATTTTGCTCATACCTGAGACAACTCTGACAAGTAATATATTTCCAGAGATCCCTGCCAGGTTGCCTGAGGCTTTGTGAGGTACTGTAATTTAACTTCCTGCTTTCCAAATCTACGCCCCCTTCTTTTCACAGGGGTTGATCCTTAATAAATATTTTGCACCCCAAACTATCTCAGTGTCTGTTGTTAGACAATCCAGATTGCAATAGGGGAGTATATGGGCTACATGTTTTTCTTGAAACTTTTGTAAAATTCTGTGCAATTTTTTTTTCTTTCCTGTGGATGTGCATTATTCTGAGAAGGTCTATAGCTTTCGCAATATTCTTAAGGATAGATTGAAAATGACAGGTCTTTCTCATCAAGGACTTAAAGAAGGAAAGGCTTTTGATTTTTTTTTTTTGATGCAGGGTCAAACTAAATATTGTAAAATTTTGATTTTGGTTAGCATTCAAGCCAAAGCTCTGTTGATATGGGAGCATTCTTCAATGACACAGCAATTAACTTCCTGGCAAAGGCCACTGGAGCTGGTTCTAATATGCTGCTGTGATGGCTCTTGGAAGTTTGGAAAAAGTGATGGCCCATATATATTAAATGAAGTACAGGTATCAAGGCTGCTTGGCAGATAGGAGAGCAAGGGATCAAAAGGCTCAAAGAAGTGAGCATGCCCGGAATGGATCTACTATATTAAGATGAGAAAGACACTTTGTTTGTTAATAATGCAATAAGGAAATGCAGAGCGAAGGGAGCACCAGCATCATAGAGAAGCCTCAAGAGTGGCTGTTTACTGTAGACGGAGGCTGATGGTAGAAGATGCCTTTACAGAACTAGAGTCTCTAAATAGTGGTGTTTCAGCCTATGTGTAATTTGTATTTTTTAACAAGTGAAGTTGAAGATCTTATTTAAAAACCATTTGCTTTTCTCTTTTTATGAAATGTTTGTTCATATCTTCTGCACTGCATTGACTTTGTTAGGGGAATTGTTGGTCTTTTTAGTGTTTCTGGGAGCTTTTTGTATGTTAGGAATGTAAGTCCTTTTGTGATATGAGTTGCAAACATTTTTACATGATTATAATTTGGATTTTCTTTTGCTAATTTCATTTTTATTATATAATGGAATTTATTAATTATTTTAAGACTTCTTTAGTCTTAATTATTTGATCCATCTATAATTTGTCTTCACACACAGTATGGGATATGGATCCTGTTTTAATTTATTAAAAAAATTTTTTTAACTTTATTTATTTTTGAGAGAGAGAGAGAGAGAGAGAGCGTGAGCGGGGGAGGGACAGAGAGAGAGGGAGACACAGAATCCAAAGCAGGTTCCAGGTTCTGAGCTGTCAGCACTGAGCCCGGTGTAGGTCTCAAACTCACGGACCCCGTGAGATTGTGCCCTGAGCTGAAGTCAGACACTCAACCAACTGAGCCACCCAGGCGCCCCTTGTTTTATTTTATTTTGAAGATTTAATTTTTTAAGTTTATTCATTTATTTCTGAGAGAGAGAGAGAGAGAGAGAGAGAAAGTGCGAGAGCAGGCCCACAAGCGGGAGGGGCAGAAAGAGAGAGGGAGACACAGAATACGAAGCAGGCTCTAGGCTCTTGAGTTGTCAGCACAGAGCCTCACACAGGGCTTGAACTCACAAACTGAGATTGTGACTTGAGCTGAAGTCAGATGCTTAACCTACTGAGCCACCGAGGCACCCCCAAAAGATTTAATTTTTAAGTAACTATCTAACATGGGGCTCAGACTTAACAACCCTGAGATCAAGAGCCACATGCTCTACCAACTGAGCCAGTCAGGTGCCCCTATTTTATCTTTTATTGTAGGTAATTTGGTTGTCCCATACTGTTTATTGACTACTCCATCTCTTTCTCATTATTTTGAGATATCACTTTAAGTATATGTTATTGTCATATCTCAATTTACGTGTTTATAGAGTTTGTTTACTTTTTCTCATGTTCCATGGATATGGCTCATTATTGTGTGCCAGTTTAATTGTTGAAACATGAAAGTTTTGTTCTCAATTGGGCTATTGTCTCTCACTTCATTATTTTTTTAGAGCATCCTTATTTATACTTACTTTATCAACATTTTATCATGTCTCATATGTACCATTCTTCACACAAAACCAAATAAAAACCCCCAAAAACCTGAAACCTGTTGCTCTTGATATGGTTATTATGTTAAAATTAGAAATTATGTTGGCATCTTAATAATGAGTCTTCCTAAGCCAGAGCATGGTTTGTACTTTTATTGCTTCAGGTCTTCTGTTAATGACTTCAGGAGTGTTTTAAATTTATTTTCTTACATGCATTATATATCTTTAAAGTTTATCTCATTTTTTTTTTTGAATCAAGATCTTTTTAAAGTGGTTTTGGTTTATATAAATGAAAGTTACTTTTTTGCATTATTTTTCTTACCCATATACCTTACCCAACTTCTCTTACTGTTTGTAAGTTTTCTGTTCATTTTTATTGAGAATTTTTTAAGGTGTGTAACAATAACAGTTTTAAGTAGTAATAGATTTATTTCTTGATTCCCAATATTTATACCTTTAATTTCTTTCATTTTGCTTAATAGTGTTCACTAGTATTCCAGTAGGATAATAAATGGTGGTGATAGTGGAAGTTCTTGTTTTATTTCTAACTTGGCAAATTAGTGGTATAGTTATTCATTTCATGGTAGTCCCCTCACTTTCAAAAAGTATTATTTCATAGGCTCTTTTTAGTGAATTTCTACCACTGGACCCTCGTGCCACTTTGTACTTTACTTGCTACTACATGGCAGCACTTTAGACAAGCCATCATTGATTATTCCATCTTTTCCCCATTAATTTGCAATACCTCCTAACTATGTCTCCTAATTTTACTGAAAATAAAGTGCTATTTTAATTTTCCTTGATTTTACATGATTTCCAGTACAAGGAAGTATCCCATGAACATATTAGATGTTCTCAGAAATTTCAAACTTAAAGTTGGAGCATCCGGAATTGAACTACAACTCCATTTTTCCTTTTCTCTGTGTACAAATGAAATATTTAGAGTTGCTCAGATTTGAGTGATCATATTCCTCCCTTAGGGTTCTGGCTACTGTAAAACCAACTTATTTATTACTTAAAGCAGACATTTTTTGTGCAAGGCTATTTTAAGTCTCAGTAGTTAGTTTCATTTTTGCTTTATTGTCAAAATTGTGTTTGTATTTCAAGGCAATGCTCCATTATCTGCTAGCTTTCAGTGTTGCTGTGGTGAAATCTGATGCCCTTCTGTTTCTTGATCCTTTGTTTGAAACATTTGTTTTATTCTACAAAAAGCCTTTAGGCTCTTTGTACTGATAATGTCTTTGTAGGGGTTTCTTTTCATCCATTTTACTGGACACTTTGGTGATGAATTCTTTTGACATGGATCATGTCCATTAATTCAGAGAAATTTTCTTGAATTATTTATTTGATTTCTTCTTCTTTTCTTTGTTCTCTCTCTCTCTTGTTTTTTGAACTCTAATTATTTGGTTTTTGGACATCTTGGACTGGTCCTCTAAATTAATCTTTTCTAATTTTATATTGATTTTTGACAAATTTTGATTTTTACTGTCATTTTTATTTCAAAGTGTTATTTATTTTAATAGTTTTTTTTTTTTTTTTTTTTTTTTTTTTTTTTTTAGTAGCATCTGTTCTTGTCTCATGGATGCAGTATCTCCTGGCATCTCTCTGAGGATATTAATAATAAGATAACATTTTTCTCAAGCTTTTCCCCTATCATATGTATCCCTTTCCTCCAAGCTGTCATTTACAATTTTTGTTTATTTTGGCTTCAATCTTTCACAGTAGAGATTTTCTCTTTCTTTCTTTCTTTCGTTCTTTCTTTCGTTCTTTCTTTCTTTCTTTCTTTCTTTCTATGTTTTATTTATTTTTGAGAGAGAGAGAGACAGAGAGAGAGAGAGAGACAGAGTGTAATCTGGGAAGGGGCAGGGAGAGAAAGAGACATAGAATCTAAAGCCGGCTCCAGGCTCTGAGCTGTCAACACAGAGCCCGATGCGGGGCTCAAACCACAAGCCATGAGATCATGACCTGAGCTGAAGTAGGACACTTAACCAACTGATTCAAGTGCCCCATAGAGTAGTTTTCTAGTGAGATATTCAATTGATCAGTATTGAGATATTAATGGTTACAAAAAGAATTTGCCACATTGGTATATATAATGTTCATTTGAAGCATGTAAAAGAAATAATGATTATTATGTATTATTATAAACAGTGTATGAAAATAACATTGATTTAATTCTTCACTTTTAATACAGTTAATTTGAATTTTCAGCTTTTACCACTCACCAGATACCAATATGCTTTATGGGAAGCTGGGTTCTTCTTTACCCTCAGGGGCTGAATCTGAATTAATCTAAGCCAATCATGGTTATTTCATTCCCTTTGTGCCAGTGATTGATTTAGTAACAAGTGGGCAGCAACAGTTGAGAAGTTTAATGGGAAAGTTTTCCTTTTATTTATTTATTTTTTTGCTAGACATACAGAAGGGGCAATCTTTCTTCAGAACTTTGGACATTAGGTAAAGTGATACTTGGAACTATGGTAGCTGTTTTTGAACCATTAAGGAAGAAAAGCCATCACACTAAGGATGACACAGGGAAAACATGGATAGAACTGAGGCCTCAAGTGATATTGAGTTGTAAATTAATCCCAGAGCTGTTGTAGCACTGGATGTTTTGTTATATGAGGTAATAATTCCTCTGATTGTCTTTAAAAAAACAATGAAAATAAGTATTACTTATATCTAGCTAAAAAATATTCTTAGTAAACATTCTAAAGTTCAAATTATATAAATATTAAAGCTTAAAACTGCAGTTTTCTGAGAAGTTAGTGATTATTGTTTTTGCTAAAATAAGCTGAATTGGATATTTATATCATGTTCTTTCATTATTGTTATCTTTGTCCATAACTTATGTGGATCTGACATTTTAGCTGTTTGGTAAAGCTGATGATTTTAATCTTTTGTTTTGGTATGATTCAGGTTGACCTGACATCTTAATAAGTCTGGCCCTTAGGACTGATTAAAGAAACATCTTATTTGTTGAAGTATGTACATTTTCTTCATGAAATTGGTTTTTCTTTTTATCTGTGACTTGTCTTGCTAAAACTTTGAAGCATATGTTTTTGATACTGGCATTACATTTTTAATTAATATTTTAGATGCAAAAGGTGACAGTTTAAAAGATTGTTTTGTTAGTGGTTTATCCTTAAAAGCAAGTGGCATTTGGTTTTATTTTACAATAGAATTTAATCTTATATGTTTTTTGTTAAAGTAATGTTAACCAAAAAATCTCTTATTGAACTATTTGTGGTGAGCTTTTTAAGGATGTTTAAGATTTCACATGGAGTTTAACTGATCACAGATGAAGTTGTAAATTAATACCTCATGAGCGTATTTGACTGCAGGGCATTGTTTGTGAATCAAAACTGCTTTGTTCCTGTAAACTGTGAAAGAGGTTTAAGCATATGGATTAAAATTGCATGGTGATTCCAGTGTACTTATGAAAAGACACTGTAGTTGGATCATATAAAATGTACTAAAATATTATCAGTGGCTATAAATTGTAATAATTCCCTTAAGCTTTTAAGGGTTGTAAGATTTAGTTTTATTCCTTTGTTGGATTTAACCACCTTAATAAGAAATTGTTTTGTTGTTTTAAAGCTGTACATAGCAATAAGAATAATCATTAATGTATAATGGTAACACAGTGAAGTTTCCCAGAAAACATGTATTTTTATGTAAATGTTCACAACTATATCAAATATATACATGGTTTTTTTCTTGTTTTCATTTAAATCATTCTCTTACCAGAAACTGTGGAATGAATAATTGTTCATTGATAGCTTCTATTATAAGATTATTAATGTGTTGTTTAGTGTCAAATCAGACTTCTTTTGCTGTTATTTTTGTTTTACAATATATGAAAGTCACTGTATTGTAGAATGTACTCTCTGGCCATGACAAATTGAAGTTTCCATTGAAAACAATAGCAGAAAATTAGGGAAGCCTTGTTCTGGAAGACAGTGATAAGTTAGAGGAAATAGGATTGTGCTTTAATTAACTTCTTAGGTCAATAAGGCAAACACTAGATCATACTTAGCAAAGGTTTGAGTGTCATCCTTTTAGATCTCTTCACATTCTTTGAAAACTTTGGTACCTGTTTTACAAATACTCTTTTTTCTTGTATCTTCTTAACTTTCCTGTGGATGATATTTCCAGCACCAGTTATCACACTTCCTTAAACTCCTCTATTATAACTACCCTTATCTCCCTTCCACTTGAGCAACCCTCTTTCCACATTCTGAACCTATTCCCTGCCTCAACTGCTTTAAAAAATTATGTATCAGCTTCCTGTTTAGTTCCTTTGTATTTTTACTTTATTCTCTTTATTTAGCCTGAGTGGCATGGTCAGTTGCTTCAACTACATTTTGCCATTGCCTTCAATTCTCTCTCCCTTTTGACCTTGTCAGTTTCTAAACCTGGGTCAGTTTAATTGCGTGCCTTGCTTCTTGACTTTTTGTCACAATTTATTTTGCCATACTAGAGGCTTTCAGTCATCTTTGATCCTATTCCCTAAACAAGCAGATTGTTTGCTAGCTCTTATTTACCATTTGAAATGTCTTTCAAATCTCACCCCTTTTTGCTACTCTCCTGTTTATTGCCCCTGTCACTATCTCTTGCATTGAATCTTGTAGCCCTTTCTTCTTTGGCTGCATTTCTCCAGTGGTTCTTTCTTTTTGCCTTTTCTATCCCATCAACACATGAGAGATTGGATTCCCATCCAACCACTTCATCCCCATCTTAATTAAGAGAAGCTTCTTTAAGTAGTAATTCTCAGTTGAAGCACCAAATATTGTGAGTCTCTGTGTAGTGTGTATTTATTTAGTTTTCAGAATACCTTAAAAGCGATTTTCTTCCTTCCTGAGGTCCTGAAGGATCTGTTGCAGGACTTTCTCAATTCCACCTTCTATAGTGCTACAGGAGTCATCCTTCTGAAATGTGGATTTGTTCACTTTACAAATGTATAGCAACTTACTTTTTGCCAAGTACTGGAATAGCTGCTAGAGTACGGAAGATGAATGCTAAGGTGTTTGCCTTTGAGAAAAGTATTAATGACATAGTACATCTGTCATTTACTAGAACTTTTAAGTGTTAGGCACTTCCTAGATATGTTCCCCCCACCCCCCGCCCTTGGATTTATTCTTATAAAAGTCCTTCAGTGTAGATAATATTAGTAACTGTACAGATGAGTGAACTGAATCACATAGAATTCTGAGCAATCACACAGCAAGTAATTCTATAAACAAGTGATAAGTGTTATGACAATTACTTGAAAAGGGACCTCTGAGAGCATATAGGAGAGATACCTAGTTTAGGATTGGAATATTAACAAGGTAGGCTTCACAAAGAAGATGATGCCTTAAGCTGAGTCTTTCAAGACAAGTATGATGCTTGTGAGAAGAAAATGATACACAGATAGGAAGGTATGTATGTGGCATGGTTGTGCTTGTGAACAGGCTTTGCAAAAGACATGCAGACATGAGAAAGCATTTTGTGGGAACACCTCAATATGACTGAATCATAGTGCCTGAGTTGGGGAACTGAGAGTGTTTTAGCAGATGTAAACACATTAAACCAGGTTGTATTACGTGTATGCACTGATAAGAAGTTTAGATTTGTTTTTAGTGGGTGATAGGGATGATGTTAAATAGGAGAGTTAACTGATTAGACATTGTGAAAAGTGGATTAGAGCAAAGCCTTTCTGGAATCATAAAGGCCTATCTATTAGTCTGTTGGAATAGCCCAATAAGAAATAGGAGGTCCTGAAATGTGTCAGTAAAATTGAAAACAACAACAACAATAACAACAACAACAACAACAACAACAACACAGGTGCAACACAGGCTCTTTGGGAGGTAGAATCAACAGACTTAGTGGTGTAAAAAGTGAGTGAGAGGAATGATTTCTCAGGGTATCCTCAGCTTGGGAGAGTAGTTATGCCAATCCAAGATATTTTATGCTTGTATGTATGTATGTATGTATGTATTTAGAAATATGTTCTTTAAACACCTTGGCCAACTGTGAGCTTTGAGACCTTTTCATTTATCAAGCCTTCCTTGAATGCCCAACAGCTCAGATATATCCTGCGTCCTGGGAGGGGGCACAGTGGAAGTTCTAGGACTTGCCCATCTAGTAGAATCTCTTGAGTTTAAATAGTTTTCAAACTTTCAGTTTTCGTATTTTCCAGTACAGAAAACAAACTTTGCTAGGGGTCATGTAAATCAGTATTGTGGTTTAAAAAACAAGTGACCATAGTATATGGAAGTAAACTTTAAAAACTTGACTATAGAATTCTTCACCTAAATATCATTGTTTTTTGTTTTTTGTTTTTTGCCTATTTATCGACTATTAAAATATTATAGTGAGTTTCAGTTACTGGAGGTATCTCTTTACATACCTTTGGTATGGAACCTTGATAACTAATACAGTGGAAAATAGGATCAAAACAGGGTAACATTGTCATCTCACTTTTCTTTCTTAATATCCATGGAAGTTATTTTTTCTTAAATTATTTAAGAACTTATTTATATGAAAAGTAAGTAATGTTTTTTAACCCTGTATTGCAGTTGAATGGGGGGAGGATGGTTAGTTTGAAAATTATGTCATCTAGGAAATGAAAATATCATAATGAAATAGTTGATACTTCTTTGTTGAATTGAACCATGATGTTGTGTAATAAAGCCTGGATTAAACTTTATTGCAACTTAAAAGATATAAAAAATAATAAAAATAGAATAAACTTTATTGCAACTCCGACACCCCTCACACACACACTCAAATACACACATATCTATACTATATAAAGTCCGAAGTTTGTGGCTTCTTTCATGAACTGCGTATCATTTTGTTATGATACTTCGCTTTACACATAGTAGATATTTGATAAATATTTGTTGAAGTGGACTGAATAAACATTTCACTCTCAAAACTATGTGAAGATGAAGCCTAAGTAAATATGTGCTTTGAGCCATAATGAGAGTTAAAATTACTTAAAATGTAGTCTTATTACAAAATAGCATGTTTCTTTCTGATTGGTAAGAATTTGGAAAACATGTAAAATAGAATGAAAAATAAGAAGATCATCAGTAATTCTAATGAGAATAAAATACTCCTATTGCCTATTCTTTTGTAACTAATTTTTCTATCAAAAACAGTACTGCATTTTTTAGAGAGGGGAGTACTTCAGGAAGGTTGTTACTTTCTTAAATTGGTGCTTTTCAAAAAAATTGGCTCTAAAGCGATCTCCTGCAGTGAATCTTCTCTTGATGATTTTTAAAAGACCTTCACCTCCTAAAATAAAGGGGAAAAAATTCTCCTTTATGGAAAAAGGAGAGAAGATGAAATGTATGGTGTCATAATACACCTGAAAATTGATATATTTCTGTAGATACATGGACAATTAGTAGTTTACTTGTTCTTAAAATAATATTTCTAAATTCTATTAGGGTTCTTGGCTACATGTGACAAGAAACCTAACTAGCACTAGCTTTGGCTAACAAAGGAATTTAGTAACTCAAGTCACTGAGGTGCACTCACACAAAAATATGGTTACAGTTGGGCCTTAGGGATGACTAAACTTCTAAGGACTCAAAAGCTGTCAGATTTTTCTTTCTTCAGTTCTTCTTCCCTTTGTCTGTCTCAGAGTTATCTTCAATTTGTCAGACTGCCTTTTTTTACTTCATCTTTTTTTTTTTTTTTTTACTTACTGTGTTTTCTTGGTTTTGTGCTAGGTTTTTTTTTTATTGCTTTTTTGAAAAATTAAACAGTAGTATTTATTAGTAATTTCAGATACCGTTTTCACATTTTAAACATATGCAAGATAAATATCTAGAAAAAATAGTTTGGTTTAATATTTTTGTAAGATTTACAATGTATATCACTGTTCTTTGTCAAAAGAGTAATCTCAAATGAAATATCTATGATAGGATTCTCATTTGTTTAATGGCTGAAAAAGCCTTTCAGTTTACACTAGGGACGAGTAGATAAATTTTAATATTTGTGACCAGTGTTCATATTCTAAGGTATTAAATGCTTTTATGATAGAAATGTGTTTTTACTTATAGAAGGAGAAAAAATTCATTTTTTTGTGATTTACAAAGTTTTCCCCATTTTTGCTGAATGCTTTCTTTTTAAAAAATTATACATCCTTCCAGGCTTTTCTTCTTGCTGATCACCTAAAGTGCTAAATGTGTTTTGTTAAGGTGACCCTTGAAGATTGCTCTTATAGACTAAAGAGAGGCACTGCATTTTCTAATGTTGTGAAAGAGGTTATATTTAGCTATTGGTATTTCAAGTTGGAACACTTCATTCTACTGTGACTTTTGTTAATGAGTCATCTGGAGAAAATGGGCTGCCTCTTGCTTTTAGGAAGAGTCTGCAGCAAATAATAATAATAAGTTGAACACTGTGGGAGATTTTCTGCCAAATAACAAACTTAAAATGGAAACTGTTTTGTAATACATTTTATTGCCTGTATGTAAAATATATGCTCAAGGATATAGAAATATTTTGCTCATTATTATCTTCAGCTGATAAAAACAAATAATAATCCTGACGTCACATATAACAAAAAGAAAGCATTTTCTACCAAAGCATCGTGTAGGTTGTTATGAGTTATAGGCAAGTGGGAAGCTAGCATATTTTTTTAAATTAATTTATTTAAGAATTTTAATTCCAGTATAGTTAACACACAGTGTTTTATTAGTTGCAGGTGTACAATATAGTGATTCAACAATTCTATACATTATTCACTGCTCATCAGTTTAATAACTGTACTCCTAATCCCCTTCATCTATTTTACCTATCCATCCACTCATTACCCCCTGGTAACCATCAGTTTGTTCTCTACATTTAAGAGTCCGTTGGTTTTTTTTTGGTTTGTCTCTTTTTTTCTTTGTTCATTTGTTTTGTTTCTTAAATTCCACATATAAGTGAAATCACATGGTATTTCTCGTTCTCTGACTGACTTATTATTCACTTAGCATTATACCCTCTAGATCCATCCACGTTGTTACCAATGGCAAGATTTCATTCTTTTTATCACTGAACAATATTCCATTATATTATATATAATCACATCTTCTGTGGTCGTTCATCTGTCAGTGGACATTGGGTTGCTTCCATAATTTGGCTATTGTAGACAATGCTACAATAAACATAAGGGTGCATATATCTTTTCAAATTAGTGTTTTTGTGTTCTTTGCATAAATACCCAGTAGTGGAATTACTGGATTATATGATAATTCTATTTTTTATTTTTTGAAGAACCTAGCAATGGTCAAATCTTAATGATAATTTTTAGTAACTGGGGAAAGTATTGCGATTATTAAAGTATTGATTTTTTAAAAACGTATTTTTATATTTGTTTAACTTTTCCCATTTTTTAATTTTGGTAAAATACACATAACATAAAATTTGCCATCTTAACTATTTTTAAGTGTAGGTTTAGTGGTATTAAATACATTCATACTCTTGTGCAGCCATTACCACCACCCATCTCATAACTCTTTTAAATAGCTGAATCTCCATACCCATTAAATTATCACTCTTCTTCCCCTCTTTCCTCTATCCCCTGGCAACCACCATTCTACTTGCTTTTTCTATGATTTCGACTATAAATGGAATTATATAGTATTTGTCTTTTTGGTGCCTGGCTTAGTTTACTTAGTATAATATTCTTAAAGTTCATCCCTGTTGTAGCCTATGTCAGCATTTCCTTCCTTTTTAAGGCTGAATAATATTGCATTGTACATAAACACCATATTTTGCTTATCTGTTTATCCATCAGTGAACACCTGAGTGGCTTCCATGTTTTAGCTTTTGTGAATAATACTGATATGAATGTGAATGTACAAATATCTCTTTGAGACCTTGCTTTCAGTTTTTTGGTGTATATACCCAAAAGTGAAATTGCTGGATCATATGATAATTCTATTTTTAATTATTGAGGGAACCACTGTACCTCTTTTCACAGTGGCTATACCAGTTTACATTCCCACCAACTGTGCATAAGGGTTCTAATGTCTCCATTTCCTTGCCAACACTTGTTATTTCTTGTTTTTCAATAGTAGGCTTCCTAATGGGTGTGAGGTACTAATAATTTTGATTTGCATTTTCCTGATGATTAGTGATGTTGAACATCTATCCTTGTGCTTATTAGCTATTTGTATATGTTCTTTGGGGACATGTTTATTCAAGTCCTTTGCCCAATTTTGAATCAGGCTGTTTGTTTATTGTTGTTGAATTTTAGGAGTTCTCTATAGATTCTGGATATTATTTCCTTATTAGATAAATGATTCATAAAGATTTTTTCCCATCCTGTGGGTTGCCTTTTTATTCTGTTGATGCTGTCTTTGATATACAAAGGTTTTTAATTTTCATGAAGTACAATTTGTCTATTTTTGTTATTGCCTATGCTTTTGGTGTCATATCCAAGAAATCATTGCCAAATTCAAAAAACTTTTTGCCTTATTTTTTTTTCTAAGAGTTTCATCGTTTTAGCTCTTAAAATTTAGATTTTTAATCCATTTTGAATTAATTTTTTCTATATGGTGTTAGGTACGGATCCACTTTCATTCTTTTGCATGTAAATATCCAGTTTTCCCAGCACCAATTGTTGAAAAACCCTGTTTTCCCACTGAATGGTCTTTGCATCATTGTCAAAAATCATTTCACCATGTATGTGAGGGTTTATTTCTGGATTCTCTGTACCATCCCATTGGTCTATATGTCTTTTTGCCAGTACACACTGTTTTGATTATTGTAGCTTTATAGTAAGTTTTGAAATCAGGACGTGTGAGTCCTCTCACTTTGTTCTTCTTTTTGAAGCTTATTTTGGCTATTTGGGGGTCCCTTGAGATTCCATATGCATTTTTAAGGTGGCTATTTCTTGAGATTCCATATGAATTTTAAGGTAGATTTTTCTTTTCTGCAGAACAGATCACTGGGATTTTGATAATGTGCTAAATTTTTCATAGGTTTTGTTGTTGTTACCACCTCATATTTAATTTAGTATTACACCTTTACAAAATTAGAAATTCTTTGAGAGTGGATAGTTGGCAAGGGGTATGAGAGATACGAGTTCTAATATTAGCTACCTTTATACATGTCACACTGATTGCATACTTCATTTTTCTTATCTATACAATAGTTTTTTCCTCATGACTTTTCTTGTAGGAATGAAAGGAGATAGTATGGAATAATTAAAAATATATCATACTGATACTCTGTTTTTTCTTCAGATCATATAAATGTTTTGCCTTTTACTAAAGATTTCCTTGGAGAGGAATGATTCTTAGTGTTTACCCAATTTTTTGAGGCCTTGCGCTTGCAGGGCTTACTAATAATAATAATAATGATATATATATATATATATATATATCATATTGAAAAATATGAAGATCTTAGAATTTGTATTTTTGATGCAAGTTGTCTTTTTTGAGGTGAACTTGCCAAGTCTTTCTTGGGCACTGAATGACTATATCACTAGTCATGAACTATAATAGCACCATGAACTATGGGATTTTTTTTTTCCTTTTTCTCAGATTTATTTATTTATTAAATATTTATTTATTTAACATTTATTTAACATTTAACATCTATCTGTCTGTCTGCCTCTCTCTCTGCAGTTTCTTTGTCTCTATCTAGAACTCTTATGAGCTTAGTGTTGCCTGCTATACCAAGAATACCAGTTCTTTACTCTTTTTTTTTTTTTTTTTAACAAAGATCATGTGCAATATACTGGAGGGGAATTTGGGCCTTTGGTTCTGCCTTAGGAAAGCCTGCCTTTTTGTTCTTTTTATACATGGCAGTCAGGCTATATAGGCCAGTTCCTGCCATGGAAGGATAGTTCCTTTTGTGAAGTCTATCCTTTTTGTGGGTCTCACAGAATCATTTCTTTGTAGTGAAGTAGAGTGTATGTTATGGCATAATTCTTTGTGTCCTTACTCATCGCAGTTTTGGAGTATTGGGGAATCAGTAGTGTTTGAAAGATTGACTGATTTGTTCTTCCAGCATTTATTTAATGAATGCACTTGGATTTTTTATAGTCTAAACTCAACAAATCCAAGCTGAACTCCTAATTTTCCCCACTGTCCCAAACCTGTTCCACCTACAGCCTTCTCTGTTTCACTTAATGGCAACTCTGTCCTGGTTGTTTAGACTAAAAACCTTAAAGGTATTCTTGGTACTTCTCTTTTTCTTATAGCACATATCCTGTCCTTCACACATTTTACTGAACCACCTTTGAACTATATCGTGAATCTAAACACTTCTTACCATCTACACTGCTGTAGTCATCTGTCCTATGCTTTGTGCCACCATTATCCTTTGCCTGAATTATTACAATGGCCTCTTAACCTAGTTTCTCTCCTTCCACCCTTGGCTGCTTTCCTCATATTCTCAGCCCAGCAGACAAGGTTGACTTTTTAAAAACAAAAGTCAGACCAAATACTCTGATAAAAATACGTTAGGTATAAAAATGGTAAAGAAAGGAAATGCTATTTGCAGATGAAAGTACTGTATTTTTGTAAAACGAAGAAGTGAAAAATAATTAGAAACCAACATTTACTTGGTGGGTAATTACAAAATTAATACACAAACATACATTTTTAATACTTTACTAGATACAAAGAGCCACAAATGATAAATTAAGAGCAATATAAACTAAATACAGTGATATATCAAGAGACTAGTAGTACAAGTAGGGTTTATTCCAAAATGAAAGGATAATTCAGAATTAGGGAATCTATTAATATGATTTTACCCTGCTCTCCAGCTGCTTCCCAGAGGCTTTCTGTTGTTTGCTTAGTAACCCCAGACCAACTAAACCAATGAACTCTACTATCTGGTGGCTGACCCACACTTTCTCAAAAGAGGTCTGATCCTTCATAAATTTTTCCTTCCTTGGGTTCTTTTCATTCAGCCCTAGAATACCATATGGACCTTTCTTTTTTTATCATAGTTAATAATTCTTTATGTTAAAATTCCGTTTAACTTACTATGTGGTTTTAATCTTTTGATTGGACCCAGATTTGATTTTACCATTTAATTTTTAGAGAGATTTTAAATGATTATTTTCATAGATGCTAAAAATGCATTTGCAAAACTCAACATTCATTCTTCTTTTATTAACTTTTTATGAATTGAAGTATAACACACGTAAAAGAAGTATACAAATCATAAGTGTACAGCTGAAAGAATTACCTCAAAGTAAACATAGTTGTTTAACTACCAACCAGTTCTAGAAATAGAACTTGGCCAGAAGCCCAGAAGCACCCTTGGCCCCTCTCCTTCCCCAAAGGTATCCACTATCTTGACTTACAACACCAGAGATTAGCTTTGCTGTTTTGAACTTTAAATAAATGAAATCATATAGTGTATATTTTTTTTGTTTATGGCTTCTCTGGCTCATCTTGGTTTGTGTGATTTATCCACATTGTTGCATATAGTAGTGCTTTCTTCATTTTCTTTTCTCTATCCAATTCCACTGTACAAATCTGTCTCAATTTAATTTTATACTCTACTGTTGATGGGTATTTGGGTTGTTTTGGGTTTGGCTTTGTTACAAACAATGCTAGTAATGAACATTTTTGTATGTGTCTTTTCGTGTTCATGTACACACATTTCTGTTGGAATTATAAATAGGAATGGAAATATTGGGTCACTGGGTGTGCTTGTCTTAAACTTTACTAGATACTACCAAAAGAGATTTCCAAAGTTTTATATTCCCATCAACAGGACTGAAGTTTCCATTTGTTCCACTGGTATTTTCAGTCTTTAAAATTTTTGTTTTAGCCACACTGGTTGGTGAGTGACTAGAGGTATCTTATTATAGTTTTAATTGTATTTCCTTGACCAGACCACTAATAAGGTTAAACATATTCTTATTTGTATATTGACCATTTAGATACACTTGCTTTGTGAATTGCAAGTTTAAGTTCTTTTTTCCAGTTTTCTATTAATAATTTTTTAGCAGTTAATAGAAATTCTCTGTATATTCAGGTTATGACTTATTTTAGTTGGTAAATGCCAGCTCTGACTTGGCCTTTTCACTATCCTCATGATATCATTTCATGAATAGATGTCTTCATTTTAATGGGGATACTCTTTTTGGTGTTCCTGTCCTTTTTAACTCTCTGTACAATTGTGCCTATGGTCTGCCTATGCCTTAAATATTTGGCACAATTCACTGATAATGTGATTGAGACCTTGAGTTTTCTTTGTTGGGAATATTGCATTAAAAAAGTGAAAGACTGGGGCGATTGGGTGGTTCATTCAGTTAAGAGTCTGACTCTTGATTTCGGCTCAGGTCATGATCTCATGATGCTGATACTGAGTCCTACATTGGACTCTGCGCTGAGTATGGAGCCTGCTTAAGATTCTCTCTCTCTACCCCCCTGCACCCTCCCACGCTCATGCTCTCTCTCTTACTGTCTCTCCCTCTTTAAAAAAAAAAAAAAGATTCTCTCCTTCTCTCCTTGCCCCTCCCCTGCTCACATGCACCTTCTCTCTCTTCTCTAAATAAATAAAGTGAAGGACTTTTTAGATTTTTTCACTTATTCTTATGTCAGCCTTGATTAAGTATTTGTACATTTTTGTCTAAATGTTAAAATGCATTGGCATACTCTTGTTCATAATATCTTTCTATGACCTTTTAATATTTATATAGTCTATGGAGAAAAGTATCCTTTTGCATTTCTGTAATGGTTATTTGTTCCTTCTTTGCAAGGGGAGTGGCTCATTAATTTTGTTAGCTTTTTCAAAGAACCAACTTTGGCTTTGTTGTTTCCCTATAGAGCATGTTTGTTTTCTCTTTCTACATATTCAGCTCTTTCTTATTTTCTTCTTTCTACAGTCTTTGGGTTTAATTTGCAATTCCTTTTTGGTTTTACATTCTTGCAGTAGATGAATGCCTATATTAAAAATATTTTTTAATACATGGCAAAAAGTTTGCATAAAGTCAGAAGCCAGTTTACCAACTGATAAAAATAATTGCCAACTACATCACAGTCCAAGATATTTCTATGTAAAGAGCTTCTAGAAATCCATGAGAACAACAATTATATATTAATAATGAGCAATGTCTGTGAACTGTTGCTGGGTAGAAAAGTTAATAAAATGGTGTGTAAACATATGAAAGTATGTTCACCCTCAATCATAGGAGGAATGAAAATAAACCTGTTACAATAATTCTTATATGGCAAGGATTATAGGGAATAAGCAGTTTCATAATATCGTGGGACTATAAGTCACCACAACCTTTTTGAAGGAATCATTTTATTTATCAAATTTATCAAATTGTATCAATATTTATCAAATCAATATTATTTATCAAAATCTTATGTCTTAAATGCTCTTGGATCTATGAACTGTGTATGTGTAAGGATGTTTGTTTTTAATTTTTTTTTCTTTTATTTATTATTGTTGAGAGAGAGAGACCAGGCTTGAATGAGGGAAGAGCAGAGAGAGAGGGAGACACAGAATCCAAAGCAGGCTCTAGGTTCTGAACTGTCAGCACAGAGCCCGACACGGGGCTCGAACCCACAAACTATGAGATCATGACCTAAACTGAAGTCAGACGCTTAACTGACTGAGCCACTCAGGCACCCCTGTTTTTATATTACCTGTAAAAGCAAACAAAATTAGACAAAACCTAAATGTTTATTGTAGAGATTAAGTTGTAGCTATACAATGGAAAACTATGAAGCTACCAAAAAGAGATAGAGTGTACTTGCTGGCTGTATGGAGGAAGTCTCAAATAAGACTGGTTGCTGAAATAAAACATTTATTAAAAGAGTTTGTGGGTAAAGTGTTTTTTTTTGTATCCATAGTGACTTTCTGAAGTGCTTGTTTGTTTTGCAGGTAAATGCTTAGTGTTTGTTTTTTATCTTTATGGAATTGGATTAACTGCCTGCATAAGTACATTGAATGTTGTGCAATCAATATTTTGTGAATGCAAAATAGAATTAGTTGATACTCATTGTTTTATAGTTTTAGAACCTGTTCACGTATGTTTGATGATCCTTTTCATTTTCCTCTGTGGTAGATAGGTACAACAATCATTATATTATTTACATGTGACAGAAGAGTGAGCTGAGCCCAAGAGAATAAGTGACTTGTTTAAAGCAGGGATGGGCCAGATTTGTCCCACCACGTGTTTTTGTGGTCTGTAAGCTAAGAATGGTTTTTATGTATTTTTAATGACTGGTAAAAAGAAGAATAATATTTTATGATGTGAAAGTTATGTGAAATTTAAATTTCACTGTCCATAATTAAAGTTCTATCTTACTAGAAGATACTCATGCTCATTCATTTATGTATTGTCTATGGCTGCTTTCCCACCCCTACGGCAGGGATGAATAGTTACAGCAAAGATTTGACGTGGCATTCTCATTGTTTCACACTGCTGCTTGGCATACTAACATCCCAGTGATAAAGTAATTCAACAGTGTTTTAAGTGTCACATTTGTTACTGTGGCATAACACTTTATTTTTTATTTCTAGTACATACCTATCATGTCAAAACAAGAAAAAGAGAAAAGGGGACTTTGAATCCCATTTTTACAGGATAGTGAACTATGGGTTATTTTATTAAATTAGATGATGAGACATTGTGTTTATTAAGCTCTATTAAAAGACTATTGCATACATTGCCATTACCAGGCTAAGCACTTACAGTATTCCAAACTCAAGGAAAGCAATTCTTATACAAGTTAGAAAATTTAAAGTATAATAGCTTATCACAGCAGAGGTTTTTCGCACATACAAACAAAAAATCAAAATGAGGTTGCACCCAAAGTAAGGTTTGGGAGTATATAATTTCTTAGCTAAACAGTGAGAGCCATTTACCAGTGTTGAGTGAATTAAACTGTGTTTTGTTGTATTAGCCAAAGAAATGTGTTTAGAGAAAATAAATTTAAGACTGTCAGTTTTTTGGTGGCAATAGTTGCTTTAACAGTTGAGGACATTGGTAGCAACATCAGTAGTCAATTAAAGAAAAAGAATGATTTTGAGTGGTTTTCCTTAGTTTTTGGTGAGTCATCAGATATTTACTGACATAATCAGTTGTTTTTTTTTAATTCACAGAAGTGATACTGAGTTTCAAGTGACTGGACAATTAATTAGCCTTCATGAAAAGTCTGTATCAAACAACTGTAGGCAAGAATATTTTCAAAAAAATTAAGAAAACACTATTTCAGTATGTCTGAAAGTATAATCTGTTAGGATGTGTTACATATGAAACAAAATACGTATGGAACAAAAAAAAAGAGTTAAGATATTTATAAAGTTTGTGAAAATGTAAGGTTTTTAAAGCCTGTGGTTATTCATTGTATTATTGTAATCACAAAATTTTGTAAAATATTTGAATCTCTCATTTATTATTGAACTAGTAGTATTAACAGTGAACTTCATTTGATCTCATGAAGAGATAGTTCCATAAATTTCCGCCTGAAATTTGAGCTATTTGACTTGCCCTGCCATTTGATTACTACAGTTATTTTGAGTTAAGAATATAGATTCAGAGTTTTCTAGATAAGACGCTCCATTAACTAATTATTGTAGCACATGGAATGGCTTTGAAAATTAACTTTTATTTCAGTCTTTATATTGTTTCTTAATGATACTGATATTGTTTCTTAATTGTGAGGCCTATATAGCACTTACATTTGAAACTTAACCATGGTAGTCATTTGACAGCAACTACTGTAGTTTGAATTGTGACAAATGTCAAGCTACTTTATGTATGTCTCATTCTGGCAGAAGTTAAAACAAGAAGTAATATCTCTATTCTTACACTCTTTATAGCAGATATATTTTTCAGGCTGAAACAATAGTTCCTGGTGTATTTTTCAGACCTTGATGGCAGTGCAACGGATGCTTCCTTATTTTAAATCCTTTAACAACACAGTTGACGACCCTTCGTCTAATTTTGAGTTGGAAGTGATTAATCTATAAGGTAGTGACATGCTAAAAGGCAAATATCAAGAGACTCCTGTAATAGAATTTTATAAATGCCTTTTATGTGATGAATATATTCAATAAAAATCATATGCTTGTGGATTGGTATCAATATTTGGCAGAATCTATGTGAAAAGACTTCTTCAAAGTTGAAATATGTAAAATCTCATAATAGATCAATGTTAACAGATGAACATTTGCAGTCATTTTTGATGTTAGGGAACAGTAACTTTGAACACCAATTAAATGAAATGTTATTCTCCCCAAAAGAATTATATTCTTTTTATTAGTAAACTGAATTACAAAACAAACTGACAAGCAAAAAACAAAACACTACTCAATTATATTTTTAATTTTATCAGCAAAAGTACTTTTGGAAATTTGCTAATCTCTTGTTTTCCAACCACCTAAAAAATATCCTTGAGTTTTTCTTTTTACCCACAAAGTCTAAAATATTTACTACCTGGCCTTTTATAGAGAAAGCTTTCTGACCTCCCCTCTTGTCCAGAAAGAATATTATGTCTAATTAGATATCAGTTCTACATTAGATTAATTGTCCTTTATTTTCATTTTAGAGTTCTTGCATTTATAAAATACTAAAAATGTTCAAATCTGGTTTATTATCAATATAATATATATTTAAATGCATACTTTGAAATTGGGAAACAGATTTACCTATAAATTATATATCAGTATAGCCTGTAGGGTATACTGTAACACTCTTTCTGTAGAAGCTAAATAACTGTGGAACCCAGGGCTTTGTCATTTCACCTTGCTTTTGTTTGCTTTTGCTTCCAAATTGGTGGATGTTCGAAGTTTTTACTTTTGAAATTCAGTATGTACTGAAGAGAATATATTCCACATTGTATTGAGTCCAGTGTTGGTGGTTGTTTTAAAAATAGTCTGAATACTCTCTTCAGTTAATAAGCTTTATGGACAGTTTTATTGTAAATTCTGTAAAAAAAATTATGAGTTTTAGGGGCACCTGACTGGCTTAGTTGGTAGAACATACAACTCTTGATCTTGGGGTCACGAGTTCAAGTCCCATGGTGGGTGTAGAGCTTACTTTAAAAAAATATATATGAGTTTTAGGATCTCATGTATCATGTCTTGATACATTTATATCATGTATTTGTAAATGCAAAGTTTATGAAATAACTTTTGCATTAATATTAACTTGATGTAAAAGAAAGATACATCTTCAGTTTTTAAAAATATAAATTATCCCATTTATTTCTTACATTAGCTTTCTGAGAGTTTATTGTTATCATATGAGAATTCATAGCTGGAGAAACATCTTTTACAAAAGAATGTTTGTAATCTGAACCCATCACCCAGTATTCTTCAGTTAGCAATTACAAAGGTTTATTGACAGTTACTTTCTGGTTGCTAATATCCTAAAATCATTATATTCTCATGATTATTTAATAATTAAGTTCTTTTTGTTTTATAATTGAGCTCTAGTGTTTATTTTTAAAATTTCCTTTTATGGAGCATTTTTGTCTCTTGGCACGTTGCTTTCGAATTAGAGTTCTTTTTTCTTTTTTTTTTTTTTTTTAAGAGTCTGTTTATATTCAGTGGGATTAAAAACACACTTCCACTTTTAGAGCAGATTTATCATCTACCCTTCAGGCTGTTCTTTAACATGGAGCTCTTAAGAATGAATATCTTAAGATACTCCCCAGATGTTTTAAACTTCAGCAAAGTTGTGGTTTTCTTTATTGGAATCTCTGTTTGTAGTGTTCGAAGATGAAAGAAAACATCTCTTTAGTATCTAAACACTTTTCATATTGGTTTTAATGTCTTTTGCTGCAAAGGCATGCATAAGATAAAACTTCTATACTGATAAATTTTCAAAACTTTACTTTTAAAAAGTAATACCAAATTGAGAATTTCATTTACAGTAATGTAAAAAGTAATATTGTGTGCTATATGTGCTTTTGAATCAACATTGATGTTATGTGGTTAGTATGTAACCTTTGGATATGCAATAGATTTTATTTTTCATTATTTAATGAAGTAGGGATTGAGACTGTTATGCATCAGATATTTTCCAGGATGTTGAGAAGTTTGAATTTAAAATTGTAAAGATGTCAATTATTTGTGTGTTTTTTAGATGGTATCCAGATTGAACATTCTCTGCAAAAGCAGCAAGTTATTCCTCCCCAGTTACATAGATAGTTGGTATCATTTATTAACTGTTTACTCTGTTTAAGGCACTGATATAGTCTTCACAACAGAGTGGTAATGTTTTATATTAATTGAAAGAAAGATAAGGAGTTGTTAAATGACATGAAAGAGTGAAATAGTACACTGCACGTGCATACACAGACACACACATGGACACACACACTTTTTTTTCATTCTGAGCCTGGTGTAGGAGGAGCAACTCAGAACACCCTAATCTAATCTCAGTTCACAAATAATTTGATTTTGTTTTTTTCTCACTAGATAACATAATGTCTACTTATTAATCTAAAATCTGTCTTATAGTTAAATGTTTCCCTAATAACAATTTTCTACATTCTTATTTTTTTTTAAGTTCTTTTGCCATAAGTTTTTATTTAGTGTCCAGTAGGTATCTGAGATAGAGGGAAAATTCAAATCAATGTCAAAGTTTTTTAAAAATGCTCAAGAAAAACTTAATTTTGTTAAAATGTGTACAGATTGATCGTCTGTACTTTCATAAAAATCCAATAGCAACAGCAATAGTAAGAAGACAGTCATTTAATCCTTCCGTAGTTCTTCTATCCAGCCAAACATTCTTTTGTTTATCAACTTTTTTGGCATGTATGTACCTAATATCTGTCAGGTACTATACTTAAATATGGTAGAATGCAAAGACAGATATGGTCTTCAATACCATGTTTTACAAATGAGGAAACCTAATCTCAGGGAATTTAGGTTACTTGTGCTATGTCATAATTAGATGAACATGAAATTAAAGCCAGGTCTGTCTGACACCAGAACCTTTGCTCTAAACCAGTAAGGAATGCTGCCTACCCTGATGACTTGAAATATGAAATCCTTTTTTGGATCATATTGATATCAGATTTGCCTTTAATGTTCTTTAGTAAGGAATTTGACTCTGCTGGATACTTCTTCCTTCCTTCTAGATATCTTTCTCTCTCTGGGCACTCCCTCTGCCCCCTTTGGTAGGTCAGTGCTTCCCTTCCTCTCTGTTGGTCCTTTTCCTCTTAAATATTGATATTCCACCCAGTTCCACTCTCTGGATTCTTCTCATTTGTCTGGACATGGATTTCCATGAGTTTATACTGTTTGGGCTTTCTGAACTTTTTGAGCCTGTAGGAGTGTGTCTTTAATCAAATTTGGAAAGTTGTAGACTTATATTTTTGAAAATTTTCTTCTACACTGTATTTTTTTCTCTTCATCTGGTACTCTGCTGACATAAACTTTAGATGTTTTAATAATATCTCATAGATGTCTGAGTCTTTAATCATTTTTTAAAAATAATTTTTCTCTCCGTTGTTCAGACTGGAATATGTTTATTAATCTGTCTTCAAGTGTACTGAGTCTTAATTCTGTCTTCTTCATTTTGCTATTGAGCCCATCTAGTGAGCTTTAAAATTTCAATTACTGAAATTTTCCTTAGTTTTTTTTATGTCTTCTATTTCTTTGATTAGTCTTTTGTATTTTCCAGATGTGTTAAGAGCCCTAGTTCTTTGTGGTTCCCTGGAATTCTCCTCTTTGGTTCTCTAGCCAGAGAACCGGGGCTTTATTTTCCCAGTTGTTCCACATCCTTCTGTGACTGATAACATGTCTGTGGCTAAGTAGGAGGAAGATTCAGAGAGAATAGTTTAAACTTATTCATGAATTCTGTTTTTTTAAAGTTTTAATTTTAATTACAGTTAACATGCAGTGTTATATTAGTTTCAGGTCTACAATATACTGATTCAACAATCCCATACATCACCCAGTGCTCATTATGACAAGTGCATTCCTTAATCCCTATCATCTGTTTCACCCATCCCCCCTTACCCACACCCTTGTGGTAACCATCAGTTTGTTCTCTATAATTAAGAGTCTGTTTCTTGGTTTGTTTCTCTTCCTTTCCCCTTTGCTCATTTGTTTTGTTTCTTAAATTCCACATATGAGTGAAATCATAGGAATTTGTCTTTCTCTGATTTATTTGTTTAGCATTATACTCTTTAGCTCCATTCATGTCATTGCAGATGTCAAGATTTCATTCTTTTTTATAACTCAATAATATTCCATTGAATACATATGTGTGTGTGTACACACACACATACATACATATGTACCACATCTTTATCCATTCATCAATTGTTGGACCTGTGGACTGCCGCCATGATTTGGCTGTTGTAGATAATGCTGCTATAAACATAGGGGTGCATGTCTCATTTGGAATTAATGTCTTTGTATTCTTTGGGTAGTGCATTTTCTGGATCATATGGTAGTTCTGTTTTTAATTTTTTGAGGAATTTCCATACTGTTTTCCAGAGTGGCTGCACCAGTTTCCATTCCCACCAGCAGTACAAGAGGGTTCCTTTTTCTCCACGTCCTTGCCAACACCTGTTGTTTCTTGTGTTTTTCATTTTAGCCATTCTCACAGGTGTGAGGTGATACCTCATTGTAGTTTTGATTTGCACTTTCCTGATGGTGATAGTGAGCATCTTTTCAGGTGTCTGTTGGCCATTTGTATATCTTCTTTGGAGAAATCTCTGTTCATGTCTTCTGCCCATTTTTTCATTGGATTAATCGTTTTTTGGGTGTTGAGTTTTTCTTTTTTAATGTTTATTTCTGAGAGAGAGCGTGTGTGCACCAGTGCAAGTGGGAGAGAAGGAGAGAGAGAGAGAGAGAGAGAGAGAGAGAGAGAGAGAGGTATTTCCCAAGCAGGCTCCATGCTGTCAGCACAGTGCCCAACATGGAGACCTGACCCCACAAACTGAGATATGATCTGAGCCAAAAACAAGAATCGGATGTTCAACCAACTGAGCCACCCAATGCCTTGGGTGTTGAGTTTTATAAGTTCTTTATGTATGTTGGATATTATTGGATAAGTCATTTGCAAATATCTTCTCCCATTCTGTAGGTTGCCTTTTAGTTTTGTTGATTGTTTCCTTTGCTGTGAAGAATATTTTTATTTTGATATGGTCTCAATAGTTTATTTTTGCTTTTATTTCCCTTGCTTCAGGAGACATATCTAGAAAGAAGTTGCTACAGCTGATGTCAAAAGAGATTATTGCCTGTGTTCTCCTCTAGGATTTTTATGGGTTCACATCTCACATTTCGGTCTTTCACCCATTTTGAATTTATTTTTGTATTTGGTGTAAGAAAGTGGTCCAGCTTCATTCTTTTGCATGTTGCTGTCCAGTTTCCCAACACCAGTTGTTGAAAAGAATGTCTTTTTTTCATTGGTTATTCTTTCCTGCTTTGTCAAATATTAATTGACCATATAGTTGTGGGTTCATTTCTGGGTTTTCTATTGTTTCTTTGCCCTGTGTGTCTATTTTAGTGCCAATACCATATAGTTTTGATTACTGCAGCTTTGTAATACAGCTTGAAGTCCAGAATTGTGATGCCTCCAGATTTGGTTTTCTTTTTCAAGATTGCTTTGGCTATTCAGGGTCTTTTGTGGTTCCATACAAATTTTAAGATTGTTTATTCTAGTTCTGTGAAAAATGCTGTTGGTATTTTGATAGGGATTGCTTTAAATGTTAAATTTATTCAATGAATTTTTAAACTATATCAAATTAAGTTCTAGATGTTTATTGTATTGTTTTCTTTATATATTTAATTCTCTGTTGTAATTCTCTATTCTTTTATCTATTTATCAAGTTTTATCAAGTTCTTTCCTTGTTTCCTTGAAAATACTAATCATAGTTATTTTGAAGTCCTTTTATTTCCAGTGTCTGTATTATTTCTGAAACTTTTCTCTTGCTGTTTCCTTTTGTTTTTAGGCAAATTATTTTGCCTCTTTGCATAACTATTAGTTGTTTATTATTTATGTAAAAAAATGTAGATCCTTTAGATTGTATTATCTACCAGTGTTTGCCCTTTCCTCTTTGGGACTGATATGGAGTGATGGGAGAGCTGATTGCCTTAACAAAATCAAGGATTAAGCTAGATCAAAGTTGATTTTCAGTTTTGATAGGTTCAGTCTACCTTGTTTACCTCTGTTTCTAGAGCTTGATCCTCTTGGACTTTTAATTGAGGCCACTGGATCTTTGTCTCATCAGCTCTGAAACATAGCATCAGAAGTGCTCTCAGAGATTTCCAGCTTCTTTATCCTCCAGCCTGATCCACTTAAGTGTTTGGCAAATATCTCAAGTGGGAAGCTGACCTTTTATTTTAGGTCCTCAATTTCCAATTTTATCACTTTAGTACTAATAGTGTCTGAAATCCCTATCTTTTTTTACTCCCTTGCTCTCCACCCCCATCCTAGTGTTCTGTTAAGCCCACGTCTGAATTTTCAGCCTTTAGATATAACCAGTATAGATAGATGTCCTCTCCCAGTCCCCAGGGAAAAAGTGTCTGTGTTATCTTTAGATTTTATTCTCCATGCCTTCTAGGATTTCATTTTTGCCTGTTATGTTTTTAGTTCCTTTTCTGTTCCTGTCTTTGTTTTTTAAGCCCTGCCAGGCTGAGAGATCTTTCTGCTTTTCAAGTGATTTTGGTTAACCTTCTTAGCTTACCATTCAGTTTCACAATTCAGCAAATGTGTTATGGGACAAACCAGCTGTGTGTTTGAGGTCCCCAAAATGTCAAATTTTCTCTCTCTAGCCCCATGCTACTGACTACAAATTTAGCCAGGTCGGATAATCATCTGCCAGTTCTAGCCTACCCTCTGAACAGTCCCCACTTCCTTGGAAATTTATTCATTTGATCCTTCTATAGCTCTTTGGTACCTTTAATGATTTATAATTTATATGACTTTTCAGATTGTTGTCAGTCTGAATGTTGGCTGTGACCTGCTGTATGCTATTCAGAATCAGAAGTTCCATATGTTCTGTTTTGATAAGAGATTTAAGTGTTTGAGTGTTCCTGATGAGTGATATTTTTCTAAAGTTTGGTAGAGAAAAATGATTAATTATTGGTTGAATACTTTCCCTTTGTATCTGTTACATATGTTTCTAGAATTTTTCTATGATCAGTGAAACTAAGGCCCCTTATAAACCATGGATTCTGTGATAGAAATAACAGATGAACCAAACCAATACAGGAGGTAAAAAGTATAATTTGTATTTTGGAACTGCCTGTGGGCATATGGCTGGCACTATAGGTTTACCAGGAAGCTGCATGTTTCGTTTTGAGAACCACTGTCCCGCACTATTTCTCCTTTTCTCATATGGCTTTTTTTGGTATGGTTTAAAACTGTCAAACAGTTTTACTATTTAATGGAAATTGTAAATTGGTTTAGTCAAATTTTGTTGTGTTTTTATAATGGGTAGAAACCAAATACACATATCATGCATCTGAATTTAGGAATAATTCATTTTATTGTAATTATATACAAAGTGCTTTCAAAGGTATATTTGATTATCTTACATGCAAAAAAAAACCTTTCAGACCTATAAATGAACAGAATTAAACCTTTAAACTTTTTAGTATTGAATAGAGGTTTACCTAAGCAACACATGGTTAAAAGTGTTTTCTTGTCAAAGAAAATAAAATTAGAGCTTGGAGAAATACCTTTAAATTACAATTCATATGAACTAATAGCTTAACCCTAGTTTTGAATGACTGTTACTTTTCCATCTTTAAAAATATGGTTAAATATAAACACATGTGAGAAATGTCCCTTTGGCTTTTATCAAACTGACATTTAAGCAAATTTTTTTCAACCTTACTAAACATTTGTGGTAAAAGGTTTCAAAGCTTTGAATCTTACAATTTGCCTATGGATTTCCCTCCTTGCATTATTCTATTAACATTTGGTCTTAATAAGTATAATCTGTTTAGAATTACTGATTTTTTTTTCATTTATTATTTGTTTAGATGAGAAGTTTAGGAAAGAACATCAAAAACCCTAGTTGGAAGTTATGAATGCTTTCTTAAGGAAGTTAAACTTTTTTGAGTTTTGCCGTAAAGATTTTACTTGTCGTATTTACTTTCTCTATGAAATGTTCAAAACTGTTGATGTTTGTTTCTATGCAATGGTGATACTAACACATTGTGAGATCTTTACCTCCTGATGTATGCCGATTTCTCTTTTTTTTTTCTCCCAGGGGAAGGTAAAAAGAAGCTTTAGTTACTGTGAAAGTGGGAAGCAGTTACACTAAGTTAGAACTAGAAGTTGTAAAGGGTGCTTTTGTGGACATTTTCTTACCATATCTTATCATATCTTACCAATTCTTACCATATCTTATTTATAAGGACACTTTTTTCCATATAAGAATGACTGGTACAAGTTACAGGGTATAGTAATGAATTCTTTCACATTTCACGTAGTATTTGCTTCATATCAGATAGCTAGAAAACAATTGCACATCAAAATTTAGAGAGCTATTTCTGTTAATTTCTCTCTCCCTTTTTCCTTTGTCATCATTTTCATTTTCTTTTGTTTTTCTGGCTTTATAGAATGCTTCTTTTGGATGCATCTTAAAAATAATTAAACCATGGGCACTTGGGTGACTCATTTGTTTAGGTGTCTAACCCTTGATTTTGGCTAAGATCATCATCTCACTGTTGGTAAGTTCGAGCCCTGCCTTGTGCTCTGTGCTGACAGCACAGAGCCTGCTAGGGATTCTTACTCTCAAAATAAATAAATAAACAAACATTTTTTTAAAAGGAAAAAAAAATAAGCCACAGCTACCTTTAATTAAAAAGAAATTCATTCAGTTTTGGGCCACAAGGAGTTTTATTCTAAATATTCTTATTTTTATCGTATGTGATTGTATTATTTTCTTAATTATATTGGATGGATCTCCTAATCCTGCATGCGCCACTTAACAATTGTGAGAAATCCATCAAAAGTCACTTAAAGTAGGCTTGGAGGATAATGACTCTGAATTTCTTCATCCTTAAAACAAAGGATACAAATAGAATCACATATAACCTGCACCTTCAGAATTGCTGAGAGACAGAATATACTAGAAATCTAATTTCTTATAAGTAGAGGAAGAAACATCATATTTCAGTAGAGCTCTTATTGCTTCTATAGGTGTGCACCTTTGGAGAGCAGGGATTTGGGGAGGGGGTGCTTAAGAGACTGTGAAACAGAAGAGAGGGATGTGGAGAATGTAGTTCAAAACAGACACAATCACTCCTGAAAAGAAAAAGCCCAGACACAGGTCCCAGACTGTTGTTGCTTTGGACTTAGAGCGCATCAAGCAGGCCCTCTTACCAGTGCACCATCCCCAGTCCTTTCCAGTTAGATTTCTCTTTTTAATATTTAATGCTTATTTTTGAGAGAGAGACACAGAGTGTGAGTTGGGCAGGGGCAGAGAGAGAAGGAGACACAGAATCTGAAGCATGCTCCAGGCTCTGAGCTGTCAGCACAGAGCCTGATGCAATGTTTGAACCCACAGATTACGAGATCATGACCTGAGCCTAAGATGGACGCTGAACCAACTGAGCCACCCAGGTGCCCCTAGATTTCTATTTTTTGCCCTTTAAGGGGCTTGTCCAGCATAAGTACTGAATCCTATCCTGGACCTCAGAGCCAAGGATCTAACTGGAGAAGAAGAGAGATACATAATGGGAAAAAGATAACAAATAATGGGAGAAGACCATGGCTTTGAACTGTGTTAGATTGGAATTGGAGATATCCATATGAACTGATAAAATCAAATGATTTCACAGATACAAACTTCAACTTCTTAGGAGGTTTTCACTGAGATATTATAAATAATAAAAGTGCATTTTATACAATCTTTTTAAATGATTTGTGAAAACTAAATATGTATCTATAGAGAAAAAGAAAAATGTTAAAAATGTTAAAAACTGATCAATCTTGGTAAAAGGTATATAGGTATTCTCTGTATTATTCTTTAGTGTTTCCATAGTTTGAAGTTATTTCCAAATCAAAAGTTTAAAAAGTAAGCCACTAAGAGTCTAAATCTGAGTCTTAGAAAATTGGGATATTTGAATTCAACTTACTTGTCTCATAGGCTTGTTTTGAGTTTCAAATGTGTTTCACATGTATCTATGAGTGTCCCTGTGTATGTCTTTCTGTGTAGGTAGGTGATATGTATATATGCGTATACATACATGCAGAAAGAGAGAGACTTTTGGAATTTCCTCTTTCTTTTTTTCTAGATAGTATATTATTCTTATTTAAATTGCCTATATATTTGCCATATCCAGAATGTCAAATAAATGGAATCATACTGTATTGTAGCCCTTTTATGCCTGGCTTCTTTCACATAGCATATTTTGAGATTCATCTCTTTTCTTGAATGTATTATTTGTTTTTATTACTTGATGAGCTTGCCTTACATGGATATACCACAACTTGTCCATTCACTACTTGATAGGCATTTGGGTTGTTTTAAGTGTTTGGTGATTATAAATAAATAAAGCTATTCTAAAGAGTCATGTATCTGAGTTGTCTGGTGACTGTATGTGTAATTTCCTAAGAAATTTCCAAATTGTTTTCTAAGGAGGGTGTGTCGTTTTTTATTTCCATCAGCAATTTATGAAAGTTTCAGTTGCTGTACATCCTCATCAGCATTTAATATTGCCACTTTTTTTAAGTCATTCTAATAGATGTATTTCCTTATGGTTTTAAGTTGGATTTTCCTTAATGACCAATGATATTAAAATCTATGCTTATTTGTCATCTGTATCTTTTCTTTGGAAATGTTGCTATTAATTTTTTGCCATTTTATTGGATTTTTTCCTCATTAATGAGTTTTGAAAGTTTTTAATATATATTGGATATTATATCCTTTGGAAAGTTAATATTTATAATAAATATTGAAAAGTCTTCTATAACAATAAGTATATTTTGAAATAGTAGGTCAATCATATTTAAGTCAGAAATTATGAACAATGCTTTGGTACCCTTATTTGCTAGACTTACTATGCAAGACTCACTATTCAGACTAAACATAGGTTGTCAGACTTGTCAGGAATTAATGTTATATAATATGAATATAATAGCTTAGTAACAAAATAAGTCACCTTTTCAGGAATGTCAGAAAATAAAAAAATTATATTTCAAAAATTTCCTATTAAGTTTCTCACATATAATTTTGCCATTGGTCTTGCCAACTTACAGTATTGTCTGAGTTATTTGATTAGGCTTAAAAAAAAGTTATTTGAAAGAAGTTTCTTAACCTAAAAACTGAATGAAGAAGATAGGAATTCAAAATACCCTAGATTTTGAAGCTTTTTTTGAATCTTCCAAATTGAACTGGAGCATTTTGATCCTTAGGTTACGGGAGTAAGGCTTTTTCATGTGATTTTTTTTTTTTTTTTTTAACATTTAATTTTGAGAGAGAGAGACAGAGTGCAAGTGGGGGAGTGGCAGAGAGAGAGAGGGCGACACAGAATCCAAAGCAGGCTCCAGTTTCTGAGCTGTCGGCACAGAGCCTGACGCGGGGCTTGAACTCACGAAAGAGAATTCATGACCTGAACCAAAGTCAGATACTTAAGCAACTGAGCCACCCATGCGCCCCTCATTAGATTTTAAATGTATGGATCATAGTGGTATTAAGAGTCCTGGGATTTTCTAAGGTATAGTGAATATACACTGTTTCATTATCACCTTCTAAAAAAGATTGTCCTCCTTACCTTTCACACCCCTGATTTTCTTTACTCTTGTGTAGTGGGTATTCTTTAGTTGTGAGCACTAAATTTTCTAAGCAGAGCAGGGTTATTGCATTGTATATATTGTGTGAGACTTTGTATGTATTTATGCTGTTATTAATCTACCTCTTAAAATGCATTGAAACATCAGTTACTGTTTGTTCCTCATTTTACAAAGTGGAAACTAGTTGGGGCACCTGGGTGGTTCAGTCAGTTAAGTGTCAGACTTCGGCTTAGGTCATGATATCGCAGTTCATGAATTCGAGCCCTGCATCAAGCTCTGTGTTGTCCAGCTCAGAACCTGGAGCCTGCTTCAGATTCTATGTCTCTCTCTCTGTCTCTGCCCCTCCCCTGTTTGCACTCTGTCTTTCTCTGTCTCAAAAATGAATAAACATTAAACAACTTTTTAAAAAAGTGCAAACTAGTTGGAAGTCTTAGGAAACAATGAGTACACTTTAATAATCAGCAAAACTAGCTGCTCTCTTTTCAGTTATAGCATCAGTTAATTCTGTTCCACTAAAATTTTCAGTTACTGACCTTCCCATAACTTATCTGCTCATGTTGTACTTAGTACAATTACTGTTTCTGAAAAGGTGAATCTCTTTGTAATATACCTTCCCACATTTATTTCTATTAATAGTTGTACCTTGATACCAGTGCTAAAGGGATTTATTCTAATGGCAGATTATGTTACTTTGTTTAAGTTAGTCATTGAGTCACTGCCCAGCTTTCTACATTTACAAGCTGTTTTCTGCTGCTAGTAGCCTGCTTATGATCTTCAATATTATTTTTATTTTTACAGGAAGTCAGTGCTATCTTTTAGTAGATTTTAAATTCCATATGTGATCATTTCTTTTCTTTTTTTTTTCTTTTGGGCAGAGAGAGTGATCATGATCGGGGGAGAGGGGCACAGGGAGGAAGGGAGAGAGAGAGAGACAGAGAGACAGAGAATCTTAAGCAGGCTCCTCACTGAGTGTGGAGCAGGGCTCTATCCCACAACCCTGGGATCATGGCCTGAGCCAACATCAAAAGTTGGATGCTCAACCAACTCAGCCATCCAAATGCCCCACCATATATGATTGTATCATTTGATATCTTTTCTTGTGTATAGTACCATGCTGAGGTGGTCTTGTATCTCAGAAGATTTAATATTAAACCCAGCATCAGAAGACTAGTGGTCACAGCTTTGCCTACCAAACATTAGTGTTTGAAAGTTTCTCCACTTCCTTGTATGTTACTTTTCTTCTCAAATAGCAAAACATATAGATAGCTATCGTATTAATTGTCAGGAATTATCAGTTGTTTATAAAGTAATAATATGTGATATGAGAGTGGAAAGCATTACTTAGAATTTCAGTTCTATTCATTATCAGAACAAGTACAAAAACTTCTTTAGGAGTATATGGCATATTGCTTTTTTTTTTTTTTTTCTTGAGGCTAGTCCACAAGAAATTCTGAATTACATTCCAGTGACATTAATTTATATTTAAAAGTTTTCTTTAATAAAACCACTTTCATTATAAAATGAATATAAGCACATGAGTAAATGGTAGGAAATATAAAAAAGGAGAAAGCTTATATAAAAAATACCTTTGGCATGTTAATGTATTTTCTTCTGGTCATTTTTGTTAATAATTTCAGTAAAAAATAATGAACATGTGAAATGCATGTCTGATTGTTCTGAACATCCATTCTTTTGTTTTTTGTTAATTTGTCCATTTATCTGAGCCTTAATATTTTCATTTCTCTTCCCTATGAGAATATTAAATTAACATTTTAAAAATTGAATTAATTTATTAAAATACCAAAATACATAATAATATCTTAAGATATTTTTTTAAATTATATAAAGTAAATGTAATAACCATTTTTCATATTGTAAAATTTCTTTATATTTAATTTGCTTGGATTTGTTTAATTTTGGTTTTATACAGAAAAATTTTAAGTATTTTTACATTATCAAATTTGTTTTTATTCATTTTTTTACTTCCATTGTTTGGAAACTCTCATCTAGAAGTTGGATAAGCACCGAATCCAGTTTTTCTGTAGCATTTTATTTAAGTAACATTCTCTCTGGAAGTTTTTAAACATGAAAGCTGTATATATTTTATTAATTTGGGTTTCACAAATAGACTGCTAGTAGGAAAATGGATCAGCTATTGTTCTTTCACTTCTGACAGTCATTTGATTGAAGTGTTAGATATGCCCACTCCATTTAGACAAAGAAGCTTAACCAAAAGGAGAAAGTAAGAATGAATCTATTATGTACTAAATTGCCACTTTACTCCCTGTAGAAAAAAATCACATAATAGAAATATGTTGAAGTTTCCCATAAAATATAAAGCTTTTAAACAATTTCATCTCTAAACAACATAGGAAATACTTAATATTTTCACATAATTGATTAGATTATTTACCTATCAAATTATAATCATAGTTTGAAGTTCATTAATGTTTCAGCCTGAATTTATGGTTTTGTTCATTAAAGATACATAGTCCTTCATCTTTTCGAGGTATTTTCCATTGACTACATTGATAGTTTTGACACAAAGTAGACCATTTACTGACAAACAAAATTTTGTGTCAGCTAGAAAAGTATAGAGAGAAAATCTGGTTGTAATTTATGTTCCTAATCCCTGCAAGAGATAAAAAGAAACAAATCTTGCCTCCTTAGAATCACTTCCCTAAATAGAAATGTTTCTTGGTTTGTTTGTTACTATATAGAAATTCCCTTTGTTCCATACAATTTCTTTTCTCTCTTGTATTTACCTTCTCAACATCATCCACTTGGTCATCCAAACTAGAAATCTCAGAATTGTCATCCCTCTACCACATCTTCTGCTTCCAGCTATTTATCACGTGTTATGTCTTCAACTTCAGAAATGCTTCCTTAGTTTAATAATTTCTCTCTAGCATCTTAGCTCAACATCTGATCTTTGGTATGAACTATTCGAAAAGTGGCAATCTGCCTGTCTTTATTCTACACTGTCCTCCAAACAGCGCTGACTTCATTAAACAACAACAAAACAAGTCTGTTTTTCACACTGTTGGCAAACAGAGTTTAGTAATTTCTCCTTGCGTACTGAATAATGTCTACATTTATTAGCGTGCAGAGAGAGTTATGTTTGTCAGTTTTTACTACTTTGATTTTGACCTATATTTTAGTCTGTGTTTAAATTGTTTCCTGAATATGTCATATTTTTGTTTTACCCTCAGTCCTGAATATTTTTTCTCCCTTATCTGTCAAATTCAGTTCAAGTGTTAAATTTTTCCTGCCTCTTTCATTCAGAATCACTCACTTCTCTGCTCTATGTTTTATTCTGCTTTGTCCTATATGTAGTTCTTTTTAAATACTTATGTAGAAAATTGTTATGTTCTTCCACTATAAAATGAAGTAAAAAGTGTCTTCATTACAAAGCAGTTTATTATGCTTATTACACAGTCGAAATAAATGTATACAAGATCCATAATTCCTCCTACTTTGGAGCTAACCACTGTTACCTCCTTGGTTGTACTTTTCTAGATCCTTTATATATATTACATATTATTATTATTATAATCATATATTTTATATATTATTTATATATGTATATATACACACACATATATGTATATATTGGGTAATTTTGTTTGTAATATACACAGGTGTATTTTAATTCTATTGGGTTGTATTATACATTTGAAATATATGGAAAATATCAGTAGATAGAGGTCTAACATTTTAAAATATTTAACTCTTTAGTAGAAGCAGTGCATACATACAGTAAAAATGAAGTGAAAGATTAAATACTTCCCCCTAAGACTTAGCCATTCACCAGGATTCATTAGGATTTATTAGGTCAAAGTTTGGAATAAGCCTAAGTTTGCCCATTACTATCCACTGTTATCTGTGCATGTTATGCTGGAGGTCCTCAGTCTTTGCACTAAGGCAAGAAAAATAGAGAAAAAATTGTCACTGTTCACAAAAGTTATGTCCGACAAAAACAGATAATTATTGGAATTAGAGATGTTAGCAACTTGGGTAGGTAAAAATTGTTATATAAAGAATTATATTTCTGAACACCAGCAACAAATAAAAACTAGGTTTAAACAAATATTACTTCTAGTAGTATTAAAGCAGGAAATAATAGTGACTTGAATAGAAGATGCACAAGATTTATGGCAAAAATTATGAAACTAATTGAGAAGTACTAAAGACCTAAATAAATATATTGTGATGCACACTGTGATCAGGTATTAGTTTAATATTAGAAAGGTTATAACTTCCATATATATCTTTAATACAGTCCTAGTCAAAATCACTACAAATTGTTATTTGGAAATTGACATCTAGTTGTACATTTATATAGAAGTACAAAGGACCAAGAATAATATTCAATGACGAAGAACAAGATGAAGGTACTTGCTTTTCATTAAGACTTACAAGGCAATAGTAATTAAGACAAAATGCAGATTGTGCAGGGGTAGAAATGTACATCAGTGAATCAATTAAGAGCCCAGAGATGGTCAAGCGTACATATATCATTATGTCTGCCTGCCTTTCTATCTTCTATTTATTTATGGTGATGATGCCTCTGGCCATCACACAAAAAGCCCAACAATGTAACTTCCCTTCTTCTGCACTCCAGAGCTACAAATACTAACAGTTAATGTTTTTAGTTTATCATTATAAAATTTATATAATGTAGTTATATTCCTTAATTAACAAATTTACATGTCTATGGACTCTTCCTCTGGAAGATGAACAATATAGTGCACTTGTACTATTTTTCTCTTTTTCCTTCCTCATTGCTTTCTTTATGCTATTTCATACATTTTAATCTTCCTACTGATTGATTTTATGACTTTAAACAGTGTACTTAAAATCCTTTTTGAAAATTTGATTATTAACATTTGAGATACTTATGAACTCTAACTGAAGGAGAGAAAATGAGAAAACTTTTTCTTTCATCTTTCCCTTCTTCCATTCAAAATATCCATGTATATACAATGTTTTTATATTTTGTAAATGTTATTAAGTATTACAAATGTTTGCAATTGTAATTAAATGTTACATGTTTTATCTCAGCATAGTTTCTAAAATTGAAAACCAGACAAAAGGCCTTCATTACCAAATAACTAGGTAACTATTATTCTTTGTAGAACCACGTACTGTAGTGTATGTATGGATTCATAGAAGAGAAATACATTACTTTGTTATTAAAATATTTGCTACTTAAGGAAGAATTTTACATGTAATAAGATTTACTACATGTAATAATTTTACATGTAATGGTTCCTCCTTTAATTTCTTTTTGGACTCCTTTACTTTTTCAAAGTTATACACAGTTATCACTTTTTTCCCTTTTTTTTTGTTGTTGTTGTTGTAAACCCATGCTATCTTCTTTCTTATGTTTTGTTTTGATTGTTACACCTCCTCCTTAGTAACTTTTCTTTTCATAATTGCCAGTACTTACATGTGAAGCTTATATTTTCCTTTATCATGAATTGATAATCTGAGTGGATATTGAATTCTATTTTGAAAATCTTTTTTTTTCTTCTAGCATAGAATATAATGTGGGGGTTTTTTTTGTTTGTTTTTTTTAGCATCCTCTGTTCTTTAAGAAATCTGATGTACTCTGATTCTTACTCCTTTTCAGATAATCTGTTATTTTTCACTCCAGAAGTTCTTAAGGTTTTCTCTTGATATGAAGAATTCTGAAATTGAATAAGTTATTGTCCAAATATGGATCCTAGTCCCCTCCCTAATGGAATTGCTTCACATTTGAACAAATCTGAATATTATATATTTTTTCTCTTTCGAAAACATTTTTTTCTAGAATTTCTTTCTTACCCTTCATTATCTCTAGTCTCCCCATCATTCTTCTTAAATGGATCTTGGGCTACCTGATCCATTCTCTGTGCTTCTTAATTTTTCTTTCATACTCTTCATCTCTTATATTTCCTATGGATTTGGGGCATTTTCCTGGGTATTTTCAGCTTTCTTACCTTCATCTTATTTTTTATCCAAAGCCATTTTTATCGCTCAGGTCCTTCACTCAACTATTGATATTTTTAAAAATTCACAAGTGGTAAAACTAATTTATAGAAACTCTGTTATTTTTTAGTTGCTTCTTTTTCATATAATTAGGCAGGCAGGTTTTTCTGCATTTTTTCTGAGAAAAAAATTAAAAAGGAATGGAAAATAGTGCAGCAGTTCTTCAAAAAGTTCAAAAGTTAATGTTAATAGTTAAAAGTTAAACTGACCCAGTAGTTCCACTCCTAGGCATATGCCCAAGAGAAATGAAAATATTATGTCAACACAAAACCTTGTATGTGAATGTTTATTATGGTATTATCCATAACAAATCAAAAGATGAAAGCAATCTAAGTATCTGGGATGGATGAATGGATAAACAAAATGTGGTATATCCATATAACACAATGTTATTCAGCTAAAAAAAGGAGTAAAGTACTAATAGATGCTGCAGCATGTATGAACACTGATAACATTATTCTAAGTGAAAGAATCCAGTCAACAAAATCATTCACATATTATATGATTCCATTTATATGAAATGGCTAGAATAGACAAAAATACAGACATAAAAAGTGGAATAGCAGTTATTTAGGGTGGGGAAGGATGATGGGGATATTCGGTTTTGGTAACTAAAGGTTTGGGTGTTTCTTTATGAGTTAATGGATATATTCTTGATAGTGGTGATGGTTGCACAATTATGGATATATTTAAAATGATTGGATTGTAGACTTCAAATGAGTGAATTAATAAAGCTGCTACCAAAAAAAGGTTAAAAAAAATTTTTTTTTAACATTTGTTTTTTTTGAGACAGAGAGAGAGCATGAACAGGGGAGGGTCAGAGAAAGAGGGAGACACAGAATCCGAAACAGGCTTCAGGCTCGGAGCTGTCAGCACAGAGCCTGACGCGGGGCTCAAACCCACAGACCGCGAGATCATGACCTGAGCCGAAGTCGGACGCTGAACTGACTGAGCCACCCAGGCACCCCAAAAAAAGTTTTTTAAAGAAAAAAAATTTTCAGGTAGGCTAGGAAGCTACACAATTATTTGGGATATGGAGGACTTTCAACAACAAATTGGAACATTTAAACAAATTGTACTCTTGTAGGTAAGGTAGGAGAGGCTGGACAGTGTTCCAAATGGAGTGTTTAAAGGAATTACTTTTTTATGTCTCCAATCACTGCTTTGTCAATTCTATTATGTTTTCTTTCTGTAAAGTTAGTATTTATTATTTCTTCAATTTGTGGTCTGTGTTTGGCCTCTTTGCGTGCTTTGTGTTATTGTTATACGTTTTTTCATATATAGGTAAATATATAAATATATATGTATAAATATATATAAAACATGTTTTTTGACATCTGGTAAGACTTGGGAAAGTATGCAAACATATGCATCATCATCCATCTTGAAATATGAGGTCCTATAATTTTTATATTTGAACTAATTCCAAAAGTAATATTAATAAACAAAATTTTGGTTTTTATAGAAAACTCTCTTTACTGACTGAAATGATAAAAAATATACCCTGATTTGTGTGTATTTGTAATTAATTAACAAGTAATTTTGATACTGCAGTTCTGATTTTGACTTACCAGTGTGCCATATGTGACCTCTGGCAATCTACTCAAACTTTATGTCTAACTTTTCCCATTTTTTTTTAAGTTTATTTTTTATCTTTTGAGAGAGGGAGAGAGAGAGAGTGAGGGAGAGGCAGACAGAGAGAGAAAAAGATGATCCCAAGCAGGTTTGACATTGTGAGCACAGAGTCCGATATGGGGCTTGAACTCATGAACTGCGAGATCATGACCTGAAATGAAATCAAGAGTCTGACGCTTAGCCAACTGAGCCACCCAGGTGCCCCATTTCCCATTTCTTAAATGAAGGTGTTCTTTTAGGTCCATTTCAGCTCTAGAATTGATCATGTTTACTCTGTTTATTTTGTTATTGAACTCTTCCAGCACCTCCAACAGTACTTTTTTGTAATAAAGGGATATTCTTTATTTGTGTATGACTTTGATAGCCACTATTTACACGTGGCTGCTGAGCACTTGAAGTATGGCTAGTGTGCCTGAAGAACTGAATTTTAATGAGTTAGTTTTTTAATTTAATTTATTTTTTTTCTTTTATTATTATTTTTAATGTTTATTCATTTTTGAGAGACAAAGAGAGACAGAGTGCAAGCAGGGGTGGGGCAGAGAGAGAGGGAGACACAGAATCTAAAGCAGGTTCCAGGCTCTGAGCTGTCAGCCCAGAGCCTGACACAGGGCTCGAACCCACAAACCGTGAGATAGATCGTGACCTGAGCTGAAGTCAGACTCCTAACTGACTGAATCACCCAGGTGCCCCAAGTTAGTTTTTTATTTTAGAGAGCATGCAAGTAGGGCAGAGGGAGAGAGAGAGAGAGAATATCTTAAGCAGGTTCCACACTCAGTGCGAGCCCAATGCTGGGCTCTGTCCACAACCCTGGGATCATGACCTGAGCCAAAATCAAGAGTCAGGTACTCAACCAACTGAGCCACCCAGGTGCCCCTGAAGAACTGAATTTTAAATTTTATTTAACTTTTTTAGTTTAAATTTGAATGTCTGTAGCCTTCCTTGCCTCTTCCAGCTTTTGGTGGGTGTTGGCGTTCCTTGGCTCCTTATCACTCTAGTCTTTGCCTCCATCTTCACATGGTCTTCTCCTTTGTGTCTTTTCTTCTGTCCATTATGAGAAGACTTCTTACTGAACTTAGGCCCCTCCTGGGTAATGTAGGAGGGAAGATCTTATCTCAAGCTCCTTAACTTACTTGTATCTCCAAAGCCTTCTTTTCTAAATAAGGTTACATTCACTGGTTATGGGGGAACATATCTTTATGGAGGCCACAATTCAACCCACTACAAATACGATCCAAAACCTTTGGAGGAATTGGCTTTTGACAGTGGAGGGACCTCAAATGAGCCTAGCACTTGATCACTGTATATTTACTTTATCCATTCACTCTCCCTTTCTTCTCCACTCTCTAACATCACGCTTAGCTGATATCTGTCTAGTTCAGAAAGTAAGTAGAAGGGGGCACCTGGGTGGTCAGTTGGTTCAGCATCGACTTCAGCTCAGGTCACGATCTCATGGTTTGTGGATTTGGGCCCTGTATCAGCCTCTGTGCAGACAGTGTGGAGCCTGCAGCCTGCTTCAGATTCTGTGTCTCCCTCTTTCTCTGCTGTCCTCTGCTCATGCTCTGTCTCTTTCTCTCTCTCTAAAAAATAAATAAACATTAAAAAAAAAAAGTACCTAAGTAGAAGGGAACTTCCCTTGAGCTACTGCAGCTACCTACCTCTGCATCTGTGCCTATATATTTTGCCTTTTCTACTGTTATTATTACATTGTTATTATTAGTGGCATACGAATTCTGCTGTCAAAATTCTGGGCAGGTTTGCTAGTTGTGTTTATTGTCATCTCAGTGTTTTACAGATGGAATCCCAAGGTAGTTGGATGTATGGGAGTGGGTATAACTCCATTTTTCCTATTCCTAATATAACCATATCTGTATTTGTCTTTTTGGTATTTTGAGGTTCTGTGAAATGTTTCATTTTAGTGAAAGGATCTACTTCTGTACTTTGTTTTTAAAGTTTTGAAAATAGTTGTCAATACTGAAACCTTCCTTGAATATTCTATTCATATCCCAATCTCCCTTTTTTGACCAACCTCCTCTAGCACTTGCTGTCTACATTCCATATATTCTGTTTTTTGATAATTTGATGGTTTCTAATTTTCTGTATTTTCTCGTGTGTATTCATCCTTGTCTCCCTCCAAAGCTTCTTAGTCCTTTGAAATTAAGGTACATACTTACGCCCTTTGGATATCTCTAACATGCTAAAGACATGCAGTAAGGAATATTGATTTGAAATCCAGGTTAATAAAGGCCATCTAATTTGAGATTTATTCAAATCAGTGTCCGTAGTTTTTTGCCTGGGTACATGAAGGTTTCATGTGTAGTGGATGTATGTATTTTCCTGGAGAGAAGTTCTATAGCTTTTATCAGATGCCAAAATAATGGCTTTAGATATTTAGATATTTAGATAAAGCTTTAGATCATTACTGTCTGTGTCTTCATATGGCAGATACAGAAATTATGTCACCAAGCAGCTTGCCTAGAATCATACCCCAATGTGTGGTTTCCCAGTTCTTTACATTTTAAACTAATTGTCTTTATGATATCTAAAACTTTTTAAACTTACTAGAATTTACATTTGTAAGGATTCTAGAGATCAACATTTAATATGGGAAAATATGCATTGCTTATAAGTAATAATTTATGAATTTGTATTTTTACCTTTTTTAGTATAGTGGTTAATTATGGACAGTTTATATATTTTAAATTCTTATAATTGTACATTTGTAGAAAAATTTTCATAAGTACAAATTCAGCATGCTTGTTTTTCATATATATTTTAATTCATTTATTCAACATAATTATATAATTGAAAATATTTTACTAATGGTGATTCAGTGTGCTTCTAATCAGAAAAATTTGCATTGTGACAACTGACAGATGCTAACTTACTTTTTTCTACTGTGATTTTCTTGTAGGTTTGATGAGCTTGTAAAAAAATTCAAAGTCGAATATCATGCTGGTGGTTCTACCCAGAATTCTATTAAAGTGGCACAGGTTGGTTAATTATTTTAAAAGTTACAAAGAAATAGATTCGAAATGATTCTAGATTTATGGTCATTGTACATAATTGTTCCAATCTATATTTTATTGCTACAGAATAGTTTTGTTGGTTTTGAATTGGGATTTTAGCAATCATTGTCCATCTAATCAGCAAAAATTATCTTACTTTAATTGGTATTCCTTTGATTATTGGTAAGCTTAAACATGCTTTAATATGTTTATTGTTCACTTATATTTCTTCTTAATTACTTATTGAATTCATTCACTGTTTATTTTATAATTTTTAATGTGTTAATGACTTATGGAAATACTTTATATTTTATGGAAATTATCTGTTGAAAGTAATTATTATTCATACTTAAAATCTGCTTGTGGTGTATTTTACTGTGCCAAAGTTCTTAGTTTTTTAAATATAATTAAACTTTATGGCTTTTCTGAATTTTCTTTATCTTAACAAAACTTAAATTTACCCATTTATGGACAGGAATTGTGGCTCTCCTCTACTTAAAAATACTAATTTCAATCTAGCCCTCAGTTGAAGATTTTGTTTGCTTTTCAGTTCCCCTAATATTTTGAGAGTACTTTTCCTTTCCATCTGACTGATAATCCAAATACATAATTACCAAATTATAATTTGTGTCTAGGATAACCACAGTTTTCAAAAACAGTACTTTAGAAGTACTTGCCTTTAGAAGGACAATTTCTCAGATTATCCTTGAAAGTCAGTAATAGGAGGAACTGATTCATTTGTATATAAAGCACATATTTATTGAGCTCCTGGTATATGTGCTAGTCATTGTGCTAGGTAACTTAAGTTCTCTTGTCTAAATTTTTTTTTTTTTAAATTTTTTTTTTTTTTTCAACGTTTATTTATTTTTGGGACAGAGAGAGACAGAGCATGAACGGGGGAGGGGCAGAGAGAGAGGGAGACACAGAATCGGAAGCAGGCTCCAGGCTCTGAGCCATCAGCCCAGAGCCCGACGCGGGGCTCGAACTCACGGACCGTGAGATCGTGACCTGGCTGAAGTCGGACGCTTAACCGACTGCGCCACCCAGGCGCCCCTCTCTTGTCTAAATTTTAAGAAAAATCTGAAAATATAGTTAGAACCTTAGAGTGGCTGATCCTGATATGGTCTTAGTTATATCTAATTCTGATATGGTCTTGTTGAATGAGGACATTGAGGTTTAGTTTAGAGTGGTCTAAAAAGTATAGGCAAATACACTAGAAAGGAGTTGACAGGGATACCCACCAGGGAAAGTACTGGGTTTTGTTTTGTATTAATGTGTTTGATTGGTTGGTTCGGGATTTTTCTTTCCATTCGAGTTCTCCTTCACCCACAAAACAACTTGATTATTGATTTCCATTTTTTCTATCACTCTACGTTATTAAAGAAGCACGTACTGGGCAGCAACTATAAGCCCCATAGACCTATACTCACAATGTCTGCCAGATTCTGTGAACTGGAGATCTAAAATAGGATAAAATATATGATATGGTAAGAATTCAGGGATCATCTATTCACAGACACTTAATTCTACATATTTTTTTAATGGTATATACCATGTGAAATATATATTTTCTGTATCTATGTGTTTTATATAATACATATTTTGAAATATTCAGTTCTTCCATTGAAATAAGAAAAGCAGGGTGGATAGGATTCATAGATAATAAACTGGTAGCTTATAAGATTGAGACAAAAGTCATGGGATTTTTTTTAAGTATAGATAGTAAATAATCAAGTAGTTTGGGAAATAGGTGAACATTCAGCTAGTTGAGGTCCTTTATAACTTGATTGCATCCTAAGGTGTTATACCGTGAGTGTTAACTTAACCCCAGCTTTTCCCCTTGCTTCCTGCTGTTTGTTTTAAATGAATAAATGTGTAATGTAAACATCATGATTTAGTTGGTAGGCCCTTTTTGTTCTTTGCCCTCTGGAATAGCTGGCGTATTTATGTACGTGGAGGTACATAGTGCTTCAAGGTAACTTCCCCACACAATACCAAGGTTAGGTGAATTTCTCCTTGTTCTGTGGTTTAATAATACTTTACATGGTAGCTGTGGAAAAATATGTCAAAGGGAAATATAATGAAAGGGAGCATTAATTTGCAAAGATCAAAACTTCTATGAAAGAAGAACTAAAAGTCATACAGGGAATAAAGTTTAACATTTCACAATCAGTGTAGAGCTCATTTTGATGGATCTAACCAACAACCACACTTTGACATATCCATCGATATGGCAAATCATATCAACAAGAAAATGTTCTGTTTAGTTCTTAGATACTTTGATTTGTTAAGTCCGTTAAATCATATTCTTAAAGATTTTAGTGAAACCACAGGCAACATAAAACAAGATTGTTGAGATGTCCAAATATAATTCTAGACTTTACTCATCTGTGTATTTGACAGACAGTGCAAATTTAAATTTTGGACAATTTCATTCAGTGTAATTTTTTTTTAAAAAATAAAATAAAAGATCTTATCTGCAAAGTGTTTTGCGCCCTTTGTATATAGCACTGCTAAAATGTGATGTGATTTGCTTACTTCTGATATTGAAGCTTTCATAGTGAACATTTTAGGGCACTTTTCAATGTTCTCAATATGTACAGGTACACTTAATGTGATTTTTGACTTTAAAGAAATGGAAGGAGATAGCCTCCTTGGACATGTGCCTAAAGAATGGCTATAATTGTTGTTGGACTTAGAAAAGATATCCTGCAGTAAAATATTTTTAAAGTGTGAGACAGGAAGAATGTCCTTGTCTAATTTGGCAATACATTGAGGATGAGAACGGAGAAAAAGATTATACTAAAACAGCAATTTTTATGCCATTTCTCCAAAAATGTTTGATGATATTTGAAGAAGCCATAAGGAGACTAGAAAAAACTTATACAACAAACAAATGTCTCATTTTTTGTGTAACATGACTGCTTCCTAACTCAAGGTGGAGAAAAAAAGTAACCACAAAAGGACAGCCAAGTTAAATAAGATCCTCTCAATGTCTTTACTAAAACTGTAACTCATTTGGAATGCAACTTTGATAACATAAATTGAAATTACTAGTGTGCTTCTGAAATGATATTTATTTTACACATGGAAAGCAAAGATAATTAATCTATCAATGCAAAAGACATGATTGATTAACAGTTGGAATACCAAAACAAGCATTTAGATTCAAAATAGATGGATGTTTTGTGGAGTTTGAAACAATTTCTTACATATCTAAGTACCTGCCATTACTAGTAATTACAATCCTAAGTATTCTGTGCTTATTGAGAGGGTATTTAGCTTGATATCATCACAGGACTGACACCAAGAATATGGACTTGATACAAGCAGAGTGGTCAAAATGAAATTTACATTTAACGATACTCAATTTTACCACACTAAAAAGAAGGGTTCTACTCGGTACAGGGAAGTGTTATTATTGGAAAGGAGACACAAAGCATGAAACTATTTTATTTCATAGGACTAAAAGAAACATGTCATTGTTATTTTTTCTAAATACTGGTAATATTTGTTTAATCCCACTTTTTTTTTCTCTTCTTTTAAAAAATCTTAGGGGGCACCTGGGTGGCCTCAGTCGGTTAAGCGTCCGACTTCGGCTCAGGTCATGATCTCACAGTCCGTGAGTTTGAGCCCCGTGTTGGGCTCTGTGCTGACAGCTCAGAGCCGGGAGCCTGTTTCAGATTCGGTGTCTCCCTCTCTCTCTCTGACCCTCCTCTGTTCATGCTCTGTCTCTCTCTGTCTCAAAAGTAAATAAACGTTAAAAAAATTTTTTTTTAATCTTAGTTACATTTATATATATTAAGAATATAAAATGTGGCCTATAAAATTTAAATTCCAATAGAGTTAAAAAAAAGATAAAATAAGTTGCTGAATTTATTTTATCAAAAGAAACATAATAATGATTATTATATTTTCTCACACATATTTTTTGATTAGTCCTACTTTTTATTTTTACTGATTGCCACTGTTAATTGTTCCTGTTGTTTCATTTAAATAGCACTCATGTTACAGAAAAGTAAATAATGCAGAATAATATGTTCTTTCAAATAGGTACTGTATTGGTTTACTCAGGCTGCCATAACAGTACCACAGACTGAGTGGTTATCCAAGAGATATTTATTTTCTAATAGTTCTGGAGGTGAGAAGTCCAAGACTGAGATGTCAGCAGCTTTAATTTCTTCTGACTCCTCTCTCCTGTTGCTACCTCTTCACATAATTGTAATTCTGTGCATACCCCTGGTGTCTATTTGTTTGTATCTAACTTTATAAGGACAATGGTCAAATTGGATTAGGATCCATCATAAGGGCCACATGTTAACTTTTTTATCACTTTAAAGGCCCTTTCTCTAAATACAGTGCATTCTTAAATTCTGGGGCTTAGGGCTTCAACGTATGAATTTGGGGAGGACACAATTCAGTCCATGTCAAGTACTCATTTGTATGTTTTCTATTTTTGGTAGTGTACCATTTTGATTTTCTTATTTTCTTTTGTGTATGTGTTTTAGTTATTTTCTTAGTGACTACTTTGGGGATTACAATTAACATACTAAACTTATAACAACCTAGTTTAATTACTACCAACTTAGTTTCAGTGGCATACAAACAGTCCCTTCCTTTGAAAAGTCCCTTTCCATCCTCCCCCTTTATATTGTTATTGTCAGTAATTACATCTTTATACATTGCCCATTAATATAGATTTATAATTATTTTATTCATTTGCCTTTTAATTCCTACAGGAATAAAACAGGAGTTGCAAACCAAAAGTGTGGTAATACTGGCTTTTATATTTACCTATACAGTTACCTTTACCAGTGTTCTTTATCTTTTGTTATGTCTTCAGTTTACTATCTAGTGTCCTTTCATTTCAGTCTCAAGAACTCCTTTTAAGCACGTCTTGCAAGACAAGTCTACTATTAACAAACTCCTTTAGCTTTGTTTATCTGGGAATGTCTCAATTTCTCCTTTATTCTTAAAGAATAGTTTTGCTGGATATAGAATTGTTGGTTTACATTTCTTTTAGCATTTTATTTTATTTTATTTTATTTTATTTTATTTATTTATTTATTTTTAAATGTTTATTTATTTTTGAGACGGAGAGAGACAGAGCATGAATGGGGGAGGGTCAGAGAGAGGGAGACACAGAATCTGAAACGGGCTCCAGGCTCTGAGCTGTCAGCACAGAGCCCGACGCGGGGCTCGAACTCACGGACCGCGAGATCATGACCTGAGCTGAAGTCGGCCGCTTAACCGACTGAGCCACCCAGGTGCCCCTCTTTTAGCATTTTAAATATCATCTCACTGCTTTCTGGCCTCCGTGGTTACTGATAGTCAGCTTTTAATCTTATTTATCCACTTCTCTCTCTGTTTTTAAGATTCTTTCTTTGTCTTTGATAGTTTGGTCAAGTCTTAGTATGGATCTCTTTGAATTCATATTCCTTGGAGTACATTGGGCTTCTGGATGTGTAAATTCATGTATTTCCTCAAAAATGGGAAGTTTTAGGCCATCTTATTTTTAAATATTTTGTATTTGCCTCTCTCTTTCTCCTTGGATTTCCATAATATGTATGCTGGTCTGCTTGATGGTGGTGGTTGTCGTCGTCTTCTTCTTCTTCTTCTTCTTCTTCTTCTTCTTCTTCTTCTTCTTGATGTTTCTGTAGAACAGGTTTTGAGCTACCAGTTTGTTCCACAGTTATTTATCATATTAAAAATTTTTTTTTGTCTGGTATGTTCATTCTTGGATTAGCATTCTAAAAACTTGCTTACTCTACCTTAAGACCAGTGGCTTATTGTTTCATATTCCCACACTGGGCTATTAGTTTTCTTAAACCTGGACTACTTAACTTACTTACCTCTTTGCAGTCCTTATTTTATGCTACTGTGTACTCTCTCAAAACCTAGATCCTCACAACAGCTTAGGAGATAGACCAGATGATGTCTTCGTTTTAGTGATAAGGAAGGATTTTGATTAAATAAGATAGACAAAAATATGCCACGATAAGTAACTAGGTAAAGCAGAATTTAAAACCAGGTGTTTTAACTGGAACTTCTGATTTCTCTCCTTACTGGAGATTTTTCTCTCTTCCTTAGAGGACTTCAGTTTTGACTCGTCTATATGTGTGAGGTTTTGAGTGTTTTCATAAACCCTCTCCACTTCTTCCAGTCAGCTTTAATTTTGAAAGAATTGGAGGTTGTCAGGGAAAATCAAGTATCCATCATTTTAAATGTAGTTCTGAGTAAACCAACTTGTTCTTTCATGCTTCTTAGAGACAGCAATTTTTCTTGATGTTTAGATACCTTTTTGATCCTTGGACATTTATGCTTTTTTCTGAATAATTAAATTTTTTAGAAGCCTGATGACCAGGTATGTGAGGTATTCCAAAGTATTTCTATGTTGTTTTAAGTTATGTAGGTTCACTTGTTTTTATGTTTCTTGCAAGTTAATTTACTGATTTTTCTAATGTTCTGTAGTCGTTAAAAGTTTGTTATTGTTCTGGGCATCTAATCAAATATTTTTTTTTTTTTAATTTTTTTTTTCCAATGTTTATTTATTTTTGGGACAGAGAGAGACAGAGCATGAATGGGGGAGGGGCAGAGAGAGAGGGAGACACAGAATCGGAAACAGGCTCCAGGCTCCAAGCCATCAGCCCAGAGCCCGACGCGGGGCTCGAACTCCCGGACCGCGAGATCGTGACCTGGCTGAAGTCGGACGCTTAACCGACTGCGCCACCCAGGCGCCCCAAATATTTTAAGTGTCTTCTTATCCTTTGTTAACTGAACTATAAGCAGATCATCATTAGAATTGTTGAACAACAAAACTCAACCAAGTAAATTTGAAGCTCTAATTGGCTTCTTTAAATGATTTGTGAATTAGGCAGCATCCCATCTCACAAGTAGAGGAGAGCTCTGTTGAGCTGCAGGAAAGGAACAGTTTTTATTTTATTTTTATTTTATTTCATTTCATTTCATTTTTTAATTTTTTTAATGTTTATTTTTGAGAAACAATGCAAGTGGGGGGTGGGCAGAGAGAGAGGGGGACAGAAGATCTGAAGCAGGCTCTGTGTTGACAGCAAAGAGCCAGATGCAAGGCTTGAATTCCTGAGTTGTGAGATCATGGCCTGAGCTGAAGTCGGAGGCTTAACCAACTGAGCCACCCAGGTTCCCCAGGATCAGTTTTTAAAGGCAGAAAAGGAATAGAAAAAAAGGAAACTATTAGGAAAGAATGTTGCCCTCCTAAGGGGAATGAAAAGGGTCTATCAGTACATTTCCCAGTGCTGACCAGGAAATTTCATATTGACTGGTTAAATGTTACATTTTTGGGGGTACGGAAACTGCAGTTAGGTTAGGTATTAAGTCTTGATTTGCTCACGTGGGGCTCTTAACATAAGTGACTTCATTTTTGGCTTGTGGTTTTTCTTTTTAACAGAGTAAATTATTGCTTCTCTCTGTTATCCCCCAAAATGTTGAGGCTATATGAATTTTTATGACTCTATTCAATAATTAAGAGTAACCATTTTTCTATTATTTTAGTACCTGCCATCTTTGTAAATAAAGCATATTTTTCTCTCATTTGAAGCAGAGATCTTTGGGATGAGTGTAATGCCCCTGATTTCGAATCCGAGAGACCACCAAGGAGCCGATACTGATGCAAACGCACGAGGGTTTATTTGCAAGCTCGAGCTTGGGCCCAAGTATACCCGACACAGGGGAGCAGGGACTTGGTCCCCTAGGTTATGAGGTGTAGCAGTTTTATGGGGGCCGGTGGCCAATGAGATTGTAACACACACAGAAAGTTGTACATTCATGTCAGTCCACACGCAGGTGGCCAATTGAATTACAATTTACCCTATAGTAACTGTTTGAACTAGCCTATCACTCTGGTCGGAATTGGCGCGCAAGTTTGGCGAGCAAAAGGCGGGGTTTACATTCTTTGGCGGTTAGGGGTTCGCATTCCTAAATGAGCCAGTTTCCAGTAAGGGTGTGCTCAGCGGCTTGACTAGGGTGGGGGAGTGTCTTAAGCAATAAGTAGGTCATGTGGGGGTTATACATGAGATGGTGGGTGTAGCACAAAATGGAGTTAGTCTTGCTCTGCTTGTCTAGGGGTAGGGGATTTTTGTAAAATTCCTTGGGTCCCACATGAGATAATACTTCTTTATTTGCTGTAGTCTAAATCATTTCATGGAAACTACTAAAATTGTATATGTTCCTTACCCCTCTTTCTATTTGTCTTTCGTTAGTAGCAATGACACCTCTCATTACAGATGTTGTTCCTTGATCACATGTATAAAACTATCAGTAATAGATCTGAATTTTTTCTTCACATAAGCATTAAACATTTAACTTGGTCTCTTCTTGAATTCTTATATCCTTACCTCTGTCTTTTAAGTCCTAACCTGGTTCTCTGATCATCAACTTTCTGGTTTTCCAGTTTCTCCTCTCGTTCCCAGTTAGATAAGCTTCCGTATTTTTATTTAGCTACTAATGAAAATTTAACCAAGTTTTGTTTAACCAAGTTTTTGTTTTGTTTTTAATTAAATTTTGAGAGAACTAAGTACCAGGATGTTTATATTTTTATACAGGATTTTACCTGGAGGAGAGAGGAGGAGTGCTTTGTTTTTTTTTCTTTGATGCAATGTCATGTAATGAACCAGCTTTCAGAATTATGTTTTAAAGCCCAGACTACGTACATTGAGTTCCTAAAAACATTTTTTTTAAGTTTCAAAAATTATATTTGAATAAACAAACATGTTGGGCCAAAAATTGTAGAGCTGGTATTTCAAGAACTGTGTCGCATCTCCAACTAAGTCCCATTGTATTTAGAAATTAAAAGTGATGAAAATCAAGAGCTTCATACTTCTCTTCTTCTTAAAAAAAGCAGTAAATCTGTGTGTTTTTTTGTTTTAATATATATTTCTGATTATCTCTTTTTCTTGTGACCTATTTCACCTGAACAAACCAGTTAGAGATTAAAAGGCTTTTTACTAGACATACCTCTGGGAACCTGAGAACAGTCCAGACTGCTTGTATTTAAAAAGAAGAAATGACTTTGGAGTGATCAAAGAGAATTCTCTATTCTAATGTCTTACACCTGGAACAGTTGTAGAACCATCAATAGCACAACTGTATTTATAAATATCAGAGCAGGATGTGGCAGATGGTGATGCAACACAGAGGCTTGTCAAGCCTTATGTCATTAAAAAGGAGGTTTTTGTTGGTGCCAATTTTAAGATAAATGAATAATTTTAAGTAATTTTGTTCTTACAAAGTAAAGTTGACTATGCAAAGCGTGATTTCTCCTTCCAGTTGAAAAAACTTTAAATGTGAATTAACACCTTTTGTTGTTGAATTAGATTGTGAGAGACTTTAGTAGCTAAAATAAAGTGAAGAAAGCAGTGTTTTGTTTTCTGAAATGATATTTTTAATGGGTTTGTGACATTTTTTAAGTTACGTGAGGTTATTTATTTATCTATTTTTAATTTTTTAAAAATTTATTTAGCGAAAATTTGTTTATTGGGATAGTTTCCCACTCATCTTGATTCAGGGTGGTTTTAGTGCTGCTTCCATCTGAAGGAGCATCCTTCTGTAAGCCTTGCTTTTCTTCCTGTAGGCTGGCAGAGGACAGTGGAGCAACCAACACACAAAACTACCGTTTGTGCATAGCTAAAGATGGTGGTGATTTTGTAGAGTCCTGGGCACCTCATGTCCATGAAGTAGGAGGTGGGGATCTGCAGCAGTTGCTGCTTCTTATGCTTCCTCTTTTCTTCCAGGAATGGGTACAGGACATCCTTTTTGAGGGGCATATGCTCTTGGGGAGGTGGTTACCACAAGAAAAGATGTCAGGTTTTTTTAATGTGAAGCAAAACGTGTACATCTTCTCCTTCCTTCTCTCTTCCGTACCCACTCAATCCTTCCCTTTCTTCTTTAATCTTCCTTTCTTCCTTTTTTTCTTTCAGATTTTTTTGTCCCTTAATTATACCTTCTATTAAGAGATTCCAGGGGCGCCTGGGTGGCGCAGTCGGTTAAGCGTCCGACTTCAGCCAGGTCACGGTCTCGCGGTCCGGGAGTTGGAGCCCCGCGTCAGGCTCTGGGCTGATGGCTCAGAGCCTGGAGCCTGTTTCCGATTCTGTGTCTCCCTCTCTCTCTGCCCCTCCCCCGTTCATGCTCTGTCTCTCTCTGTCCCAAAAATAAATAAACGTTGAAAAAAAAAATTAAAAAAAAAAAAAAAAGGATTCTGTTACCGCTATATACCTTATAACCTTTAATGTGGTGCATTATTCTATGGTATGACATTAAACATGGGTACAATTTGAGATTATGTTTCTGCTGCTGCCTAAGAGCAAAACAGAGAGAACTCAGTAAGAAATACTACAAATGACAGTATCTAATTTCATCCAGGGGATAAAACTCTTGCCTTGGTTTCATTCCTTTTCATTCTTTTTTGGAATTAGAATTCAGAAACTATTAAAATAAATGTCTTATGGATAATGTATTCATTTATTTGAACTGAAAAATAAAGTCAGAGCTCTCTGGGGAGAAAAAAGTCTCATTTGTTTAGTTGGTTGGACAATCAGGATGGTCTTTGCCAATTAAATTATCTAGTGGAAATGTCAACTGCCATCTTTTTTAAAGAACAGCTTTTCTAGGGGCGCCTGGGTAGTTCAGTCAGTTAAGCGTCTGACTTCGGCTCAGGTCACAATCTCACAGCTTGTGGGTTCGAGCCCGGCATCAGGCTCTGTGCTGACAGCTCAGAGCCTGGAGCCTGCTTTGGATTCTGTGTCTTCCTCTCTCTTTGCCCCTCCCCTGCTCACACTCTGTCTCTCTCTCTCAAAAAATAAATGAACATTAAAAAAAAAATTAAAGAACAGCTTTTCTAGAGTATTTCTTTGATCTTTGGTACTTTTGATGGTGAGATACTTGAGATAATGAAGTAAAAAGCAAAATAGTCTAAATTTTAGCAAGGCATAGTTATTAGGGGTGTTGAGGATGTGCTGTGGAGTTAAGCAAAGCTGGGCAAGCAAAAACTTGGACAAGTCAGCTAACTTCTTCAAGTTTCAGTTTTTTTGTTTGTTTGTTTGTTTGTTTGTTTTGAAAAATGGGAATAATCCTAGTAATTTACAGCCTAAAAATTTTAAAAGAATAAAATTATGACTCTCATAGAAAATGAACATATGTCAACAATTTTAACTCATAATTAATGAGTGAACAGGTAAGTATAGTTGACTTAAAAGAAAATTCAAAGTCCAGAGACATGTGTGGTCTGTGAAATCAAACTACAAGTATTATAAAACTGACTTTTTGTTCGGGTGGCAGGTTTCACTTCTCTCTGTAGGATCACATTTTATTTACTGATTTAGAGACAAGAATTATTACTAAGTAATATATAATTTATGTACTTATAAAATAGCTCAAAGGTGATAAAATGTATCAACCCCATAGAATCAGATAATCTAGAAGGCTATGCTCTAAAAAAAAAAAAAAAAAAAATGCATAGGCTTCCATTAATACCTGCAATCTTTTTGATCCATTTCAAAATCTTTCACAATTTTTTTCTTTGGTGGTGCTTAACTCAATATAGTGTGTTGTTAGAATTAAATTATAAAATATGAACAATATAACTCAGTACTTATACATAATGAGGGCTCAATAAATTGTAGTTATTATTACATTCTGAAAAATGTATATGGTGGGCATTTTCCATTAATTGAATTAAACTTCAGCTGTAATTCCAGCAATTTGTTAAGACTGTATTTAAAGCAATAAAATATACCAGATATTCCTTCCTTCACACCTATTTATCTCACAACAACTTCTTTCAAAAATAGAAAATAATGCAATGGGGCCTAAAACTGGTTAGTGGATTGGTTCTTACAAGGATTAAGAAGTTGAATAAAATTTGAACTTGTTCTAAGCTCCTGAATGTTTACTTGGTTAGCTAGATTGTTTTGGTTACTGACTTGGAAATTCTTTGTTTACAGCTTGGAAGATTTGTTGGTTGATTTAAATTGATATAAGGATTGTTAATCGATAGTTAATTGAATGCAAAAGAAAAGAAGTGTTAGTCTCTTGGTATTTGAGCATGGTACTTAAATAAAGACGTAGTTTAAATGCATTTTATGTTAAATATAAACACTCTAAGTTTTTATTTAAGGAAATTAATAATAAATCCCTTTGTAAAAGAATTTTTTAAAGAATGAGATAATAGTCTCTAATTGTTGCACCTAAGTCAGTTTCATAAATGTTTATCTTCCATACCACATTCCTAATTCCACAGTCTTTATTCAGTAATTTTCCTCACATTTTCTTAGGTTTCCATGTCCGTATTTAAGCTAAGTAAACATCACAGAAAGCTCAGAGCATGTTGTCAAAACCAGTTTTTTATTACAATCAGCCTCTTTTTGGCCCGTGGCCTAGGCCACTACAAGTATATAAAGAGTGCCTTGATGCTTCTGGATGCCAATGAATCAAGAATCACTGCAAACACCACTTTTTATCAAGTCCTGTGAACCTGTTTGTTCTGTTTAGTCTTAGAGTTAGATATTTGTTAGTCTTCACCTTCCCATGTGTACTTTCCTCTGCCTAAAATGCTTTTTACAATGCCATTTTTTCTCTCATCCCTTCTAAATTTACCTGTCATTTCCAGAAATAAATGCTTTTTCTGACTTTTCATTTCCCTATGTTAGAAGTTCTTATAGGAACATATATATCTCTTTATATAGCTTAACCCAGCTAAGTCTGTACATTTGCTTGTGATATCCTGTCATTAATTTCATCTTTCCCTTTAACACCATGCAAATCATTGGTCATGGTTTTCCCCCCGTTTATTCATTAATGGATTAATATAACCCAATCAATACTTACCATATAATGGGCAAATGAATGAATCTCTGTTTCTTTTTGTATTATTTATTTGACCTTCTGATCATGAACACTTACACCTCTAGTCAAGTAGATCCTAGATTATCCTTACTTTTACACTTTATTATCTAAATCAGAATTAGAAGTGGCACCTAGGTGCTCAGTTGGTTAAGCGCCTGATGTCGGCTCAGATTATGATCTCATGGTTCATGAGTACAAGCTTCGCATCAGTCTCTGTGCTGACAGCTCAGAGCCTGGAGCCTGCTTCAGATTCTGTGTCTCCCTCTTTCTCTGCCCCTGCTCTGCTATTGCTAAATCAGAATTAGAGCCTTTTGCTAAATAAAAACAAATCCAGAATCCTGTAAAGGAAGAGTTTATTCATAAGGATTATTTCAAGAATGGAGAAAGGAACCTTTGCAATAGGGGAATGGGAACTATTGCAATAAGGAAAATGCTACCATTGTGAGAATCTGTAAGTGTCTTAAAAGTCAGGTAGAAAAGGGGTGCTTGGGTGGCACAGTTGGTTAAGCATCTGACTTCAGCTCAGATCGTGATCTCTAGGTCCATGGGTTCATCCCTATTTGGGACTCTGTGCTGACAGCTTGGAGCCTAGATCCTCCTTTGGATACTGTGTCTCCCTCTCTCTCTGCCCCTGCCCTGCTACTGCTAAATCAGAATTAGAGCCTTTTGCTAAATAAAAACCAGATCCAGAATCCTGTTAAGGAAGAGTTTATTCACAAAGGTTATTGTAAGAATGGGGAAAGGGACCTTTGCAATAGCGGAATGGGGACTATTGCAATAAGGAAAATGCTACCATTGTGAGAATCTGTAAGTGTCTTAAAAGTCAGGTAGAAAAGGGGCACCTGGGTGGCTCAGTTGGTTAAGTGTCTGACTTCAGCTCAGGTCGTGATCTCTAGGTCCATGGGTTTGGCCCCACTTCAGGCTCTGTGCTGAGAGCTAGGAGCCTAGACCCTGCTTTGGATGCTGTGTCTTCCTCTCTCTCTCTCTGCCCCTCCAGCTCCCATTCTCTCTCTCTCTCTCAAAAATAAATGTGCGTTGAAAAAATTAAAAAAGAAAGTCAGGCAGAAAAGTTTTTCTCATAGAAGGAAGAGGGAATATTCTAGGAAGAACCAGTTGTGTGGAAGTGGAATGAATAGATATAGGTGGGTAGAGGTGGAGTGATTGGATAGTACAGAGAATGTTTTACTTTGAGATCAGCCTGTTCTTAGGAGGGGCTGTTAGGTTGTATGCTGGTTAAGAGTGGGGGTGGGTCAAAGTTCAGGGGTCTCAGGGAAGTAGAGAAGCTTTGTAACTAACCTTTGGTTAAGTCCCAGTAACAGATATTTTGTTGAGATCATTGGGTACAAATAGTTCAAGTAATCATTTTTGAGCAAAGAATGGGAATTTGGAACGTCTGTGTCTAGCCTTGTCATAAGGGAAACAAGGGAGTTATCTGTGAATCTTTTCTAGTCACATGAGGAAGAATGATTCCTTGTAGTAAACTATTTCAGGAACACAAAGGGGTGGGGGATTTCTTTAACTGTCTCTGGTTACTAGGATTGTAGGGCTTGAGGTAAAGTTAACATTGAGAGAGGAAATTGGAAACATGTTTTTAATACAGTTATCTTGGTCACTTCCTCCTCCTCTTTATCTTCAGCCCTGCGGGCCCCCCCCCCTGTGCCTTGCCCCCCAGGGAAGAATTAGAAATCCGTATCTCTCAGATTCAGAAACCTTTAAATTATTGCTAAAATATTTAGTCCACGTAGTTGTACATTATCTTTTCCACAAAATTTTATTTTCTATTTTTAGTCTTTCCTCAGAATGATCTTTAGAATAATTTTATCTGTATTTTGAAAAAATCCTCCTGTGGTTTGATGGGAATTTTGTACATGTTCTAAATTAATTTGGGGGTAACAGACATTTTTATGTTGTGTTTTGATCTAGTCAAATGACATTAGAATGACGTATCTCTACTGAGTCAAATGTTTTTTAATCACCCAATAGTTTTATAATTTTTTAAAAAGATCCTCGTACGTTCATATATGTTGTAAATATCATGTAGTGTGATATCATTCTTATTCTTGTTGTTATTCCTACAATTTTAAAATGACATCTTTTTTTTTTTTTTTTAACCATGCTTTCCAGGTGATTATTGCTGGTATAGGAAGAGATATAGTTATTTTATACTCAGATACAACATTCCTTTACTGATTCTGTTACTTTTTTAGCTAATATCTTCCTTTGAGTTTCTAGATAATTATTCATGTTCCCTGAAAATTGCATTTGTTTTTTCTTCCTTTCTTTTGTTTATCCCTTTTTCATATGCTATTGCAGTAACAAGAATTTGAAAACTCTTTGAAGAATTGTAATTTTGATTTCTGAAGGTATGTGCTCTGTGTCAGGGAAGAATTATTCTAATCCTGGTATTTTTACAACTTAGATTAAATGGCTGTTGAGGGGCACCTGGGTGGCTCAGTTGGTTAAGTGTCTGACTTTAGCTCAGGTCATGATCTTGCTGTTGTCAAGTTCCAGTCCTGCATTGGGCTCTGTGCTGACAGCTCAGAGCCTGGAACCTGTTTCAGATTCTGTGACTCCTTTCTCTCTCTGTGTCCCTCCCCCACTCACACTCTGTCTCTCTCTCTCAAAAATAAATAAACATTTTAAAAAAAAAAGTGACTGTTAAGTTGATTACATAATTTATTTTTAGTTTTAGCTTATTGTTAAAATATAAGCATTATGATGTCAGGTGCTTTGTCAGTTTTGTTCTCTGTTGTTTACCCTCAGCATTTCCAACAGTCTCTGTCACTTAGAAGACATTCATTGAACATTTTTTGAGTGATTTAGTGAATTAATAGACATAACCCTGATAAACAAGCTGTATTTTTCTTTACTGTTTGATTATGTGATTTGTATTAATTTTATTTAATTTTTTGACGAGTCAAAACATAGCTTTTTGTTTAAACATGAATATTTCCTTTAATCTACTTATTGATATTTTTTCTTTGAATGCCATGCATTATACATTTTGACAGGCAGTATAAACAAAGCAATAAAGAGTATAGACTTTAGAAGCAAAGACCTGGATTCCAGTCCTGGTTCTTCACTTACATACTGAGTGATCTGAAACTCTTTGACTAATAGTTTCTTCACAAGTAAAATGAGAGAACTCATAACAAAACCAGCTTTGTAGTTTAAGGGAGTTAAATATGATAATACCATAGATTACTTAGAATAGTACCTGGCACATAGTCAATGATCAAAAAAGCTTAGCTGCGTTGTTGTGCTATCATTGCTTTAGTTGTGTTTGATTTTGGTTGTGTTGTATCATAGAGTTGTAAAATCTTATTTTCTTTATGTAAAAGCAGTTGTTTCAATGATATCTAAAAAATGTGTGTGAAATCATCATTTCTGAGTTGTTAGACTCATCCCTAAATAGCTAGGAATAAACTTAACCAAGGAGGTGAAAGACCTATATACTGAAAAATATAAGACATTAATGAAAAAAATTGAAGAAGACACAAATGAAAGATATTCTGTGATCATGGATTGGAAAAATGAGTATTATTAACGTGTCCAAACTACCTAAAGGGATCCACAGATTCAATGCAATCCCTATCAAAATCTCAATGACATTTTTTACAGAAATAGAACAAATCATCCTGAAATTTATATGGAATCACAGAGACCCTAGGTACCCAAAGCAGTCTTGAAAACGAAAAATGAAATTGGAGTCACCATACTCCCTGATTTCAAACTAAAATTACAAAGCTATGAAATCATAACAATATGCTGACAAAAACAGACACATAGATAAGTGAAACAGGATAAGAGCCCAGAAGAAGTTTATGCATATATGGTCAGTTAGTTTACAACAAAGAAGCCAATATACAATGAGGAAAGGACAGTCTCTTCAGTAAATAGTGCTGGGAAAACTTGACAGGCACATGCAAAAGAATAAAACTTGATGAGTATTTCATACCATACACAAAAATCAACTCAAAATGTGTGAAAGACTTGAACATAAGATTTGTAACCACAAAACTCCTAGAGGAAAATATAGGCAGTAAGCTCCTTGACTTTAGTCTTGATAATGATTTTTTGAATCTGACAGCAAAAGCAACAAAAGCAAAAATGAATGAGTGGGACTATATCAAGCCAAAAATCTTTTGCAAAGCGAAGATAGTTATTAAAATGAAAAGCAACCTACTGAATGGGAAAAAATACTTGGAAATCATATATCTGATAAGACGTTAATATCCAGAGCACATAAAGAACCCATACAACTCAGTAGCAAAAATAAAAACAAAACAACAACAAAAAAACCCAGTTTGATTTAAAAAGGCTAGAAGATTGCAGAAGACATTTTTCCAAAGTAGACATACAAATGTCCAATAAATGCATGAAAAGGTACTTAACACCACTAATCTGAGGGAAATGCAAATCAAAACCATGCTTCACATATCACCTCCCACCTGTTAAGAGTGGCTATTATAAAAAAGACTAGAAATAACAAGTGTTGGTGAGGATGTAGAGAAAAGGGAACTGTTGTGCACTGTTGGCAGAAATGTAAAATAGTGCCCCCTATGAAAAGCAGTATAGAGATTATCCCAAAAATAAAAAATAGAACTAGCTACATGATCCACCAATTCCACTTCTGGATATTTATCCAAAGAAGATGAAAACACTCCTTTGAAAAGTTACATAGAACCTTCATGTTCTTTGCAGCATTATTTATAAAATAGCTAAGATGTGTATACAACCTAAGTGTCCACTGATGGATGAATGGATAAATTAGACCTGTTGTATTATTCAGCCATAAAAAAGAATGAAATGTTGCTTTGTGAACAACACTGATGGATTTCCAGGGCATTATGCTAAGTGAAGTAAGTCAGATGGAGAAAGACAAATAATATGATCTCATGTGTGGAGTCTAAAACATACACATACACAAAACCAAGCTCAATAGATACAGTAAACAAATTGGTGGTTGCCAGAGGCTGGTTAGGGGAAATGCATAAAGGGGATCAAAGGTATGGAAGTCTTATGACAGACTTCTAGTCATAAAATAAGTCATAGGGATGTAAAATACAGCTTGGTAAGTATAGGTAATAATAATATATTGCATATTTGAAATTACTGAGTCAATTTTAAAAGTTCTAATCACAAGAAAAAATTTTGTAACTATGTATACTGATAGACATATACTGATAGATACTAGACTTACCGTGATGATCATTTCCCAATATATACAAATTTTGAATCATTATGTTATGCAGTTAAAGCTAATAATAGTGTTGTATGTCAATTATACCTCAGTAGAAAAAAAATTCTGCCTCTTACAACTTGCACTATGTCTTACTATTTCAGATTTTAAATACAAAAACTCCAAATGGTCACACAAACAAAAAAAGATTTTTATGTTCTATTGATCATGTGCTATCATAAGATATTCACCATACCTAGGAAAATAATGTCCTGAATTATTTTGTTACCTAGAACAGTGGACAAATTTCTGAGGTTTAAGTCAAAGGTTTGAATTTTGCTTAACACATTCTGTGATAATGAAGTAGAAATTTAAAAACATTTCTAGGATATACTCACTTAAGGTCATCATTAAGCCATAGAATTCACTTGATAGTATCCATGACAAATGGTATAGGAAAATTGCAAAATCTTCCTGTGATTCCACTGAAGGAGAAATTCTAAGTATATATTTTAACAAGTCCTTACAGCAGAGCTTTTTTTTTTTTTTGTAACTGTACTTTTGATTAGGCTTTTGAATGTAATAGCTTATTGATAAAAATCTTGACTAGTGAATGAATTGTGCATCTTTTAAAGCATTTAGGGTTTGTCTTAAATGTTGGGAAATTGCTCTTCATTCTTCATCGATATAGCCTGGGTTTTATAGTATAATATCAAATTTTGTAACCTATAATAATGAATTATCTAATTCAGAGTATGTGATATTATTTTTCCAAGTTCTAGTATTTGCCTTGCACTCGTCTTTAACTGTGAGAAGGTGAGGTAAAATATTAGCTTCCTATCCACTACCCTGTGCATTGCTGCCCAGAGGTGACCAAATACTCAAAACCCCCATCTCCCTTTTCTTGTCTCTCCTTTTCCCCCTCAGAGGCATTGTTGCCTTCTAATTAGAGTCAGTGACTTCCTATTTTCTAGTTTTACTCATTTAGCAGTCAAGAGTCCCATTCCATCATTGGCATGTTTAAGAGAATGTATTCACATTGATTTTTAAACTTATTTAAATATGTACCTGTTTAATATTTATATTATTATGAAATGAAAGGCCTGGTTGTTAATAGAATTTGAAATAATTGCAAATGTAAAGTAGGCTAAGATACTTATCTCTGGTTTTGAAATTAAACTCTGGGCATGTTTGGACCTAAAGATAAATATGTACACATGTACATATATACGTTTTAAGGCGAAGTGAAGAATTGGCCTAAGGAACCCTATTACATTCTTTGCTTCTTTTTGAATCCCTCACATAAAAAGCAATATGCATATTTACAATATGTATATAGTGATATAATTTTTGGCCCATTTTCATAGGTTTTACCTGGTAGTAATTGTTTTTCATTCCATCATGGACCAGAATTTTCTTCTTTCTTCAGAAGTCTCTACATGAAAATTAGCAGCTATGCAGCAGACTTGAAATAAGGGAAAGGAGATTGGTTGAATGGGTGGATGTTAGCTAACCATTGAGAAACTCTATTCTTGGTAGGAGTAGCAGGTGGGTTGTAGATGGTGTGTAGTTAAGTTAAAAAAAACTTTGCCATTTACTATTTCTGTATTTAGAAGTGATTTAACAACATGTAATAGAAACTGAAAATACTGAGAATTTTAGAAATTAGAGGTCTGACAAAATAAGAGAAACTTAGATTTGATTTTATAAAAGCAATGACAATTCAGTCATTTATGAATATGGCATACCATTTATGCAGATATGAAGAATTACGATAATATGTTTTATTAAATAGATCAGATTACTTTTCAGTTCTGTTAAAAATAGTAATTATTCATATTTATTGACCACTAGGGGGTTGTGCTTTGTGTAATAGTTGTTACCTATTCTATATTAAAAATCAAATGAAATATTCTTTAGGTAGATTAGCATAAGTAACATAGGAAACTAATATTTGAAATGTGTGAGTTATTTAAAAATACTGGGGAAATGAAAAGTAATATCTCTGTGAAGCATTTATATAAATGTGTCATGTGCCTTAAATGATGAAAATTTTAACTTTAAATATGTAGAGCACTTCTTTAAATTATTTAAAATGGGTTATTTTCCCGTCCCAAAACTTACAGATTTAATCCTAGCCTGAGGAAAATTTTACTAAATGTGAAAGATCATAGTCAGTAATAATGTAGTTAGTGTTGCAATTTTTTTTAAAGCAGGAACTGTCAATTCTTAACCATCTCCTTTAGGTCCGTGAGAGATGAATCTGAATTTTGTAGTCATATTGGCTGTGAGTAATGTATAGAACTTGGGACATGTACAAAGCTTCTGATTTCATGGGACTTTTATATTTTAGAGAAGCTGTGTAGTAGGAAGCTGTTGGGCTCCTTTATAGGAAATTAAACCTGGCATCTCAGAAGTTGTGGCAAAAAAAAAAAAAAAAAAAAGAAGTTGTGGCAGATTTACATTTTATCCTTACACCATCATATATGTAGGAGTTCTTAAATTTTTAACTGGTTTTAATTGTTAAACTTATAACATGTTAGAACATTGAAAGTAAAGAAAGGAAAAAATGGCAATAATCACGTTTTTGTTTTCTTCAGTTGTATCTGAGACAGTGTGTGTATTTGTGTAGTTCCACGATTTTATATTTGGCGGGGAAAACATGTTGCTTTTTTTTTTAAGTAAATTTAATTCACGGCATATAGTTTTACAGAGCCATCAAAACACAGTCTTAGGGAAAATAATGTAAAGACTAAGTACAATATATTTCTTGACTCTGGTGCTTAGTTCTGGGAAGCATATAATTAAAATATATGACAGATTTCTTACTTGCTACATGTGACCTTGGACAAGTTTACATAGCCTTCCTGTGCTTCACTTTGCTCATTTGTACACTGTAAAATGTATACTGTACATTTGGGGCAGTGTGGGTAAAGTATAAAATAAGGGTATGAATAGTAGGTACTTGTAGGTAAAGTACTAGCACATAAAAACTTTGTCATGATAGATGTTGATGTTATTAGATTTCAGTGTTATCATCATCAAAGATTATATGATTTAATTCCTGAATATTTTCACAAAATATTTATATGAAGTAGGTAGTGTATATTGATAAATTGTACTGGACAAAGCCAGTTTCAAAATAGTCCTGTGTTCATATTTCCAGAGACTTCTAAAGTTATTTTTAGTTGTATATTTATTAAATTGCTGCTCTGCCTACTGTGACTTCTCAGAAGCACATATTATGGGTTGAATTTTAGATGTCAACATATGTTCATCTTGGATTGAAATGTGTGTTATCATTTCTTAAAAGTCAAAATTCTCAGTCCTCTCCATCATCCTTTTAATTAGTGGTAAAAGCTTGTCTTCAAGAATATTAGGTAAATTTTTTTACTTAATTTCATAAAACTATTGTATTTGTATTTTCCAAAATGTGACATATACGTTTTGGTTATGTAAACTATGTTCACACATTCTTCTACATTCTTTCATTTAGAAGGTGGAGCCTTCTTTTGAATATGGGCCAGATTTAGTGACTTGCTTCTAACAGATAGAAAGTGTAGCTATGATGGTGTGCTATTTCTGAGGTTAGATCATGAAGGGCATTGTTACTTTCACAGTATTTTCTTTTGGAACGCCCATAGAGTCAACCACCATGTTATGAAGCCTATGGAAAGGCCCATGGAGGGAGGAGCTAAAGTTTCCCACCTCCAACCAGCACCAAATGCTAGTCCTATGAAAGAGCCAACCCTAGTCAAATTTTCAGATGATTGGAATTCTGTCCAATTTATTCACTGCAGCCTAATGAGATACACTGAGCCAGCACTGCTCTGCTAAACCACTCTCAAAATCCTGAGCCATAAAAGCTATGTAAGATTATATATCTACTATGTTTGGCAGCAACAGATAGCTAATAGGCACAAAATGCAAAATTTTAAGTGAGTATATAGTGAAAAGTAGAGGTTTTTTTCCTTTGTCCATACTCTACTTGCCCAGTTCATTTCATAATACATGATTCCTGTAACAAGCTTTTTGTATATGCTTCCAAAAATATTCTGTTCCTTTACATCTATGTGTGTCTCTATTAATGTGTGTTTTATGCATATATTAAGCTACATAAATAGTTTTATATCTTGTGGGGTTTTTTTCTTACTATGTATTAGAGATTGCTCCATATCAGTACAAAATAGATCTGGCTAATTCTTTTTAATGGCTATAATGGTCCATTCTGTGACAGCATTATCATTTGTTTAATGAATCCCCTATGTTTGGACATTTAGATGGCTTACAAAGTTGCTTCAGTGAGTACTTTAATATACATGTCATTTTCCATTTGTGTAAGTATAGCTTTATCATCAATTCTTAGAAATAGAATGGAAATAGAATTGCTGCCTGAAGTTGCTAACTTTATCCATGTAAAAATTTTACCAATTACTATTTCCACTAGAACTAAATGAAAAAAAAAAAAACATTTAATACATCCTTACAAATTCAGAATATTTTTCAGAATGTTCTTTATCAGTGATATGTGAAAAATAATATCCCATTGAAACTTTACATTTACATTTCTATGGATGAAATGAAGTACTTGGATGGAGTGAACTATTGTCCAAGAGAAATAAATTGCCAAAACCAACTCTAAAAAGAGATGAAAAATCTGAATGGAATATACCCATACAAGAAACAGAGCAGGTTATAAAAGAACTTTCTCTCTACAAGAGTTATAGTCCTAGTTAGTTTCATTGGAAAAAATTCTGACAGATAATTCTGAGACAATTCTAAATAATTTGAATTATTAAATAAATGAATAGAAAGAAAAATAAGTGAGCATAAAATTAAAAGTATGGATTAATTCTATTTGTGAGTATTGTAAAAATTTCAAAATATTTGGAAATGGAATCTAGTACTGCATTAATAATAGTGACCCATTTGGGAAGTAGGGCTAATTCTGGAATGCAAGGATGGTTCAGTATATAAAATCTATTATTTTGGCCATATATCAATAAACATAGGAGAAATGGAATCTTAGGATGCTAAAATAGCATCTGTTGATGATAATAGATCTAGGATTCTTTAACATGATAGAATTTATCTCTCTTAATTCCAATGCCAGCATTATATTTTACAAATAAAATGGGGAAATAAATTAATACTATCTTTGTTGATTCTTTGGTGGAAAACCCCAGGGGAATGAAATGAAAAGTTATAAACAGAGAATCAATAAGTTAGTTGGATTTAAAATTAAAGTATTGAGGCACTGAAGTTAATAGATTGTATATACAAACTGTAAACCTCATTCACAATAGCAAACAAAAGATAAAATACCTTTTGGATAGCTATTATTATTTTTATCCCTGTTGTCTGCAATCTCTGCCCAACCCTCCCACTTAAATTTCCTATTTAAACTTAATTGTTCTTGCCTTTTGTTTTATTTCTTTGTTTTCTCTATGTAATTTTATATATTTGTTGTTTTGAGCTATAAGAATAATTTAATACCAGAAACATCACAGATTATATAGTACAGCGAACATAGAAAATACAGCTTATATTGTACATTAGTAGTGTAGCTTAAATCAACAAGTACAAATTTACTAACTTTTGTCTCTATGGCTAACTTTATTTTTTTTACAGATGCATGCCTAAAATTTAATTCTATATACCACAATGTGTTTTAAAATTTTTGAATCATACTTCTAGTTTTGCAAACAACTATTGGTTTTTATTTCTCACAAACATTGTATTCTTAAATAACTGGAATGATAACTGATTATACAAGATGTTTTACTTCAATTGAAATAGCATGGCCAGAGTAATTTAATTAAGTTTTCCAGAAGAATAACAAAATAAAAGTCAATGATAATTCTATATTAACATTAGCTTATATATGTATTTCTATTTCTTTAACTTCAAATCGTTTGTTGCTGTTAGCTGGATCATATTTCTTGAGTTTAACTTTAATAGTAATTTTGCTAATGTAAATATCATATAATGTGTTAGTAATATCATAACTCTCTCAAGCTGATGCTTTCTTAAAAATTGTTGATGATAACAATGTAAGATGAGGGGTATATAGTTATGAAAGACCCTAACATGATTGTATATCTTTTTATTTAAGTACAAAGTATAGTCATATTGTTTCTATCACCAGTATTTTTTTTTTAATGACATTGCACAAAGAACTGTATTATGGTGGGGAGACTCTGAAAAGGTAAATTTATGGTTAGCTTCCAGATCTGCTCTAGAGTTTATTACCATCTGGTCTCTTTGGAGACTATTATAATTATTCATGGGAATGTTTTCAACACAAAAAAAAGCATGATTTGTGTATTGGCAGAAAGTAAAAAATACCAGTGGTTTAAACCATATGTAGTTTTCTTAGAGTTAGGCAAGGGAAATGAACTGAAGAACTAATTGAGAATCATCAGTAGTGATGTGGTTTGCCTCAATTTTGTCAGAATCTATTCATAGTCAACAAAATATTGCAAAACAAGAAAAGCTAATGGTACTGTAAATACAATAATAACTCCATTTGGTCTATTATTTTTCCTTCATTTTAATCAGTGAAATGTAAGATAGACTCCAATAAATCTTTGTGTAAATCTTAGAAACAAAATGAGGAATATATACTAAATTTTGAGAACTTTTAAAAATGAAAACAAAAACATTCAAGTTAAAATAATTTTAGGGTTGAACACTGGAACAATGCTTCTGTGAAAGGTATTTGTTATAAATTTAATGCAAACATTATTTTAAATAATTTTACATGTGTCATGGACTAGTTTAAAATTTTTCTGAAGCTTAAGTTGATTTAATAGTAAAAGCATAAAAACAAATATCTTTTCACTTTTGCATTCTGAGAGTTGGAGAGAGGTCTATAAAAAATGAGATGACAAATCAAAAAATAGAAATCATCTATTTTTATTCAGCTGTTTTAAAACAAAATGCCTGGTGGGCTGGGAATATACAGGAAATTTAAATTTGTGATTGAGAATAAGAAACGCATTTGTGGTTTAAAAAAGAAATACCAGCATGTCACATTAAAGTTATGATATCCATGGTATTGTGCAGTTAGCAGGAAAATGTATTACATCAGGGGGTATGTTGCACTTTAGAGAGCTAGTGTGGGGCTGCTGAATGAAGAGAATAACTCCATAGAAAGCATGAACATTAATAATCCAGTCAGAGAGGAAGAATTTTGCTGTCTCTCATGTAACATAAAACAGATGTTACATTCTATTAAAAACCTTCTTAACTAAAATGAATGTTTAGATCATTGGTCAATAGGAGAAACATGAACAATGGCAATTTAATGATTTTCAAATTTATTCTGTTTGTCAGTTAATATTGGTGGTAGGAAGGATGAAGGGAAGCTTGCCAAATGTTACTGTATTTTGTATATCTTCATTTAAAAAGTTGAAAGGCAACAGTAAACTATATTACTACTTTATTTTGTTTTACAAATTTAAGCTATTTCTTTGTCACGAATTGTTGTAAAACAAGAGATTTAGAAACTGTGTCCTGATTCAATAAGTTTGAATAGGTGGTTTAACTATATCTAAAAGTATATAATGAACTTTGAATGAACATTGGAAACATTAAGCAGTTGGCAATTAAAAGACATACAGAAAGGGCTGCTTGGGGATGTTAACACAAGTTATTAAGTATCTTTTCCTTTTTAAATTTTTTTATATTTACTTTTTTTGTATTTTTTCCATGTAAAAACTTAGGTCTAATTTACATACAGTTAAATTGACCTTTTTAATGCACAGTTCCATAATGTTATGATACATGCACACAGTCATGTAGCCACTACCAGAAATAAGATATAGATTAGTTCCATCACCACAGAATTTCATCATGCCCCTTTGTAGTCAACCTTTCCCCCACCTCAGCTCCTAGCAATCACTACTCTGTTTTTGTTGATAGAGATAGTGCTCCTTGGTTGGTGTGCCAAGACTAAGGCTCTAAGTGTTCTTTTTCCTGGAGGATTTCTGAGCATTGTTGATACAGCTGGTGGACTTAAGATATGGGGTAACAGACTTCATTACTGTTTGCTGTTAAATTGGTGGATTCCCCAAGCTTGATGTTCCTCACCTGCCAGTGCAGACCTACTGCATACATAACATCTATCTGAACCTTATCATCTCACCCCCAAAGGACTTAGGGAAAGTGTAATTGGTGCAAATATGCTTATGTTCTTATGCTTTGCCATGAGTAGTAATGTCTTTTGTGTTTGACTCAGGAGTCTTGTGTCTTTTGCCTTCATCTATGAATTTAGTAACAGACTTTTTTGTTAGCTTTTAAACAGGGTCAAATCAAATCCCGTATCTCATAGGTTTTTGTCCCTATGGTTCTGCCTTTTTCAGTGTTTCATACTGAGGAATCTAGCTCCTGGCCAAAAACCTTTGTGTGATTTTTCAGGTCCAATTATAGGCATTTACAAAGGTTTCACCTAGCCTTTTTTATTTTTTAATTTACATCCAAATTAGTTAGCATATAGTGCAACAATGATTTCAGGAGTAGATTCCTTAGTGCCCCTTACCCATTTAGCCCATTCCCCCTCCCACAACCCCTCCAGTAACCCTCAGTTTGTTCTCCATGTTTATGAGTCCTTTCTGTTTTGTCCCCCTCCCTGTTTTTATATTGTTTTTGTTTCCCTTACCTAGCCGGTTTTAATCGGAAAGCTTGGTATAAAGCCAGTGCTTTGCAATTTCTGAAGGTAGTTTCAGTCAAGGACTAATCTTCCCTGGCCAGCTATGTTCTTGCATATATCTGCACTCCTAGCCCATGCATCTTCGTTTGGGGGCCTTTTTTATCTGGAACTTTCAGTGAGGCTTGCCTCTGTCAACACCTTCTCATTGGGGAAGTGTGGGGGACTTTGAAGACACTTTTCTCTGGTAACTCTGTACTCAGGACTTCCTCTCCTAGCTTTTCCCTCTCTATCTTCCCTGGGATCTAGGGTCAAAAAATTGCAGGAGCCTTTTATTGGGGTCTCCCTGGACAAAGAGGCAACCCTTACATCTGTGCTGGTCCTTGAGGGAAAAATGGAACAGTGGAGAGCTGGCACTTCTTCTGGGTTATCTTCTTGTTGTATCACAATAAGTGATACATTTTGTCTTGTCTAAATTGACTACTACAGAATCTGGCAGCTCAGCTCTCTCCAGCTCACCTGAGTTCCTAACGCATATAAATGGAGTCATACAGTGTATAGCTTTTGAATCTGGCTTCTTTCACTTGGCATTAGTGCATCTGAGATTCATCCATTTGTTATGTGTCAGTAGTTTGTTTCTTTTATAGCTAACTAGTATTCTATCATATAGATGTGCTGCAGGTTGTATATTCATCTCCAGTAGAGGAATATTTGGAATGTTTTCCAGTTTCGGTGATTGTGAATAAAGCTCCTATAAAAGTGTTAACACTGTGTTATTTTCATTATTACTGAGTTTTCAGAGTTCTTTATGTATTCTGAATACAAGTCTTTCATTAGATATGTGATTTGCAAATACTTTCTCCCATCTGTTCTTACTTTTTCATTTTCTAAACAGTGTCATTCAGTGAGCAAAATTTCTTAACAATTATCAGTTTGGTTTTTATTAATTATGCTTTTATGTGATAGTTAAGAACTCTTTGCCTAATCCGGGGTCAGAAAGATTTTCTTCTATATTTTCTAATAAAAAATTTATAGTTATACTTTTTATATTTATGTCTCTGATCCATTTTGAGTTAATTTTTGTGTGTGTAAGATGAGATATGGAACAAGGCTCCTCTTTTTCTCACACTTTGGCACATAGATATCCAATTGTTCTGATCCATTCCCTTTCCTGAAGTTTTTAAAAATTGTTTTAATTGCCTTTGTGCTTTTTCTCAAAAATCAATTATATGGTTGTATTTCTGTACTCTGTATTCTGTTCCATTGATCTGTATGTTTATTCTTTCTCCAATATCATGCTGTACTGATTTCTGCAGCTTTATAGTAACCTTTGATGTGTTTGGTTTTGTGTTTGGTCTCTATAGTCATGTTAAAATGAGCCTGAAAGTTGAAATTATTACATTTTAAAAGTTGAAAATATATTTATAGTTATCTATAATTTTTCACTTTGGATTTTGATGTAATATGCATGTTAGAAAATATGTTTTCAATATGCATAGGAAAGTAATGTTAACTTAGTTGACGGGAGCTTTGAAATAATAGGACTAATAAGAAAAGGTAAATAAGGAATAAAAATACTAATAAAAAGGTAAAAGGAAAGCTTATACATCTTAATTGTCACTACCTTTTTGTTTTAGGTATTTGTCTTAAAAGGAGACTTATTTTGTTCTGGTGAGTTGTTTGAGTTTTATAGGTATTTCCAGCAACAGAACCTTGGACACAGATTTTAGAACAAAGGGTCTATATGAGAGATGTAGGTAACACTGGCAGGGGTGGCAGGAAGACAATGTAACTAATAAAAAGCAATTAAGCCAGATACCATGATAGGTTGCTGGAGCTTTATTCTGTGTGGAAATTTGGAGGACAACCAGTGTCAAAATTGCTTTCGGAATTAACTGACAGAAAGTGTGAGTGTATCTCCTATTAATAGCTGTTGAGTGCAGTCCAGAGAATTGTTCACCTGCCTAGCGCTCAGCTTTCACCAGTTCAAGAGAAAAGCCCTTAGGCATAGAGAGGAAGATACTAACTGTTATCTGGAGCAAGGGCAAGTGTTTAGGTCCAAAGGATATGAGGTGGTTATTGACAGCATTAGGTGCATACCCTTATGACTTTTAAGTGCCTTTCCTGGATTATTATAATAAATAATGTTATTCACATTATCCTTGTAATGGTATTTTGTAAATAAATTAGATTATTTTTTCTATACTTATGCTTGTCTCCCCCCTTTATTCATACAGCTTCATTAACTTTTTGTATAGTTATCCCTGTTGTCATACTATTTAATTACCTAGAAGAGCTTCCTAACTGCACATTTAGAAATACTAAGACATATTCCCTCTTCAGATCATGTATTTTAAAATGTTAAATGATAAGAGGATATATAACATCGCAGATAAGCATATAAAATGTTTTCAATATCTTCAGCCATCAGAAAAGTAAAAGTTAAAACTACAAGGGGTGCCCGGGTGGCTCAGTTGGTTAAGTGTCCAACTCTTGGTTTCGGCTCAGATCTTGATTTCATGGTTCATGAGTTCAAGCCCTGCATTGGGCTCCACACTGACAACATGGAGCCTGCTTGGGATTCTCTCTCCCCGCCCCCCCCTCTGTCCTCTACCTCTCACTCTCTTTCTGTTTCTCTCAAAATAAATAAACTTACAAAAATATTTTAAAAACTATAAGAAATCCTTGCATATATATTTGAATAACTAAAAATTTAAAATGCTGACAATAAGACATCCTGGTGAGCATGTAGAATGACTGAATCTCTCATACATTGCTGGTGGGAATGTAAAATGACATAGCTACTCTGGGAAACAGTTTGGCACTTCTTATAAAATTAAACATACATTCCATATGACTCAGAATTCTTGAGTATTTATCAGAGGGAAATGAAAACTTATGTTCACACAAAAAACTTGGTACACAAATATTTATATCAGCTTTATATGTAATTGCTCCAAATTAGAAACAATGCAAATAACCTTCAACAGGTGAATGGATAAACAAACTGATACATCTATACGATAAAATACTACTCCGTTTTAAAAAGAAAGAAAGTGTTGATACAGGCAATAATATGCATGGATATTAAGGGCATCACTAAGTAAAAAAAAAAGCTGAAAGGGTTGCACTCTATATGATTTAAATTATAAGTGTTCTTAAAATTTTTTTAATATGTGTATAGTTTCGGAAAACAGAACAATGATTACCAGAGACTAAGTATGAAAGGGAAAGGAGGTTAGTGTGAATATAAAGTAGTTGTATGAGAACAGTTCTGTATCTTGATTGTGATAGTGATTTCACAAATCTATATAGCTGATAAGATTTCCTGGACTGTGAACACACACAAGAAAGAATGCATATAAAATCTAGTAAAATCTGAATGCATTCAGTAATTGAGTATTGTACCAATTCAGGCTTCTGCATTTGAAAATGGGCTATGGTCATATGTATGTTATTAGGGCAAGTTGGGAGAAGGTGAGATGGGAGCTCTCTGTATTATTTTTGCAACTTCCTGTGAATTTGAAATAATTGAGTAAGTCCTATTTATTCATATCCTTTGCATCTTATATCTAAGCTAATTCTTTTTTTAAAAAAAATTTTAATGTTTATTTTTGAGCGAGAGAGAATAAGAGAGTGCAAGTGGGGGAGGTACAGAGGGAGAGAGGAAGACATAATCTGAAGCAGGCTCCAAGCTCTGAGCTGTCAGCACAGAGCCTGACACGGGGCTCAACTCACAAACTGTGAGATCATGATCTGATCCAAAGTGAGACGCTTAACCAACTGAGCCACCCAGGTGCCCCTAAGCTAATTCTCTCTCTCTCCATGACAGAATAACTACATGATGTGTGTATTTAAAACAAAACAAAAGAAAACAAAACAAAACAACAACAGCAAGGGCTTGAAAGGCTACAAAACTAACTGCATGAAAATAAATTTTGTAAACTGTTTTTCCTTTGTATATTTCTTGACTTCCTTCATAGAATTCCAGAGTTACAAATGTAAAGAAAATGATCTACTTTATAGACTAATGTAGAAGACCTCCCGATTTCTAAGGAATTCTACACTTAGATAAATTGAAACTTTTGGTGGTCACCTATCTCATTGGCATAAACATAAAATCTCCTCTGCTTATAAAATTATTTTCCTTCATTTGACCAACTTGTACCCATTTAACATGTCTCAAGCTTAAACATCACTTTCTTATGGAGGTCTTACCATTGACACTCCTCTTTCCTTCAAATCTATGTTTAGTGTCACTCATGCTCTTACACAAGGCTGGATTCATTTTGCAGATGTACAATAATGACTAAATAATGGGCAAGTTAATCACCCAACTGAAACAGTGGCATTCAGTGTAAAACTTGAGAGTACATCCTAAATCTTAAATATACAAATAAATTATTCAAAACATGAGGCCACCCAACCCATTCTAGTGATATTTAACAGAGATGTATTTGTAACTGGTAGAAGAAGAATCACTCCCTAGGTACAAGATCAATTGCTGTTCATTTTATTCACCTGAATATAAATCACTTTCACAGATTTTGCAGACTTCTCCTTTTCCTGAAAAAAGTGATTTATTAAAGTGGAGGTTTCCTTCTTATATCAATGCTGGCTTACCCTTCCCTTTATAATACTTCTGTATTGATGGAAGCCAGAGGCCAATAGTAGTCTTCTCTGTTCTGCTCTTTATTTCATTGTTATTTTATTTATTTATTTTTTTTAATTTTTTTTCAACGTTTATTTATTTTTGGGACAGAGAGAGACAGAGCATGACGGGGGAGGGGCAGAGAGAGAGGGAGACACAGAATCGGAAACAGGCTCCAGGCTCTGAGCCATCAGCCCAGAGCCTGACGCGGGGCTCGAACTCACGGACCGCGAGATTGTGACCTGGCTGAAGTCGGACGCTTAACCGACTGCGCCACCCAGGCGCCCCTCATTGTTATTTTAAAACTCATTGATGAAACTCTTTTCCATTTTGAAGGGCTATTTTTCTCCTACAAATGAGAGAATTTTAAATATTTGAGCTGATATTAATGTATTCTACTACTATAAATTGTGTTTAGTTTGATTTTGAAAATACCTACTGATTTATATTCATTTAGCATAATTTTAGGATTCAACTCTTTTGACCAGAAAAATAGTGCTTTTTGGGTGAGTGTGAGGGGAAGGAAAAGGTATAGAATACTGGTTAAAAGTCTAAGGAAATGTTTTCAGTGTTTCATCATGTATCTACATTTTGCATTGTTTATATTTTTATATGAGAGGAACTCACTTGTTTCTCTGTATTCCCATATACTGTTTGACAGTTTGGGTAATGTGACAGTTTTCATTTTTGCACCTAGTGACTTTTCATTCTTTTTTTTTTTTTTTTTTAATGTTTATTTGTCAGAGAGAGAGAGAGAGACAAAGCTCAAACAGGGGAGGGGCAGAGAGAGAGGGAGACAAAGAATCCGAAGCAGGCTCCAGGCTCCAAACTCCAGGCTCTGAGCTGTCAGCACAGAGCCCTGTGGGGGGCTCAAACCCATAAACTGTGAGATCATGACCTGAGCCAAAGTCGGATGCTTAACCGACTGAGCCACCCAGGTGCCCCAATGACTTTTCATTCTTAAAGTATTTTCTAAACCAGATTTCAGATCATATACTTTGATTTCTAGTTTGGGAAATTTTTTTTAAGTTTATTTATTTATTTATTGAGATAGGGAGAGAGAGAGAAAACAAGTGTGGAGAGAGAGGCAGAGAGAGAATCACACCAGGCTTCATACTGACACTGTGGAGCCTGATGTGGGACTTGAACTCACAAGCTATGAGATCATAACCTGAGTAGAAACCAAGAGTCAGATGCTTAACCAGCTGAGCCACCCAGGCGCCCCTCTAGTTTGGGAACTCTTAATGTTACTATTCAAAATCAGAAACCAGTAGATGTTTTGTGAAAATGGGATAGTACTGTATGCTTTGATAAAGTGAATAGAAGTTTGGACTGTTCTGGAACATTTAGGATATGTTTTAATGTGTATATATCATCTGGGCATACAGATTGACAGATTAGGGGATCATAGTAGAGTCAGGAAATAAACATGAATAGAAATATACAAAAGAATATACAAAAATTGGCAACAGGTGTACGAAAACTGAGGAAATGCTATTTGTAGGAAAATTATTTTCTACTCAATGTGCTTTCTTACTGTTTTAATCATTTTTATAACATGCTGTGTATTATCAATTTAAATAAATACATGATTTTGAAAAATTGAAATGGCTGATATGTTTATACAGGAGCAGTTTGTTTAATCAATCTTTAATCATTGTCAATTTGCAAAATGTACTGGTAATCATACAATAGTAGAACATTGGGTAGTGCCTTTTAAATACTTTTAAAGAAAAAACCATAGACTTCTTCCCTAACAAATATTGAAAAAAAATTTTTTTAAAGTTTGTTTATTTTGAGAGAGAGGGAGGGGAGGAAAGGGAGAGAGAGAGAATTCCAAGCAGGCACAGAGCCTGATGTGGGGCTTGAACTCACAGACCATGAGGTCATGATCTGAGCCAAAAACCAAGAGTCTGACGCTTAACCAACTGAGCCACCCAGTTATACCCTTAACAAATATTTCTTAGTTGATTAAGATTAACTCTTGGTCATTCAGCAAGTCCTATCTTTCACACTCTTTGCATCATATAACTAAGTTAATTCAGACATACACCATTTCCCTTTATGTCAGAAGTTTAGAGCAAGACAAATTTTATGCTTGCCCTTATTTATGAACACTTGTCATTTTCTTGTGCTATATATAGCCTTGTGATATCAAAACTTAGTTTCCTATTTAGAGTTATATTTCTTCTCCTTGATATGCACTACCACAAGTATATCCAGTGATGTCCTGGATTTGTTCCTTTCACCTTTAAATTCATTTTTACTATGATTTCACTAAAATTTCTTATACTTACCATAGTATATTGTATACATTGAATGGACTTTTATAATCATTACCCTTGTTTCTTGCTGTCTCTGTTTCGTTTTCCTTTGCTATCTACTGAATAGCTTCTTCAAAGGTTTTTGTTTTTGTTTTGTTTGGTGTGTGAGAGCAGGAGGGGCAGCGAGGTGAGAGAGAGAATTCCAAGCAGGCTCTGCAGTTTTAGTCCATCACAGAGCCTGATGCAGGGCTCGATCTCACAAACTGTGAGATTGTGATCTGAGCCAAGATCAAGAGTCAGACGCTTAACCGACTGAGCCACCCAGGCATCACTTCAAAGTTTTTTATGTTTGGATGACTTCAGTCTAAAATCCACCATGTGCTGGCTCTCATGTAGTTGCTTACATAATACAAATAACTATTTTTGGAGTTTGTATATTTATTTGGCTGTCATTGTACTGAAAATTGTTTTGACAGTTGTTCATTTTTAAACTTTCTTAGTGCGGAAATATGCAATGCAAGAGCAGCATGCCCAGGCTTGTGCTGTTGTGGTTAATTGTTGCTATATGTGTATTTTCAAATTTTTAAAGACTTTAAAAATGTAAAGCATATACTTAGCAGAAATGTCACCACTCCTTGGTACCTTCTATAAATGTCCTTCCCCTACAGGAGATTAAACTGCTGTTTCAGTTAGCAAAAACACTTTCTAAAATAGGTCTTTCATAAAAGTGAAGTGGTGTAACACAAACTTATATATCTTTTTCTATCCTTTTACTTTCAATCTATTTGTAACTTTTTAATCTAAAGTATGTCTTCTGTAGACAAACATGTATGTCTTTTAGGTATAATTATCATAGCTATTAATATCTTCTGGCATGGAGATATAAGTATTAAATATAACATTTTAGTTAAATTTATGTGCCATTAGATTTATCTGTTAGATTAAATTCTTGTATTGATAGTTTATTGCCAATTTATCAACTGTAAATTGTTACATATTAGAACTGTATGCTGCTAATGATATTGATAAGTGCTTTACAGTTATAATGTAATTATAATATGGGTGGGCCTCATCCACTTTAGTGATTAATTAGCGTATAGTTAATGCAAACTCGTCTAAATTTATACTGATTTCTAGTTTCTAATCAATCTGACTTGAAGTAATATTTTTTTTTATTTTTGAAAGAGGGCGCTTGAGCAGGGAAGGGGCCGAGAGAGCAGGAGGGGGCAGGGGATACGAAGCAGGATCCCCACTGACAGCAGAGAGCCTGATGCAAGGCTTAAACTCACAAACTGTGAGATCATGACCTGAGCCAAAGTCAGACACTCAACTAAGTCACCCAGGTACCCCATGAAGTAATATCTTTTGTATTTTGTTTTCCCTTTAAAAAATCTCTTAAAAGTAGAAAAGAAAATACTAAAATTATTCAAATGAAAAGTTAAAAGTATTCCATAATGTAAAAAAAAAGTAATCATATTTTTGAAATGTTTAGTTTATTTGATTTTGTGTATAAGAATTCCTTAGGGATTAAAAAAATACTTTTCTGAATTTAGAAAAAAAAAGGGAAGAACAGAAATAAAGCTTTACAAATGCTCTAAATTCTCTTGCATTAAAAAAGGTTTTCATTTTTTAAAAAAGCATCACTTTAAAACAGCACTTAAAAATATGTATTCAACAAATTGGTGTATGGATTATAATATAGGCAACTAAATCTCTGGCTTTAGTTTCTCTGCTGATTACTGCTGTTGAGTAGAAGTTTCATATGGGAATAGGAAAAAGTGAACTCATCATTCCCTTGAGCATCTGGAATAAGTTTCTGCCAGAGGCAAGATAGTAATTTTTATCTTCTTATCAGTATAGCAAACCCTGTGTTGCCCTAAAATGAATTACATGCAACAGACTCATTGACTCTGAAATATTTCAGTGTTTGTATGATTACTTTTGCATGTCTTTGATTCCTACACAATTCCTTTATAAATAGTAAAAATTTCCCCATGACACAGTTTCTTCAATTTTAACATTCTTTGATAATTATTCATGAAGTCCTTCAATATTATTATTATGTTACTATTATTAAAACATTTATTGTTTTGAATTAAAATTACCTCTAGAATTCTTATAATGTAAAAACATGAAGTTTACTTCAACTCTTTTGTGGCTATTTAGACGAAGACATCTTTTTTGCATAGTCTTAACAAAACCTTTATAAACCTAAATGATAGAAGCAGTCATAACAAGTGACAGGTATGGTGGGAGCTCACAAGGTAGGAGGTCTTCTCCATGCTCTGTCATCAGGTAGGTGAGTGATCTTGTGTAAGCGTTTCAACTTCTTAATCTGGTCACTGATTATTATAGTCTTTTATAACGACTAAGGCTCATGATAGTTCCAAAATTTCATGGCATCTCTCCATTTTTAATTATATTGTTTTATTATCTAAGTAAAAAATGCATATTGGATTCCAAGGGAAAGTTCTTTTTTTTTTTTTTATTTTTTTTTTAACGTTTATTTATTTTTGAGACAGAGAGAGACAGAGCATGAACAGGGGAGGGGCAGAGAGAGAGGGAGACACAGAATCCGAAACAGGCTCCAGGCTCCGAGCTGTCAGCACAGAGCCCAACGCGGGGCTCAAACTCACGGACCGTGAGATCATGACCTGAGCCGAAGTCGGACGCTCAACCGACCAAGCCACCCAGGCTCCCTGGGAAAGTTCTATTAGTACTTGAATTAAATTTGAGTTGTGAGATAATCTTACTGCATCTCACTTTTCACTCACTGCTTCCACTATGTTTGATTATGATTATTTAAGCCATATGCACTTATAGTGCATTAAATCCAAGCAGAGGACTGTAGTAAATCACTAAAACTTCATTACAAATCTTTATTCATTCTGTGGATTTGGTTGTACTGTGGTCAATTTTTTTTCTAATTTTATATGCATATCTTAAGAGTTTGTTACTTGGCTGAGCTCACATGGCTAGTTACTGTGATAAGTAAGGCTACTTGTTCAAGCTCAGCTTTCCTGACTAAACTTATTCTTACAGGTTAAACCACCTATTAGTTAAGGTAGTTGCTTTTTCATCATTTTGCTTCTTAGAATTGTTAACAAAGTATATATATGTCAGCTTTTTAAAAACTGTGTCACCTGAAGCAATAGCAAAATGACCTAAAGGAAAGAAGAAAAACATTTCAATAATATATGAAGTATATACTCAGTCCTGTGCAATCGAGAATTAATGATATAATGTCTATGAACTAGGCTTAATTTGTTTTATTATAAACCCCTTCATGGTAGTGGTTGTTTAATACGGCTTTTATTTTATTTTATTTTTTTAGTGTTTATTTATTTATTTTGAGAGAGGCAGAGGGAGCACGAGTGGGGGAGAGGCAGAGAGAAAGAAAGGGACAAAGAATCCCAAGCAAGAAGGCTCCATGCTTAGCATGAAGCCAAATGCAAGGCTCAGTCTCACAACCTTGAGATATGTCCTGAACAGAAATCTAGAGTCAGATGCTTAACCGACTGAGCCATCCAGGCACCCCGGCTTTTTGTTTGTTTGTTTGTTTGTTCATCTATCCATCTATCTATTTATTGCTTGCTTCCTTGCTAGAAATGTAGGGTGTGGGGCCAGTTGAGTTGGGGAAGATTTTTAGATAGAACCTTCAGAAGCTGAACAGAAAAGCATATTGTCCTTAGAATTATTAGAATTAATGTTATTCAAAATTTTCAGTAAGATTTTTAGCTCCTCTCACTCAAGACCATCTAATTTTTTTTTCTTTTGCAAGTTAGTTCCTTTTATCTTGTCCTCAGTTCAAATTGGACAAATGGCCTTTAGCCTTTCTAATTTTCATTATGTTTAAAACTGAGATTTCCTCAATTTTATTTTCTGAAGCATTTATTTGTTGGTAATGTGAAGCACTATTTATAAATTCCCAATTCTTGATTATAGTGCTACTTATTTAGCTTACCATATAACTAAATACATATGTCTGCCAGTCCACACTAAAATAGCCAGTTTTCATCACTTGTAAGGATGCCTGTGTGTATATATTTAATTAAAATTTTTCATTAAATAATTTTACCCTTAATACCTTCCAGGCACTTTGATTTTTATTTTGTTCTGTTCTGTTAGATATAGAAATGATGACTGGGACCAATTACAATTATCATCATCTATTAATGCATCACAGACCACTGCTTGAAAAATCACTGAAAGAGGTTGATTAGTATGAAGGGAGGTATCTTCTCCTTCTTGTTTGCATAGTAGATACTAGTGGGTTATTTTATAAAATACTCATTTCATAGGATGGTTTGTTATCTTATTATAAATACTAGGGTTTTTCCATTTTTTCATTTTGTATCAAGTGAATCAAGAACCCTACTGTTCAGTATATCTTTAGCAAGGCTATTTCAAGTCTTTCTGTCTCAAATACTTACTCTATATGCTGGTTACTTTATTAGGCACCTTACGTCTAAACCTTATAATACGTCAGGGGCGCCTGGGTTGCTCAGTTGGTTAAGTGTCGACTCTTGATTTCATCACGATCTCAGGGTTTGTGGCAGTGCAGATCCTGCTTGAGATCCTCTCTCTCCCTCTCTCTCTGCTCCTCCTCCGCTCTGTCAAAAATAAATATATAGGGGCACCTGGGTGGCTCACTCGGTTGAGCATCCAGCTTCAGCTCTGGTCATCATCTCGGATTCGTGGGTTCAAGCCGAACATCAGGCTCTTTTCTGACAGTGCAGAGCCTGGAGCCTGCTTCAGATTCTGTGTTTCCCTCTCTCTCTGCTCCTCCCCTGCTTACATTCTCTCTCTCTCTCTCTCTCTCTCTCTCTCTCTCTCTCAAAAATAAACATTAAAAACAAATAAATAAACTGAAAAAATACCTTATAATACTTCAATATAACTTCATTGTATCTGTTATTATCCCCATTTAGAGATGGGAAACTGAGTGTTGGGAGATAGTTCATGGATTTTCCACGTGCCTGCACAGTCTCAGCCTTCTAAACAAAGACATTTACAGTGCCAGTGTTTTCTATAAGGGAAATTCCTGGATAGTTAAACTAGTAACATGTCCCTCCTTGGAGACATCCCAAAATTAAAAATAAAAGCCCTCATCTTTCCCTTCCTATAGGAGATATGCTTATCTACTAGCGTAATGTGTAATCTTTCTTTCTGGAGCAGAGCAGAAACCCATAGAAGATCAGAATTTCTTAGTTTTGGGATTACTCTCCTTTGCTGTTCTCCACTGCATGTGCCAGTAATATCTAGCCTTCACTGCATTGCCCCATGAGGATTGGAACTCAGGGAAATAGCACTAAGTTACTGCTCTGGCTGCTGTATTTGCCATGAGCAATAAATTGTCTTTGTCTCTGAGCCAGAGGTCTCATGTCCTCCTGTCACTGCCTGTGTGCATGTGTGTGCACATGTGCATGTAGGGAAAAAAGAGAAAAGAGACAGGTAGACATTGGCTAATTTGCTAATGTAAGTAGGATTAAGTATCAGACCCTTGATGGTTTCTGAATTAATACTTATTTATAGGATATGCAGGGCTACACAGTAAGTAGCAGAACTGCAGTTTGGCTTTAAGCTTTACTTCGGTGGATAACATAACTAGAAAATAATAGTGCTAATGACTAGAATTTGGCATAAGCAGATAACATATTCCTATCACATTTGCATGTTTATGATCTATGACTCTGAATATTTTTCTCTCTACCCCTATATGTTAAACTAAAGAAGTTTTGGTGAGATTAGAATATCTAGTCATGAAATTCTATTTACATGGATAAATTTTGTATAAATATGTACCTATATTTCATAATATATTGAAAAATAAAAGTATAATCACCTTTAATACTAAAATAAATTATTCATTAAAATAATCTACTTAATGCCCAGAGAATAAAAATACTTCTAGAATTTTTTAAATTAACATTTTTCTCAGTAGTTAGAATTAAAATGCAAACTAAAACCTAGACGTAATTTACCATTTATTAATAATAAAAGAATCTTGATAACTAATTTATCACAATTGTGACAGATGCAAAATTAGAATATATCTTTATACTTGTTATGGAATTGCCTCATATCCATAAATATTGACTTCAAGTGACAGTACTTATATAATATTTTGGTATTGTTAATCCTGTGTTTTAAGGAGTAATCATAATGTAAGTTAACCTTGTGGAACATTTAAAAGAAAGTCCTTCAGAATTCATCACCACTAAACCAGCCCTACTAGAGATCCTAAGGGGGATCCTGTGAGACAAAGTACCAGAGACATCGCTACAAGCATGAAACCTACAGACATCACAATGACTCTAAACTTATATCTTTTTATAATAACACTGAATGTAAATGAACTAAATGCCCAACCAAAAGACATAGGGTATCAGAATGGATAAAAAAACAAGACCCATCTATTTGCTGTCTACAAGAGACTCATTTTAGACCTGAGGACACCTTCAGATTGAAAGTGAGAGGATGGAGAACTATTCATCATGCTACTGGAAGTCAAAAGAGAGCTGGAGTAGCCATACTTATATCAGACAAACTAGACTTTAAATTAAAGGCTGTAACAAGAGATGAAGGAGGGCATTATATAATAATTACAGGGTCTATCCATCAGGAAGAGCTAACAATTATAAATGTCTATGTGCCAAATACGGGAGCCCCCAAATATATAAAACAATTACTCACAAACATAAGCAACCTTATTGGTAAGAATGTGATAATTGCAGGGGACTTTAACACCCCACTCACAGCAATGGGTAGATCATCTAGACACACAGTCAATAAAGAAACAAGGGCCCTGAATGATACATTGGATCAGATGGACCTGACAGATATATTTAGAACTCTGCATCCCAAAGCAACAGAATATACTTTCTTCTCGAGTGCACATGGAACATTCTCCAAGATAGATCACATACCGGGTCACAAAACAGCCCTTCATAAGTATACAAGAATTGAAATCATACCATGTATACTTTCAGACCACAATGCTATGAAGCTTGAAATCAACCACAGGAAAAAGTCTGGAAAACCTCTAAAAGCATGGAGGTTAAAGAACACCCTACTAAAGAATGAATGGATCAACCAGGCAATTAGAGAAGAAATTAAAAAATATATGGAAACAAACGAAAATGAAAATACAACAATCCAAACGCTTTGGGATGCAGCGAAGGCAGTCCTGAGAGGAAAATACATTGCAATCCAGGCCTATCTCAAGAAACAAGAAAAATCCCAAATACAGAATCTAACAGCACACCTAAAGGAAATAGAAGCAGAACAGCAAAGACACCCCAAACCCAGCAGAAGAAGAGAAATAATAAAGATCAGAGCAGAAATAAACAATATAGAGTCTTAAAAAACTGTAGAGCAGATCAACGAAACCAAGAGTTGGTTTTTTGAAAAAATAAACAAATTGATAAACCTTTAGCCAGGGTTCTCAAAAAGAAAAGGGAGATGACCCAAATAGATAAAGTCATGAATGAAAATGGAATTATTACAACCAATCCCTCAGAGATACAAGCAACTATCAGGAAATACTATGAAAAATTATATGCCAACAAACTGGACAACCTGGAAGAAATGGACAAATTCCTAAACACCGACACACTTCTAAAACTCAATCAGGAGGAAATAGAAAGCTTGAACAGACCCATAACCAGCGGAGAAATTGAATCAGTTATCAAAAATCTCCCAACAAATAAGAGTCCAGGACCAGATGGCTTCCCAGGGGGGTTCTACCAGACGTTTAAAGCAGAGATAATACCTATCCTTCTCAAGCTATTCCAAAAAATAGGAAGGGAAGGAAAACTTCCAGACTCATTCTATGAAGCCCGTATTACTTTGGTTCCTAAACCAGACAGAGACCCAGTAAAAAAAGAGAACTACAGGCCAATATCCCTGATGAATATGGATGCAAAAATTCTCAGTAAGATACTAGCAAATCGAATTCAATAGCATATAAAAAGAATTATTCACCATGATCAAGTGTGATTCATTCCTGGGATGCAGGGCTGGTTCAACATTCGCAAATCAATCAACGTGATACATCACATTAATAAAAGAAAAGATAAGAACCATATGATCCTGTCAGTCGGTGCAGAAAAAGCATTTGACAAAATTCAGCATAAGCTCACCAAACTCCACACCGGAAAAACAAATAATCCAGTGAAGAAATGGGCAGAAAACATGAACAGACACTTCTCTGAAGAAGACATCTGGATGACCAACAGGCACATGAACAGATGCTCAATGTCGCTCTTCATCAGGGAAATACAAATCAAAACCACACTCAGATATCACCTCACACTAGTCAGAGTGGCCAAAATGAACAAACCAGGAGACTACAGATGCTGGAGAGGATGTGGAGAAACAGGAACCCTCTTGCACTGTTGGTGGGAATGCAAACTGGTGCAGCCACTCTGGAAAACATGTGGAGGTTCCTCAAAAAATTAAAAACAGACCTACCCTATGACCCAGCAATAGCACTGCTAGGAATTTACCCAAGGGATACAGGAGTACTGATGCATAGGGGCACTTGTACCCCAATGTTTATAGCAGCACTCTCAACAATAGCCAAATTATGGAAAGAGCCTAAATGTCCATCAATGGATGAATGGATAAAGAAATTGTGGTTATATACACAATGGAGTACTATGTGGCAATGAGAAAGAATGAAATATGGCCCTTTGTAGCAACGTGGACCGAACTGGAGAGTGTTATGCTAAGTGAAATAAGCCATACAGGGAAAGACAGATAACCATATGTTTTCACTCTTATGTGGATCCTGAGAAACTTAACAGAACCCATGGGGGAGGGGAAGGAAAAAAAAAAAAAAGAGAGGTTAGAGTGGGAGAGAGCCAAAGCATAAGAGACTCTTAAAAAATGAGAACAAACTGAGAGCTGATGGAGGTGGGAGGGAGGGGAGGGTGGGTGATGGGTATTGAAGAGGGCATCTTTTGGGATGATCACTGGGTGTTGTATGGAAACCAATTTGACAATAAATTTCATATATTTAAAAAAATAAAAGAGGGGCGCCTGGGTGGCGCAGTCGGTTGGGCATCCGACTTCAGCCAGGTCACGATCTCGCGGTACGGGAGTTCGAGCCCCGCGTCGGGCTCTGGGCTGATGGCTCAGAGCCTGGAGCCTGTTTCCGATTCTGTGTCTCCCTCTCTCTCTGCCCCTCCCCCGTTCATGCTCTGTCTCTCTCTGTCCCAAAAATAAATAAACGTTGGAAAAAAAAAAATAAAAAAAAGAAAGCCCTTCATTCAGTATTAACATAGGTTTCAAAGTGATGTATAGAACGATTGATTTAACATTAACATTTGTGTCTAATAAAAACCTATTGTGCATTTACTTCAGATTTATATATATACATAGAATATAAAATAGTTTATTTAAAAGCATATGAATTACTTCTCTATTAACATAATTTTATATTAAAAACCCCTTCACACTCACTTAAATGTATATATAATTTGTGTTATATATTTTTCATAGTAGGAGACAAAAAACAGACTAAACCTTCTATTCTCAGACTTAGGAATTCTTTATCCTATGTTTGACTACATGAGGAAGATGACGGTATTTTTGTTTTGCATAAGCAATCATCAGCAAACACATTACAGATATATCAACAGATACTTATGACATCTCTACAGATTCATTCATAAATATAGCCACATTTCCTGAAGTATAGCTAGAACTGTCTAACGTGGTTAATTATGAAAAAATTTAGCAACATACATAAAGATTGACTAGTTACTTATGATATTTTGAATCATAGTTATTCTAAATTGCATATCATGCCAGAAGAAATCCAGATGATAACGGAATAAGTGGTTGGTACAGACTTGCATAAAATCATGCTGTTCATACAGAGGCAAAGTAACGTGGTTTTCCAGACTGAGGTGGGCCCTCAACCTTTTTTTTCAATTCTTTTTACTTTCAGTCATCTTTCTCATTTCCTTCAGAACTTGCTTGAATGACTTATTCCTGTCCTCAAATTGCTGCCCAATTTCCTATCCTTTTATCAGGAGGCAACTTCTCATCTTCTACTAACAATTATTTTAGCCATTAAGAAATGTTCTCAATGTCTGAACCCTCTGTTCTTTAAATGCAGTTAGTTTTTAATCTTTGTACTAAATATCCAGTACCTTTTGAAATTTTTCGTATAGAACATTTCGCTTTGCAGTTTGTCATACCCTAATATGTAATTATAGAAAGGGTGTAATTTCCTTTGTCGATTAACTAATAACTGTTATTGGTTAATGCTGAAGTAATGATGAAAACAAGTTTCTCTGTAGTTGTTCTCTTTTTAAAAAATACCACTCACTTTCTTGTTAGTACTTTACAAACATTTACCAAGTTAATGTGTCAGTTGTAAAACAGACATAAAATAGTTTCTGAAAAAAAGAAAAAGAAGACAATGTTAAATGAAAGTTTTTGGCAGTCAGACTTTTTCTTTGAGAGTAAAGGGATACTAGATTACAATCAACATTTTTAGATATTTCATATGTAGAGAACCAAAGAAATTTAAAAAGTTGATATAAATACCAATGTGCTATGAAACTTCACACTTTATATGTTCACGCCCCCAAGTTCGAGTGTTTTAAGAAACATGAAGCCTCTCCAAATTAGTTTATGTATTGCTTTTCTGATTATGCTTTATAGATTTTTAAAAATAATAACTGCAACAAAGGCAAGGAGAATTTGCTTTGAAAGAGTGAAAACTGCAAATGCATTTTGTACTCTGACACTGTTTATTATATCTAGCTGGTGAGCTGTAATCATTGTTGTACTAGGCATTCAGAAAATGTAAGCCAATAGGTACAGCGATGGCTCTTTGTAAATATGAAGACTTAAACATTAGTTGAAATCTAAAATAGTTATCAACAGATGCTTTAAAAATTTGCCTATAGCCTTTAAAGCTGGTGTTTACAGAATTTTTTCTTTACATTTATTTGTTTTTGAGAGACAGAGCACAAGCGGGGAGTAGCAGAGAGAGACACACACACACAGAATCCAAAGCAGGCTCCGGGCTCTGAGCTGTCAGCACAGAGCCCGACATGGGGCTCAAACCCACGAACCGTGAAATCATGACCTGAGCCGAAGTCGGATGCTTACCCGACTGAGCCACCCAGGCACCTCATAAAGCTGGTTCATGGATAATGAGTTGGAACGAATATCTGTTTATGGACCTATAGAAGGTCCATACATCCACTAAAATTATAATTTTTATTTTATTTTTTATTTTCAATAGAGAGCGCACAAGCGAGAGAGAGGAGCAGAGGAAGAGAGAGAGAATCTTTTTTTTTTTCTAAGTTTATTTATTTTTGAGAGAGAGAGCATGTGACAGAGAGAGAAGGAGACAGAGAATCCCAAGCAGGCTCCACACTGACTTCAGCTCAGGCTGGTAAATCCTCAGCCTGATAGCATCTATGAAGAACCAGTGGTAACATTATATTTGTTGTTGAAAGACTGAATGCTTTCCCACTGAGATTAGGAACAATACAAGAATGTGTGCTTTCATCACTTCTATTTAAGACTGTAGTGGAGGTTCTAGCCAGAGTCATTAGGCAATAAAAAGAAAAGCATCTAGATTAGGAAAGCAGAAGTAAATCTGTCATTATTCATCAATGATATGATCATCTATGTACATTACCCTATAGAATCTACAAAAAGGTCCTAGAGGTAATAATTGAGTTACGCACATTTATAGGGTTGAAGATCAGTGTTTTCAATTGAGTATATTTTTCTCTGGCAATAAAAAATTTGAAATTTAACAAAAAGCAGTGTTTACCATAACATCAATAATATAAAATAGGGACAAATCTGGCAAAAAAAAATGTATAAGACTTGTATTCTTTTTTTTTTTTTTAAATTTTTTTTTTTTTTTTTCAACGTTTATTTATTTTTGGGACAGAGAGAGGCAGAGCATGAACGGGGGAGGGGCAGAGAGAGAGGGAGACACAGAATCGGAAACAGGCTCCAGGCTCCGAGCCATCAGCCCAGAGCCCGACGCGGGGCTCGAACTCACGGACCGCGAGATCGTGACCTGGCTGAAGTCGGACGCTTAACCGACTGCGCCACCCAGGCGCCCCAAGACTTGTATTCTTAAAACTATAAAACGTTACTTAATGAAATTAAGTGGACAGATTTCTGAGATATGTTACCAGTAGAAGGATCCAAAAAGAAAAAAATTGATTAATTGTACATTGGGTATATACCTGGCTCAAAACTTATATTATTTTGTATCTTAAATTTGTACAAATAATTTTGCATCATCTAAACGTCTGTAAAGCTATTACAACAAATCTACAAATAGAAAAACTAAAAGAACTTGAGACTACATAAGACTAAATGAGTTGTCTAAAATCAACTCAAATTTTTAATCACAAAATGATCTCTAAAAATGACTGAACATCACGGAACAAAAATTATGAGTGTGGTATAGATTATTAGATATCAGTTAACATTATTTCTTTGAAAACCAGAACTAGCTTAAGTATTCATAGGCTTGACCAATTTGCTTACTTGTTGACTATATTTGCCTACCACAATGTTTGGATTAGCACTCCAAAATCTGAGCAACATCTTTTGAACTATATTCTGCAATTTCTTCTGATAAATAATCAGTCCAATAGATCATGGTTACAAGTGAGTATGGGTTATGTGTGTTTAGGGTAGAAAATATTTAAGAATTATTTATTATTAAGAATCTTTTATTAATATTTATAAAAGTCATGTAGAGTAATTTTGAGGTATTACTAAATATTCTTGTAATTTTTATTGGCGAGCTGAGTTAAACTGTTAGTTTCGGGGTAGCATTTCTGATCATCTAGTACATTTTTAATCATAATGTTTCCTTTTCAAATAATATATGATGATAAATAATAAATTCACAGTGAAATGTATGTATTAGCAGTTGCAAATTTGGGGTTTGGAAAAAAAAGTAAAAACAGCCATGTTTACATATTGGAAAAATTATAATCTAAAGGTTGATGCCCTACCCACACCAAAAGATAAAGTCAGTTCCCCTCAACTTTCTGAAATTGTTTAGATTTCTAACGTATGTATTTTGAAAGGATGTATATTTATTTTTTGCTCATATTCAGGAAATACTGGGAGGTTTAGCCATAATACTAGCCTATCCATTGTTAATCAATTTATGAAAGAGATTGTTTTTTTGCAAGAGAGAATTTATACATTCAATTATATGTTTTAATTATGTACACATCTTGGCTATCAGGGAATTTCTATTGTGTAGCAATTATTTCCTAGAAATGAGTAGTTATCCTGGAATTGAAATATTCCATTTTTTTTAAGTTTATGTATTTTGAAAGAGAGAGTCAGAGAGAGAGAGCACAAGTGGGGAAGGGACAGAGAGAAAGGGGATTCCAAGCAGGCCCCATGCTGTCAGTACAGAGCCTGATGCAGGGCTCTATCCCACAAATTGTGAGATCATGACCTGAGCCAAAATCAAGAGCTTGACCAACTGAGCCACCCAGGCATCCCTGAAATATTCTAGTTTTTTGTCTGTCTTACAAAGTAGTAGTTTCTCTCAATAATAGACTTTTTGTGTCTCTGGTTTTTTTTTTTCCCCAATGTTACTTATTTTTGAGAGAGCGAGAGAGAGAGAGAGAGAGAGAGAGAGAGAGAGAGACAGAGTGTGAGCAGGGGAGGAGCAGAGGGAGAGGGAGACGTAGAATCAGAAGCAGGCTTCAGGATCTGAGCTGTCAGCACAGAGCCCAATGCGGGATTCAAAACCATGAAGCAGGAGACCATGACCTGAGCTGAAGTTGGATGCTTAACTGAATGAACCACCCAGGCTCCCTTTTGTGTGTCTATTAATAACTTTTAACTTTTGGGGTGCTTGGGTGGCTCAGTCAGTTAGGCTTCTGACTTCAGCTCAGGTCATGATCTTATGGTTCATGGATTCAAGCCCCACGTCAGGCTCTGTGCCGACAGCTCAGAGCCTGGAGCCTGCTTCAGATTCTGTGTGTGTGTGTGTCTCTCTCTGCCCCTTCCCCGCTTGCACTGTGTCTCTCTCAAAAATAAATAAACATTAAAAAAATAAAAATAACTTCTAGCTTTTGATACCAGTTGACTCCTGGAGGTCCATATATTGTTTACAGCTCTAAAAGTGAACCAAATGAGGGGCTTCTGGGTGGCTCAGTTGGTTAAGCTTCAAATCTTGATTTTCTCATAATAAGTCAACTTAAAAAAAAGTGAACCTACAAACAGTGGACAGTGAACAAAACTAAAAGGCAACTGATGGAATGGGAAAGATATTTGCAAATGGCGTATTGGATACAGGGCTAGTATCCAAAATCTATGAAGAACTTATTGAACTCAACACCCGAAAAAACACAGTGAAGAAATGGGCAGAGTTCATAAATACACATTTTCCAAAGAAGACATCCTGATCTCCAACAGACACATGAAAAAGATGCTCAATGTCATTCTTCATCAGGGAAATACAAATTAAAGCCACACTGAGATACCACCTCACACCAGTCAGAGTTGCTAAAATGAACAAATCAGGAAACTACAGATGCTGGCAAGGATGTGGACAAACGGGAACCCTCTTGCATTGCTGGTGGGAATGCAGACTGGTGCAGCCTCCCTGGAAAACAGTGTGAAGGTTCCTCAAAAAATTCAAAATAGAGCAACCCTATGACCCAGCAATAGCACTACTAGGAATTTACCCAAGGGATACAGGAGTGCTGATGCATAGGGGCACTTGTGCCAAGTTTATAACAGAGCTTTCAACAATAGCCAAATTATGGCGAGAACCCAGATGTTCATCAACTGACGAATGGATAAAGAAGACGTGGTTTATATATTCAATGGAATACTACTTGGCAATGAGAAAGAATGAAATCATGCCATTTGCAGCAATGTGAATGGAACTGGAAGGTATTATGCTAAGTGAAATAATTCAGTCAGAGAAAGACAGGTATCTTATGTTTTCACTCATATGTGGTTCTTGAGAAACGTAACATAAGATCATAGGGGGAGGGGAAAGGGGAAAAATTTACATGGAGAGAGAGAGAGAGAGAGAGAGAGAGAGAGAGAGAGAGAGAGGCAAACCATAAGAGACTCTTAAATAGTGAGAACAAAATGAGGGTTGATAGGGGGTAGGGGAGAGGGGGAAGTGGGTGATGGGCATTGAGGAGGGCAGTTGTTGGGATGAGCACTGGGTGTTGTATGGAAACCAATCTGACAATAAATCATAATAAATAAGTAAATAAATAAATAAGTCAAACTTAAAGGATAAAAATAATCTTTATTTCCTATATCATCTTACCCTACTCTCAGAAAAAGACTTCATATCCTAATCTATAAATATAGTAGAAATCATTAGGTTTCAACTTCTTCACCTTCTCTTCCCATTATCTTCAAACTTGTTTATATACTTTTGTCTTTTTAACTCTCTTCTGTTGTCTTTTTCATTCTCTAGAACCTCAAACTGTTATCCTCTTATCTCCCATTTCCTGGAATTTTTTATAGTTTTAGATTTCACATTTAGATTTTGATCCATCTTGAGGTATTTTCATTTATATTATGAAGAATGGGTTGAATATTTTTTTTTGTATATGACTATCCAGTAATTCTAGCATCATCTGTTTGAAAAGTGATTCTTTCTCCAGTGAATTAGTTTTGTTCCTTTGTCAAATTTAGTTGTCATCGATTTAAGGGTCCAGAAATTCATCCATTCATGGTAAGTTGATTTTTGACAAGGATATCAAGACAGTTCAATAAGGGAAAAAATGGGCTTTTCAACAAATGATACTGAGAAAACAAGGTATTTACATACAAAAGAGGTGAGTTATACCCCTCTCACCATATACAAAAATTTTGGTGAGAATGTACAAAATTGTGCTGGTAGGATTTAAAATAGTGCAACTGCTTTGGGATATAGTCTGGCAATTCTTCAAAAGGCTAAATAAAGATACAGTTAGTATAAGACTCAGTAATTCTGGTATATACCCAAGAGAAATGAAACATGTGTACATAAAATCTTACACATGAATGTCAATAGCATTCTTTGTCATGATAGCAAAAAAGTAGAAACAACCCAAATGCCCATTAATTGATGAATGGATAAATAGAATGTCAAGTATCTATCTGATAGAATAGTGGCTGTAAAAGAAATGAAGCCCTGATTCATGCCACAATATGGATGCACCCTGAAAACATTATACTAAGTGAAAGAAGCCATTCATAAAAGTTCACATATTTTATGATTCCATCTCTGTGAAATGTCCTGAATATGCATATTTTATGCATATACTGACAAAAAATACATTAGTGGTTGCCCAGGGCTTCTGGGGACAGGGGTTTGGGTGTGATGACTAAATGATAAGGGGTTCTTTTGAGAGTGTTGAAAATATTCTGAAATTAATTTAGTGATGCTTGAACAACTTTGAATATACTAAACGCCGTTGACTTGTATGCTTTACATATGAATTATATTGTATGTGGACTGTATCTCAACAAATCTGTATGTTGAAAAAAATCTTTTAGTCTATATTTAACTCTTTTGTCCATACATAACTTTTGCTGCGATGCCTTGGTCATTTGCAAAGTTTTTGTCTATTATGCAGATCTTACAAATGTTGTAAAATGTCTCATTTGTCAATATCACTACCAATCTCAAGAAAATGGTCTTATGTATTGGGAATTGGTGTATGTGAGTTTTCCACAATTATAATTTTTAGTTGAAAGCTCAAATTTTATTATTAGCAGTATTCCTGACAGTTATTTTTTTTAAGTGACAGTCTTGCTTTTTTTCATTTTCAAGAAAATGTCTGCCAAATACCCAAGTCTGAATAACTATCATTTGCCTGTCAATCATTGTTTCAAATAAAGAGTTTTTTTTATAAAAAGAGCAGTTCATGTAGAAAGTCAACTGCACAAGTGCTTTTCCTCAAGAAATCATTGTACTTCGTTCATACTAACCATTTCCATACATAGAGAATTAAAAAGATGAGTATTTAAGGGTCATTGTTTAATAAAATTTAGTGATTTTTTTTCTGTTCCTCAAAAAAATTCTTAAAATCAATTGGTATCTTTTTAATATGAACACAGGGTTGTGATAAACTCAGTGACTACTAGTACAAGTTGGTTCTATTGCCATTTTTTGTTCTTAGGTACCAGCAGTTTCATACACCATTGAATTTGTGGTATAAAAGCAAATGTCAACATTGTAAAAATGCAAATAACATCTCAATATTGTGAAAATTTACAAAAATTTAAATTAAAAAAGTTGACTTTGTGGATACCCTGACAAGTTCTCAGGGCTACCAGGGGTCTGCTGACCCTTTTTTGGTAGCTGATTCTCAATGATTTTTCTCCATTCCTGACCTCTTTCTGGAACTACAAACCTAATTTGCAATAATCCAGTAGGTATCTCTACACTAATATACTTTTAATTCTATATATTCAAACTTTATTCACAGCTCTCTGGCTTTTAACATTGCACTTGCTCCTTTGTTCTTATATTTTCTTTTCCTGTTAATGACATAACCATCCATCAGTCATCCAGTGAGAGACATTATAGTCATACTCAATCTATATTCTTCCACACCTCCCACATTTAGTCAGTCCCAAGTCTTTTCCTTTTTGCCTCTAAAAAATGTTTCCTACATCTTTTCCTTCTTTCCTTATAATTCTTAAAGTTGAAATCTTTGTTTCTTTTCCCGATACCATATGACTTGTTAATTGGTCTTCCTATGTCCTGCTCTGGTCTCCTCTTGTTTGTCTACAACAGTGAAATGTCTTAGTTTTTACCCTGTTTGCAAGCTAACAAATTAGTCTTCCACAGTTTCATAGATATTGACAGAAGACAAGAGCCTACTGTGTCAGAGACAAATGAATTTTTCTCAAGGCACAGCAGGCAGCATGAGTTTCAGATTCCCATTGGTTCTGCTTGTCTCCCCAGTCACTCAGGGGCAGTGTGGAGACTGACCCAGGTGGAAGCTGTATTCACCGTTTATATCACAGTTGAGTAATCTTGAATTTAGGAAACCCCAATCTTTAAAGGTGCTTTTTGGAAACTTGCCCTACCTTTACCCTGTGACAAAGTCACTATCTTTATCTCTTAAGGCTGTTTGCTATTTAAAAAAAAAAAAAAAAAAAAGCAAAATTTGATAAAGACCTATAGAGACATGATAGACCCATGGAGAATGTCTCCCGGCATTTTTTTGGTTAGTTCTCTGAACACTGTTACAAAAATTATCTACCTGAAATACATTTTTATTATGTAACTCTGATCCCAGCCTGCTTTTCAGTGTTATGGGTAACTAGTCTATCATAAAATATGCTATTAATGCACCTTGTGTTTTACTAATTCCCTGAGTAAGCTTTGAACATAGTATCCCTCTTTTTTTACACATATTTTTTTCTGCGTGTAATTTACTTTTCTTTTACTTGTTCTCAGCCTGGTCAGATCTTCAACCTTCAGCAACCAGCTTGTTATTTTCTCTTTGACGTTTTCATTACTCTCAAACTTCTTGGTGCTCACAGAATATTTTGTGCATGTCTCTCTTGTAATGCTTATTGTATTTTAATTGTTTCCATGCTGCCTCTTCCAATAGACTGTGAACTCCTCAAGGTCTTATTTGAGCTTGTATTCCCTCATAGAGTACTTTAGATATAATAAGAGCTTAATAGAAGTTTATTGGATAATAAGTATGTAATTCCATGGTGTGTGCCCAGTAACATTTTTATTCTGATGATGTTGTAATTGAGCTACTGATACGATTCTCCTTGAATTCTTCACATGTAAATCTTTTTCCTAAAAGAACTCTATACATTTTAATTGTCTGATGTTACGTGTAATTATCTGATATTACCGTGCAAAAAAATACATATGAGTATTGTCCATTGCTTTTTGTTTTATTGTAAGAATAGATATAGGCAGGCTGAAGTGTGGGCCCACCAGAGATATTGTCCTTTGATCCATCTGTCCTCACAAATTAACACTTGGCATTATGGTTATTACCACTTATTTACTCTTGGTGGCCAGGCAGGCTCAAAACTAAAGTCTCTTAGATTCAATCAGGACAGGACAGAATGGCATAGACACCTTAGCAGTTAGATGAGAAAGGCAAAGGGAGCTTCTTGAGAGACCTATGGCATCCTCATTCTGAACGGGAGGAAAAAACGTCAACAAATCCTTAATACACATTTGAAAGCCAGTGACTTGGCTTTTGTATTTGTAAAATGCTGCAGTTTTTCTCTGTATAGCTCTTTCTCGGTATTTTAAATGCTTCTATTCTTTACCTAAATTAAAAAAGTATGTATATTATTGCCTGTGTCTATGGTCTTTACTTTCCCAAGCACTGCCATCCTTGTGACAAACTTCTGGATCTTTTTCTTAATGATTTCTCAGAGTGTTCCATACATTAAGGATACTGACCTCTTCCTTTGCTCCCATACTCCCTGCCACATACACAACCTTCTTTTTCCTGAGCAGTGATCTTAAGTTTATATCTAGTCATAACTGACAGTATTTTCCTTTATACTATTTGGCACACATTTCTGTTTTTTTACATTTTTGTTTAACAGGTGACGGGGAAGGATTTCCCCCCCTCCAAATGACTGTATACTTACCCTAGCTCGATGTATTAAATAATTTGCTCTTTTACCATCTCTTTGAAATGTTATTTGTATCCTATACTGTATTGCCATAGGTAATTGCCATTGGGTATGTGTTTGAATTCTGTCTTTTCTCATTGTTTTCTTTCTCTGTCAGTACTAAATTCTTTTAATTATAGTTGCCAAATAATACATTTTATTTTTATTTATTTATTTTCTTAGCACAGCAGGGATTTATTATGCATGAACCAATTCCATTTTTTCAAATAATACATTTTTTTTTTTACGTTTATTTATTTTTGAGACGGAGAGACAGCATGAACGGGGGAGGGTCAGAGAGCAAGGGAGACACAGAATCTGAAACAGGCTCCAGGCTCTGAGCTGTCAGCACAGAGCCCGATGCGGGGCTTGAACTCACAGACTGCGAGATCATGACCTGAGCCGAAGTCGGTCACCCAACCGACTGAGCCACCCAGGCGCCCCTCAAATAATACATTTTAATACCTGGTAGTAAATTTTTCCCTGCCCTCTCTACTATCTTTTTTTTTTTTTTTTTTTGTAAAGTAAACTCTACACACCCAACGTGGGGCTTGAACTCCCAACCTCAAGTTCAAGACTCACATGTTCTACTGACTGAGCCAGCCAGGTGCCCCTCCAATAGAATTTTTAGTTATTCTTTCCAGAATGTACTTTCTTATTATCCCCTCAGGTGAATTTAAGGATCATATTGATGTTTTCAAAATATCACATTGGAATTTATAGGTTCAATGGAGAGAAAGAACATTTTTATAATAAACTTTTTAGAGTAAATGTTTGTCTTTTTTTTTTTGTACTACATCAAGATTTTCATGTTAATTTCCTACTTTGTCTATGTATATAATACATATATATTATATATAATCTTCCTCTATGTATATATTACTTTGTATTATAGAAAATTTCAAACCTACTCAGTAGTAGAATAGTATAATGAACGCCATGTACCCATTATGTAGCTTCAATAAGTATCAGCATTTGGCCAAACTTATTTTTTCTCATATGAGATAAATCCCAGTTATTTTGTCATTTCATCTATAAGGTTTCAGATTGCCTTTCCAAAAATGACACTTTAAAGAAACCATTTTACCTTAAAATGTTAACTTCTTAATGTTATTTAATACTCATTTCAGATTCAAATTTTCATAATTGTTTCAAAAATATACATTTGTGATAGGTTTATTTGAATCAGGATCTAAATAAGATTTCAAACATTGCATTTATACTTTGTATAATTCAGTTAGTAATCCTGCTTCCCCCATAAAAAAATTTTTTTATAATGTTTATTTTTGAGATAGAGAGAGCATGAGCAGTGGACGGGCAGAGAGAGAGGGAGACACAGAACTCGAAGTGGACTCCAGGCTCTGCACTGTCTGCAGAGTCCCAACGCGGGGATTGAACCCAGAAACTGGTATCATGACTTGAGCCAAAGTCAGATGCTTAACCAACTGAGCCACCCAGGTGCCCCTTTTTCAGATTTTTTAAAGAGAAACTGGGTTATTTGTAAAATATCTCACTCTTTGGATTGCATCAGTTGTTTCATGTTTAGTATTTGCTTATAGTTAGAGTTGCAGGTTTGTTTAGATGCACCTTTGTTTCTTTAGGCAAAAATCTTAAAACTTGTACTCTATTATTTTTATTATATCTCATTTGTAACACATCACATCTTTTTGTTCTGCTTTTAGTGATAGTAATATTGATCAGTGGGTTCACTGTGGTTTCCAATAGGTCATTAATGGTATGTGAGAAGGTTCTCAAATATACATTTTAGTAACTAAACATCTTACTAAACTCTCTTCGCTATTTCTAATAATTTTTTAGTGGATCCTATTCAGGGGTTATTATAGAATAGGGGTTTAAACTTGGGCTGTGTTTGTAAAATGTCTGGATTCAGTCCTCGGGGGGGTTATTTACACTTTCTGTGCCTGTTTCTTCATCTGTAAAAGGGAGGTTATAAGTTTACTTACCTCATATGGTTTATAATGAAGAGTGGGTTTGTTTTCCATAATATACAGAAATTAAGTGGTTTGTAAATTTTCCTTTTCTTTTGCAGATTGTGACATTACCCTTTACCTTTTCAGTGTTTTTATTGCTTTATTTAATTTTATGATATAATCATAGTGGTTATAAGCCTTAAATAATTGCAGTGATAACATGCATCCTTCAATAATATTAATTGGTGATGTTTTTGGAAGCATTATTTTATTCTTTATTCTTGTTTTAAATATGCTGTTGATCTCTCTTTTGCTATCTCTTGATTTGTTATTAAGATCCAGTTCATCAAATCCTATTGAGTATCTACTGGGAATGCACTGGTGAGCAAAACATGAAAATTGCTGCCTTCATGGAGCTTATATTCCAGTGGAAGGGAGAAATATAATGTATGTAATATATAAAGAAATTAGAAGGTGATAATGAATAGGGATAAAAAGTAGAATGTGGTATTGGGAATGTTGGAACAAAAGAAGCATTTTACAATATTCAATGGGGTGTGTGGGAACAGTTTCCTTTAGAAGATGAGATTTGACTATAGACTTTCAAGATGAGGGAAGAGCCATCTGGCTTGCTAGGGATATCCAGTCTATTAGAGATGTCAGCAGTTGCTAAGGGAGCGCATGCTTGGCATGTTTCAAAATCCTCAAGGAATTGAGTTTGTTTGGAGCAAATATGACAAGTGCAGGGAGTTGAGCTTAAAGAGGCAGCAGGAGATAAAGGAGAGTGACTTGATCCTATAGGGCCTCATAGACTAAGAATTTTTGCTTTTTTTTAAGTTTGTTTATTTTGAGAGAGAGAGAGAGCACAAGCAGGGAGGGCAGAGAGAGAAGGAGCAAGAGAGAATCCCAAGCAGGCTCCACAATCTGCACTGAGCCCAGTGTAGGGCTTGATCTCACAACCATGAAATCATGACCTGAGCCAAAATCATGACCTGAGTCGCTTAACCGACTGAACCACCCAGGAACCTCATTTTTGCTTCTTAATGGGTGATATGGAGGGTATGGCAGGATTTGAGCAAAGAAATGGCATTCGCTGACATTTTAAAAGGAAAATGTCAAGGATGGAAGCAAGGAGATTAGGAAACTATTGAAACAATCCAGACAGGAGACTATGATAACTTAGATGGTTGGTAGCAGTAGAATTAATGAAAAGTGGTTGGAAAAAAAGTAGTTAAAAACTGGAAATAATACAAGGATAGAACCAATAAGCTCTTTAAAAGGACTGGATGTGGGATGTGAATAATACCTTTCCTTTACTTTTATATGTAATATAAAATCCTTCTGTATATAGTAGCAAAAGTGATCCTTAAATTAAAAATTTTGCTTTTTTGTTTAAAACCCTTCAATGACATCCTGTTGCACCCTGAATAAAATTTATTCTCCTCCCCATAGCCAATAAGGTGTGCATGATCTAAGCCTGCATATTTTTCCAAATTTAGCTACTCTCCATCTCCCTCACTGAGCTTTAGCTGTGTACACTGCTTTTCAATTTTTTGAATATGCCAACCTCTTTCTTGCCTCAGAAGATTTTGCACTTGGTATTTCTGTTTGAAAAATTCTTCAGCCCCTAAGCTCACTTTATCTGATTAACTCATTTGCGTAATTTATGTCTCAATTTAAATGTCCTTAGACAGGTCTATTTAAAGTAGATACCTTCCCTTGCTTCTCTCTCTCACCCATTGTACTTCTCAGCCATTTGTTTTTTCCTTCATAGCATTTCTTACAATTATTTTTCTGTTTAATGTTTTTGTTTCACGTTTTGCTTTGTGTGGAATCTCCATGAGACAGGGACATGTCTGACTTGTTTAATTTTGTGTTCTAGTGCCCAAATCGTGCCTGACCCATAGACCCATTCAAAATAGCTTTAGATCTATTGACTGATGGCATTAATGAACAAATGAGTAAAGAATATATTTACATTATATGCTAGGGTAGCAGCCGTTGACATTACACCTAACATTTCAGTTCAGTCTTGTTATTTTGATATTGTCCATCTTTAATAAGCAATAAGCAATACTGCTTATTGTAAGGTTTCTTTATCACTAGAAGAATGTTTCCTTATTGAAATTCATTTGGTTATTTTCTATGTAAATTCTTGTATTTCAGAAGACAACTCTACTCAGACAGTTATGCTACTTGTCAGGGAGATGTATCAAAGGAAATCTGAAACAGTAGCTTCAAAGATGTCCCCTACCCTCACCCTGTTTTTTCCTTATCCGAAAGTAAGAAAGGGAAAAGGAGAAATCTATGGTGTGAGTTCAGGTTTACTACCATAAGTGTTTAAGAAAGGGCCCTGTTACCATGACAACAAATGCATGAATTTCAAGAGGAAAATTTTCAGCATATGGTACTGACAAAATTGTAGCATTCCTATTCTCTTAGTATAGAATTGCTCTTTGTCAAGTTAAAAAATATATTCTGAAAACCCCTATTAAGATTTTTAAATGTTTCTGATACTGTTTTCAAGTCATGTATTGTGTACTTAAAATTATACCAAAAGAACATACTTTCATAGTTCTGCCATGCAGAAGATTAAGTATATGATTTGACATTAAAAATTATTTTTTAATCTGTACTAGATCTTTGCTTAAATGATAAATAAAATGGTAAACAGTTTAATGTATTGAGACTTTTTGACAATGGAAAATGACCTGCCACTTTATAGATTCCTTTGCCTTAAATGCTTTCTAACTCCAGTGGAGGAAAGCTGTTAAGCTTTAAGTGCTCTGTCATATTTGCAGGCTTTTATAGTAGAAGAGAACAGCAGTGAGCAATGATGATGGAAAACGATGGCAGGTAGACTTAAAACACCATAAAGCACAGACGATTGTGTGTAATGCCTTGAATTGAATCCTTTTTGAATGAAATGATCAGCCATATGTGCCACCCTTATGGACCCTGTAAGAAGAGGAGAAGAAATGTGCCCTAATGCTAACTGTGCATGAAATTGCAGTGTTAGGAGATATTGACCAGATGTTTCAATCTCAACAAATAGCTTGTTATGTGACTGAGTGAAAATATCTTTGCTGCTTTGATCACATACACCTTGAAGGAAGGGGTAATTTAATAGAGGCTGTCATAGTTCATCATTGTCAATAAACTTTGACTTGACCTTTGCCTTATGTTTTTGATGTTGCTGCTGATAGGTGTTGATGGGCAGATGTTTACTGCCTTGAGGGATTTTGCTTTTTACAACGTGTATGTTAGAAAATAAAGGAAAAGGATTTTTCTCAATTCTCTTTTTGCTCTTTGGTTGTTAGTTGGCATGCTTCTCTGTGGATTTTGTAGAATTTCTGGGCAAATATATCTCAGTGACATTCTTACTTCTAAAGACCACTGTGCTTTCTCTCTACAGGTTTCTTACTCTCCTCACCTCTTTGTCCCAGTTTTAATTGGCCATGATAAAGTTCTGTTTAGATTTTTTCTTGATGTATATACAATATATTCTTCAGTTCTTTTCATAGCTTAATGTGATGGATCTTTTAGAGGATCACTATAATTTTCTGACTTTTACAATTAAGGACAATAATAATCAGACCTTCTGCAAGGTCATGCAGTTAACTCTTTTTCAACCCGGTTCTATGTCTGAGGTCTGATGACACCCATTCCATGATTTTCTTCTCTTTCCTTTTTTCCTCATATCTAAAACCATACAGACTTGAGTTTTGCCACTGACCTATCATCTCTGCTTCCTCACCTGTGAATTGGAATAGTATTTACTTCATGTGTGTTCGTTAAGATTAACTGAGAGATAACTTCATAAGTAAAGAAGTAGCTTAATGGCAGAAATTAGTAAGTACTCACTAATTTAGCTCTTGACTATATTGTTTTTTCTAATTCACCTTTGGCTAACTATAGTTTTTTAAACTAATTTTTGGGTTATATTTGGTTTCAGTGCAGTTTTTCCTAAGTTGCTGGGGGAAATATTTGGAATATATGCAAGAAATTATAATATGATTTTAGAAATTAATTTTAAGTTATAATAAATATATGGGTGAAAAAAAATGTCCTTTAAACTCCACAGCACCTACTTTTACAGTCTCCTTTAATTTGAAGTTGCTTCAGGGTTATGGGAGGAAAATGTATTCCTGGACCCTTTTAGGGTCCCTGGCTGGGTCTGAAAATTAAACTAATAAAGGATACAGATTTATTTAATATAAGTTTGATGTGACACAGAGCCTTCATTAGGAAATGAAGAACCGAGGAAACACTTTGACCTGAGTGTTTTTATGCTACGCTTGATGAATAATGGGAAATTTTGTAGAAATATGATAGGTCAGAGAGAATGAGGCAAGTGTAGTAAAACTGGGACAAATTTAGCAAGGCCTTTTTGTTGAGAATCTTCTGGTATCTTTGTATTTGGAGATGAGGATGTTCTTTTCCTGCAGGTATAGGGAGAGCATCTCTCACGTGAGGGTTTTATGACTTGTTTCAGGGAAGAAGGGGAGGAAAGTCAGAGTGACCGTCCTGCTTCTGCTATTTTTTTAAATTCCTTCAACCAAAGTGCCATAGCTTGGAGTAGTGTGTCCTAAACCCCATCATCATATTGCCATATACATTTACGACATCATTTCATTATATAAGGGTATTTAGTAATTTCACTTAATGTTGTGGAAGTGCTATATTGAGTTCTGTTTCTAAAGACATTTTCCAGGTTTTTTTTTTTAAAGATCTGATTATTCCTTAAGAGATCTCTTTATTCTTATATAAAAGAAAGATATTATTGTGTATAAGCAAGATATCAAAGGAAAAATACACATGATTTTTAAAATCTTAGGAGAACATAGGTTAGAATGTATACTATCCATTTGTTAGAAATCTTGTTGCTTAAAGGCTTTTGGTGAAGGTCAGATTGAATAAAAACCTGAAGCCTTTTATAACATCATATTGCAGGCACTGTTATTTTTTTATCACCTAGTTTTGAAGACCTTTGGAAATAAATCTAGGCTACTTATTTTTGATTGTTAAATTAAATGAGTAACAGTTTCAGGTAATATGTTATTTAAAAAAATCATAATGTATACAGTATTTTTTATTCTAGATTAATAGCTTTGGATTAAATGGTTTTCTTGGTTAATTTGGTACAATTTTATAAATGTGTTACTCTTCTGCTTAAAAAGAAAAAGACTTCCTCTCTGTAGTTGTGTTTTCCCTGTACCTTCCCCCCATACCCTCCCTGTTAGCGTGGGTGGCCTCGTCCCTTTTCGGAATCTTATGAAATCTGTGAATCCTTTCCTCTGAAAAATACATCAAAGTTTCCTTACAGTTTCTGGAAGTTCATAGATTACCCCTTCCTCCCACACATGCCTTGACCTGATAGGGGCCCATGAACCTCAGGGAGGCTGCAAATCTCTTTAAAAAGTAAAATTCAAACTCCTTAGTATTCTAAATATTTAACAATTTGTCTTAGAAATAACCGTAACAATAGTGTTATGTCAATATAATAATTTCAATAGTAGTTATTGTAATAATAGTCAAAATTCATTCTGTGCCAAATTTGTCAGGCCCTATGCTGAACGTTTAACCTAGATTAATGGTTATATTAGTAATGATATCTCTGTGGAATCTATTAAGTATGCATTTATTACGTGGTTTAGAAAATACTGTATCTTTAGAATACAGATTTAAGGAGGAGATTATATGCATTTTGGTTCTAAGATCTTTTTTTTATTCATCTTCATTCATTTTATAAGGTACCCAAATCTTTTTGGAAAACTGAATTTACTTTCAGTTCTCTACTGCCAACAGTCTCCTTTTTGCTTCTGTCATATTTATTTTTGTAAAAATTAGCTAATCTTCCCCAAGACCTACCACATCCCTTAATTCCTACAAGTTTCAGCCTGGACATAGTTTCTTGTATTTCCCTTAGGAAGTCTTTGGCCACTTCCCAAAGTCAAAGTAGGTGCTACTTCCATGTGCTAAGTAGCGCCCGCGCACACTCTCTCTATCATATTAAATAGTGATATAGTTTTCTTATTGAAGTATAATTGACATAGAATATTATATTAGTTTCAGGTATACAACATACTGATTCAACAATTCTGTATACAGCTCGGTGCTTACCACAAGAAGTGTGATCACCATCTGTCACCATACAGTGTTATATCAATATTATTGCCTCTTTTCCTTTTTCTGTACTTTTCATCTCCATGACTTCTTTATTTTTATACTGGAAGTTTGTACTTCTTAATTACTTTTATCCATTTCACTCATCCCTTCACCCTCCTCACCTCTGGCAACCACCAGTTCTCTGTATTTAAGAGTTTTGTTTTTTGGAGCACCTGGGTGGCTCAGTCCAGTTGAGCTTCTATCTCTTGGTTTCAGCTCAGGTCATGATCTCATGGTTCGTGAGATCTAGCACCGTGTCAGGCTCTGCGCTGACAGTGTGGAGCCTACTTGGGATTCTCTTTCCTCCTCTTTCTCTTGGTCCCTCCTCTGCTTGCTCTCTTCCTCTCTCTCTCACAAAATAAATTAATTAATTTTAAAAAAAAGAGTTTTGTTTTTTCCGTTGTCCATTCATTTGTTTTGCTTTTTAGATTCTACATATAAGTGAAATCATATGGTATTTGTCTTACCCTGTCTGACTTACTCACTTAGCATAATACTCTCTGGATCTATTCATGTTACTGCAAGTGGCATGATCTCATTTGTTTTATGGCTGATTAATACTCCATTGTGTGTATTTATATCCATTCATCTATTGATGGGCATTTGGGTTACTTCCATATCTTGGCTATTGTAAATAATGCTGCAATAAACCTAGAAGTGCATATATATTTTTGAATTAATCTTTGGGTAAATACCCAGTAGTGGAATTACTGGGTCATATGATATTTCTATTTTCAACATTTTGAGGAACTGCCATACTGGTTTTCACAGTGGTTGCACCAGCTTACATTCCCTTTTCTCCACATCCTTGCATGAGGATTCCCTTTTCTCCACATCCTTGCCAATTCTTCTTGTCTTTTTAATACCAGCCATTCTGACTTGTGTGAGGTGTTACCTCATGTGGTTTTGGTTTGCATTTCCCTACTTAGTGATGTTGCACATCTTTTTGTGTGTCTGTTGGCCATCTTTGTATGTCTTCCTTGGGAAAATGTCTGTTCAGGTCCTCTGCCCATGTTTTAATTGGATTGTCTGGGTTTTTTTTGGTGTTGAGTTGTATAAATTCCGTATATATTTTATACATTTTACATACATCATCAGATATATCATGTGTAGATATATTCTGCCATTCAGTAGGTTGTTCTTCTTGTTTTGTTGATGGTTTCTTTTGTTGTGCAGAAGCTTTTTATTTTGGCATAGTCCCAAGAGTTTGTTTTTCTTGCCTGAGGAGCCATATCCATAAATATGTTGCTAAGGCCAATGTACAAGAAATTACTGCACTGTGGGGCAGGGCTTGCTCCCTGTACATAGGCTAATAGGCTCAGTTGCAGAAAGTGTGGGTGCAGTGTTGTGTGGGCTTATCTTTTCCCCTCTTCAGGCCAGGAGACACTTTGGAGTGGGGCCTATCCTTGCTGGGGTGTCCTGCAGTGTGTCGTGGGGCAAGAGCCACCCTGGAAGGACTAGCTCCACAGGAGCATGCTGGATTGGGCACCAAGGCTAGTCAGGTAGATGGAGGGTGTTGGCTCTGGCTTCTCTGGGCACCCAGCCATCCAGGCTGAGGGGAGGAGATGAGACATGGTGCCTGGGAGAAACCTTCTGCAGATCCCTATCTCTCAGGCACACATTCTAACATTAGTCAACGTATCTCCTTCAAGGTGCTTTTTAGACTGCTTCTTCTGTGCTGTGTCTTGGGCTGAGTTATTCAATATACTGGCTCTTCAAGGGTGCGGACTCAGTTTCCTATTGCCCTCTAACTTTCCTGGAGTTAAGGCCCACTGGTTTTCAAAGCCAGGCGTTATGAGGAGTTGTCTTCCCAGTATAAGTCCCCAGTGCCAGGGGTGCCTGGTGTGAAGTTTGATTCGCTTACCTTTCCGTGTTTGTAATGTCCCTCTCATTTTTGGCTAGTCACACAGGAGATTTGGTAACCAACATGTCTCCACCTCTCCTGCCCTTTTCGATGTGGCCTTCTCTCTGGTATCCTTAGGATCTTTCTATTCCACCATCTTCCCCCAAACTCCTCAATGATAATGTACTTTTTTGGGTAATTTTTGTGTAACCCTAAACTATAAGCTAGAAGAAGACGGATTATGCCTTCATTCCTTTGTTTATGTGACAGATATTTAAGTATACAGAATGTGGAGGCACTCTTCTGGATGTTGAAATGTACTCTATAGGCCTTTCAAAGAAGGCAGGGAAACAAATGTGTTGAACAGGAAATTATTATTAAGTGGCATTGATTTTATGATGGGATTGATACACTTTACTGTACATAAACATAAAACATGGGCTTACCCAAGAAAGTGAGACTTGTAACCTAAGCTAGAAAGAACAAGAAACAAAATATGAATGGGATGAGAATATGAATGGAGTGGTACTGGAACATTGCATTCCAGAGAGTGAATACCATTACATGAACCTGGAGAGGCAGTTGATGGTTCATTCATAAAATTGTTTATGCTTGAACTCTGTTCAAGAGAAATGGGTAACTATTGAAGGACATTTTTGAAAGAGAACTCAAAATGTAGTGAATTGGAGGGAAGCAGTACTGAAGGCACTTATATTTTACCCATGAAACTAATATTAACACTGACTGTTAACTGAAATTAAAATAAAACGTAAAAGAAATAATAAAATAAATATAAACACACACACAAAAGAACTGAAGGCAGGGAGATAAGTTAAGGAGCTTTTGCAAATGGTTGTGAGAGTTGGAGTGGGGAGAAGAATGAGGCATGATTGCTAATGGAAACAGGTTTTCTTTTGGATTGATGAAATGTCCTGGAGTTAGATAGTGGTGGTGGTTGCACAAACTTGTGAATATATAGGAAACAACTGAACTATACTCTTTAAAGTGGTAGCTTTTATGGTATGTGAATGTATTTCAACAACAAAAACATTTTTAGAGAAGTTTTCACAGTCTAATTTGACATTAGATGATGGGCTTGCACTAAGGTGCTGGTAATGGAGATAGAAGTAGAAATGTGTAGATTTAGTGGCATAGACATTTGGATATTCAGGTCAGTAATCTGAAGACAGGTCTAAACTAAAAATAGAGGTGAGGAGTCTCAGCATATAGATGGAACTTTAAACCGTGGGGATAGATTAGATCAAATTCAGAAAAAGTGTACGGTGGACAGAGCAGTTAATCCTTGGATCCAGGCCTGCAGAACACCAAGGGTTAGGGAGAAGAAAGAAGCCTATAAAAGAGATAGAGAAATGCTGCTTTATCCATTATTTACTATAATAATGTCCAACAACTGGTAGGTGATCACAAATATTTATGGAATGAGTTAAATGAAAGTAGACTAAGAGTTTTTTTGTTTTTTTGTTTTATCATTCTCAGTGCCTGCCCTGTTATTACCATCATCATCAATACTGCTTAACAGGCACTACTGTAGGCAGTTTGCTTACATTATCTTATTCAATTCTCACAATAATTCTGTAAAAAATAAAATCTCGGATAGAGTATGTAATTTACTGTCACACAACTGGATGAATTTATATGTATCTGAGTCTAAAGTTTATGCTTTTTTCTTATGTAGGCCAAAGTTTCCTAAAATCTCTTCTGAGAAATAAATGTTAACAGGTATTTAACAAGAAAAACAACTAAATATTGTGGGGGATAATAGTAGGACTATCGTGAATCAATTTTTATTAATAGGACACCTACCAACAAGGGAAATGGAACAGTTTTGTCAGGGAAGAAGTATAACATACTAGTTATTGAGGGAGAATGGGTTCTTTAATAATATTTATGAAAATTTTGGGGCACCTGGGTGCCTTAGTCAGTTAAGTGTCCAACATCAGCTCAAGTCCTGATCTCGCAGTTCGTGAGTTCAAGCCCCACGTCAGGCTCTGTGCTGACAGTTTGGAACCTGGAGCCTGCTTCGGATTCTGTGTCTCTCTGCCCCTAACCCACTTGCATTCTGTCTCTGTGTCTCTCAAAAATAAATAAATATTTAAAAAAATTTTTTTTAATATTTATGAAAATTTTGTGTATCACTGTGTCACTTGGTAGTATGCCAGTCATCTGAGACAGTCAATCCTTTAAGCTCTGTGACATATGCTGTGTTCCTAACCAACTACTTCAATTTTGATTTCCTCGTAAACCTTTGCAATCTACTTGTTAACAGTTCCTTCCCAGTTTGACATTTAAATTCTTTTCGTTTCCTGAAATTCCTCATTGGGTTTTCTGATATAAAATTGCTTACCTTTGGCTTGTCCTGCAACTATTTTAGTATCATTATTTGAGTGTCAGTCTTCATTATTCTGTTATGAATTGAATTAAAGTATATAGCATTATCTTAGACTGACTCTTGAGCATCATTGTCAGTTATATTGTCCTAAATACTGCATTAGGTGGCAAAAAGGAAATTCTCTGGAAGGTGACATTAACAATACTAGAAATCTGTCTGTATGTTTTAAAGACATTTGATATGAAACTTAATGCATCATTTTTCAGCACCTATTTAAATTCAGTTGTAAATTTTCTCCTCCTGCTTCCTTACCTTAATGAGGCATCATCTCTTATCATCTCATTCCTTTGTTTAAAAACCCTCATGTGCACCCTTTTACCTATAGAATGCTGCCTCAACTTCTTAAAGTGACATTTAATGATCTGGCCTGGATCATCGTTTCTCATTAGTCTTCCCTCCCACATAGCACTCTGTCATTATACTCCTAATAGTCCTTCATTTCTCTTTTTCATTGTTTTTGTTAACACTGTACTCTTGTTTCCCCATCTGTGTGCTAAGGCCTCTTGGGTACTATAACAAACCCACATTGGGTCCACAAGATATTTTAAATTTTCTAGCAAAACAGTGACATCTATCAGAACATGAACTGCTAGCTTCAGATATTTCTGTTTTAACATCAGATTGCTGCATTTCTTTGGTGGTATCATATACTTTATAACACTGGGTTTTTGATGGTGAAAAAAACAAAAACAAAACAAAAAAACCTAAGTACTGCACAATAATCAGTGTGAAACAAGAAATGGGGTTGGTGGCAATCAGTCTGATTCCATGGTTTGAGAATTTTATAGTGCATGACATGTGCTAAATTGTTAGGAAATAAATAACTTATTAAGTTTTTTGGAATGAACTACTTAATAAACAGAATTTCTTTTGCCTTAGGGACACCATGATAAAATTCCTAAGATAGGAAAGGAGGCATGTGGTCTATGCCTCTACTTTCTTTCCAGTTTATAATCATTTTTGAATAATATACCCATTCTTCACAGACTAATTGATTATGTCACCTGATTCTAGATGCCTTTTCTGATCCCCTCATCTACAATTAATCTCCCTCCTGGGTCTTTTCTGTTGACATTCTGCCTTTACTATTGCTTTTAAAATTGAACTCAACTAATTCACATATTTATTTAAAGTTACCAAATAGGGGGGCGCCGGGGTGGCTCAGTCGGTTAAGTGTCCAACTTCGGCTCAGGTCATGATCTCACCATCCTTGAGTTTGAGCCCTGCATCGGGCTCTGTGCTGTCAGTTCCGAGCCTGGAGCTTGCTTCAGATTCTGTCTCCCTCGCTCTCTGCCCCTCCTCTACTCATACTCTGTCTCTGTCTCTCAAAATAAATGAATAAACGTTTAAAAAAAATATTTATTTATTTTTATTTTTGAGACAGAGAGAGACCTAGCATGAACAGGGGAGGGGCAGAGAGAGAGGGAGACACAGAATCGTAAGCAGGCTCCAGGCTCTGAGCCATCAGCCCAGAGCCCGACGCCGGGCTTGAACTCACGGACTGAGAGATCATGACCTGAGCTGAAGTCGGACGCTTAACCACCTGAGCCACCCAGGCGCCCCCCAAAAAATTTAAAGTTACCAATTAGGGCCATGTCTTTCTTTACTTTTGAGAGAGAGACAGACAGAAACAGAGACAAGAGTGCAAGTGGGGGAGGTGCAGAGAGAGAGGGAGACAAAGAATCTGAAGCAGGCTCCAGGCTCCGAGCTATCAGCACAGAGCCCAACCCGGGGCTTGAATCCACAGACTGCAAGACCATGACCTAAGCCAAATTCAGACACTCAACCAACTGAGCCACCCAGGTGCCCCAGGGCCACGGCTTTCTTGATCTCCAATTAAGTGTACTTATTTAGAGCATAGTGTGAGCCCTTTCATTCTTTGTATAAAAGAGATCTAACTGGGGCGCCTGGGTGGCTCAGTCAGTTGGGCGGCCGACTTCGGCTCAGGTCATGATCTCGCGGTCCATGAGTTCGAGCCCCGTGTCGGGCTCTGTGCTGACAGCTCAGAGCCTGGAGCCTGTTTCAGATTCTGTGTCTCCCTCTCTCTGACCCTCCCCCGTTCATGCTCTGTCTCTCTGTCTCAAAAATAAATAAACGTTAAAAATAAAAAAAAAAAGAGATCTAACTATAATAGTATCAATTACTGAACTAAATTGCATGTTTTGTTAGTCTGTTTCTAATTCTTGAAATATACTTACAAGATCATAGATTATATTATCTACATTTTAGATTTGAAAAAATTGGGATTTAGCAATGTTGGCTTACTTCACACTGACATACCTCCCAACCATTGGCTATTCTTGTTCCCTTTCCTTTACTGCTGATTTATAGAATTAGCTTTTTGTTATCTTTCAGAAATCCTATTGAGATACTGGTTGGAGTTGCAACAAATCTATGAATCAGTTTGGGGAGAATTGCTATGTTAAGAATATTACGTTTTGTAATCCATGCATATAGTAAAGTTCTCCATTTATATGGGTTTTCTTCCTTCCCTCAGCAAACATTATGGTGTTTTATGTATAGGTCTTGCACACATTTTCTTATTTTGTCCCAGTATTGTTTCATTTTTTGATGCAATTGTAAGTGACAGTGTTTTCTTAACTTTAATTTTCAACTGTTCCTTGATAGTATGTAGAATTACATTAGATTTTTGTATATTGATACTGAAGCCTGAGACCTTGATAAACTCACTTTTTAAATCTAATGCATTTATGTAGATTCCGTGTGATCTCATATATTCCTTAAACATGCACAGATTGGAATTCAGCCAGAGCCTCAAGAGTTAACGACTTTAGCACAGTACTCTGAAACTCTTTTTCAGTTTCTAATTTCTAGGCTCTCCTTGAACACTTATCTCTGTACCCTCATTTCACTGAGAATACCTTGCTCTGTTTGGTTTCTTTCTCCCTGCTCCACAGTCTAGAAATTGCCTACTGGCAGAGAACCTACATGATGTAAGGGCTCACCTTGTTTCTTTTCTATCAGAGATCACAGTCCTGCTCTGCCTGTTGTCCAGTGTCTGAAAATTCTGTAGTTGTTTCCTTCTGGTTTTGTTTTGTAGTTATTCACAACACACACGTAATTCTAGACCCTGTTACTCTTTCAGGGAGGTAAAGATAGGTGTTTAAGGATGTACTATACATACGTAAACAAAGAGAAGCTGGGCAATTTGTTTTAGCTAAAAGGAACAGCATAATAAGAGGTTATAAAAAGGGTTGAATGTCTTTTCTGGAGAATCTGAAAATGTAGTGGTTGTGACTATTAGGGACACTATAATTTTCATCTTCTTATCCTCTAGTACATATGCATTAAATGTTTTTGACTGGATGTCAGAATGGTAAGAAACCATTTGGTTAGGTATTGGTAATACATTGTATTTGAGATAAAGTTAGAGAAGTACTAAAATATTAACAAAACTCTTAACAAATTAAAACTTTTAAAAATTATTTTTTTATCTATTTCAGCTGATGATAGCATCTTTAATTACTCAGCTAGGTTATTAAGTGCTTTGAAACAGTGAACCTGGCTTCTATTTGTTCTGTGTGTCTACTTCAGCCTAGTAAACTCTCACTTTGGATTGATGGGTTTAAATGGAAATCACTGATCAGGAGTAAAGCTCTCACATTTTGTCAGTGTCCTGATATACTAATATCATAAATAGTCAAATGTCCGCTAGTTTCCTGTGATGAAATATTCAGTAATAGAACTATAACAAAATTGCTGAATATTTTATTATTTTTCATTTTTGTCTTGCAGGTTTAAGTAATATTGATTGGTAATGGAGACATTTCAATTCTTCTAAGTCCTGATTATGAAAGAATTATAAGTCAGATTTAAGCCTGGTCGTTAGTTGATTTTACCCCTTTTTCAGACTATAGTTTGAACATGTAAACTTTGATTTAATTAGGCTTAATTACATTATAATGGTTTCATTTTCCATGAATGAAGTTTGCTATTATTTTGATGGCACATCAAGTTATTTAATCTTACTAAAATTTGTTATTGGCTTTGTTTTTGTATTTTACTGCATAAAAGAGGCATCGTTGATTATTTAACCGTGCTTTCTACATGAATGAAAGTAATGTATGTATCAGTTCAACCACTAATGGTTGCTTCTATATATTAGCTATTGTAAATAATCCTGCTATGAACATGACACTGCAGATATCTTTTAGAGTTACTGTTTTCATTTCTGCTGGATATGTTCCCAGAATAGAATTGCTAGATCATAAGGTAGTTATATTTTTAATATTTTTTTACTTTCCTTTTTTTTTCTTTTATTTATTTATTTATTTTTCAACGTTTTTATTTATTTTTGGGACAGAGAGAGACAGAGCATGAACGGGGGAGGGGCAGAGAGAGAGGGAGACACAGAATCGGAAACAGGCTCCAGGCTCCGAGCCATCAGCCCAGAGCCTGACGCGGGGCTCGAACTCACGGACCGCGAGATCGTGACCTGGCTGAAGTCGGACGCTTAACTGACTGCACCACCCAGGCGCCCCTCTTTTTTTTTTTAAAGTAATCTCTACACCCAATGTAGGCCTGGAACTCATGAGAAATCAAGAGTCTCATGTTCTCCCAACTAAGCCAGCCAGGTGCCCCCTATTTTTAATTTTTTGAAGAACTCTGAACTGTTTTCCATAGTAACTGTACCAATTTACATTCCCACCATTGGTGCATAAGGGTTCCCTTTTCTCCACATCCATACCAATATTGTTTTATCTTGTCTTTTTGATGGTGGCCATTCTAACAGGCATGAGGTGATATCTCATTTTGGTTTTAATTTGCATTTCTTTAATGATTAATGATGTTGAGCATTATTTCATGTACCTATTGACCATTCATATATTTTCTTCTGAAAAATGTCTATTTAGGTTCTTTGCCCATTTTATTTTTTTTTTAAGATTTTTTTTTTTAAGTTTATTTTTGAGAGAGAGAGAGAGCACACAAGTGAGGCATGGGCAGAGACAGAAGGAGAGAGGGAATCCCAAGCAGACTCCATGCTGTAAGCACAGCGCCTGACATGGGGCTCAATCCTGCAACTGTGAGTGAGATCATGACTTGAGCCAAAATCAAGAGTTGGACGCTCAACCCACTGAGCCACCAAGGTGCCCATGTCCTTTACCCATTTTAAATTTGATTATTTGAGGGCACCTGGGTGGCTCAGTCAGTTAAGCGTCTGACTTCGGCTCAGGTCATGATCTCACAGTTCGTGGGTTTGAGCCCCTCATTGAGCTCTGTGCTGACAGCTCAGAGCATGGAGCCTACTTGGAATTCTGTGTCCCTCTCTCTTTCTGCCCTGCCCCCACTCACGCTCTGTCTCTCTCTGTCTCTCAAAAATATTTTTAAAAAATTTTTAATAAATAAAAAATAAATTCGATTATTTGTTTTTCTGCTGTTTTGTGGGTTCTTTATATAGTTTAGATGTTAAGCCCTTATCAGATATATGGTTTGCAGATATTCTTTTCCTATTCCATAGGTTGTTTTTTCATTTTGTTGATTGTTTCTTTGCAATGCACAAGATTTTTAGTTTGATGCACTCCCACTTGTTTGTGTTTGATTTTTTTGCTTTTGCTTTAGTTGTGATTTAAAAAAAAAAATTACCAGGGCGCCTGGGTGGCGCAGTCGGTTGAGCATCCAACTTCAGCCAGGTCACGATCTCGCGGTCCGTGAGTTCGAGCCCTGCGTCAGGCTCTGGGCTGATGGCTCAGAGCCTGGAGCCTGTTTCCGATTCTGTGTCTCCCTCTCTCTCTGCCCCTCCCCCATTCATGCTTTGTCTCTCTCTGTCCCAAAAATAAATAAACATTGAAAAAAAAAATTAAAAAAAAAAATTACCAAGACCTATGTCAAGGAGGTTTTTTCCTATGTTTTCTTCAGAGTTTCATGATTTCAGGTCATACATTTAAGTGTTTAATCCATTTCAAGTTAATTTTTTGAATCTTGTAAGATAGGGGTCAAGTTTCATTCTTTTTACATGTGAGTATCATATTTTCCCAGTACCATGTATTGAAGACACTTTTTTTCCCTTGAGTGTTCTGGCTTCCTTGTCAAATATTAGTTGGCCATATATGCTTGGGTTTATTCCTGGGTTCTTGATTCTGTTCCATTGGTCTGTGTCTGTTTTCATGCCAGTACCATGCTGTTTTAGTCCATATAACATGAAATCAGAAAATGTGATGCCTCCTGCTTTTACCTTCTTTCTCAGGATATCTTTGGATCATTTGTTCCGTATATATTTTAGGATTGTTTATTTCTGTAGAAAAGGCCATTGGAATCTTGATAGGGATTACACTGAATCTATAGATGGCTTTGGTAGTATAGACATTTTAACAATATTAATTGTCCCAATCCATGAACATAGGATATGTTTCCATTTATTTGTGTCATGTTGATTTCTTTCATGAATGTCTTGTAGTTTTAAGAGTAGAGATCTTTAACCTCCTGGATTAACTTTATTCCTAAGTATTTTATTGTTTATTTGATACTGTTATAAATGGAATTCAGTTTTTTTAAAATTTTTTTTTAATGTTTATTTATTTTTGAGAGAGACAGAGCATGAGCAGGGGGGCGGGGCAGAGAGAGAGAGAGAGAGACAGAATATATGAAGCAGGCTTCAGGCTCTGAGCTGCCAGCACAGAGCCCGACGCGGGGCTTGAACCCACAGACCGCAAGATCATGACCTGAGCCGAAATTGGTCACCTAACCGACTGAGCCACCCAGGCACCCCTGGAATTCAGTTTTAAAATTCTTTTCCAGGAAATTTGTTGGTTGTTAGTGTATAAAAATTTTACTGATATTCTATCTTGTATCTTGCAACTTTACTGAATTGATTGATTAGTTCTAGCTTTTTTTTCTTTGGTTATTATTTTCTATATGTACAAAATCACATCATTTACAAATAGAGATGATTCTACTTCTTCCTTTCCAAATATGATGCCTTTATTTTTCTTGCCTGACTGCTCTAGCTAGGATTTTCAGTACTGTGTTAAAAGGAGTGGTAAGACTGGGCACTCTTGTGTTGTTCCTGATCATAGAGAAAAGCTTTCAATCTTTCACTGTTGAGTATATTGTTAGCTTTGGGCTTGTTATATATGGCCTTTATATTGTTGAGATATGTTTTTTAATGTTTAATTTTTTAAGTGCTTTTATCATGCATAGATGTTGAATTTTGTCAAATGCTTTTTCTGTGTCTATAAAGATCATGATTTGTTTCTTTCATTCTGTTACTGTGATGTATCACATTGATTCACTTGTGTATGTTGAACCCTCCTTGCATCTCACTTGATCATGATGAATGATTCTTTAAACAAGGTGCTGAATTTGATTTTTTAGTATTGGTTGAGAATTTTTGCATCTGCATTCATCAGGGATATTGGCCTGCCATTTTTTGTTTTGTTCTGTTTTGGTCTTTTTTTTTCCTAGTAGATTCCTTATTTGGCTTTTGTATAATGCTTGCCTCATAAGAATAATTTGGAAGTGTTCCCTCCTCTTCAAAGTTTTGGAAGAGTTTGAGGGGGATTAATGTTAATTTTTACTTAAATCTTTGGTAAAATTCATCAATGAAATCATCTGGCCCTGGGCTTTTCTTTATTTAGATAGTTATTGTTACTGATCAGTCTCCTGGTGCCTGGTGGAATTGATTTATTCAGATTTTTTATTTCATTCCAATTCAGTCTTGGTAGGTTTTATGTTTATAAGATTTTTTTCCATTTCTTTTAGGTTGTCCAATTGGCATATAATTGTTCATAGTAGCCTTTTATGATTCTTTTTATTTCTGTGGTATCAGTTGTAATGCCCTCTTTTTTGTTTATAATTTTGATGATTTGTGTTCTCTCTTTTTCTCCCCCCTTTGGTTAGTCTGGCTAAGAATTGTGAATTTTCCTTATCTTTTCAAAGAATCAGCTTTAGTGTGGTTAATCTTTTCTATTATTTTCTGTTCTGTATTTCATTTATGTTCTAATCTGTGTTATTTCCTTCATCTACCTTTGGGATGTTTGTTCTTTTTCTAGTTTCATAAGATGTAGTATTAGATTGTCTATTTAGGATCTTTCTTATTCATTAATACAAGCAGTTATTGGTATAAACTTACCTGTTAGAATTGCTTTGCTGCATCCCCTAAGTTCTGGTATGTTGTTTTTCCATTTTCATTTGGCTCAAGAAAAATTTTTTTATTCCCCCTTTAATTTCTTCTTTTATTCATTGGATTTTCAAGAGAGTGTCATTTAATTTCCAGATATTCGTGAATTTCCAGATTTCCTCTTGTTATAGATTTCTAGTTTCATGCCATTTTGGTCAAAGAAGATACTTGGTATGATTTCAGTCTTGTTGAATTTGCTAAGACTTGTTTTGTGGTCTAACATATGAGCTATCCTAGAAAACACTGTATATACCCTTGAAAAGCATGTGTATTCTGCTGTTTCTTCAATATAATGTTCTATATATGTCTGTTAGATCCATTTGGTCTATGGTTTTATTGTCATCTGCTGTTTCCTTATTGATTCTCTGGATGGTCTATCCATTGTTGAAAGTGGGGTATTAAAATCCCCAACTATTATTGTATTGCTTGTCATTTCTCCATTTAGCTGTTGTTGTTTTTTTCTCATATATTTAGGTGCTGCAATTTTGGGTCCATAAATACTTACAATTGTTAAAACTTATGGATGGATTGACTACTTTTTTATTATATAATGACTTTCTTTGCCTTTTTTTTTTTACGATTGCTAGTTTAAAATCTGTTTTGTCTGATATCTGCATAGCTACCCCTGCTTTACCATTTCCTTGAAGTCTTTTTCCATCCCTTCACTCACTGTGGGAAGTGAGTCTCCCGTAGTCAGCATCTTAGATGGATCTTTTTTTTTTTTTTTTTTTTTTCAGACATCCTGTGTCCTTAGGTTGGAGAATTTAATCTGTTTATGTTTAAAGTACATTAGTATTCCCCTCACCCCCTGTCCACAGTTTCAGTTACCTGTGGTCAACCATGTTCTGGAAGCAAATAATCCTCCTCCTGTCATATCATCAAGATATCAACAGTAACATAATTCCATGTGTCACAGTGCCTGTTATTCACCTTACTTAATCTCATGTAGGCATTTTATCATCTTTCATCATCCCAAGAAGAAGAATGAGTAAAATGCAATAATATATTTTGAGAGAGAGAGAGAGATATTCACATAACTATTGCTACAGTATATTGTTATAATTTTTCTATTTCATTGTTAGTTACTGTTAATCTCTTGCTGAGTCTAATTTATAAATTAAAGTTTATCATGGATATGTATGTATAGGAAAAATCATAATATATGTAGGGATCAGTACTATCTGCAGTTTTGGGCATCCACCAGAGATCTGGGAACATACCCTCTGCAGATAAGGGGAGACTACTATAATTATTAATAGTTAAGGACTTACTGTTGGCATTTTTGTTCATTGTTCCTTGTTTGTTTTGTAGATATGTTGTCCCTTATTTCTTACCCTGCTGTCTTTTTTCATGTTTTGATGTCTTTCAGTAACAGTATACTTTTGCTTTCTTATCATGTTATTTTGTGTAGTTGCTACAAGTTTTCCCCTTGTGGTTACAAAGAGGCTTATATAAAATATGTTAAAATTATAATGCCCTATTTTAAGCTGATAACAACTTCACTTCATTAGAATTGCTAAATTGTACACTTGTCCCTGCACACTTTAGGTTATTGCTATCACAATTTACATATCTTTATATTGTGTAAGTAATAACAGATTATTGTGTTTATGGTTATTTTTACTACATTCATTTTTTTAAATTTAAACTGAAGTTGAAGTTGTAAGTAAATTATGCACCACAATTACCATATTACAGAATCTAACTTTGATGGCATAGCTACCATTTCCAGTGAGTTTTATACTACCTCCTTATGTTATTATGATGTTAATTAGCATCCTTTCCACTCAACGAACTCCATTTAGCATTTCTTATAAGCTAGGTCTAGTGGTAATGAACTTCCTCAGCTTTTGTTTCTTTGGGGGAAAAGTCTTTATCCCTCCATTTCTGATGCACAGCTTTGCTGGATACAGAAATCTTGGTTAACAGGTTTTTTTTTTTTTCTTTTAATATTTTGGAGGTTTCATCTCATTTTCTCCTGGCCTGCAAAGTTTCTGTTGAGAAATCCACCCATAATCATATGCGTTTTTTCTTGTATATAACTTGTCTCTTTTGCAGCTTTTAAAATTCTTTATTTGTCTTTTGACAACTTAATTATAAGTTAATTATAATGTGTCTCAGGATAGCCCTATTTGGATTCAGCCTGTTTGGGTCTTTTTGGGCCTCATGGATCTGAATATCTATTTCTATATCTAGGGTCAGGAAGTTTTCAGCCATTTATTGCTTGAAGTATACTTTCTGTCCTTTTCCTGTTCTCCTTCTGGAATTCCCATAATTCAAATATTTTTTTTTCATTGTGTCCCATAAGTTCTGTAAGCTCTCTTCACTCTTTTTCATTTTTTTTTTCTTTTTGCTCCTCTGAGTGAATAATTTCAAATGGTCTGTTCTCCAATATTTTTGATTTTTGTTCCTTTATATTAGTACATTGAAAAGTAATAGTATGTTTAAAGTTATTTGCGTTTTTCCTATGGGGTTATGTTATAATTTGATATTTTCTTTAGTTTCTTTGATCCTATTGTATTCAACTTTATCATTTTTTTCCAAATTAATTTCAAATTCAAATTGAATTACATTTTCAAGAATGTATAATTTTAACATTTCAAAAGGCCACTCTATGTATAGTGTCACATTCAGAAGAGTCTTTCTTCTGTTTCTATTTCTTTATTCCATTCCCACTCACCCTGATAGAAAACCATTTTCTTTAGTTTATGGTTTGTTCTTCCTGTTTTTCTTTTTCACAAAATAAGCAAACTTAAAATTATATGTAAATTGTAAAAGAGTATGTGTATATACTAAAAGGATATGCAGTAAAATCTTGGTTTTAGAGCATAATTCATTCTGGAAATATGCTTGTAATCCAAAGCACTTGTATATCAAAGTAAGTTTCCCCATAGGAAATAATGGAAACTCAGATGATTCATTCCACAACCCCAAAATATTCATATAAAAATGATTACAGTACTGTAATATAATACAAAATGATAAAATACATAACGTAAAAAATAAACAAATTAACTTGCCCTTACTTTCGAAAACCTTCGTGGCTGGTGTGAGGGAGACAAGAGAGAGGAGGGTTATTGTGTAGGATGACTTTCACTATCACTAACAGAATCACTGCTGTCTATTGGCTCAATGGAATCGATTTCTTTTTTTTTTTTTTCTTTTTTTTTTTTTTCAACGTTTATTTATTTTTGGGACAGAGAGAGACAGAGCATGAACGGGGGAGGGGCAGAGAGAGAGGGAGACACAGAATCGGAAACAGACTCCAGGCTCTGAGCCATCAGCCCAGAGCCTGACGCGGGGCTCGAACTCACGGACCGCGAGATCGTGACCTGGCTGAAGTCGGACGCTTAACCGACTGCGCCACCCAGGCGCCCCTGGAATCGATTTCTTATCATGCAACTTTAACAAGGAACCTATCCAATGACACTTGCTTTTGCCTTCTTTTAAGGATTTCATGAAAATGTGACATTGCATTGTCGTTAAACAGATTCATTGCTTGCACTGCTACAGCTTTATTCAGGTGGTCCTTTTCTACAAAATTTTGCAGTTTCCCACATTTTACACATCTCCCTAATCTCATTTGAAGTAAGGGATTCCTCTATCTTTTCCTCCTCTTCCTCTGTAGATGAGATCTCCTCCATAACCTCTTGCTGTTCTTCGCGATTCAGATCCATCAGTTCGTACTTCTCAATGATTTCCTTCTTCTTACTGCCTTTCTTTTCAACCTTCTTGTGCATGGGGGCCATTGTATACATTTGCACAGATGTTGACTACAGTACAGTATTAATAGACTCTTATGATATCCTGTATTTAGTGTAACTAACAATAAGGCAGCAGAGGAAAGCATTCCTAAGCATTCGAAGCATTCCTAAGCTTAGTCTTGTATGGAAAAGTAAAGGACTATCTGTAGGTGCTTTGAAGTGACAAAAAGAGTGCGAGTTGCGAGCACCTTCCATCGTCCTGAAAGGTCACTGATTTCTGCCACACTCCATGGCCTGAAACTGAGCATCTGAATATGGGAGATAGTCACCCACAATCCCACAGTGAAGGAGAGAGAGAGAGAGAGAGAGAGAGAAAAGAACCATTGGCTCAGTTGTGATCATGTGAGGTTTGGCATCACGTACTGTTCATCTTGCAGAACACTCACACAACAAGTTACTCACAATCCAAGGTTTTAACTGTATATGATTTTAGTTCTCACTGTCTCTTAAAACATACATATACACATACAGACCCACACTTTTGAACTCTGCTCTTTTTTTTTAATGTTTATTTTCAAGAGAGAGAGAATGTGTGTGAATGGGGGGTGGGGGGGAGGGGTAGAGACAGAGAATGACAAAGAACCCCAAACAGGCTCTGCATTGTCAGCACAGAGCCTGGCATGGGGCTGGAACTCATGAACCATGAGATTATAACCTGTGTTGAAGTTGGGCACTTAACTGACTGAGCCACCTAGCTGCCCCTGAACTCTGCTCTTTTTTTTTTTTTAATATTCACAAAATATCCTGGCAGTTACTCCATATAGATGGATTACTCTGCATAGCTTTTCCTTGTTTGGTTATTTTTTAAGTTGCTGTATGGTGTTCCATTGAGAGGATTTATCAGTTTATTTAACCAGTTTTGTAGGGATGGGCATTTAGCTTATTTCTCACATCTTGGCATTACAAGTGATGTCTGAAAGAGTACTTATGCGTATGTTGTTTCATATTATACATGCATTTGTTTTATACTTCAAATATTTGGCAATGTGTAAAATTTTACTGTCTTGACTTTGTACATGGGATTTTTTGTTTATATTGGTGTTAGAAACAAAATAGATGGCAGTGTTAAAATAGATACTATAAGTATTAGAAAAATCAGGAATTTGAGCTAATTATGAAAGATGACAGTTCATATCAGTGAAAAACATATATTTTAAAAGCAATCCATTGTCATTTTATAGCAAGGAAATTAAAGTTCGAGACTACTGAAACTGAGATATTAGAATTTTTAACACTAGTTTTGAATTTTTAAAACAATTAGACTTAATCATAGTTTAGCTTAATTTATATATGAATTAAGTATGAAAATAATAGTGACCACAGCTAATATATATCTTTTACTATGTACTGGGTAATGTGCTCAACAATGCATAAACTTAAGTTGTTTATTTGTCATGAGGTGTACCTATAATTATTTTTCCATTTATAGGTGAGGAAAATGAGATAAAGAAATGCTAAGTGACGTGCTCTTACTTAGACAGGTAGTAAATAGCAGAAGCAAGATTTGAATCCAGATAGTCTTCATTATAGGGCCTGGGCTTTTAATGACAATGCTACTATACTTCTATTGGGACTCACTATTAATTTTCTATATCAAGTTAGCACTGACCGAAAATCTTTATGACTTTAGATTCTGAGTTCTTAACTACTGTGTTCTATTTTTTCCCTAAAAGTAGTATAAGATATTATGTGGTTGTTACATCACATTTATCATAAGCATTAGTACAGGATTGGAATTCCATTCATAACAGCCACAGCATCTAACAGAGCATCCCTTCTATGCCACCATTCTATGTGTACCATATTTTTGAGCCATTAAAATTATTTATGTTCCTGTTTTTCAGTGGATGATTCAGCAGCCACACAAAGCAGCAACATTTTTTGGATGCATTGGGATAGATAGATTTGGAGAGATCTTGAAGAAGAAAGCTGCTGAAGCCCATGTGGATGCTCATTACTATGAGCAAAATGAGCAAACAACAGGAACTTGTGCCGTGTGCATCACTGGTGACAACAGGTCAGTGTAATTCCAAGGGAAGGTTTGTACTAATTACATATTTAAACAATAGTAAAATCTGAATTCCAATCTGAATTTGGAATTTAGATCTCATGAAACTTGAATGTTTTAATAACTCTTCTTCCTTGGGGCACCTGGGTGGCTCAGTCGGTTAAGCCTCCAACTTCAGCTCAGGTCATGATCTTGCGGTTTGTGAGTTTGAGCCCCGCATCGGGTTCTGTGCTGACAGGTCAGAGCCTGGAGCCTGCTTCACTTTTGTCTCCCTCTCTCTCTCTGCCCTTCCCCTGCTCACGCTCTGACTCTCTCTCAAAAATAAATAAACATTTAAAAAAAAACAACTGTTCTTCCTTGTATCATTTTCTTTTAAAAAAAAATGATCCTTATTGTACCTGCTTTTGTATTCACGAGGAATATATAATGAAAATTTTTTTAAGTCTATTTATTTATTTTGAGAGAGAGAGAGAGCATGAGCAGGGGAGGGGCAGAGAGGGAGGAGCAGAGAGAGAGAGAACCCCAAGCAGGCCATACACTGCCAGCATAGAGCCTAATGCAGGGCTTGAACCCACAAACTGTGAGATCATGACTTGAGTGGAAGTCAAGAGTCTGAAGCTCAACCCACTGAGCCACCCAGGCACCCCTGGAATGAAATTTTTGAGACTATCAATTTCAGTCTCTAATTTTTATAATTAAGATCAGAAAAGGAAAATAAGGAAAACATTTCATTTAATGTCTTGTAGCTAGTTTCTTGCTGAAATTGGTATGAAAAGAATGAATGATCTTTTCACCATATCCTTAGATTGGAATATTCAGATACATAGACATATAGACACATGTATTTTGCAACATATATAAAATACTCCATTATATCCAGTGTCCTACAAACTAGGTCATCTAAAGCATTTCTGGCAAACAGTCATCTATCCATATCAAACAACTTCAGTCATGGATAACGCACCACTCAGAAAACAATCCATTACATTTTTATGCAACTTTACTTTTTAGAAAATTCTTCTATGAACTTGAAATAGATCTCTCAGGAACTTCCCATACATTAGTTGTATTCCTGCCTTTTGCAGCTACACAGAGGCTTTTCTTCAGTATATCCTTGCATTATTACCATATTGCTCATCAGCATCTTTTCTCTCCTTTGCAAGGGAAAAGCAAAATAACTTCTCTAGCTGTTATATTGTTAAAATCAGCAACAATGATCTCTTTTTAAATAATGATTTACTAGAAATTTTACCTTCCTTATACCTAGAAATATTTAGGGTGTCCTCCTACATTCCCTGTCTCCTTTCTTACCCTTCTTTCCCTCCTTTCTTATTTGCTGCTTGTCTTCCTATATTTCCTCCCTTCTCTCTTCTCTTTGCTCCCTTCTTCCACTTTCTTACCTTTGGTTGTTTTTTGTTTGTTTGTTTGTTTGTTTGTTGTTTGTGCATTCCTTGATCTTTAGCAAATGTATGTGAAGGACCTGACAGTTTTATGTCCAGTAGTTATTGAATAACTAAAAATACACCTTTTTAAAAACAATTAGGGTCCCAAAGCCATGTTTAAACTTTTCCTATAATTTTATTTTTTGTGTGTAGGAGAACTTGATCATTTTAAGGTTTTAAGAAATAAAACCATTTATTGTTCAAACATTGAAATATACTTATTTATACTTTTTCCCTTTTCAGTTTTCCTAAAGACAACTTTAATATGCAGATACAGTTTTCTCATTAGTGAAAAATAGGTCAGATTTTGCCTTTGATACCACTTGGGGTAGTATAAAATTGCTAAATTGTTTTTGTATGCTAAATTGGTATTTTAAAGAGCAGTTACGATCACATTAGCTCTCCCAGATGTCAAAAGCTTAATTAATATACTAATATTATGGTTATGGTGATCAGTAATGTTCAGATGATGTTAGAAGTGAAAAACTAGGGGGAAACTCTCACTATCAAACTTATTATCAACTAAATTGTAGAACCTAATATGTTTAGATAAATTGTTTTAGATAGGGCTGGTCGCTCTTAATATCACTATCCAAAACCCAGGAACCAAAGAATTTGGATAATGCAATATTCTTCTTTATTCATGTTCTCATTCTCCAAACTCTGAACCATAGTCACTTGGATAGTGAGAGTACTTACATTTTAGAGATATAGTGTAGTTTACTATCAAAGAGTAATTTTATTATCAAAATAGAAGTTAGTAACTGGTACCACAAGTGTTTGCTTTTTATTTTTATGTATAATTATTTCTGTCAAAATTTTGCTAAAGTCATGACTACTAGAATATGTTTTAGGAGTGCCTGGGTGGTTAGTTAAGCAGTCAGTTAAGTGTCCGACTCCTGGCTTCAACTCAGGTAATGATCTCACAGTTTGTGAGATCAAGCCTGGTGTTAGACTCTGCATTGACAGTACAGAACCTGCTTGGGATTCTCTTTCTCCCTCTCTCTCTGCCCCTCCTCCTCATGTGAGTGCACGCTCTCTCCCTGTTGAATAAACTTAAAAAAATAAGTTTATTATTTTAGGGAGAAAGTGAGAGAGAGACAATGCAAGCAGGGAAGAGGCAGAGAGAGAGGGAGAGAGAGAGGATACCAAGCTGCTTCGCACTGTCAGCGCAGAGCCTGACATGGGCTCGAACCCATGAACTGTAAGATCATGACCTGAGCCGAAACCAAGAGTCGGATGCTTAACTGACTGAGCCACCCAGGTGCCTCTAAAATAAAATATTTTTTTATAAATTGGGCCTAATTATTCTTAACTTTATAATATAGTAATATTTGCATATAAATATATTGATTCATACTGTTATTATTTTTAATCATTTAATCAGGCATAAATTTGAATTGATGTATCCTGAAGTAGTCAATTGGCATATGGATGAGTAGAAATATTTTTTGGAAGGGAATTAGTTTTTTTTTCCTTAACAGAAGAACCAACCATTTTATAAAAATCTCAAGTGATGAAATGATATGTCTATTTTTTTTAACCATAACTGTTCCCTTGTGAGAGTGAAAAAAATGGCAAGTTATTTTCTAATTCCAGAATCAGAATGAGGAAGAAAATATTTTTATTGATTTGTATTTAACATAAATAATTATTTTATTAACTGTATTTGTTGTACAATAACCAAAATTACTATCTGGCACTTGTAGCAAGATTTTAAATGCAGTGTCCTGCTTAGATTCTTCAGCTGCAAAACTGGACCAGTATAGGGAGTTTTCGTCTAGAGAAATTAATTTTAATTTACTCCAATCTTTAAAATGTATTGGTTTGCAAATTAATATGTCATAGTAAATAGGGCCTACATTTATATGTGTATTTTGTGAAATTAATCCCATACCTGGCTTTTAAAGCATTAGGTTAAACAATGTATATAACATGTTGATAGTTAAAAACTGAAGTTTTTGTATATAGGTACATATGTTCATATGTCTTTTTTTGCAAAACAACATAGTTTAATTTCCTAACTGCATTTTAAACCATTAAAATATAGGAAATGTATAATGTTATCATTTCAGTACCAAAGGAAACAAATTCCAGTTTTTCAAAATAGGTGGTATTAAAACAAGGATCAATATCTCTATTTATCTCAAAGGTAACAGAGAAGTCTCAAAAAGTGCTCAAAACAAATTTAATTTTATTTACATTTATAAAATCAGTGTGTAGCAATTAAAAAATTAAGAATTATGGGAATGCAAGCTGGTGCAGCCACTCTTGAAAACAGTATGGAGGTTCCTCAAAAAACTAAAAATAGAACTACCTTACGACCCAGCAATTGCACTACTAGGCATTTGTCCAAGGGATACAGGTGTGCTGTGTCAAAGGGACACATGCACCCCAATGTTTATAGCAGCACTATCCACAATAGCCAAAGTATGCAAAGAGCCCAAATGTCCATCGATGGATGAATGGATAAAGAAGATGTGGTATATATATATATATATATACACATATATACACACACACACACAATGGAGTATTACTCAGCAATCAAAAACAATGAAATCTTGCCATTTGCAACTACGTGGATGGAACTGGAAGGTATTATGCTGAGTGAAATTAGTCAGGCAGAGAAAGACAAAAATCATATGACTTCATTCATATGAGGACTTTTAAGAGACAAAACAGATGAACATAAGGGAAGGGAAACAAAAAACAGGGAGGGGGGACAAAACAGAAAGGACTCATAAATATGGAGAACAAACTGAGGGTTACTGGGACAGTTGTGGGACGGGGGATGGCTAAATGGATAAGAGGCACTAAGGAATCTACTCCTGAAATCATTGTTGTACTATATGCTAGCTAATTTGGGATGTAAATTAAAAAAAAATTTTTTTTTAATTAAAAAAATTAAAATGTAAACCAAAATTTGCAAAATGTATTGTTAATTAATTTTATAGAAGTACATGACAACTTTAACCATCGTATCACGAGCCTAATTGCTTTTTGTTGTTGTCTTAGGTCCCTTGTAGCTAATCTTGCTGCTGCCAATTGTTATAAAAAGGAAAAACATCTTGATATGGAGAAAAACTGGACATTGGTACAAAAAGCAAGCGTTTATTATATAGCAGTAAGTATTTACCTAATTCAAATTTCTGGTACATATTTACACTGTTAAGTATAGTTTTTTAGTGGATGTACGTTTTTAAATAATTGTCTTTTACTTATCCTGCAAATTATTAGCCCATGTCAATGCATATATCAGAATCATTATTATAAATACAGAATAGAAACATGATCATTCCATGGTAACATTATTTGTATTACTTACATTCAAGTCTACCTCTTTTTGGATACATTATACATAGATGTGTCTTAGGTAAATATCAAATTCCATATTAAATCAGTTTCTTAAGATCTTTTGAAGTAATTCTAAAAATTTACATTTTATATTTTCAGGCTGCTTGTTGCGAATGATGCATGCATTGTGTGGGAAAATAGTAGTAGTATAAATATTCACTGCAAACAGAGCTTATTTGCCTAAAAAAATCTTAATTGCTGTTTATTCCATAGTAATTACTATGACATGTTTTAATTTAATATTTCAGAAACATTGATCATGACAAATCTCTTAAATCTGGGAATAAGGGCAGCATGTAATTTGAATTATTAAATATTCTGACATAAAAATAATTGGTTAAGAGTTCATTTCTAAAATAAGATGGTACTAAAATTTCCCTGAATTAATCACCCCATGAATACCTTGTTTTTATTTAATATGAGTTAAATGTGCCTGATCACAAATAAGTAAATACCTACGAGAAATTAGAAGTACCTCATATGCATATAATATATGGTTTTGGTATAACAGCTGCTGCCATTCACTACCTGAGCTGTGAAACAGCTGCAAAGACGTGTAAAAAATTGATTATCCAGTAGTAACATGTTTATTGAAAATATAATTATTTCTTTCAGTCTAGTGTTAATGTCTCCTACAACACGTTTATGTTCACTGCTTTAGGCTTTACAAGGTTATTATTGATTCCTCTATAAGGCAAATCGTACCCCTTTATAATGTCAAGTAAATTCTTACATTGAGAGGATTATATACAGGATGTTAGCTCTTTTGACAGTATGTGAGAAAACATTTCAAAAATTAAAAAATTTTCCCTCTTCATTATCTTCTATTTTATTTTTCTAAAGGGCCTCATTTTTTTGTTACTATCTTGGGTGCCTGTTTTGTAGTGTGGTTCTTTAAGGGGAATTTATATGCTATTTCAAACCATCATGCATTTGAAAATCTGATTTTCATAGAACACCTGGTTTAAAATTTGGCATTATTTATGTTATTTATATTGGCTATGAAGTATGATAATATATTATGGTGGAAAACTACATTTAGCAAATAATTATAATTCTATTTTGATATATAGCAATTGGACTCCAAATTATGAGTGGAAACACTCAGTCTTAAACAGTTATGTATATTTAACATAGGCCAAGCTTGGATGAATGGAATTTTTATGGTAGTATAGACCCAACTTGCAAACAACTTAGAGTTTTTAATAATTATGTACCATAGTGCATGTAGCCAACTTTGGGCAAATTCAAATTTTTATAATATTAACAATTTATATAAGTCCAGGTTTATATAAAATGTAGAGCGCTCAGTTTGGGTCAAATTAATAAAGAAGATTGAATTATTTTTAAAACTTGTTAAAAATAAACAGCCAGAAACAAATACCAAAAATGGATTCCAGTTGATATCTCTGAGCTGTTAGCCCTTAGTTTCTATTTCAGCAATTTTGTAAAAGGAATGCTGTTTTACATTGCCAGGCAAGTTGATAGTTTGCTGAGAGTTTGGCTATTTTAAAATAGTTCTGAAAATATAAGAGTCATAAGGGATACCTGGGATGCTGTATATTCTACAACTATTTTTTTTTTTTTACTGTTTGTTTATAAATGTTTATTTGTAAGAAAGATAGCATGAGTGGGGTAGGAGCAGAGAGAGAAGGGGCACAAAGTATCCAAAGCAGGCTCCATGCTGACAGCAGAGAGCCCGATGTGGGGCTTGAATTCACAAACTGTGAGATCATGACCCAAGCCAAAGTCAGATGCTTGACTGAGCCATCCAGGTGCCCCTGTTTATTTTTGAGGGGGTGGCAGAGAGGGAGACAGAATCCCAAGCCTGCTCCATGCCGCCATTGCAGAGCCCAGCACAGGGCTTGAACTCCCAAACGGTGAGATCATGACCTAAGCTGAAACCAAGAGTCAGACACTGAACCTACAGAGCCATCCAGGCACCCCTCTACAACTATTTATTTTGATATTAACTAAGTACATAATGCTTATTCATTAAAATCTGTGAAATCTCTTCTGAAATGTAATGTGTACAAAGACATTCTGCATTTCTTTTATTATTTTTTAAATGAATTAATTTTTTAAGTTTCAAGTTATTATTTAAATCCTAGTTAGTTAACATACAGTGTAATATTAGTTTCAGGAGTAGAATTTAGTGATTCATCACTTAAATATAACACCTCTGCAGTTCTTTTAATCCTTTAGTTTCCTTCAAGGTCCAGACATCCAGGATAGTCTTTTCCTAGCATATCCTCAAACCACAAGTTTAGATTGAGTAGATACATCTATACTTATTTCAACAAATTAGGTGGGCTCCTCCATATTGGTTCTGTAGGGTCAGCAGTCTTCTCACATTGTCATTATAAATAGCTGAGGTTTAACAAGTTGAAATTCTGGGAACTCTTTCATTTCAAAATTTCTTGGCCTGAGGAAGCAGCTCAGTGTATCTATTCAACGAATTTCCATAATTAAGACATCTATGTGCATTATGTAAAATAAACCAGATCTACATACTCGGCTCTTCTTTCCACTATTCCATAAATAAATAATGCTCATGAGCATTAAGAAAACCCAAAACCTTGAATGTCTTTTTTGTCACATAATTCAGTGAACTTAACAATGCAGAGTTCACATCAGAAACTTCACTGATAAAAGCTAAAATGGAATACGCATATACTAACATTTTCTTTTGGTTTAAGTAAGTGTTTACATCTTTTTTTTTTAACCTTCATAGGAAGTGTTCCATTTATGGCATGTAAACTTAGTTTTTCCATGTTTAAACCAAATTCCTCAGTTCTTTCCTAGTATGTGATAAGGGATTACAGTTATGGTGACAGTTAATTATATTTTTGAAAATATAAATTCCAGGTGCTGTTCACCTTAACATCATATTCTCTTGCAAGAAATACTTCTTATAATAGCCTTTTTAAGGCTATGATATTTAGGAAAGATTTATGAAAAAAATTAGGAAATTGGAGCTATTCATTTTTCTAAACTATGGATTTCCTTTTTAAAACAATATTAATGTTATGAAAAATGAGAAAATTAGCCCACAGCATTTTATCCTGTTCTTGATTTTTTATACTTATATTTTTATTTTATCTTTGCATTTTTAGTGTTTTAATATTTGCATTCTATTCTATAGCCATAATACTTACAGTCTTGTTTCTATATTTAAATGAGTTAAATGCTCAACCACCACCAAGTATTTTACTCCATCCTCCTATTTCTTTATTGTTTATTTTGATATCCCTCATTTGGCTGCATTTTATCATTTTTATCCCAAGGAAGGACTCAGAGCTTCTCTCTCTTCTTGAGATTTTATTTACTTCTTACTGCTTTATATAAAAATGACAACTTATTTGGTGTAATACAAAGTACTTCTTTGTAGATTGCTTTATTTCCTAGCACTTTCTATGGGAAACCTGAGTCCAGGTTGGTTTTTATTTCTGTTCTTTATTATTTCCTTATTTTTGCTTACTTTAGATTTAATTTGCTCCTCTTCTACTCTTCATCCTTCATCCTCACCCCCCCATTCGTACTCCATCTTTGCTTTCTTTCTCAAGGTGGAAGCATAATTTATTGATTTGAGACTTTTTGCTTTAGACCTTTAGTGCTATAAAATTTCTCTGTGAGTATTGATTTGGCTGCCTCCCACAAATTTTGATATGTCATGTTTTCATTTTCATTCAGCTTGTAAAACTTTCTACTTTCTCTTTTACTTTCTTCCTTGACTTGAATTATTTAGAAGCATATTGTTTATTTTCTAAATATGGATATTTCCCAGAGATCTTCCTTTTACTACTGTTATGGATTTGTATATTCCTCTTTGCATTTCTATCAGATTTTTCTTCAATGTGTTTGAAGCTCTGTTATTAGGTCCATAAGGATGTAGGGTTAATTATATGACCCATTTATCATTTGAAACATTTAATCCTGGTATTATACTTTGTCCCCACTAATTATTCTGTCTATACTCTGATATTAATATAGCCAATTCAACTTTTTTTTTTTTTACTATTAATATCTTGGGATATCTTTTTCTACCCTTTTGCTAATAATCTATTTTGTGTCTTTATTTTTTAAGTGCATCTTTTGCGGTGCCTGGGTGGCTCAATTGGTTAAATGCCCGGCTCTTCATTTTGGTTCAGGTTATGATCTCACAGTTCCTGAGTTCAAGCCCCATGTCGAATTCTCTCTCCCTCTCTCTCTACCCCTCCCCTGCTCACACCCTCTCTTACTCTCTCTCAAAATAAATAAATAAACTTAAAAAAAATAAAGTGCATCTCTTGTACACAAGATTTTGTTGGATCCTATTTTTTTATCCAGCCTAAAAATGTCTGTCTTTTAATTGGGATGTTTATACCATTCCCATGTAATATGATTATTGATATGATTAGATTTAAGTTCATCATCTTGGTGTTTGTCTTCTGTTTGTCTTCTTTGTCCTTCATTCTATTTTTATTCTGTCCTGCTTTCTTTTAGGTTAATCCAGTATTTTTATTTCCATCATTGGGTTAATATCTCTTACTCTTTATTTATTTTTTATTTTAGTGACTGCATTAGGGCTGATAGTATACATCTTCAACTCATTACTGTCTGTGTTCATTTTTTTTTTTTTTTTTTAATTAAGTAAGCTTTGTGTCCAGTGTGGGGCTTGCACTCACGACACTGGGATCAAGAGTCACATGCTCTCCTGACTGAGCCGTGTCTTCCTTCAAATAATACTATATCCTGTCACATACAGTATAAAAATCTTACAATAGTATACTTCAGTTTCACCTCTCCAAGTCTTTATGTTATCACTGTCACGCATTTTCCTTTTTTAATATTTTAATTGTTTTTTTAACATAGCTTTATTAATATATAATTGACTTACCATGAACAGACAAATTTTATTTTTACTCATGTTATAAACAGTGTAACATTATTTTTGTTTAAATTGTCAAATATCTTTTAAAGAGATTTCAATAATTTAAAAAAACCTATTTATTCATTTAATTACCACTTCCAGTTCTCTTTATTCTTTTGCTTAGAATTAGATTTCCATCTGGTATAATTTTCCTTCTGCCTAAAGAACATTTTTAGCATTTCATATATTTGGGTCTGTTGGTGATGAATGTTTTCAGTTTTTGTATGTTTGAAAACTTCTTTTTTTCACCTTTATTTTTAAAAGAGATTTTTGCCAATTCTACTTTGACAGTTTTTTGTCTTTCAGTACTTGAAAAATGTTGCTTTACTATCTTCTCTCTGAATTGTTTTTTTTAATAAGAAATCTGACATCCATACCTTTGTTCCTTTGGATGTAACATTCCACATACCTCCAACCCTGGCTGCTGTTAAGATATTTTATTTATTACTGGGTTTGATCAGCTTGATTATATTGTGCCTTAGTGTATTCTTTTTTATATTTCTTGTGCATGGGGTTTGTTTAACTTCTTGCAGCTGTGGATTTATAATTTTTATTATTTTTGGAATGTTTTCAGCCATTATTTTAAATATATTTTCTGCCCAGCTGCCCTTCACCTTTGGGTCTCAAATTACCCATGAAGTTGTCTCCGTAGCTCAGTGATGAGACCCTTTTCATTTTTTTGGATACTTTTTTTTCACTGTGTGTTTCACTTTGAATTGTTTCTTTTGCTATGCCTTCTAGTTCACTAATATTATCTCCTATATCTGAACTGTCATTAATCCCATCCAGAGTATTTTTCATCTTATTTGTTGTTTTCATATCTAGAAGATTGAATTGAGTCTTTTATCTCTTCTTCGTCTCTACTTTGGACACATAAAATACAGTTAAAAGAACTATTTTGATATCTTTCTCTATTAGTCTTTACATCTTTGTCAATTCTGGGATAGTTTTGAGTGGTTAGTTATCCTCCTTATTAAGAATTGTGTTTTCCTTTCTCTTTATATGTTTAGTTATCATTAGTTTTCATTGGTAAATTTTATTGAGGTTTATTCTGGGATGCAGTTATGTTACTTGGAGCAAATTCAATATATTTGGGTCTTGCTTTTATGATTTGTTAGGTGAGTCCGGAGTAGTACTCTTTTAATGGCAATGGTTTCTCAACCAGGGACAATTTTCCCCCTTCAGGACATTTGGTAAAATCTGGACATATTTATTATTGTGATGAGTGAATGTTCCTACTAGTAAATATAAGACAGGAATGTTGCCAAGCATCCTGTACTGTATGAGACAGCACTCCACAATAAAGGATTATCCATTTCTAAATATCAGTACAGCCAAGGTTAAGAGATCCTGGTCTAAAGCTAAACATTCCCTACTGCTGAAGTGAGACCTTCCTGTGCTCTATGCAGTGCCACATTAATTATGTTGTAGATGGTGGAAACAGGCACTATTCCCAGAATTATGTGTGCCCCAAGTACTGTTTCCTCTAATCCTTTTCCCTCTAATTCTTTTGAATGACTCATTCCCAGGCTCTGATCTGATGAATGTTGATAGAGGAATCTACTGTAGGTTTCCAGTATTCTCTGTAAAGTTTTCTCTTCTCTGCTATTCTTGCCTCTGAACTGTAACTACCCAGTTCTTCCCACCCTCCACTCTATCTCCTTAACTCCCTGGGCTCTCTGTCCTTTCCAGTTTCTGCTTATTGTGCTGTAGCCTGGGAACTCTCTCAAGGCAGTAAGCCGATTCTATGTTAGGGCTTGCCTAGATTGTTTTGCAACTCTCAAAGATCACTGTTTTTCATCCTTGATGTTCATGGTCTTAGAAACTATTGTTGAATGCATCATGTTTGTTTTTGTTGTTGTTTCATGCTTGAGGATATATCCAGTTCCTGTTTCTCCACTGTCTTCTGCCTTGCATTTTTTTTTAGAAAGGAAGTCATTCTTACCATTGTTTCTCCTTATCTATCTTTTTTCCTCTAACTGCTTTTAAGATTTTCTGTCACTGGTTTAAGCAATTTTATTATGATGTACCTTGGTATAGTTTTCTTTATGTTTCTTGTGAATGTGGTTTGTTCAATTTAGAAAATTTTCTGTAAATATTTTCTCTTCCCACCTCCATCCACTTTTGGAAAGTCCATTTAATATTAAGCCACTTGAAATGTCCCTTACCTTAGTGATACTCATTTCATTTTTTCTCTTAATTCTTCATTTTATATAATTACTATTGCTATGTCTTAAAATCATTTCTGTTACAATATGCCATGAATCACATCCAGTGCATTTTTTATCTCAGACATGATAGTTTTCATCCCTGGAAGTTTGATTTGGACCTTCTTCACTCCTGCCATGAGTACATTACATACTCATGTTGCCATCTGTCATTTTTAACTTAGGTAATGTAGTTATAACAACTGTTTAAAAATCCTTGTCTATTGGGGTGGCTGGGTGGCTCAGTTGGTTGAGCGTCTGACTCTTGATGTAGGTTCATGTCATGATCTCACTGTTTGTGAGTTCAAGCCCTGTGTGGGAATTTCTCTCCCTTTCTCTCTGCCTGTCCTCTGCTCGGGTTCTATCTCTCTCAAAATCAATAAATAAACATTAAAAAAAAAAAAACTGCGGAGCACCTGAAATGACTCTGTTGGTTGAGCATCCAACTTCAGCTTAGATCATGATCTTATGGTTCATGAGTTCGATCCCCGTGTTGGGCTCTGTGCTGACAGTTCAGAGCATGGAGTTTGCTTCAGATTCTGTGTCTCTGTCTCTCTTTGTCCCTCCCCTGCTTGCGCGCGCGCGCTCTCTCTCTCTCTCTCTCTCAAAAATGAACATTAAAAAAAATATTCTTGTCTATTAATTTTATTGCACGTGTTTTTTTTTTCTCGTTCTTACTTTGGCATTGGGTTGTTTCCTTATGCACATGGGAAACCCCTACAGATCTCCAGAGTTCTCATTTCATACCTATTCCTTCTAGCAGCTCTGGTCTGTCCAGTGTCTGTCCTTGCATTTGCTGGCCACCTTGGCCTCCCCAAATGGAGACGAATGACTCTCCATAAGGCTCTCTCTGTCTGAATTGCAGTTTGGAAACTCTCTTCAGGGAGTAAGTCTGAACAATTGTAGAAGTCACGTGATTTTTGTCCCCTTTTTGATTATTATTCAGTGTCTGAAAATTGTTTCATATGTTTTTTTTTTAACCATTTTTATAATTGTTTAAGATAGGAGTATAAATCTGTTCCCGCATTTCTCCATCTTAGTTGGAAGCTGCAATTCCCAGGCTGATTTTTCTTTTACCTTTTTTAGATGACTCTTTTTTTCTATAAGAAGCCCTAACTTTCTCTTTGAATTTGAACTTGTTAATAACTTAACCAGGATTTATCTCTGTGTCCATTGTTATATACTGACTTTTGTGGAACATGTTATTTATTTCAAACTGCAGATTTAGTTCTCAGTTAACCCATTAATTTTTTTCTTTCCCTGTCTCCTAATTTCATTTTTCCTTCCTTGAACTATTTGAAAGCCAGAATGACAAAGTCATCATTGTAAGGAGTAATCAAGTAACAGCAAAAATTTCAAGTTTTGCTGAGAAATAAGTTTTAAATTGGGTTTGAGGTTGATTCAGCCTAATAAGCTTCTCACACTATTATTCTAGATTCTATAAAATTCTTCAGTTATCATTTTATCAATTAAAAATAATTTTTAAAGTTCTCAGCTAATAAAATACAGCTGTTCAACTGTGTATAATTACTAATGTTGTAGTAATTTTTTCTATTTTCAGGCAGCCCTTTATAGTGTTTTAAACTATATTGTTAATACAGTGTGATTTTGCATAGAAATCATGCATTATTTCTAATAACATTTTTTTTTTGAGGAAAGGTTCCAAGTTTCAGATACTAATCAGCTTGCAAATTGAGGCTTATCATGGGAAAACTTTTAAATTCAGAGATTAACAGATATTTAAGAAATAGGTTTAACAAAAGGTTTCAGTACCTTTTCTAACTTACTCTATATAAATTTAGCTAGATGTGTGCCCCTTTTTACTGACTGAAAATTCAGCACTTTAAATGAAAGAATAGTGAATCATACTTTGTCAATCATTAAGAATATAGAACTTGTAGTTTCAATTTTCTTTTGGCAACTATGTTTATTTCCTTCTTTCTGTGATTTTTCCACTTCCCATGGCTGATTACAGATCTTTCTTTTTTCCTCTTTATGTTTATTTTATAACTCTGTCTTGACCACTTTTATCTCTTTTCAGCCTAGAATCATACCATTTTGGGAAACAGGGTTTTTGTGAGAGTAGGGTGTTAAAAGGAAGTGTTACTAATGTTTGCTTCTGGAATAAAAGGAGGTCTGATTAGAGATGAGTGGAAGAATCCTGGTTTGGAGAAGTGTACAACCAAGGAAGAAAGAGAGTTCATATTTGGAAAGAAATAGGAGTATTTGTATATAAAATACAAATAATAATCAGTAACAGTTATTTGGGTTTTATATCTCTCATTTTGTTTGGCCTGATTCAATTTTTTACTAAAATTTTTAGTGATGCCATGAGTAATAATTTATCTTAGTGGAACTGTAATTTAGACTCAGTTACAATTAAATATCTTTGTCAGTTACTTGAAAGCAATAACTAATGTTCTTAAAATGAGTTATTGTGATAAATTGTAAAAAATCTAGTCGAAGAGATCATATATTTGCAATTTTTCATATTAGAAGTATTTCTATGAATGTTGGTTGACAAATTAGAATGAATGTATAATAAAACATAATTGTTATTTTAAGATTTTGTTATCCTTTGGTAATATTTACCAAAAGATATGCTTACAAGTCAAAATTGGTTGAAATTTTAAAATTTATTTTGATTATGCTCAAAATGTAGTATCATCTGATATTCATAGCTCTGTTGTGAAAAGATTTGAAAAAAGTTCTAGTGAAAGTGAGTGAATTTTTCTTATAATGGTAACCTAATAGAAACTGGAGTAATGTAAAAAGAAATGAAAGATAACTATTACTTTAAATATATGTTTGAGATTTATACTCTCTCCCCCCCCGCCCCGCCAAAAAATCTGGACAGTTGAAGATAGAAAAGTTTTACTAACTTATAGACAGTAACTTAAACTCATTGCCTTAAATCTTACTATACCATGGAAAAAGGCTTTGTAATGTTATCTTTTGAAAGTTGTACTGTTATAATGAATATATTTTGGCAGAGTAAGTAAACTAATGGAATTAAAAAAAATTGAAGCTATTTTGTAAATGACAACTGATTTAATAAGTCACAATTCTTAACGAAACACTTAGAATTTAAAACACTTTTTTGGAATTTATTAATCTTTACAATATTCTTCTGAGATTATTACATAAGAAGATGGGATGGTTGAACTACCATAGACTTTTCATTTTATCTGTGTTCTAAATGCAGTTTTTCAACTCTTATGTATTGGAATTCTCATTATATTGGTCAAGTCAGTGATCATCATTTGGATTTGTTCCTGTATTTTTAACCATCCTGTTCTGTACTTCTTCATTAACTTCATCAGAGGTTACTATGAATTGTTAAGTCTTTATTTGAAAACAGCTTTGCAGGTGACCTAAAGTATTATATTTATAAATTCAAAAATAAAGCAAAGAAATATGTGGAGGTTTATTTTCCCTCTTTTGAGCATTTCGTGTTTGTGTATAATTCCCTGACATTTAGTATACCCAAATCTTTATTATAACGTGGTTTAAAATTTTATGTGCCAAACTGTATACTTTCAAGTAAAGTCCAAAACTGTGTGGTAAATAAACACATTTTTCTTTAGCTCATATACAGTGTAGAGAGATTCAGGAAAAAGACTTATGTTGCTTCTTAGGTGTTAGCATTAGAATTTAGTTTTTAACTTTATAAAGAATTCTTCATATATCTATTAATGTTCAGGGAGCTGCCCAAATGATTAGTGTTTTTACTTCTTCCTTAATAGGGATAGTCTTTGATTCTTGATAGAAAATTTTTCAAATGAGAGTGTGATTATAGAAATTCTATTTGTATTCATTTCTGATTTCTCTAGAATTTTTTATTTTATTTTATTTTATTTTATTTTATTTTATTTTATTTTTTTCAACGTTTATTTATTTTTGGGACAGAGAGAGACAGAGCATGAACGGGGGAGGGGCAGAGAGAGAGGGAGACACAGAATCGGAAACAAGCTCCAGGCTCCGAGCCATCAGCCCAGAGCCTGACGCGGGGCTCGAACTCACGGACCGCGAGATCGTGACCTGGCTGAAGTCAGACGCTTAACCGACTGCGCCACCCAGGCGCCCCTCTCTAGAATTTTTTTGAGGGGGCATGTTAAATGCTAAAAACAGTATGAGATTTTTAGACTAATGCTTTGTGATTTTTATAGATAACTATATTCTCCAAGTTGTACGATTTACTCTTTTATTCCTGTTATTTTTGTCAAGTCTTATTTTGGCAAGTTACCAAATGTAAAACTCAAGGAAAGGGAATCTATAGGATATTCAACTAAGATTATTTTGGGGGCTTCTGGGTGGCTCAATCAGTTAAGCATCTGACTCTTGTTTTTGGCTCAAGTCATGATCCTGTGGTTAGTGAGTTTGAGCCCTTCATCAGGCTCCATGCTGCACACCTGTGCAGAGCCTGCTTGGGATTCTCTGTCTCTCTGCCCCTCTCCCACACTTGCTCCCCGCTCCCCAAAATAAATAAACTTAAAAAAAATTAAAGTAAGATTAATTTTAGTGAAGTAGAATAATCTTTTCACTTTGTAGAACTAAGATAGTATTGGTTAAAGAAGTTTTGAGCTCTAAAGATAAATATTAGACATTTTTGTGTTTTGGACTTGTGGTGTTATAATGAAGCCCTGGAGTTTTATGTGAAGTTGGAAACCACACTATGTGCTAATTGCCTTAGAATGGTAAGAAAATAAACATGTGTATAGCACTTAGTTGTTAAGACAGTAGGCCCTTACACAGAGCCCCAAATGAATTAACAAACCATCTACTGAAATGTTTCCACTTCCATTTACTTTATTTATATATTTCAGACCAGTCAGCAATTGCTTGGGAAGATGGAATATTTACTAAATCTCTTTAATAAACATGATTAAGAGAGGGAAAATTTATAGACATTATGATGGCAGTGTACATTTTTATGTGTTGTCATACCATTGGAATTGTGTATAACCTGGACATAAACAGTCTAGTATCTGTATGTATAAGTGTAAATGTTTTTCAACATACTTTCTGTACACATAGAGGCTTTATAGCTTATATGACTTAACCCATATGTTCTGTTGTCACTATTCTAGATAAATAAAATTGGCTTTAATCTTTTTATAATAACTTTATGAGATATTTATATACCATAAAGTTCATCTGTTTAAAATGTACAATTCGATGATTGTTAGTATATTTACAGAATTCTGCAACCATCACCATAATCTAATTTTAGAGCATTCACATCACCACAGAAAGAAAGAAACTTTGTACCCATTAACAGTTATTCTCCATGGCCCTTGGATTCCGTCTTATTTCTACATCTGTCATAATAATTTCAATGATATTCAGGTATTATGATTATAAATGATACAGTTGTTCCTAATTAGACAAATAATTTATGTCTTTGTTTTTTGATATATGTAATGGAAGTCATAAGAAGTCTATTTTGATTTCTTGCTGCTACCTATTTCTCTTTTGCAGACACTTTAAAGAGGGTCTTTCAAGCTTTTGTTCTTACTTATTTGTTCTAGATACAATGTAACTATGTTTTGGGGTCAGTTCTTTAAAATACCAATTTTTTGTTCGAGTGGATGACATATAGTAGATGAAGTTTTTTAAAAACTTAAAAATGTGGTAAAGTGGGATGAAAAAGAAAAAAACAGTTTTCTTCCTTCCAGTACTTATTCAGGAAGGCAAGTTCATATATAAATTCATATTGCTGTTACTCAAGTTCAGACCATACAGGTTTCACAGGTCTTTAATACAGCTCATTTTACTCTAACATCTTGTGTCCATCATGTGTTTTCTCTCTACCCCTTGGAAATAGCTTCTAGAAGCTGGAGGGAAACCTCTAGACTTCTAGGATATATCCAGACTGTCTTTTTCTCTGACATTGTCCTGACATTAGCAAATCCCAGATAGTTGAAGATGTTATGAATGATAGATTGCTGCTTTTCCAAATTGCATTCTTCTTCTTCTCTATACAGATGAATGGCACAAATTTTTCTAGTCATTTTTTATATTCCTTTTTGAAAGTATTTCTTTCTTCATTCTATAAAGAATTTAAGACCACACTGTATTATTATAGTACTGTTAAGTTTAAAGGATATGAAGAAAGTCACAATCAAATAAAATATAAAATGTAAAATAACACACCAAAAATTTCCTGGTTCAACTTTTCCAGGAAAATACACATATAGTAAAGTAAAAGAATGCCATATATTTCATTATTCATTCCTCAAAAATATTTTTACACGTACATGGTTTCTTATAAGGTTAACATTTATTTCATTTGACAGGTATAATAAACTAAATTCAAATTTAAAACAATATTTTACTTGTGAATATAGCTAGCATTTCTCTGGTGGCTTGATATTCTTAGAGTAGTGGTTTTTAATCTTTTCTTAGTTTTGAACTCTCCCAGAAAAAATTATTTACTCACAAATTTTTCATTTAATTTTTGAAAGTTTATAGATTTCAAAAGACTTTTTGCTAATTCTTGGAGCCCAAGTCAACAAACTCTGTCATAGTAAATAGTGAATTAAATTGATATTTATTCTAGTTACAGTTCCATAATTAAAAGTGTCCACTCTGAATTTCTAAAACTTTTCTGATTGTGAATATATATTTACTTTCTTATTTCAACTAAGAATTGATTTTTGTAAAAATATATTAAAGTGGAGAGTCAGACTCAGTGGTGAGATGATGTGGTTTCAGGCCAGTAATAAACAGAATTCTATAACATCATTTAAATATCTGTAATTTGTTTTCTGTCTTCTAAAAATGTGTGTATATTTTAACTACCTTAATATAACAAAGACCTTTTAATTTTATTGCTCCTTTATAAATATTCCCTACTGTCATTTTTATTTTAGTCTGTCATGGTGGTCAGTGTGATATTTTCATGTAGACTAGCATTTTCTCTTCCTCATGTGAGCTGAATTGGGACTGTACTTTGTGGGAAGTTTTTTATAAAGTGTGTAGACATTGGTAAGAATCGGAATGTCCACTGACTTATTAGTTTCACAGATGCTTCCATAATACTTAGTGTACTCTTGGGTATATTAAATTATCATATCCTGACAGCAATCCTGAAACATGCCATTCTTATATAGCCATTTTTCTGAGAACTAAAGCAAGGTATCAGCGAACCATATCTGACATGCCATGTTAATTTCCATAACTATTATTACTGCAGTTGGTAGTATTTCTAAGGCATAAAAAAATCTTAATAAACCTACCAAGTAAAAAATGGTAAAATACCTACCTTATCATTAGGTTTCCAATTATGACTTCCTTCAAGCTCAATTGACTCATTTCAAACATAATTGTAAATATCTATATCCTGCTATCATTTTTCTAAAATAGTTATTTAGGTATACAGTATATAAAAAACACAATATTTTGAATTATTCTGTTTTCATTATGTGTAGTGTTCATATTGTGAATGAAAACCTCATTCTGCCATCTCATATTTACATATACACATGATTTTTGCCTTAAGTAGAAAAGAAACAGCTGACAGATACATAGGTTAATTTGCTTTTTAAAATTACAGCAAGTTGTTCTGTGATTCTTTTGTGTGTTTGGGGCTATTTTGTAAAGAAAGAATTTGTCAAGTAACATTTAAGGGACATTAGCCTTTTCCACCCCTTTCTAAATAAACTTAAACAGAAATCTGTTAACTCAAGAATAAAATATTTCTTTATAAATTCTCACCTGTAAATTATTGATAATGCAAGGAGCACCTTTTTAATCCTTATATCCCCCTTCCCCTCAACACAGCCTTTAGATTGTAGATAAACTTCCCAGCTCAGTAATTAACTGAGCTCAGTCATTGCACCCCATATCATGTGATTTTTTTTTCCAGTGGAATACATTATTAGAGCACTTACACAGCCAGTCTAGCTGCAGCAGCCCAGGCGGCAACAGCAGTGCCATTTTTCACAAAGAAAATGTTGAACAGGAGCCAAATGTTTGGTGGCAGTCTGTTGCTAGGAAATCAAGGTCCTGAGGCGATTAATGACAAAGCAAGCAATAACAAGAAGGCAGAATTACAGATTTAAAAGAGAAAAAAGTGGTTGGTGTTATAATTACCCAAAGAAATCCGCACTCATTAAATTGGCTGTTTTTATGATTGACTTTAATTGGAGGTTAGCTCAGATATTTAGCTCCTTTCCCACCCCTTTAAACACACACAGGCACATAATCTGTAGAACTGCAGACTTGTTTTTCTAAGCATTGAGAGGAGCTTGCCCTGTAATTTGATCCCCACTGACAGATGCATTTTCTATGCTGCCATTTTGAATTAACCTATTGTAGAACAATTTTCTTCAGCCCTGTTGAATAAAACATCCAGTCTGATTACCTCCGATGGATTTGATAGAGTAAAAGAATGTACTTCTCATTGAAGTAGATTGTTTTCATGGACTCTACTGATTTTGAACTTTGCCAATAAGCACAATCATTTGTAATAAATTTTCAAAGAAATTTGTGGGGAAAAGGTAATGAGAGTCACCGTTTTATAGTTTAATGTTTGGGCACCTGCATTAAAACAATACTTTTTTTTACAAGATTGTTATTTTTCCAATAAGATGTTCAGAGACATTGAAAAATTTTTTCTGAATCTCCATTTAAACTGTTGATATTTTTAGGAATAGAATCTTCTATTTATGTGCTCTAAAATGATCATTTCCTCCCCACCAACAGTATTTTAATTACAGGACTCAATGTGATTCAAAGCACTCAATTGTAAAAATATTTTTCTTACATAAAATATTTAAAATGATATTAAGATCTGCCTATTTCAATCAGTCTTTGATTTGTTTAAAAAAATAATTCCTTTATTTAAATTTTCTGGGATTTGATAAAGCATATTACCAGAAAAGCATTGATTCGTTTTCATGTACAATACCAGAGGAAGCATCACAATTTATTTACCTTTCAGAAGCCTTAAGAATAGTTACATGATGCCACTGCTTTCCAGATTTCTAATCAAACCCTGGAACAAAAGAGCCAAGCACATTCTATCTGACAATACACACACTGCTAATCAGATGCCAATGCCAAGCTGTCTGCTTTGTTAAATACTTAGCTTCCTAGAGGCAGGAAGACAGCTGCTGTAAGTATGATGAAATTTGGTAGTTCAATCTATTTTTACTACCCTTGGGCTACTAAGATAGTGTTAATTTAGACCACCCCAATTGGTACACTTTAGGGAGTTTTTTAAAGAGTTTGTAATTAAAATGATAAAACATCATTATTACATTGAAGACCTTCTGTAAGTTTTACATTTGGCAGTTACCTACTGAGATAACCCCAGCATGTAATTTACAATGATGTAATGGTTGTAATTGCATTTTGGAAAAAAAGGGAACTATAGGAGACAAGTACTTCCTTCAGAAGTGTTTTGATATGGGATTCGATTTCATTTAAATCTACTTCTGTCCCAAAATTGCTTACCTATAATTGGCTGGAGCAGCCATAAACATTAAGGTACTATACAAATTTTTTTTTTAATGTTATCAACACAGACACTACCACCAGGGGGAGAAAGCTAAACTTAAAGTCCTTAACTGATGTTACTGCCAGCAAGTAGATTGTGCTGCTTAGACCTATATAGTTAACCATCTTACCAGATGACACTGCCTTTGGGGACATGATTCTAAAATTGGACATGAAATCTGTACAAACTTACCACACTATGTAAGTGTAAATAAGATGGAAACTTTCATATCTCGTGTTTTTGTTTGTTTGTTTGTTTTTTACCAGAGAGAGTACAAATAAGCAGTCTGAAGATTTTTATTGTTCTTGTATTATCTGTCAATCTATTTGAGGAAATGCCTTTCTGAAATTGAATGCTTTAGATCTGTGATACTGGGCAGCTATCAGAGCATATCTATTAAGATAAAATAATCACAGAACTGATATAGCACCACTGAATAGGTGGTAACATAGTTTTCTAGTTTATTATCATTTCCATATAATTTTGCATTTTAATATTTCTCTAGTAAACCATTTAACATTTCAATCCTAAACATATGAACATACGTGTGAACAAACATTATGGGTTTTTCCCTTAGAGAGCATTTTATAAATGCAGAAAATACTTGCTTGGGATTAGAACCCAAGTCTCAGCCATGAACAATGTCAAAATTGATCTCATAGTCTTACATGTTATAGCAACAGCATGAAAAAGCTAATTAAAGAACTTAGGTGACAAATGACTACCTCTATTACAAATACATGACATTACCTCCCTGAAAGGATGGGAGGAAAAAAAGGAGCTGACCTGAGTAACTTTGGAAAATGGTGTTCTGACTGGAAAATGTTAAGCTGAAGATAAAAGAATGTTACAGAAGCACTATATTTTAGTTGGCAAATTTGTTTCTTGTAAGGATATGGATTAATAATTTTGAACCTGTTTTGCATGTATACTAGGGTTGAACAAATATCTAAAAATGATGAATATTATTATTTAGGTTTCTCACTGTCAGAGAGGGAAATTACAGATAAACAAGATAAGCAAAAGGGAGAGCTAGAATAAAACCCTGTGGTACTGGATTAAAGTTGGAGATACTCTTAGGAACTTATGTATAAAATGGGTAAATGCAGAAATAATTACAGATATATGTTTATACATGGATTATGTACATAAACATATTTCCTAGTTCTGTCCACTGAGAAGGCTTGGAAGCAGTGATTCCCCAGTAGTGACAAACATACACCCAGATCTGGGTTGTTAATTCCATTCTCCAGTAAAAGGATCTAGGGTTCTTTAGAGAAATGTCTAATTCTAGGCCTGGGGTAGGGAAAATGCAACATGAACATGGAGTATTCTTCCCCCAAACCCATAGCCCTAATCAGACAAATCCAAGCAGACGGACATTGTACAAAATACCTAAAGAATATTCCTCAAAACTGTCAAGATCATAAAAAAAACAAGGAAAGACTAAGAACTTATCACTGACAATAGAAGACTAAGGAGACATGACAGCTAAATACAAAGAGGTTTTCATGGATTGGATCCAGAAAAACAAAAGGGATATTAAAGTAAAAACTAGTGAAATCTGAGTTGTCTGGACTTCAGCTAGTAGTAACTCAACAAAGTTGTTTTCTTAGTTTAGACAAATGTACCATGGTCATATAAGGTGTTAATGTAGGGCAAACTGGTGTATGGGATCTCTGTTCATTATGTTTGGAGTTTTTCTGTAAATCTAAAATTACTCCCAAATAAAACTTTATTTTTTTTAAGTTTATTTTTTGAGAGAAGGAGAGAGAGCGTGAGCAGGGGAGAGGCAGAGAGAGAGAGAGAGAGAGAGAGAGAGAGAGAGAGAGAATTCTAAACAGGCTCCATACTACAATGTGAGTCAGACTGTCATCGAGAGTAGGACACTTAACCCAGTGAACCACCTAGGCGCCACAAAACTTTTATTTTAAATATATTTTAAAACATATTAAACATGTTTTAAACATTTAAAACATATTAAAAAACATATATTTTAAAATGAAAAATATATGAGGGGTGTTTGGGTGGCTGATTCGCTAAGCTTCCAACTTTGGCTCAGGTCATGATAATTGGGTTCATGAGTTGGAGTGCCACATTGGGCTGTCTGCTATCAGCATAGAGTCTGCTTCCGATCCTCTGTCCCCCTCTCTCTGCCCCTTTCCCACTCGCGAAATTGCACACACATGCACTTTCTCTCTCAAAAATAAACATTAAAAAAATTAAAATAAATGAAAAATATGTCTACCTACCACCTGTCTTAAGAAACAGAACATTTATTGGTATCTTTGATCTCAGTGTGTTCCTTGTGATCCCATCTGTTTCTCCACCCCAAAGATAACCATTATCTTGAATTTTATGATTCTTATTCCCATACGTTTCTTTATAGCTTAACCACATATGTATCCCTAATCATTCTGTCACTTCACCTCTTCACCTCTTACATAGTTACCATATCTTTGTCACATTCTTGATACTTCCTCCAGATCTACTTTATCATGTTCTGTCTGTCTTTAGTGGTGTCTAATGTTCTGTTTTATCTGCCCATTGAGTTTTAATATACATTTCTTTTTTTTTTCATTTTCATTTCTTTCTCTCAAATCTGCTTCTTTCATTTTGATAAACTCTTCATTGCTTTCTCCCATTTATAATCCTTTTGTTTTTTTAAGTATATTAAACATTTTCTATTTTGTGCCTAACCTTACACTTAAAACTTTTGCAGCTCTGATTTTGTTGTCGTTTCTGCTACCTCATACTCAAGCTGCCTGTTTTTTGTGTGTGTGTGTGAGCTCACGTTCATTATTTGTGGTAATTTCCAAGGCTGACATGAAGATATGTTTCCAAAGAGAGGATTTGCATTTGAATCTGCCAAAAGCCTGGGGATACTGTCAACCTGGGAACACGCTGAAATAAATTTCAAGCTTAAAGTTTTGTGGGCTGCATGGGTAGCATGAGTTCCAGATCCATAAACTTTCATGAGGGTGGGCTTCTGGTTAAATTTTCAGGGAAGATATTTTTACCTCCACCCAGCATCAAGTTTGAAACAGGCAAATTTCCTTGCTGATTCTTTCTGTGGAGTAAACATTGTTCTACTAAGTTCTACTAAGCATGCAGCTTTATATGGAGATCTCCAATTAGACTCCCTATGTTCAGTATACCTAGGATTTCTTTCCTCAACCTTGGGCTCAGTAGATGCTGATAAATATTTTAAAACTAGTTCTCCAGAGGAAAAAAAGTCCTGATTTGTTATATTTTTCAATTTTATATCATGGCTGATTTCAAGCTACCAGTGTGAAGCCACTGAACATGAATTTGGGGGAAAATATGTATACTTAGCTTCACAAGCTGGCTCCAGCATACCACTGCCAGCTCTCTGTACATGGCTGTGAAAACTGAAGCTCAGTTCATGGGTTTGGCATATCCTCTGAATGAAAGACATTAGAGTGTTTGCTTACCTCCCTGGATTTCCATTTTTACTTTGTTTTAGCTTTCTGAGTATTCTGTGTCAACCAAGCAATATATTTAAAACAAGAAAGATTCTTTTGTTTTCTATTTTAAGTTATCATTTGTTGTTGTTTTTAGCAAAAGGGCTGTGTTATACTACCTAAGTCAGCTTTACTGTCAGAAATAGAATTCCTCCTTCTTGTTTGCAAGTATAATTTATTATTTTTATTTTTTAAATGTAAACATAATACATGATGATTACATTAAGCTTGAAAAATATAAAAAAAGAATATTAAAATCCCTCACATCCCATCATACATGTTTATATTTTGCAAATACATGTGTCTTTTTGAGTTTTTACACAATTTGCATTATACTATATCTACTATTTCATAATACGATTTTCTTTTCTTAATATTTAATGAATGTTGGCTCATGTCATTAAATATTCCTCCACAATATCCCCCACACCAATTACACAGGACAGTAAAAACAAGTCTGCACAGATGAGAATTAATTTAATCCAGGAGTCCAATCTTTTCAGAATATAAAAATAATTTTCCTAAGATTATATATGGTAGCATATTAATAATTGCAAAATACTAGAAACTATATAAGTGACCAATCATAGGAGATTGGTTGAATAAACTATGGTACTACATACAATAGAGTACTGTGGAGTGGTTTCCAGGAAATACTACATGCAGAGGAAAGCACAAAAGAGTATATATTGCATATACCTTTTATGTAAGAAAAAGGAAAAATAAAACATGCATATATGCAGGAAGGATAAAGCAGAAAACAATAAAATCAGTAATTTCATGTGGTGGAAAAGAAAGTGTAGTGGCAGAGATACAGGAGGGCATGACACTTCCTGGAGTATATTTTTTGGTAATTTTGGTAGCATATTAATAACCTACCTATTCAAAGGTTAAATAAAAATGTTATCAGTAAGATATGGGACCTAAAAGTGTAAGCAGACTGAAACAAATGAACTTAATTAGCAAAAGTGAAATGAACACTATACTCATAATGAAGATAAAAAAGACAGGAAGGAAGAAGGGAAGACTAATCCAAATAATTTATGAGCACGGTATTGAACTACATATATCTTCAGTTTGGGGCAGAGTAGCAGAAGAGGAAAGTATTACAAAAAAAAAAAATCCTGAACTCTTTTTAGTACATTTGTTTATTTTAGTGGTATGGGCAAACTAATTCTGAAACTATTTTGAGCACATGAGTAGATGAGTTAATATCATTAGGAACTTGTGTTCTCACTATGGAAAAGGAAAAAAAAAAGGCATGCAATGTGGAGTGGGAGAAGACAGGGAAGAACCCTGGGAATGGATTATATTAGGGTATCTGTGTAAATATATACATTCATGTTTATATGTGTGCATATTTGTATCCGTATGTATGTATATGTAAATTTATTTACATATTATTTACATATTATTTATTATTTATACTATTTATATTTATTTATAAATATTTATGTATTTATTATATATTATTTATTATTTACATATTATTTACATGTGCATGTAAATAAATTTACATATACATACATACATTTCCTGACTCTATTGTCAAGTGGACCAAGTAGCAAAGTCACTCAAGTATTAATGATACAGCTAGCACCATTCCACTCTGTTAGTTTTCTAGGGCTGCCATATCAAATTGCCACAAACCTAGAAAAACAGAAAATTTTTCTCACAGTTCAAGAGTCCAGAAGTTCAAAATCAAGGTATTGATAGAGTTGGTTAATTCTTGGAAGGGCAGAGGGAGAGTCTGTCCCATTCCTCTTTTCTAACATCTGGTTGTTGCCTACAGTCTTTGGTATTGCTTGGCTTGTGGCAGCAAAACTCTGGTCTCTGCTTCCATTTACACATGGCATTCTCTGTGTGTTTCTGTGTCTACATTTTCTTTTTCTTATAAGAATGCTAGTCATTGGATTAGTACCACCCCAATGCAGTCTTGATTATATCTGCAAAAGCCTCATTTCCAAATAAGCCTACATTCACAGTTATCATGAGTTAGGCCTTAAACATACCTTTTTTTGTGGGACACAATCAACACACAACACCAGAACTCCTCATTGAAATGGCTGGCTCCAGGTCTAAGGCCAACTAGATAGAAGATGAACGTCTTGAAATAATAATTCAAAAAGATATATGCAGCCCTATGTTTATTGCAGCAGCATTTACAATAACCAAATTATGGAAGCAGCCCAACTGTCTATTGATAGATGAATGGGTAAAGAAAACGTGGTATATATACATGGGAATATTATTCAGCCATAAAAAAGAATCAAATCCATTTGCAGCACAATGTATGGATCTAGAGAATATAATGCTAAGTGAAATAAGTCAGTCAAAGGCAAATAGCTTATGATTTCACTTATATGTGTAATTTAAGAAACAAAGCCAACGAACAAAGGAAAAAAGAGACAAACCAAAAAACACTCAACTATAGAGAAAACAGAAAGATAAACATCTTGTGTACAAAGAGAAGTGCTTAAAACAATGATGGGAAGTTTATTGTAACTATATGGGAGCTACCTTGAAGAATCTCCCACTGGCCAAATCTGGGACAATTTGAGCATGAAAATAATTGAAAAAGTAATGAAATATAGACCACTGGGAAAAAAAAGTTATATGCAGCTGTAACAATGATAGATGGGAAAAGAAAGGAAGGGGAAGGAAGATGTCTTGCTCACAATAGAATGCTGATGTTTAATTGGCAAATGTGGAGTGTGTGCTTGAGTTGGAAAAACAAAACAAAATATTATTTTGGAGTCATTAGGGTGAAGATTAAATCAGGCAAAAATCATTAATGGATGCAATATTTAAGAGGACATGTTGGTGAAAAGCAAGATATTTGTATAGCCTTAAAATATCTTTCTATAAAATGTTTATTACTTGTAAGGGAGCAGAAAAAACAGCAATAATGCAGTGGAGAAGTCAGGAAACACTGGCCTGGTGATCAAAATTAACATCACCAGTGAGAGTGAGATGGCCCAGGTGTGCCTCCTGATAAGGTTTCCTCAGAAGGATACATCACCTATACAGTATTCCGACTCATAATGCATAATCTCAACCTAATAAAAATATTGGAATATACATATATATAAAGAAAGAATACTAGCAAACACAAATAATAAAGCAAGTGAGGTAGAAAAATATTGTGTTCCCTGTACTATTTTTATTTTTTGAAACATTTTCTACATTTGAAATAATTTCCAATTCAAAATTTAGATAAATTGTCCTTTAGTTGCAGAGGAGAAATTGAGAAAAATAGGTTAAAGTGGACTCATAATGGAGAGTCCCAAATGACATCTAGCCAGTCTTTTGAGGAGAGAATAGGGGGCAGAATTACTCCTTTAAATGCTTTCCAGTAACTAGAATTTTAATGGCATTTTTATTTTGCCTCCTATTCCATTATTTTTTTTTCTTGAGGTACAGTTGACATACATTATGTTAGTTTCAGGTGTACAATGTAATGATTTGAGACTTGTATGCACTGAAGTGATCACCTTGATAAATCTAGTGACCATCTGCCACCGTAAGAAGTAACAAAAATATATCTTTCCTTGCATAAGAACATCCAATATCCAATCTCCTGGCAACCTTCAGATACATGCCTTAATACCATTGACTTTAGTCACCATGTTGCACACTATATCCCCATGACCTAGTCACAATTGAAAGACTTTATCCCTGCCATCTTTTCATTTATTTGTGTCTTCAGTTTCTTTCATCAGTGTTGTCTTAGTAGTTCAAGTGTACAGGCATTTCATCTCCTTGGTTTAATTTATTCCTAGGTATTTTAGTGTTTTTGATGCAATTGTAAATAAGATTGTTTTTCTTAATTTTTCTTTTTCATAGTTTGTTATTATTGTATAGAAATGAAACAGATTTTTGTATGTTGATATTCTATCCTCCAATTTTACTGAATTTTCCTTAGAGTTTTTTTAGTAGAATCTTTAGGGTTTCAATATATAATACCATGTTACCTGTAAATAGTAACAGTTTTACTTCTTACTTTTGGATTTGGATGCCTTTTATTTCTTTTTCTTCCTAATATCTCTGGCTAGGATTTTCAACACTGTTGAACAAAAGTGTTGAGAGTGGATATCCTTGTTTTGTTTCTGATCTTAGAGGAAAAGCTTTCAGCATTTCAGCATTAGCTATGGACCTGTTATATATGGCCTTTATTGTGTAGATGTACATTCTCTCTATACCCACTGTTGTGAGAGTTTTTATCATAACTGGATGTTGAGTCATGTCACATGTTTTTTTCTGCATCTATTGAGGTGATCATGTGATTTTTAACCTTCATTTTATTAATATGTGTCATGTTAAATGATTTGTAGATGTTGAATCATATTTGCATCCCCAGAATAAAACCCACTTAATCATGATGTATGATCCTTTGAATGCCATGTGGAATTTCATTTGCTAATATTTCAGTGAGGATTTTTGCATCTATGTTCATCAGGAATATTGGCCCATAATTCTTTTTTTGTGGTGTTCTTGTCTGGGTTTGGTGTCAGGGTAATGCTTGCCCCATAAAATGAGTTTTGAAGCATTTCCTTCCCTTTAATTTTCTTTCTTTAATTTTTTTAAGTTTGAGAAAGTTAGGTATTAAATCTTCTTTAAATGTTTGGTAAAAGTTACCATTGAAGTCATCTGGCTATAGACTTTTATTTGATTGATTGCTGATTCAATCTCCTTACTAGTAATTGGTCTATTTATATGTTCCATTTCTTCATGACTCAGTCTTGTAAAATTGTATATTCTAAGAATTTATCTGTTTTTTTCTAGGTCCAGTTATCTTATAATTGTTCATAGTAGTTTTTCATAATCCTTTTGATAACCTATGGTTTCAGTTGGAATCTCTTTAATTTCTGCTTTTATTTATTACAGTCCTATAGCTAAAGGTTAGTCAGTCTTTTTTATATTTTCCAAAAACTAGCTCTTAGTTTCATTGATATTTTCTATTATCGTTTTCATCCATTTCATTATTTTTAAGTAATCTCTATGCCTAACATGGGGCTCAAGCCTACGACCCCAAGATCAAGAGTCACATGCTCTACCAACTGAGCAAGCCAGCCAGACATCCCTCATCTGTTTCATTTATTTCCACTTTGATCTTTGTTATTTCCTTCCTTCTATGAACTTTGAGCTCATTTGTCTTTTTCTATTGTTTTGAGTGTGAAGTTAGATTATTTGATGTTTTTGTTGATCAAGAGGTAGGCCTGTATTGCTATGAAGTTTCCTCTAAGAACTGCTTTTCCTTCATCCCATAGATTTTGGAAGTTATACTTCTATTTTCATTTGTCTGAAGGTATTTTTTTAAATTTCTCCTTTGATTTCTTTGTTGACCTATTGTTTATTCAGTAGTGTATTATTTAATCTCCATGTATTTGTGATTTTTTTCCATTTTTTTTCTTGTAACTGATTTCTCCTTTCACATCATGGTGATCAAAAAGATGCATGGTATGATATCAGTGTTCTTAAATTTATTTTCTTTAATTTTGTTTAATGTTTATTTATTTTTGAGACAGAGACAGAGCATGAACGGGGGAGGGTCAGAGAGAGAGGGAGACACAGGCTCCAGGCTCTGAGCTGTCAGCACAGAGCCCGACGTGGGGCTTGATTTCATGGACCACGAAATCATGACCTGAGCCAAAGTTGGACGTTTAACCGACTGAGCCTCCCAGGCACCCCAGTGTTCTTAAATTTATTGAGACTTGTATGGTGGCCTAACATATGATCTATCCTGGAGAATGTTGTGTGTGCACTTGAGAGAAATGTGTATGCTACTTTTGGATCAAATGTTCTGTGTATACCTGTTATGCCCTTCTGGTGTTATGTGTCATTTAAAGCCGATGTTTCCTTATTGATTTTTTGTCTGAAAGGTCTATCCATTGATTTAAGTGAAGTGTTGAAGTTCCTCATTATAGTATCCCTGCCAATTTCTACCTATAGGTTGTTAATAGTTGCTTTTTATATTCAGGTTCTTCTATATTGGGTGCATAAATATTTAAAAATGTTAAAAATGAGTCACTGGGTGACTCAGTCGGTTAAGGGTCTGACTTCAGCTCAGGTCATGATCTCATGGCTCATGTGTTTGAGCCCTGCATCAGGCTCTGTACTGACAGCTCAGCCTGCTTCGGATTCTCTCTCTCTCTCTCTCTCTCTCTCTCTCTCTCTCCCCCTCCCCCACTCATGCTCTCTCTCTCTCTCTCTCTCTCTCTCTCTCTCTCTCCCTCAAAAATAAACACTAAAAAAATAAATAAAAATGTTATATCCTCTTTATAGTTATGTAATGCCCTTCTTTGTCTTTTATTATAGTCTTTGTTTTAAAGCCTATTTTGTCTGATATAAGTATATATAGCTACTCTAGCTATCTTTTGGTTTCCATTGACATGGAACGCCTGTTTCCATCCCTTTACTTTCAGTTTGTGTGTGTTCTTACATTTTAAGTAAGTGTCTTGTAGGCACCAAAAAATGGAGTTTTATTAATCCATTCTGCCACTCATTGTCTTCTAATTAGTGTATTTAGTCCATTTACCTTTAAAGGTATATTCTTACTGCCATTTTGTTTATTGTTTTCTGGGTGTTTTATCATTCCTCTGTGTTCCTTTCTTCTCTTGCTATCTTCCATTCTAGTGATGACTTTCTTCAGTGTTATGCTTAGTTTCCATTATATTATGCTTTGTGTCTCCACTGTAGGTTTTTGCTTTGTGGTTACCATGAGGCTCACCTATAACAGCCTATATACATAATAACTTATTTTAATTTGACAGCAGGTTAAGTTTGAATGTATTCTCAAACTCTACATTTTTATTTTATGATTCTGGTGTCATGTTTTACATATCTTTATTTTGTGTATCCTTTAACTGATTATTATAGTTATGGTTATTTTTACTACTTTTGTATTTTTACCTTCATAATAGCTTTATAAATGATTAATCCCCTACCTTACTATGTATTTACACTTACCAGTTAGATTTATATATTTTCTTATTACTAATTAATGCTTTTCATTCACCTTAAGAAAGTCCTTTTATCATTTCTTGTAACGCCAGTTTAGTGGTAATGAACTCTTTTAGCTTTTGCTTGTTTGGAAAACTCTTTATCTTACCTTTAATTCTGAATGATAACCTTGCAGGGTAAAGTATTCTGGGTTGGAAACTTTTTTCCTTCAGCACTATGAATATATCTTGCCACTCGCCCTAGTCTGCAGTATTTCTGCTGAAAAATTTGTGTATAGTCTTATGGGGGTTTCCTTGTATGTAGCAAGTTATTTTTCTCTTGTTGTTTTTTAGATTCTCTCTTTATCTGTAAATTTTGACATTTCAATTACAAAGTGTCTTGGCATGGGTTTCTTTGGGTTCTTATTTGGACTTCTCTGGACTTCCTGGGTCTGGACATCTGTTTCCTGCCCTGGTTAGGGAAGTTTTCAACTATTATTTTTTCAAATAAGTTTTCTGCTCCTTTTTCTCTTTTCTCCTTCTGGGACCTCTATAATGCAAATGTTACTCCACTTGATATTTTCCTTAAACTTTCCTCACTTTTTAAAAATTCTGTTTTCTTTTTGATATTCTGAGTAAGTTCTCCTGCCGTGTCTTCTAGATCACTGATCTTTTCTTTTGCTCCATATAGTTGATTTTTCAGCTCGATTATTGTATTCTTCAGCTCTGGTGAATTCTATTTGGTACTTTCTTATATTTTCTGTCTCTTTGTTGAAGTGCTTACTGTGTCCATTCATGCTTCTCCCAAGTTCACTGAACATCTTTAAGACCATTACTTTCAACTCTTTGTTGGTAAATTACTTATCTCCATATCATTAGGGTTTTTTTTTGTTTGTTTTGTCTTGTTTTTTGGTGTTTGTTTTTTTTTCTCTAAAGTTTTATGTATTTCTGTTGTGTGGAACATAGTGCTTTGTTTCCTCACTTACTTGACTTTCTGTATTTGTTTTTATGTATTAGCTAAAATAAGCTACCTCTCCCAGTCTTGGAGGAGTGACTTTGTTAGGAAATAAAACTTATCTTTGAACCTTTCCATAGCTCATAGTTGTCTCTCCAGCCTCTATGATGGTGTAAGCAACCTGATTTATTCTTGATAAGTTCCAGTTGTTGAGGATGTGCCAAGACCTGTCAGTGTTCAGAAGGGAGGATCTCAGTCAGGTCCTAGACTGGAAGCCAAACCCTCAGGCAGCAGCTGTGAATGTATGCAATTAAATACAGTCCTTTGGGACCACAGTTATAAACTCTGCTGGCCTCCAAAACAGGGTCATCTAGAGGTGTCCCCTGGGTGAGAGTTGCAAAAACTGTGACTTTAGACAAGTGTATAAATTCCTTTTGGTGAGATACCAGCAAGCCAAGGGAGAGTGAAAAGATGGGGACCCCTGGCCTGTATTCTCTGAGAGTACCTCCATAACATCTAGATGTGTGGCAAACCTGAAGCCTGCCCCTCAGGCTAAAACTCCATGGCAATTAAATAAGCCTGTTTCACAGAAAGATTGTGGATGTGTTTCAGTCTGTGTAGTGCCTGTGTGTGGTAGCCTGCCAAGAACTGTCTCTCTGATTGTTATAGTCCTGTGGAACCCAGGAATACAGGTGCCCACCCTCCCACCCCTGCCCCAACCACCAGACCAGGTGTTCAAGGAGTGTTCTGTGTGGTCTGCTCATGCCTGCTAGTTTTAGTGAGGCAGCAGTAAAGTGCAGGGCTTAGACTCACCTGCTGGCTTTCTCAGTGCTGCAGGAGAATGCAGGGCCAGGATGCACTTGCTGATGCTATCTTATAGAAGAGCACAAAAATGGCACCTGCCAGAGCCTTCATCCCAGAGAGAATCCCAACAGGCCCCTGCCCTTCCAACAGACACTCTGAGATTAGCAAATGAATCTCCTTTATATATAATCTACTTACTTTGAAACTAGTGCTTTGCAGTGGTCACAGGAGCAGGTCAGTCTGTAGGAGAGCCCATTAAGAGAAGTATCTAAGTTCCTTATAGCCCTTCCTTATATGTCTCCTGGACATGAATCCCATTGGTTTTCAAGGCAGGTATTTTGGAGACTCACCTCTCCTTTGTAGGTCGCAGGCATTGGGATACCTGGTATGGGGCACAAATCCATAGATCCTCACAGAAAATCTATATTTTTGATTCCCCTCTCAATCATTGGTTGCCACACCAGGGGTAGGATTTTTGGTGAGACTGCATCTCTCCCTTTCCTACCTGTCCCAATGTGTCCCTTTACCATTTGTCGCAAAGAAGTTATACAGCTAGTTTTCAGGTCTTTTTCACGGGATTGTCTATATGTAGCACCACATGCACATTCCATATGTAGTTCCATATGTAGATTCAGTGTGTCCATAGAAAGAGGTGAGTTTAGAATCTAATTATGCCACTATTTTGGTACACTCCCCTCCAGCTACTTCTCTAAGAGAATATTATTCGTGCTGTTCAGTTAGGAAACTGATAATTGTGAAATGTCTTTTTATATTGACTATATGTTTCTTATAGTACCAAATTATGTTACCTAGAATTACCTTCAGAGTTAACACATGGTAGTAGTTTAATATGTGGTTGTATATATAGTTCATATGCATATTATATTTATATGTGTTTGTGTATGTATATATGTGTTTATATGTGTGTGTGTGTGTATATATATATATATACACACAGTGGTTACATAGTGGTTTATACATAGTTTTATTTATATAATTGTATCTTCCAATAAAATATGCGTTCTTTACATTAATTCTGAACTCTTTTTTATATGGATGCAAAATAATGTTAGAATTACTTGAAGTTACCAGCAAATTCTTCAGACAAGTTGCTTGATTAGCATAATTCATATCTGTAGGTAGAAGTAGGGAAGGAAAAGATTAAAAGTATATCTGTCAGCTCTTTTAGTCATGTTGAGTTTAATACTAATGTATTTTAAGCCAGGAAAGTTTTCATGAGAAGGGAGGAAAGAAGGAAGTACTCTTTAATACAGAGGGAAATTTTTGTTTTCAACTATAATCAATTTTACAAATATAAAAAATTTTATCTATAGGTGTTCTCAAACTTGGAGATTAAGAAGAGTGATTTTGTCAATATACTAAAGGCAAATATGTCTCAAGAGCATTCATTTGTTTGTTCCACAAATATTTATCAAGTGCTTATTATGTACCAGGTAGTTTTAGGCATTAAGAATACAGCTGTGAATAAAGATCATATATTTTAATGGACAATATAACAGACATCATTTTCTAAAGAATTGTTAATAGTAGATATTTATATTTATATAACACTTACTCTGTGCTACATACAATTCTAATATTTTTAAATATATTGATTTACTTCAAATAACCTTATTAAGGTAGGAAATACTATTGCCTCCATTTTATAGATGAATAAACAGAGCCATAGAGATGTTCATTAACTCGTTCCAGATCTCACAGCTGGTAAGCTGCCAACCCAAGATTTGAACCCATTCAGTTGGCTCCTGTGTTCAATCTTTTTTTTTAACTAAATTTTTATTTTGAGGTAATTGAAGATTCACATGCAACTGTAACAAATAATACAGAAAAATATCATACGCCCTTTACACAGGTTTTCCCAAAGGTAACCTGTACAAAACTATAGTACACTATCACAACTCTTATATTGACATTGATAGAATCCAAATACCAAACATATCCCTTACAAGGATCCCTCATTGTCTTAGTTCAGGCTACTGTAACAAAATACTATAAATTACGTGGCTTAAACAATAGAAGTTTGTTTCTAACAGTTCTCAAGTTTGCAAAGTCCCAAGATCAGGGTGACAGTGTGGTTGAGTTCTGATAAGGGTTTTCTTCCTCGCTTGCCAAGGAGTATCTTTTTACTATAGCCCTACATGGTAGAGAGAAAGTATCATCTCTCTTGTCTTTTCTTACAAGGGCACTAATCCCATTCATGAGGGCTCTATTCTTAGGACCTGATTACTTCCAAAGACCCCTCCTTAAAAAACATAATGTTGGAGATTGGGACTTCACTATATGAATTTGGAGAGACACAAATATTCAGTCCATAATACTCATGTTGTCCCTTCATACCCACTTCCCTTCTGCCCCAGTCCTCCCAACCCCCCAACTTAATCCCTGGCAACCTCTAATCCTGGCACTTCTCATCCTATTTTGTTGTTTTATGGTTGACTAAAAGACAGTATTAATCTCCCTTATTTCCATTTTTTTGAGGGATGTCTCACATTGCATCCTTGTACTGACAATAGTAATAAATACCTATAGACAATTTTTTTTATTGGGGTAAATTTAACACTGCTATTACTGTTATTGAAACATTGTTTAGTGATATTCATTCCGAATTGTCAAGGACATTAGTGAATCTTGAACAAAATATTGAGTGGAACCTTCTCTACATTCTGTTCTTTTGGATATAGATGTAGCTGTAAATGTTTCAAATTCATTGTCTTCTTTCATCAATTCTGTGAATATAATCAGTTTTCTTCATGTCTAAAGATCATCATTTACAGTATCTGTTATTTATTGGGCATTTATATGGTCTATTCTATGGTACATTTCTTTCCTTTTATTTTAGTTGACTCCAAACTGCTCTGTCTTTTGAATGCATATAGATATTTTGTAATAATTTTACCACTTCTAGAGCTGGTATGTATCATCACTAACAACCTTCTTTTTTTATTATTTCTAATTGTGTAGGGTATGAAAAATCTTATTAGATAGGTATCATTTTTAGAAAAGAGTAAGTAAGTCAAGTACTAAATATTTAAGTGTTTGACTACCCTGCAACCTTTTCTGCTTCCTGAGCCTCATTTGTTCTCTGCCTTCCTGAGGTTTCCTTTCATTAACTGTAAGGCTTTATTCAACAAGGTGACGACTCATCAGCAGTTGTTCCATGTGTTTTTTACTTGGAAGTCCTTTGGTTCAATGCAAGCAAACACTGCCCATTAATTAGCAATCCAACATAGAATTATTCTGTTGATGAGAAAATTAGCAAAATGGATCATCCATAAGTGTTTATACTGCAAACAGTGAATCGAAATGTCATAATCTCATTTCATTAAGAAATTTACATACACATCAGATTTTTGAGTGCTCATTCATGATGAAAGTCTACTTCCACACTGTTTGTGTTTGGAAACATTCAATAGCCAGTCTTGAATTTAAAAATTTAATTGAATGCTTAAAGAATTACAAGTGTTCCTTTCCTTAGCTCTAATGCTAACCAGAGTGCTTTTCTAAACTGCTGAGAATGGACTGAAGATTCTGCTGAGGGCTGTAGATACTTATCTGCCTAATTGAGCCATCATTTGTTGACATGAGAAAAACCACGTGACCTGCTTTAATGCATTTCTCAGTAACAGCAGGAGGCTAGAATGTAGTTCATCCAAAAGTAAAACCAGCAGCAATATTATTAGACATGTGAAACTAGCATTGATTATGGATGGTTTTAGTAAAAGAATAGTAATATAAAAGCATATAGTTATATAAACAGTATAGAGAGTGATTTTTATTCTCAATTATTTTGAATCTAAATATTTTAATCATTTAAGTTAGTCATTTATTCAATAACTATGTACTAATGTTTATAGTTGCTTGATATATTAAGGAAATTTTTGGCTTGTCAAAATTAATTTGTATAAGTTAGTGATAAAACTTGAAATTAGTGATGTGTCATGGAGTACTAAAGCAATGAAGTATTTTTTAAAGTTTTTGAGTAGGTAGGGAAATAATAAAATCAAAATTGTGCTGGCTACATTAACCTGACCTGGGATGAGACAGATTATTTACAGGAACGTTATTACAGTAACACTAAAGTGTTACTTTAATCTAATTCAAGGTAAGAGAGAGAAGGATCTTAACTAAGATACCGGTAAAAAAGGAAACAATGCAAGAGCTTTTGGAAAGGAATGTGTGTGGCAGACTAAAATAAGTTAGAAGTTATGGTCTTGGATAAGTTGAGAAAATATGACTCCATTAGTAAATCCAGAGGAAGAAATGATTATCTACATATATGAGTTTGGTTTAGGATATGTTGAAATAGAAATGCCAATCGGGGGTGCCTGGGTGACTCAGTTAAACATCCAGCTTTGGCTCAGGTCATGATTTGGCAATTCACGAGTTTGAGCCACCCATCAGGCTCTGTGCTGATAGCTCAGAACCTGGAGCCTGCTTCAGATTCTGTTTCTCCCTCTCTCTCTCTGCCCCTCCTCTGCTCATGCTCTCTCTCTCTCTCTCAAAAATAAATAAACATTGGGGCGCCTGGGTGGCGCAGTCGGTTAAACGTCCGACTTCAGCCAGGTCACGATCTCGCGGTCCGTGAGTTCGAGCCCCGCGTCAGGCTCTGGGCTGATGACTCAGAGCCTGGAGCCTGTTTCTGATTCTGTGTCTCCCTCTCTCTCTGCCCCTCCCCCGTTCATGCTCTCTCTCTCTCTGTCCCAAAAATAAATAAACGTTGAAAAAAAAAATTTAAAAAAAAAAAATAAACATTAAAAAAATTAAAAAAAAAAAAAAAAAGAAATGCCAGTGAGATACCCAGAGGTAATCTAAAATGTAACCCTTGGGTTCTTGGGAAAGGAGTCAGAGTTAAAGGCTCAGATTTGGAAATGTGCTATAATGATGGATTTTGTAAAGCTTTGAAAGTATTGAGATTATCAAGAGAAAGAATATAGAAAGAAAAATACCAAGAGCAACACCTTGAGGGATGTTTTATAAGTGGCGAAGAAAGAAATTAAAACCAACAGAGGAGGTAGAGAAGGATGGGTATGAAAGATAAGTTAATTACTCAGTGAACTAAGTAGTAGACCTTGCTTATACCAGTATTGACAGTTAAAAAAAAAAAAAATCACTAGACCAAAGTGCACTCTGGGAAAGATTTGATCCCAGTCTACAGTGAGTTAAATACAGAAATTGGGAGTAGTTAGAAACTTTTTAGCAAGTTGACATTGCCCCCACATCCAGGTGCATGATCACTGGATTCCTTATTGAACAGGAAATGGACAACTTCAAAGGATAGATAACACCTGTGATGAGCTTCTTGCGGTATAATCTATAAATGAGTCATGAACAGAAGCACCATATATGGGTCCAGGTTGAACTGAGTTAAAATAACCAAATTGTCCTTCACCACAGAGTGAGAAGCACTACATCAGAGAGATGATCATAGTAGACAGATTACATAGAGTTAATTACTGTTGGTGAGAGGGAAGTTTTGCTTGAAGACATAAGAGATTGGAGTTTGTATATTGGCTGAAAAAGATACGATAGAACAGAGGAGTATGATGATACAATATAGAATGTGATGATTAATGGATGAAATTAGACCAAAGGCATATAGGTAAAGGTTTCATCCTTGAGGGAAAAAAATGTGCACTTATTCAATATTTTGTGTGTTATAGATATCATTTAGTTTGATCTTCACAGGAATCCAGTGAATTACATGAAGTATAATTGGTATAATTTATCCCCCTTTACATGTAAAGCAATTAAAACAACAAATTGTAAGTGTTTTATCCATGATCACATGGTTAGAGCATGGAAATATTTTATGCATAGTTCTATACTGTATCTACTATGATGTCTGGTAATAAGGACAGAAAAATATTTGAGGAAATAATGACTGAAGACTTCTCAAACTTATTGAAAAACATTAATCTACACATCTCAGAAGCTCAATGAATGCCAAGTAGGATAAGTACAAAGACATATAATAATCAAATTTTTGAAAGACAACAGAGGGAATCATGAAAGCAGAAAGGAAAAAAAGCCATCACATTAAAGGGAACACCAATAAGATTTTTAGCTGACATCTCATCAGAATCAATGCAGACTAGAAGGCAGTGAGATGACATATTTAAAGTGCAAAAAGAAAAAAAATCATCAACAAATAACCTTCTGCCCAGCAGAAAGATCTAAAAACTGAAGACAAAATACTTCCCTTGATAGGCAAATCCAAGAGAATTTGTTACTAGCAGATCTGCCTTACAAGAAATGCTGGAGAGTTTTTCAAGCTGAAAGGGAAAATAGTAATTCACATTTATACACAATAAAACAAAGAGTACTGACAAAGATAATTATGTAAATAATTATAAAAGATAGTTTCATTGCATATTTTTTCTCTTAACTCATTTAAAAGCAAGTCATACAAATATATATTTATAAATTAAAATATATAAACATAAAATTGTCTTCTTATCTCTATAATATATCAGAATGTAATATATATAACAATAACAGCACAAAGGGGGTAGGTGGCAACAAATCTGTATTAAAGTAAGAAAATGACATTAGATGGTAACTTAAATCCATAGGAAGAAATGAAGAGAACCAGAATGATAAATAAGAAGGTCGGTGTAACAAACTCTGTAAATGCATATTTACAGAGCCCTCTTTTCTTCTCTAAAAGACATAAAATTATATAAAATAATATAAAAGGAGTCTGCACATACACTTTTTTTAAATTAAGGTTTTAAATATTAATTCCAGTGTAGTTAACCTGCAGTGTTCTATTAGTTTCAGGTGTACCATCTTGTGATTCAACAATTCTGTATGTTACTCAGTGCCCATCATGATTAGCATACTCTTTAATCCCCATCACCTATTATTTTACCCATCCCCCCACCCACCTTCTCTCTGTTAACCATCAGTTTGTTCACTATAGTTAAAAGTCTGTTTCTTGGTTTGCCTCTCTTTTTTCCCTTTACTCATTTGTATTGTTTCTTAAATTCCACATGTGTGTGAAATCATATGGTATTTGTCTTTGACTAATGTATTTCATTTAGCATTATACTCTCTAGCTGTGTCCATGTTATTGCAAAAGACAAGATTTCATTCTTTTGTAGGGCTGAATAACATTCCATTATATATATGTATATATATGTGTATTATTATTATTATTATTATTTATAATGTGCATAATGTGCATATGCTGAGTAACATTCCATTATATATATCATATGCATATATATGAATATATATAATGTACATAATTTGCCTATTGTAAATAACACGGCAATAAACATTGGGGTGCATGTATCCCTTTGAATTAGAGTTTTCGTATTTTGGGGGGTAAATGCCCAGTAGTGTGATTATTGGGCCATATGGGAGTTTTATTTTTTATTTTTGGGGGAACCTCCATGCTGTTTTTCATAGTGGCTGCACCCGTTTGCATTCCCAGCAACAGTGCAAGAGGGTTTCTTTTCTCCACATCCTCATCAACACTTGTTTCTTGTGCTTTTGATTTTAGCCATTCTGACAGGAGTGAGATGATACCTCATTGTAGTTTTGATTTGCAATTCCCTTTTGATGACTGATGGTGAGCATCTTTTCATGTGTCTGTTGGCCATCTGTATGTCTTTGGATAAATGTCTGTTCATGACTTCTTACTTTTTAATGGAATTGTTTGGGGTTTTTTTTGGTGTTGAGTTGTATCAGTTCTTTATATATTTTGGATACTAACCCCTTATTAGATATGTCATTTGCAAATATCTTCTCCCATTCAGTACATTCCCTTTTAATTTTGTTAATGGTTTCCTTTGCTATGCAGAAGCTTTTAATTTTGATATAGCCCAAATAATCTATTTTTGCTTTTATTCCCTTGCCTCAGGAGACATATCTACAAAGATGTTGCTATGGCCAGTGTCAGAGAAATTACTTATTGTGCTCTCTTCTAGGATTTTATGGTTTCCTGTTTCACATTTATGTCTTTAATCCATTTTATTTTTGTGTATGATGCAGGAAAGTAGTCCAGTTTCATTCTTTTTCATGTTGCTGTCCAGTTTTCCCAACACCATTTGTTGAAGAGACTTTTTCCCATTGCATATTCTTGCATTCTTTCTTGATGATCAATAGACCATGTAATTGTGGCTTTATTTCTGGGTTTTGTATTCTGTCCTATTAATCTGTGTGTCTGTTTTTATACCAATCCCATACTGTTTTGATCAGTACAGCTTTGTAATATAACTTGAAGTCTGGAATTTGATACCTCTAGTTTTCTTTTTCTTCTTTTTCATGATTGCTTTGGCTGTTCAGGGTCTTTTGTGGCTCTACACAAATTTTAGAATTGTTTGTTTTACTTCTATGAAAAATGTTGGTAATTGCATAGGGATCACATTAAATCTGTAGATTGCTTTGTGTAAAATAGACGTTTTAACAATATTTGTTCTTCCAGTCCATGAGCATGGAATGTCTTTCAATTCTTTGTATCATCTTCAGTTTCTTTCATCAGTGTTTTATAGTTTTCAGAGTACAGGTCTTTCACCTCTTTGTTTATTTCTAGGGATTTTGTTATTTTTTGGTGCAATTGTAAATGGGATTGTTTTCTTAATTTCTCCTTCTGTTGCTTCATTATTAGTGTTTAAAAATGCAACAGAGGGGCGCCTGGGTGGCGCAGTCGGTTAAGCGTCCGACTTCAGCCAGGTCACGATCTCGCAGTCCGGGAGTTCGAGCCCCGCGTCAGGCTCTGGGCTGATGGCTCAGAGCCTGGAGCCTGTTTCCGATTCTGTGTCTCCCTCTCTCTCTGCCCCTCCCCCGTTCATGCTCTGTCTCTCTCTGTCCCAAAAATAAATAAACGTTGAAAAAAAAAATTTTTTAAAATGCAACAGATTGCTGTACATTGATTTTGTATCCTGCAAGTTTACTGAATTCATTTATTCCAGTAGTTTTTGGGTAGAGTCTTTTGGGTTTTCTATATATGGTATATTGTCATCTGCAAATAGTGAAAGTTTTACTTTTTCCTCACCTATTAGGATGCTTTTTATTTCTTTTTGTTGTCTGATTACTGTGGCTAGTACTGTGTTGAATAAAAGTAGTGAGAGTAGACATCCTTGTCTTGTTCCTGACATTAGGGGGAAAGCTCTCAGTTTTCCTCCCATCAAGTATGATGTTCGCTGTGAGTTTTTCATATAAGGCCTTTATTATGTTAGTTATGTTCCCTCTAACCCTACTTTGTTGAGGATTTTTATCATGAATACTGTACTTTGTAAAATGCTTTTTCTGCATCTATGAAATGATAATATGGTTTTTATCTTTCTCTTATTGATGTGATGTATCACGTTGACTGATTTGTGAATATTAAACTACCTTGCATCCTGGAAATAAATCCCACTTTATCTTGTTGAATGATTTTTTTAAATGTATAGATGGGTTCAGTTTGGTAGTATTTTGATAAGGATTTTTGCATGTATATTCATCAGAGATATTAGCCTGTGGTTCTCCTTTTTAGTGGAATCTATCTGGTTTTGATGTAGAATAAATTTGGAAGTTTTCCTTCCTCTTCTGTTTTTTGGAACAGTTTTACACAAATATGAATTAAATCTTCTCTAAATGTTTGGTAGCATTTATCCATGAAGCTGTCTGGTCCTGGACTTTTGTTTATTGGGAGTTTTTTGATTACTGATTCAATTCCATTGGTAATCAATCTGTTCAAATTTTCTATTCCTTCCTGCTTAAGTTGTGGCAAGTTATGTTTCTCAGAATTTATACAATTCACCTAGGTTTTCTGATTTGTTGGCATATAATTTTTCATAATATTCTTTTACAATTGCTTGTATTTCTGTGGTATTTGTTTTTATTTCTCACTTTCATTTGTGATTTTGTTTGCATTTTCCTTTTTTTTTTTATTTTATGAATCTGGTTAGAGATTTGTCAATTTTGTTGATCTTTTCAAAGGACTTAGTTCCTGGTTTCACTGATTTGTTCTATTATTATTTTTTTTTTTTAGTTTCTTTCTGCTCTAATCTTATTATTTCCTTCCTTTGGTTAGTTTTGAGTTTTGTTTGTTCTTCTTTTTCTAAATCCTTTAGGTGAAGATTAGGTTGTTTGAGTTTTTTCTTGATTCTTGAAGTAGACCTGTATTGCTATAAACTTACGTCTTAGAATTACTTTTGCTGCATCCCAAAGGTTTTTGAACTGTTGTGTTTTCATTTTCATTTGTTTCCATTGTAACATTTTATTTCTTCTTTGATTTCTTGGTTGGCCCATTCATTGTTTAGTAGCATATTATTGTGATGTTCACTCTTGATGCTGGTTCTGTTTCATATCTAATACATCTCTGTCTATGGTATCACTGTAGGGCTTGGGGCTCTCTGGTCAAACCCTAGTAGTCCTTCTTGATTATTCTTTTTCCTTCAGGAAGTCTTGATCTTTAAAGTATATCTGGAATGTATTTTTTCTTTTTTTTAAATCAATGATTATTATTCTATTATGAGACATTACTATTTTATTCCTGGCCTACTGAATTAACTGGTCTCCTTGCTTCTATTTTTTAACTCTTCCATACCATTCTCCACAGAATAATTGGAGTGATGTTTTAAAAATGCAAATCACCATAAGATACTTTGATGTTAAAATCTCTTGCATAGCTACCAGTTGCTCACAGAATAAAGTCCATGTTTCATGCAATGATGTATAAGACCCTAAATGTCTTATGTCTTTTTCTTACAAGTCATATCATCTTATTTCACTACTTCTGTCATTGAAAGTTCTTAAATATCCAAGATCTTTTCCTACTTAAGTCCTTCACTCTTATTCCTTCTTCCTAGAATGAACTTGAACCAAGTTTTCTAAGGGATGACTCATTGAAACCCTTAGGCTTTCAACTCAAATATCCTCTCAGCAAGACTTTTTCTGGTCACCTATCTAAAATTGCTTATCCTGCTTTCTGTGAACTGTTGTCATTGTTCACTTTAAACCCACACCACCTATCACATAATCATGCAAGTTGTCATTATTGAGTTATCTCATTTGGTATTACTTTGTCTAGTCCTTCCTCGAATACTAGCTAGATGAGAAGGTAAAGTAAGTCCTTTCCTGTCTTAAAGACCACATAGCCTGTAGCACTTACTATAGTCCCCAGTATTTAAAGTACATTCAATATGCATCTGTAGATGTTTTTCTTTTTGTATACTCCACGGTGCTGAATGTATATATGCTCATGTTCAGGTACATACCAATAGTCAGTATTCTTTTCTCCCTAATTGTATGTCTTCTATATAAAATTTTCCTCTTCATATCACAATCACTTCTTTAAAAGCCATTTTATATGTTCCACATAATGCCCCCCACCTTTTTTTTATGTTAAGTTAGACTGCCCAATAAGTGTTGACTGGATTTGCTACCTTTGATACATGTTCTAAACCAAAATTTAATTCTAGACCTTGGGGGTCAGCATTTTTCCAAGTGTGTTGAACTGTAATCCTTTATAAAATGTTATATGTAAAATAGTGAGCATTTTTTTATGTACTAAAAGCTGAGAAAGTTATTACTTCAGCTTTCACCATGATGACTTTAAGAAAGTTTATCAAAAGGATTATAGAAAGAACAGATTTATAACAACTGTCTGATATATAACCAGAATCCCCATGTTCAACTAAAACAGACTTGCCCTAGGCTTTCTAGAGCATAATGCCTTTAGCAAGTAGCTTTCAACAGCTTTTTCAGGAAGCAATATTTTCCTTCAGTAAAAGGGTCACTGTACTGTTTTTCTTTTTCCTTCTCCTGTCTTATCTTTTGAATTCAGGAAGTACTTTAAATTTACAGGCAGCTTTGAAGGCATGAAGCAAGTTCAGCCCCAGAAGTATTTCCTGTTATGGCATTAATCTAATTCCATGAAAGTAGAGCTGATTTTTCATCTGTAAAGTAGATAAAGTGCCTAGAGCAGCCGACCATTATTCTGGGTTATCATGATAAAGAGGCTTAGTTTTGACATGAAAGAGTTTATCAGCCTAACCAGTGGAAGATTTCATCCTTTTTGTTGAAAGATATATTAATGGATTATAATCTATCTTAGCTTCCAAAAGAAAGTTTGTCTTTATTTTAAAAGTGTTTACTTAAATCAGTAAATGTGGTTTTATGTTTATAAAATGTGTAACATACAATGAATCAAACAAACATACTAAGGGCATCATATAAAATTAAATCTCTAATGTTGAACCATTTTATGTTCATTTAACATTCAAATTAATGTCCCAATTTGAAATAATCACAAATATGCTTTACAAATCAACATGGCTAAATTTCAATATATAGACACATGTTATTTTCTTTTTTTTTTTTTTTTTTTAGTATTTTTTTTCAACGTTTATTTATTTTTGGGACAGAGAGAGACAGAGCATGAACGGGCAAGGGGCAGAGAGTGAGGGAGACACAGAATCGGAAACAGGTTCCAGGCTCTGAGCCATCAGCCCAGAGCCTGACGCGGGGCTCGAACTCCCGGACTGCGAGATCGTGACCTGGCTGAAGCCGGATGCTTAACCGACTGCGCCACCCAGGCGCCCCGACACATGTTATTTTCTATAAGCATACATGTTTGGTATTAGTGACCCATGTTATTAGGTCATATAATATACAAATAGCTTTTTCATAACATGATATTTCTTTTAATAATTAAAGCTGTGGTGCCTGGGTGGCTCAGTTGGTTAAGCGTCTTACTTTGGCTCAGGTCATGATCTTACCATCCATGAGTTTAAGCTCTGCATCAGGCTCTGTGCTGACAGCTCAGAGCCTGGAGCCTGTTCAGATTCTGTGTCTTCCTCTCTGCCCCTCCCCTGCTCATTCTCTGCCTCAAAAATGAACAAAAACATTAAGCAAAAAATTTTAATAATTAATTAAACCTATTTGTTTTGTTGACTAACTTGAATATATAATATATGCAAATAATATGTAATTGAAATAGTAGGGCTTTATCTCTTTCCCATATCTGTCACCTAGTTCACCACCAAGCTAAGATATTTAGATTAACCCTACTGACTTAGTATAGGTTAAAGAATTTTTTAATTTGGAAATGGATTCCATATTTGACATATAGACACTATTTTCTTGATTAATAACAGTTTATTTCAGTACATGCTTACTATATACTAGTACATTACATATTTAGTCCCTTCAGTAGCCCTCTGAGTTAAATTCTGTTTTCCAGTTTAAAAATGCAGAAACTAAAGCTCAGAGAGGTTAAATAATTTGCTCACGGTCACTCAACTCATAAGTTATAGGTTTGGGACTAAAATTCAGGTCCTCATTATAGGTTCACTGAAGTAAACCAGAATTCCCAAATTTTGCCTTTATACTTGCAAGGAACAAAAGACTCTATTGATCACTTATTTCACAATAATAAGAAAATGAAGTTTATCATATTTTAATGAGATGGTATTTTTCATTTTGTTTAATATATCTGAACTACTGATTCATGTTCATAAACCAAGATAAAGACATTGCTGTATCATAGATATGAATATTTTAAAAGTTAGATCATCTAACATGGAGAGTCTCTTGCCTAATCAAAAGCATATGGAGTACTAAATTTAGGATTAGGCAATTTGGAGTTTTATAATGGTCTCACTAGTTGAAAGCATAATTATTTATGATCATTATTTTCTAAAGGGGATAGACTACTACCAGTCTATTCTATCATAGGGATTTATAAAAATAATATGAGATCAGATATTAAATGTATTAGTTTAAACATCATTCATTGAGTCTGCCTACTCTGTGTATCCTGTTAGGTAATGTGGCAGATGCAAACATTAAGGAAACATGGGTTCTGTCTGTATTGAGCTACCAGTTTTTTTAGGAAGGATAAGCTCTATTACAATATAAATTAGAATGGTAAGTGCTTACTTAGTATATGTGAGGGTCTCTAAGCTAAGCTGTCACAGATGACAACTATAATTTCATCACCTTTGTACTAATTTTATAGCCTTAGAAACTCAAGACCTTACATCTGCTTTCTGACACACATGTACACACACATATAAAACAGAAGTGTTAATAAGCACATGAGAAGATGCTCAAAATCATTAGTTATCAGAGAAAAGCATATCAAAACTGGAATGTGATTTGAGTTCACCCTTACGGATGGCTGTAAACAAAAAGATAATAACAGGTGCTGACAAGGATGTAGAGAAAGTAGAACCCTCATGTACTGCTGGTAGGAATGTTTACAGTTCCTCAAAAGGCTAAATATAGAGTTACCATATGACCCAGCAGTTTCACTCCTAGGTGAAATGAAAGCCTGTACCTACACAAAAAATTTGTACATGAATGTTCATAACAGCATTATTCATAATATCTGAAAAATAGAAATGTAAAAGGATGACTGCATATTTCTGTGAATATACTAAAAACCACTGAATTGAGCACTTCAAATGTGTGTGTTGTATGGTTATGAATTAGATCTCAATTAAGTTGTTATTTCAAAAAAAGGTGGTATTACAGAACTTTTAGACTACTTAGACTGCTTGGCATCCATAAAAACAAAGCATTCTAGAATTTAATATTCTGATATTTATCTGTAGTCTTATAATGCATGAGTTTAGAGAGGGATACCTTGATGATATTTATAGTGTAAAAGTATTATACGGCTGTTCTGTTATCTTTATCAAACATCATGGAGTTAACTTATTCATGTCACCATGGTCCTTATTGGTTAAATATATTCTAGTAGTTAGGATGAAACTCAAATGTTGGTAATCCAGTGAAGAAGAACTGATATTAGAAATTTATACATCCTCTATCACTTGCCTCTCCATTTTAGGTATATGCAACTGACCTAACAGTTAACATGATTATTTCTTTAGCACTTCATCAGACCATCCAGTGTGAACAAATGAGCAACATGCCCAAATTAATTTGTAATCTAGTTATCTGAGCTTAAAATTCATTTCCCCACAGAAATTAACCCCATGTACAAATGTGGGTTAATTTCCCACAATACTCTGTAAATGCTTAACACTTAAACGTAGCTAAATTGATACATTAATTAGGTAGGAAGCAGTGGATCTGTAGTCAAAGCAGAGAAAGAGAAGTCTCTTTCTTGATGGTTAATCCCGGTCTAAGGTTTTGCACTTTTAATGGGGCGTATTTGTCCATTTTGTGATAAACACATGTTTGGGAGTTAGTAGCTTCACTAATCTTCTCTTTGATCATGATCATATAACTGATAGGAACATTTAAGGAGTAAAGATCTTTAAGTTATTCTTTACCCTTCCCTGGTAAAAATAAAGACGTTCTTACTTTCTGGAGTAGTTTGAAGTGTTTATTAAAGTGAGTAGACATGGAAAGCAGTGAGGAATGGAGGGAGTATCTTTTAAGGCAGCTTCTCCTCTGGCAACATCTCTCCTATGACTATAGTATAAACATATAATTTATAATGTAGGAAAATGAAGATTTTGTCTTTTAAAGAACCATTCCTTTTTAATGCAGCCTTAAGGCTGAAGGGGTTTAGATTCTTTTTCTTCAGCATCCAGCAATGAGTTTAGGGGTGGTGGTCATTAATATCTTGATCTATTACTTTCTGTAAAAAATACAATTTTTTCCTCTAGTGGTTCATTTGTCTGATTGCTTTATTTCTTGCGAGAAATCACAAAATCCATTTCCTGTGACAGTATAATAATTTTCTCAACATCTGATTATACTGCACATGCACTCAGAAGATTAAAGATTTAGGCTAGAAAAGGATAAGAAGACACTGAGAGTAAACATTCTGGTAGAATTTATATTTTAATGTCATAATCACTAATTTAGAAAAATAAATATAAATAATGGACCATAGTTTGTTCAATATTTTCATAAAGAATTAATTCATTATATGCACAATTAGTTTTTATACATATTACCAGTAATTTTTTTCAAAAAATTCTTTTCTCTCCCTATTCGCACATGAAATTTACTGATGGTTATACATAGCCTCTGTTGAAAAGATACGCTGTTAAAATCAGCTACCCCTAGACTGACAAATCTTGAGTACTTAGTGGGTTAACATGTTAATAACAAGTGTGACTGTCATTAATGTAGATACAATTTCATTATTAACACCTTATGTTTCTTTAATGTTTATTTATTTTTGAGAGAGAGGGTGTGAGATGGGGGCAGGGCGGGGTGGTGGAGGGCAGAGACACAGAATCCTAAGCAGGCTCCAGGCTCTTAGCTATCAGCACAGAGCCTGATGCAGGGCTCAGACTCATGGACCGTGAGATCATGACCTGAGCCAAAGTCAGAGCTTAATGGACTGAGCCATCCAGGCGCCCCAGGGAAATGCATTTTAAACTTTATTTATTTTTGAGAGAGACAGAAACAGTGTGAGTGGAGGAGGGGCAGAGTGAGAGAATCCCAAGCAGGCTCTGCACTGTGAGCACAGAGCCCCAGGTGGGGCTCAAACTCATGAAACTGTGAGATCATGACCTGAGTTGAAACCAAGAGTTGGTGGCTTAACTGACATAGGTGCCCCAACACCTTAAAGTTTCTTATCCTTAACTTAAATGGAGAATTTTCTAGTTAACTAAGCAATTATTATGTAATTTTTATTTAATAAAGAATAAAGTGCTGCTGACAGTAATAATAATTCCTATATTTGTTTATAACTTGCTTTCATATCTATTCTTTTATATATTTTTCTATTATTAATACAATACTTTTTAAGTGCCTTTGAGTGAAAGAAAGTGATTGAAATGTAAAAGAAGCTTCTTGGAATGTCAGTAGTATCACATGTCTTAGTATGTTTACACCTGCTTGAAGGAAAGAGTAAATTATTTCCTGAGAACCCCACAGCTATATAGCTAGTTCCACCTCTGATCTGCTCTGAGGCATTTAACCTCTCTTAACCCTGGTTTCCTTATTTAGAGGAAGTGGCTGTTGAGCCTTACCTAAATCATAAAGTGAGTGCAAGTAATTGTTTACTGAGAATTCTAAGAAAGGGTAATGGAAAATGTCAAGTATAAATGAAAGAGTTATAACTGCTCTTGTCTCTCAAAGGAATTGCAATTCACTCAATGAACTTTTATCATTTTTAAAACTTACACCTTTTTAAAAAAAGAACTGTTTAAATATGAATACATAAATGAATAAATATAGGATTTTGGTTTGTTGCTTCAGTAGTGACTTTAAATTAATTAAAGCATACATCTTAAGTGTATTTTTTATTACAGTTAAATAGTAAGTTATCCAAAACTCAGTAAATAATTTGGCAATAGATCTGCCAGGTGAATGCTAAAATAGTTGGTATGTACTTTAAAGGGCTTTAACTTTTTCTTTTGTGCTAAATTAAGACTGATAATTTACCTCCTAGTAATTGCTTGAACTTTGGCAGGGGGAGGGGGTGGTCTGCCACTAATTGTATAACCCTTGTGTAATTTACTTATTTTCTCAGAAATCCTTCCAACCTGCCCCCTCCCCTTAATAGGCTGATGTTCATTTTTAATTTCCCAGAAAGAGATATGATATGCAGTTTTAAAAATCTATTTGCCACTCAAGCTTTTTTTTCAGAGAACTTATGGAACAGATTGTGAAATACTAGGCTAGGTTGCATGTGGAAAAATGGTAGCAGATGGTGGTAGAAAAGTAAAAAAGTCGGAATGACCTTATACTCCATGCTTAGAAGTATAAACTCTATACTTTAAGCAGTTGGGAACCATAAAATCCTCTTAAGAAAGAGTGTGATGTGAGACTGTAATTTGGAAGAATAGGAGTGAGAGGATGGGTGATTGTACATTTGCATTTAACCCTTTATGCCAGTGGTTCCCAGGTGAATGAAATATGGAAGACTAAGATCTTCATATAATCTTCAGTTTTTTGTTACTTTTGGTATTTTGAAATATGTTGAGACAATTGTAAACTTGTTTCATCAACTGTATTTGCTCTAGTTTACAAATTACAATGATTTTAAGCAAATGTCTACATTGATTTTTGAAAGTCAAAATATATATGATTAGTCTTCAAGTAACCCATGTTCCTCACTCACTGATTTTTATTGAGGAAGCTTTGGGTTTTGGGTTTTGTTTCTATAATGGTTTACTGAAAGACTTCAAAGTCTTCTACCATTCCATTCATAATTTCAAACATCTTTTATTATGTTCATACTGATTGTTAAATTAGCAGCTATAATATTTGCTATAGTTACTTAAATATCCTTCCACTATCCTATTCCCCCAGAAGAAGGTAAATTGGCTATGGCCTACTCTCAGACACCAGGGCACTGAATTGAGATAACTCTTAAGTTTTGGCTAATATCCTACAACTTTGTGTCAATTTCCTACCTCAGTTCCCTCATCTATAAAAAATGGAGGTTATGATAGTATTTGCCCCAAAAGGTTGTAAAATGTCAACAAAAAATGCAATTTAAATGCTTAATAAAATGGTCTAACATCATCAGTGCTCAAGGAATGATTCCTTATATTGTTAGGGAATCATTTCCTTCTAAGAGTCTATGATGCAGATGAAAAAATTGGAGCTTTGGAGTTAGATAGGCTTGTATTCAAGTGCTGATTCGGCTACCACCTATTAGCTATGTGACCCTGGACAACTCTAAGCCTCAGCTTTCCCAGCTAGAAATAGAAATAATGTTTGCTTCACTTAATTATGAGGATTAAATAAGGCAGCATATATATAGTACCTGGCATATAATAAATATTACTTACATGTCACCTCCTCCTGCATATAGACTTGCTTGCCCTCTTGCCTTGGCCCAGGAGGTTAAACAACTTTTACATAAAACCATGTCCTCTTTGTTTTTGACACCAGCACAAAGATCTTGAAGATCACCGGCAGGCTTGAACTCCATAGGCAGAGGCCAAAACTGTCTTATGTGGGTAGAATATATTCTAACAGGGAAACCTTGGCTATGATTTTAAGGCCTTCCAACTGATCAGTCTGTCCTTCCAGATTATGAAGGATACTCCTTTACTAGATGTCAACTAATTAGGGGTTTTAACTACAGCTGAAAAATACATTCACAGTAACTGCTAGATTAGTGTTTGATTGAATAACTGGAAGTTTGTAGCCTAGCCAAGATACAACATCAAAAACATCATTACAGAGGATAAATTTCTGCGAAATAAAGTAGTAAGTTCAGTGTATTTGGTCTTTATTTTTATGTATTATGCATGTTACATCATGTTGGATTTTTTTCTAACTCCTAATTTTTTAAGAATCTAGAAAAGTATATAGCAAGATTTTGCTAAGAGTTTAAAAGGAAACAGAAGGCATCTTAAGTTTTTTCCAAATCTTAAATCTTAGTTCATTCAAACACTGCCAAAATCATTGTAAGGATTGATAGAAGAGGTAAAACTTGAATCATAAATATAGTTGGATTGACAGAAATGGAGTGATCTGTTCCAGTGTGTGATTAAGCATACATTGAGGCGGGAATATGTTGGTGACTAAGAGGATAAAAAGATGATAATATCAAGAGTACAACTAGACTGTGAGCTTACTAAAAGCTGGTATTGTGTGTTTTTTATCTTTGTATTCCCCTCACTTGGCACAGTACCTAGAAAAAAGTGTTCAACAATTGTTTGTTGTTTAAGTGGATTAAATAAAGAATAAAAGCATAACTTAAAACCTGTCTGTATTATAATGTGAACCATCATGTGCATTCAGAGGTGATTGTACTTGAAATCAAAGCCCCATATTTAAGTTAGTTAAGAATCAACACAGTCCCATTTCCTAAATTGGAGAAAGCCATTTTCTAGCGTATCCTCCCTCACAAGAATGTGAACCATCTGAGGACAAGAATTATTATGCTGTTTGGGATCTCTTCTTAGTGCTTTATTGCTTTGCATTTAAAAGATACTTAATAAATATTGCTTGTTGAATTCACTAAAAATTACATACAGAAGAAATCCAAACTTAGTTTTGTAATACATCTCCTTTGAGCTGAGAGAAACCAGAATATTTTAAATGTATCATGTAATCGAATAAAGAATAGTAAGCTGATTTTTTAGTGTTCCTGTTTTTATATATTTAAAGTTTATGTTCAATTATTTTGCCTTAAAGAATTATAAAATTTCTCTGAAATTTTCCACAGGCTTTCTGTGGAACAAGACAAAGAATATAAAGGAAAGTTGTAGTTTTATCCTGCTGAGTACAAATATTTGTTTGGGGATTAAAGGCTTATGAGATAAATGGTGTAAAGATTAATTAACTGTGCTATCTTTTTACCTTCCTGTCTTATTTGTAGGTCAGTGGTCTGTTAATACACATAAATTGCTTTATTTCCCATTGTGTTTCCACTTCTAAGTATTAGAAAAATGTCAAAGGAACAACAACTGGATATCCTTTCTCTTTTTTTGTGCTTTTAAAATTTGTAAGAATTATGGCTCTACTGCTTTTTTTCCTAGTTAAATTAATTTTTCCTGGTATTTTATCAAAAAATTAAAATAATAGTTCTACTTGTTTTATGATTTTTTTTTCAATTGATCCTAGTTTTGTAATACCAGCCCAGTAATGTACAGACATTTCCTTGTGTGGAATGGGAGGGAGCAAAGAACATCTTACTCTGATGGCTTCTTAGTGATTTTATTACTAGAAAGATAAACACTGCTTTATTGTCTATTTTCACCAGTAAAGTTATCTGCAAACTAGGTAACAAAATGCAGAGCAGTGTATATACTTTCTCACTTTTTCCCAAAGAGACGATAAAAGCAGTGTTCCTGTGGAACAATTGGGTAACTGTACTTTTTCTTGGTGAGTACTGGTAGCTTTTATCACATGGTTATAGATACAGTGAAAAATGCTAATGATGAAAGATGAGTATAATATCTATTCCTTGAAATGTGACTAAAAATTTAGAAGTGAAATCTATTTTTCTGAGGTGACATCTAGATTAGCAGTTCATTTTCATTAGATGCCCTGATTCACTTTTCCCAGCATTTCAGTAAAAAAGATAGGGGCGGGGGGGTAGAAGGGCTAATGTATAGCAAAGCTACTAAAGTGACTATTTGGGTATTTTATTCCATCTGTCATAGCTTCACTGGGAATAAGAATTTGGCACAAACGGATGTAATTCATTCTCTTTTTATAAAGAAGCGAATGATAAAACTATCCTAAAATGGAGGAGTAAAATGAGAGAAAGAGTGAAAGGAAAAAAAAATACAGGATTCTTTGGGAAAATATTAACATAATTCTTAATGTAAAATAATGATTATATTAATGATATTTACTTTTTCCTATATTTGGTATTTAGGGGAAAGAGGCATGAAAGAACTTGATCAGAGCCAGTATGTTGATTAAATATCTCAATTGCCTGTTTTGCTTGTTCATGATGGACCAGCCATAATTAATTTTTCATAGTGTAGACATGGTGTGTTCCACAAAAATTAAGTTACATATAATCATGTGTGATTAAAAAATGATATACCTTATTTGAACAAAAATATTTTAGTGAGTTTGCAACTAAGACAATAGATTTGGTTGACAAGAAAACGTGATAGATACATTTTAGATACATGAATTTAAAATTTTGAGGGGCGCCTGGGTGGCGCAGTCGGTTAAGCGTCCGACTTCAGCCAGGTCACGATCTCACGGTCCGGGAGTTCGAGCCCCGCATCAGGCTCTGGGCTGATGGCTCGGAGCCTGGAGCCTGTTTCCAATTCTGTGTCTCCCTCTCTCTCTGCCCCTCCCCCGTTCATGCTCTGTCTCTCTCTGTCCCAAAAATAAATAAACGTTGAAAAAAAAAAAAAAAAAAAAATTTTAAAAAAAAATAAAATTTTGAGATTAACCTTTTATCTGCGTTTGGATTATCTCATTAGCTAGAATATAGAAATAGACATTCTTTCTACTTATTGACTGCATCTGAAGTACTTACTTATGGCAAAAAGCTTTGTGGTTCTGCCTTCTTTAGAACTGTTAATGATTTGCTATTTCTTACAGAATTTTTAAAATCAGTTTGTAATTGATCAATACACATGAATGTGGGAAGAAATGAAATTAGATATACAAGCTTTGTATTTAAAACCATGTTATAAAACCATGAATTTATAAATATAGAAACACAATCCTTTGATATTTATCAGGAAATTTATAAATGAGAGCTTCATATTACCATGGAACAGAAATAAGAATTGTATTCTGGTGTTTTTGAGAACAGTCTTTCATGGCAAGTTGATTCTGGTTGAACATTTTCCTTCTAGTTTATGTCATGATTGACCACAAATTCTTAATATAGATATTTGATTTTAACTGCCTTATATGCATAGTGGTTATAATTAGAATAGCTCTTAAATGAAGAAATTCATTTGGAACAAGTAATAGACAAATTTCTGGTTTGCCTCTTGCCATAGACTATTAAGAATTTTTTCCCTTTTTTGGGTTATGATAACCACTGAAGTTTTCAACAGTGATAGTGGTAATATACTCATAAAAAAAGAAATGTCTAGGTTTTGTTATAATAAAAATTAGAAAAACTTACATCAGCTTCATAACTTTATAGGTGCTTATACACAGACACTTAACCAGATGTATTAATTTTAAATTGTCTTCATTTTGCTGTTATTTTACTTTCTGGTTATTTACACAAATCATGGCTTAACATATGGGCAAGTCATTAGTCTCATGGTAACAGAGATAAAATTCCAGCAGATCTTATAAATCTTTCTGAAAATCACCCAAACAAGATGATTCTTAAAAGGTCAAGAAGTTATTAAATTTTAAAAGTATGAACACCTGGTACCATGCAGATGTTTTATTGAAATTTTTTAAAAGAAAAATCCAACTGGTGAACAGCTAATTTGCTCAACATTTAGGATGCATTTCTTAGGAGCAAGAACATGCATCCCATCCCCTTGACTATGGCTCTTTAATTACCTCAGCTTGGGCTGATCAATATTTGATCTTTTTCCCACCGTGCAAACATGTTACTTTGACTGTCTCTTTCTCTTCCTTTTGGATAATTTGCAGCCATGTGAGAATGGTTCGTTTTGTTTGTTCTCTCTGGCTAGAGGCCAGGGGTCTCTTATTAGTATAATGCAGTTCATTGATGTGAATTTGTTGATCTCCTGGGTAGTTTTTCACAAATTTAAGGCAATTAAAAGCTTTTATATGGCATTTTACTTGAAGTTATTAGTGGTCTTTCAGTGATTTTGCTTTTAAAAATTACTTCATCATTTTATGATTATTTCCTTTCCTTCTCATTTCTCTCCCCTCCCCAGCCTATAAAATTCTAGAAAAAAGGACTGAAACAACCATTTCATTGATTGATTTCATAAAAAGTAACAACTCATGAACTTGTAATTTAATAACTTAATAATATTTTAATTAACACAGTTTTAAAAGAACTAATGAAATTTTTGGCTTTGTTTTATAAGACCTGTTATATTCATGATAGAAGCCATAATGAATTTGGAAAACAATGACAAGAATTGAATCTAAAAATTATTTAGTAACTGCCAAAAAACTTTAAAATCATATATATATATATATGTATCATGTATATATATGATTATATATATATACACATATATATGTATATAATTTTTCTTTTAGTGAGGCAGAACACTTTGTAAATTGGAGTTTTACTAAAATCTTAAAATTTTCTCATAGGTAGCAGATGTCCATGTTTCTTTCCTTAACTTTTGCAGTGAATGGACCTTTCTTTAGCACATCAGAAGTAAGAATGTTAAATGAAGACCACCTAAGTCTTTGGGGCTGCTACAACACTGATTAGATAAAAATTGTTTGGCTTCATTTATACATAGTAGGAATCATTGGTGCCATTTCTTTATTTTTTCCCTATAAAAAATTGATTATTACAATTGTTTTCTTGGTGTTTGTTAATGGCATAGGTTCAATTACAGTACTTGATTCAATTTGTTTCATTAGTATACTTGATTATTTTGAAAAAACCATCAGTAGAGTACATTTGAAATAACTCGGTAAAATTTTTAAGTTATTACAATGAGTATATGAAATGTAAATTACTTATGGAAATATTCTTGATCTTTAAGATATATGTCAATATAATAAATATTTATTAGGATTTATTAATATTTATTTATGCTATATTAAGATAATATTGTATTGGTTAAGAGGGTATACCTTGGAGTTAAACTATCAGGATATAAAATCAAGTTTCAATACTTACTACCTGTATAACTGGGAAATTAACTTCTGAACCTCACTTTTTTCATCTGAAAAAAGAAGATAATAATACCTACCTTGTAATGATAAAATGAGATAACATGTTCATATTGTCAGAACAGTGCATGGCCTACAAGAAACACCAAATGTTTTCTATGAAGATATTTTTGTTATTTGCCAGACTTTGTGTTAAATTTTATATATATTTATTCCAAAGTTAAGTAAAAGGAATGCCAAAGAGAAAAGTTGGATCCCAATGAAAAGAAAATCTATATATAAAAGAAATAACACATTTGAGTAGTAACTTTTTTGGTATAATAAAGACAGTTCTTTATAGTTCGCTGGAACAGAACAATGTACAAAGCAACCTCACAGTTTAGAAGAGGTGGTTAACTTTTGCATTTATGGTTAGAGTTCTATTGAGTAAATAGCATCTGCCAATTCCTTGGCTGTTTAGGAATACCTTAGAGAACTAACATTCTCATTTATACCAGAAGTAGAGTGATTTATTAATTCAAGTGATATGATCAGAACCTCTAGTTTTGATTTGGTGATTCTTAAGTGACTTTTGTTTGTGTAATATAGGGAATATTTAACTTTCTTTTCGAAAAACATTGCTTCATCTAAATTATGTGAATATTTCTGTAATGATTTTTATTATCATACATTGCAATGGCGTGGCTTTAGGACATGCAAAACTATTCGCTGCCTCTTCCTCTAAGCACACCTTTAAGGGAGAATTTAATTTAAAATCTTTTGGGCGTTCAATGGGTTAAGCAGTTAAGCATACGACTTAAGCTCAGGTCATGATCTCAAGTTCGTGGGTTCGAGCCAGCATCAGGCTGTGTGCTGATGGCTAAGAGGCTGGATCCTGCTTCAGATTCTGTCTCCCTCTCTCTACCCTTCCCCCACTCACACTCTGTCTCTCAAAAATAAATAGATGTTAAAATAAATAAAATAAAATCTTTTGACTTCCAAAAAAAACCTTTCTTTGTCTGGTTTCTACCTGCCTGCCTTCATACAGTGTTCTCCCAGCTCTAGTCACACTGGACTTCTAGATTTCATTCTTCTCTGCTAGAACAACTCTCATTTTCCCACCTTCCTTTACCTAGTTAACTCTACAGTTCCATCAGATTTTGTCTCAATCATCACTTCCGTACTGACTCACTTCCATTTAATACACTCTTTCTCCAAATCCATGTGGCATTCACAGTTTCAACAACAAATATTAAGTGAGTCCATATTATTTGTGGATACCAAGTATACTGCAGAAACAAAAATCCTTGCTTCCAGGGACCTTTCATTCTAGAGAGGCAGAGGAAAGGAAAGGAGTAGGGTGTAACAAATAATTATATAGTATATATTTAGGTGGTAGTAAGTATTTTGTAGAAGAATAAACCAGGGAAATTAGTTAGAACTTAAATTTTTTTTAATGTTTATTTTTGAGAGAGAGAGAACGCGCGAGTGAACATGGGGGATGGGCAGAGAGAGAGGGAGATACAGAATCTGAAGCAGGCTACAGGCTCTGAGCTGCCAGCACAGAGCCTGGCGTAGGGCTCAAACTCATGAACTGTGAGATCATGACCTGAGCTGAAGTCGGATGCCCAACCAACTAATCCACCCAGGCACCCCCATAAATCAGCTAGAATTTAAATGGCAGGGAATAGGGGTGCTCTCTTCTAAACAATGTTCTTGGAAGATCTCTTCAAAGAAAGGACTTCTGGCAGAGATTGAAGTTATTTGAGGGGCAAGGCATTTGTGTGTCTGAAATACCAATGTTCACCCAGGCAAATGTAACAGAAAGTAAACAATGTTTGATATTTTTGAGGACCAAGAACTGTTTGTGATGAGAGGAGAGAGAATGTTTTGTGGCCCTAAAAACAATGGTTAACATATAACATGTGATCAAGTACATTTTTATTGAATGACAGACTGATAACTTGAAATATTGGTCCAGATCGTTGTTATTCTCTTGGCAGAACAAACAAACTGTTTATTTTTTAACCATTTTCTTAATCGACCTAAACCCCTGCCTTTCAAACCGGCTGGAAAAATATCAGGGGTATACCACATCTTCTTGAATATAAAATAAAAGTAAGTAATTTTTAAATTTTGCATGAAAACATTTTAATGCAGTATTTCCATGACTCTTAAAAATTAAAATTTATTCCTCAGATCCATCATGTTCCCACCACAGCCCAGTTTGAAGTTACTGCTCTTTTCCGTCATCCAGATGTGGGTACTCCGAGACTATTCCAAAGAAAAATTGTATATTCTCATTCGGTTTGGCTTTGGAAATCTTTTTATTGCTCCATACTTCTAGTAAGGCGGAGATCCAGTTTGGTATAGACATTGTATACATGACACCTGTACTACCAGCTCCCACTTGTCTCAGTTCCCCAAACAAGTAATAATAAATAGCTTTCTTTGCCATACTGCTTTTGGAAATACTCCTCTATCTTACCTTTAGGGCCATTTAGTGGTTCTTCCCTAACCATAGGGTTCTTTTTTTTTTTTTTTTAATTAATTTTTTTTGAAGTTTATTTCTTTCTTTTGGGGAGGTGGCGGGGGGAGAGAGAGTCCCAGGCAGGCTCCATGCTGTCGGCACAGAACCTGGTGCAGGGCTGAATCCCATGAACCATGAGATCATGACCTGAGCTGAAATCAAGAGTCAAACACTTAACCAACTGAACCACCCAGGTACCCCTAACGATAGAGTTAGAGTCTTTTGATCAGAGAAAGTTTAATATGGGATAGAATGAGAAATTATTAAACAAAACTTGATTATTTTCTTTAAATATATACATGTATATACTCTACCTTAACATATGGTTTAAAGTAATTTTTTTCCATATAAAGTAATATATTCCATGAGAAAAGAATTTCATTTCCAAATTAGCTGGCATATACAAGGTCAAAAATTGAACAGATTTCTTTACTGGAGGACAAAACCCTTTTTTCATAGAATATCTTTTTGCATCTCAGGGGAGACTAGAGGTTAGCAGGACACCATTTGGAACATACTCATACAAAAAGTCAGCTTTTGTAGTCAGGAGTCAAACATTTTCACTGCTAAAAAATAAGGCCGCTATATTTTTTTTCTCCTTGCTTAATTGCTATGCCAACCTTTATTGTCTTATTTCTTGTCTCCCAGTGATTTAAAAAAAAAAATCTAAATATGTTCCCACCCCCAACACCACCCCCGTGATCATTTTTTTGTTTATAGCATCCCTCTAAGAATATTTCTCCTCATAATTACACTTAACGCTTTAAGAAATACAAGACAGTCTGTTTTGTTTTCAAATTTCAAATTAGAAAGAGATTTGGGTTTGGAAGCTTGTTTCTCTCTATGGCTACCTAACTGTTCCTCTACCCCAAGGGGAAAATACTGTGAAAGAACACCTGCTATTGAGCACTCTTTGAACATTATTCTCTCAAACTTACCCCAGATAAAGCAGTTTTTGATAGAAAAACAAAAAAGTCCTTGTGATACCTCTATGTACCAAAAGGTCCTTTTGACATAAGCTATGTGATACTAATACACACACACACACACACACACCAAACTCATTTCGGTTGCTGGGGGTAGTGGGGAGGTGGTGCTTATTTCATTTATTGTGCTTATGTGTCTGCTGTTGTGCAATTGTGAAATTCCAGACATCAGTATATCCAATTTGTCAGTTGTATTTTTATTTCTTGTCTCACATGTATAGTATTTTTGCTTTAAAAAAAATTACATGAATATAAAAATATTGTAGTTGTTTCATATGTTTGTTAATTACATTTGATTTTTTTATAATACAAATAATGGAGAGATTCCTGTTCAAAGTTGCTTAGTTTTTCCTGAAATTTCAGTTAGGATTTTATGTTCAATGTAACGGTTTCCATCTTACACAGAGTGCCAGGTTATCCTGTTTCTCTTATCCGTACTATGTACAATTTATATACTTTGTTGCAAACACTATAGGATAAGCACAATTGTCCCTAAAAACATGAAATCTGCAGGATTTTTGTTTATTGTGCCTTTTCCTCTGTGAAGTTATTCCTTCAGGGTGACATGATGTGACGTGGATCTTCTAGTGAAGTGTTCCTTTTATTCCATTAATTACAAACAGCTTAAGATAATATTTAAAATAAAACTATAATGATTAGTCGTTGTAGTCTCCATTTTATGAGAATGCCTTTGTCAAAAATTATGTCATCACAATGGACTGTTAGCCAGGAAGTTCTGTCTAGCAGATGAATGAATTAGGAGTACTGAGTTTCTAATAAAAGACACTATTGTAATATTGAAATACTGCTGATGTGGCTTGCCAATTTTCTGTCTTTAAATTTACAGAACATCTTCTGTGATTAAACTGAGGAATACTTAGAGTAAGTCCTTAGAGTAAACCAACTATAAACTTGAGAAGCCAGAAATAGAAAATGATATTTCCTTTTAACAATGCCATTTAAGTTCCTAACTTTTCTTGGTTCAGCTGCCAGACACTTGTTCCTTTGTCTCAAAAACTGTTAGCAAAAACCCGTAAATATACTTCTTCCTTTACCCAGTTAATATCTGATTTTATCTGCACATTGATTATATTTTAAAACTTCTCACCTTCCTAATCTGAATGGCTTATATAGCCCTCTATTGTCATAATTGTCAGAAAAAAGACTTTGATTCTTTATTTTGGAAAAGAGAAAAGTCCTAACAATACTGTTTGCACTTGTTTTAATTATTTCCTTCCAATTTAAAATGTGGAAAATTTAAATATCTCTCTAAAATCTATTCTGTATGTCAATGCTAATTTTTTTCATAATTACCACTGCAGTGGTCTTACAAATATGCATTCCCTTTATGACTGACATAGAGCTTGTTACATATAGTAGGTATTCGGTATAATGGATGATGTATGGAACACATACATTTTCAAGGCAAATATAACTCTGCTGTTGTTTCATCAACTTTCTTAGCTGGATTTATTTTAACAGTGCCTAGACTTCATGACTTTTTACAATTAATGGTAAATTCAGTATGCATTATCTGTAGTAAACATAGAAAAATGTTTCTGAAACATTGCTCCCCAAGTCTTAGCTTCCTTACTAATAAAATATCTTATCTGTACTAGGGTTTTATTGTACAATAATTATAGCATTTTCATGTGCTGTATCATAACCTGTTAACTAAAAATAAATGGGTACTTAAAATGGAAAATGAAATTATCCTGTTGCTTGAAATATCTTAACTCAGGTTTTATTACAGGTTGCATATGGTATCTGTTAGAACTTTGAACCTATCTTGGTTGTTGAATTATTATGTGGATTAACTGTTGTATTTGAGAGTTCTTGACTTTAAAAACATGTCTGTTTTAAATCTTATATAAATGCCTTACAGGTTTTGAGAACAGTCTAATCTCTTTGTTGTGTGTCTTTTTTGTTTGTTTGTTTTGTTTTTATACCAGAACTCCAAATTCTAAGCGCCAGCCAATTTGTAACATTACTTTGGATAGTTTTATGATATCATTAATATATTTTTAAAATTAGATAAAATCTATCTAAGTTATTGACCTATTGTAAGGAACATGAAAATGTTTTTAACAATTTGGAAAACTTAGAAGCATATTAAGAAAAAACTCACTTATTATGGTACTCCCACAAAAAATACAACCCTTTTTGAAGAGTACATTTGAAGAGCTTTTCTAAAATTCTGTAGATCAATCTGTAGAGAAAAAAATATAGGAAGAAAAGTTTTAAAAATGTAGAGAGACCACATTTTCTCCTAAAACCAACTATTGAAGCTTGGGGAAATAATTCAATAACTAATGTATGTTTCATATCTAATTTTAAAAATCCACATAATTTTTGTGGTTTCACCATCAGGTAGAGTCTTACAATTTAGCCTTAGCTGAGTCATCCACTTCAAAATGAAAGAACAAGATAGTTCATTGCCATTCACAAATTTAACTTTTCATAGCTTGGCTCACATTTGCCATGATCTTAAATAATGAATGAATCTAATCAACTATTTAGCATCCAGTGTGATGCTTATCAAATAACCATAGCTCTTCTGAAATGTTAAGAACTTGGATTCTTCCTGAAAAATAACCTTTGAATAAGAAGAGAAAGTTGTAGGGGGGATTAAAAAAAAAAAACTGAATAGCTTTGTATATAAAGGAAAGAGGACTGTCACATAGGATAAAAACAGAAGTTTTCATTAGCATATCCACAATTCATGGATGTAAAGTTGTGATATTTCTCAAAGCTTTCTTCTGGAATTCCAAGATAGTGATGACTCAGATATCATCAGTAAACGTGGAAGAAAAAAAATTAAACAACTAAACAACAATGATAGTTCTTGAGGAATTTCTAGCTAATGCAATTATTTTATCTTTGTATATTTTTTAAGCAAAGAACCTCCATGTACTGTTTTACTCTTTACCCAAATGCCAGTCTTTTGTACATTTTCAGTTGTATCTCTGTGTTTTTACTTTTTCCCACAGTTATTAGAAGGCTAAAATAAAATCTCTGTTGTGTAGCTTATGGCACGCATTTAAGGTTTTATTCTGTTTTCTTCTTTAACTTTTAGTCATGGTGTTATCTTTTTTACATCCTTCTAAATCAACTTTATCCTCAAGGAATTAGGCAAACTGTAAATAAAATACTAGTAAAACTCAAGGAAATGTTCCTAGATTGTTATTTGAGAACATATAGATCCTAAATGTATTATAAGAGAAAAATCCTAAGTGAACTTCATAAAGTGGTGTTTACTGAATTAGAAAGGACTGTTGCTTTTATGATTGATCTGAATTGTGTATTCTTGGACACCCAAGGATTCCTGTACATATGTGTTACTTATGCTTCCAAATTTCTACACATAAAGCATTTGTATTCATGAACAAGACTATGAAGAAAAACTTTGGGAATATACATAAGATATGTTTTATACACAGCAATCAACTTTTCCTCTCTCTGGAAATTTTTACCTTTATGAAAAAGGGTAAGAGTGTGCTGTTAGTTAAAATAAGAATCTATAAATACATGAAATAATGATATTTACTGTATATTTGTTTCTGTCATACCCTGAAAGAATATTTCATGAGTTTTTAATCACTTTTACTTAAGAGATACAGATGAAGAATTCAAAAGATAACCTTTAGAAATGTACTTAAATTTAAATGTTGTTTTGTATGCCTAATTGATTTCTGTTAAAGGTTTACTATGTGCCTTGTGCTTTTCTAAGACGCTGAAAATATAGGAGTAACCAAAAACATTACAAATTGCTACCCCCAAGGAACTAACATTTTAGTGGGTAAAGACTTTAAACAAAATATCTAGTATATTATATGATAGTAAGAACTATGGAGAAAAATGAAACCGAAAAGGAGGCTAAGGAGTCCTGGGGCTTGGAGAGAGGGGTTGCACTTCTGAATAGGACTGTGAGGGAAAAATCTCACCCAAAAAGGTAACATTCAAATAAAATTTGAAGAAGTACAGGGTGCCTGGGGCTCATTCAGTTAAACGACCGACTCTTGGTTTCAGCTCAGGTCATGATCTTACAGTTTGTGGGTTCCAGCACCACATCTGCCGGTGCAGACACTGCTTGCAGGCTCTTTCCCTCCCCTGCCCATGCTTCCTCTCTCTCTTTCCCTCAAAATAAATAAATCTGAGAAAAAAAATTTTTGAAGAAGTTAAAGGAACCAGTCATGGACATATGAGGGAGAAAAACAATCTAGACACAGAGAATAAATAGCAAGTACAAAGGCTCTATGCCAGAAGCATAACATATTTAAAAAACAAGGAGGCTTCCTAAAACCATTAATACACTATATGTTAACTAACTGGAATTTAAATAAAAACCTTGAAACAAACCAAACAAACAGGCAAAAAGAAACAAGGAGGCTAATATGGCTAGAGTGGAGAGAGCAATGGGAAAAGTAGCAGGAGATGTAGTTATGGAGGGAAAGAGTTGAGGGGCATGTTGAATAAGACTTTATAGGTCATTGTAAAGACTTTATTTTTTATTCTGAATGAAATAAAAAGCCTTTAGAGGGTTTTGTGTAGAGAAGAAACATAACCTGACTTATATTTTAGTAGGGTGATTCTGGCTTCTATGTGGACAAGGAACTGAATGGGGAAAATATAGAAATAGGGAGATCAATTTGGAAGCCATTGCAATAATCCAAGTGAGAGAGATGGTGGATGGATTAGGTCATTAGCAATGGAAGTGGTGAGAAAGAGTGATTAGGTTCTGAATATAGTTTGCAGCTAGGTATAAAAGAATATCTTATTGGATTGGAAGTAAGGTATTCGAGAAAGAAAGAAGTAAAGATGGGCCTTCCATGAACTGAAATGAGGGAAATGGGGAGAATTTGGTCTAGTTTTATATAAATTACGGAAACTTTTAGTCTCATAACCCAGTATCCTGTGGCTAATGTATACTCCCTGTCCACAGTGAGTGATAGGTTTGACTAATTTAATATTTCTCTTTGCCTCAGACTTGATTTGGACTTATACATTGATACACTTCTATGTTTATGATGAGTAAATTGATTTTTTTAAATTCACTGATTTCATTATTTATATTTTATAATGGGTTATGAAGCACATTAATGGGAATACAGCTTGAAGTTCTTTTCTTTCCTTGCTAACATTTTTAAAAAGCATATATAATGTTTTTGTCTCACTAACATATTTATACACCCTCCCCCTTCTTGGCAAACTTGTTTGAAAGTATAGTGTTACACGTTATGTCATGGGTATACTGGAGCACATGTGTTCAATGCAGTTCATAAATGGAAGCAGCTGGTTTCCTGTGCAGTTAAGAGAAGGCATGCACACAGCTGAGATCCTCAAACTTCAGAATTCATTGGATTCAGTTTCTATCCTGTGTAATCATGCTGTGATTTCAATTAATACAAATGTGTAACAAGCTACCTTAATGGCTTAAAAAAATTATTTTGTTTCAATAGTTGAACTGCTAAACCTGGTTAATGTTCTTTCCCTCTGCCTTGTCTGGACTCACCCATCCTACCTCTTAAAAGAACATTACACCTATAGTCTTAGTTTTATACTCAATTCTGAAAAGACCTTGGCAAGGGAAAAAAAAAGAAAGTTATCATCTCAAAGGGAAAAGCTGAATTCATACACAGGAACTGCAGGATTACTTTGGCGTTTTACTAGTCCCTTGTAACACTAGCAAGTCCCATAAATACCTAATGGAAAAACAGCAGAAAATGAGATCTGCAGCAGCCTTTTGAGATCGAATTTATGTTACTGAACATTTTTTTTGAGGTTGAGTGTAAAGGTCAAAAGAAAGTGGATAGATTAAAGTTGCTGATTTTTGCAAACTTAAGGCCACATTTAAAGGTTTCTCTTTCTATAGCAAGAAAATTTCAAGATAAATGGCTTTGCTTCATTAGCTGAAATGTCATATCTTCATTTAATATGTTACATGAGACATTTAGTGATTTAGTAGTATTTACATGCAACAAATAAAATCCTCAATCCAATTTAACAAATCTAGATAAAAAATTAATTTATGAAATTGCAGATCTTTCCAAGAAGAGTAAAATGATAAATGAATATATATGCTTGTATTACTCTGTATGTATGCATTTTAAGAAAATTAATTTTAGATACTTTTGGAAAATATAGAAGGAAATGTATAGATCGAAATTTTGTCTTTGTAAGTATGGATTATTGATTGATCCAGCAATGTAATTACCCACCTCTTTTTTTTTTTCATTTGTCTTATCTATTAAACTATTTCAGTGAATGTAAATGACCTCAAAGAAGGAACAATGGCTATCTTTTAGCATTAAAATAAAATTCATGGGTACTTTTATTGGTGCCTTTCCCTTCTGAATAACTCAACACTATATCAAAGAAACTGAGTCACTAGGGTGCTTGAGACTTGCACTGTGATAAACAATGAACTGCCATTTCAGGACACCTGTATCTTGAGTTGATAGTACATAAAATCATACCAAGTGTTAACCTGAAGTTATAGATTATTTATATCTCAGGGCTTTCCTTGTGTCTTTGATTTCACAGTCCAGATTGCCAGTTAGTACTACTTAGAATCCAAAAGAATGAGGTAGTCTTTTTTACTTACTACATTCAGTGCTTCACTAAAGTAAATGGAAATTATCCAGATAATTTCATAGTAGAATAATAATATACTAAATCTTTTCTTTTATATGATACTTAACAGTCAGTAGTAAAACTATTCATTTTTATCTCTAGGAAGTAGGCTTATAGATAACTCTTCACTTTGTTTTTCTCTATTTGAATTTTTCATAATTATTTCATAAGGACAATGTTAATTTTCATTATTCATTTTTTGTTTACAACTGTTAAACATTTTCTCTTATAGTGCCTCAGAATCATAATTTATATGAAAAGTTATTTTTGCATGATAGGTGAGTTTGCAATATCAGTTTATTTCAATTAAATAAGGTAACTGTCTCTTTATGGAACTAGTTAGAGGTCATGTACCTCATTAGTCTCTGACAGCCAGTTTCAAGCTCAGGTACTACCCCATCTTTTTCCCCATATACCACATTTCCTCATTAGTTCTCACTACACTGTATAGGCAATTTCCTCCTCTTAACTTTTTGTATTTTATTACACTGTTAAAGTACAACTATACTTCTCTTCTCAAGTGCCCTTTTCCATTCAGTACTGTTTCTATTCAAGGGTCCCAGGTGGTCAATGATTCTGACTGGGGAGAGGGAGAAGGTGGTATTATAGCTAGTGGTATTAAAAGGCCCTTAGGAAAGTAGATGGATGTACAGTTATGACTCTTAAAGAGAGCCTCCCCTCACCTTCTCAGACTAAGGCTGTGCCTTAACTGGCTTATTGCCATTCTTATTTTTGAGGCCACCCAATAGTGATGTCTTTGGAGTATTTTTTATTTTATTAAGGTGAGGAACTCAAATAAAAATGAACCAAAAGATCCTTTAGTTGTTTTCTTCTTTATTGACAGCCTTAATTTAGTTTTATTTTTATTTTTTTAGTTTTTTAGTTTTTATTTAAATTCCAGTTAGTTAACATACATATAATATTTTTTTAAAGTTTCTGTGTTTTGAGAGAGAAAGAGAGAGAGAGAGAGCAAGCAGGGGAGGGACAGGACAGAGGGGGAGAGAGAGAGAGAGAGAGAGAGAGAGAGAGAGAGAGAGAGAATCCCAAGCAGGCCCCACGCCATCAGTGCAGAGCCTGATATGGGGCTTGAACTCACTAACCATGAGATCATGACCTGAACTGATCATGATGCTTAAATTGTCTGAGCCACCCAGGCACCCCAACATACAGTGTTATATTAGTTTCAGGTGTACAGTATAGTAATTCATCACGATTTTAATAAACTTATGTTTTCCACACCTTCATAAGTAGTAATATCTAGTGATTCTTTCAAATCTGACATTGCTGTCATGTGATTTTTAATGATAATTGTTAACGGAATGTTTTTTAATATTTGAGCTAGTTATAGAGGCAGTCAGTAAAATTTATGATATGTATTCTATGTTCATTGATAGAGCTTTCATGAGGAGTCTGTGTTATGTATTAGAGCACTAGATAGGAAGTAAGGTTTCAAATATTAATTATAGTTTTGCTGCTAATGTTCAAATTTAATAAACTTTCTGGACTTACATGTCTCCTCCTAAAATTGGAAGATGAATAAGGTTATTTTTATTTTATTAATTTTTAATTAATTAATTTTAAAATTTACAACCAAGTTATCATATAGTGCAACAATGATTTCAGGAGTAGATTCCAGTGAGAATAAGATTATTTTTAAAGTCTCTTCCAACTCTAGGGGCACCTGGGTGGCTCAGTCAGTTAAGCGTCCAACTTTGGCTCAGGTCATAATCTCACGGCTCATGAGTTTGAGCCCGCCATCAGGCTCTGTGCTGACAGCTCAGAGCCTGGAGCCTGCTTCAGAGTCTATGTCTCCTTCTCTCTCTGCCCCTGCCCCACTCGCACTCTGTCTCTCTCTCAAAAATAAACATTAAAAAAAATTAAAGTTTCTTCCATCTCTAAAAATCTGTAATTTTTTGAACAATTATGGAAAATATGAAATAATAAAAATACATAGAATAGCATATTGAACCCCTGTGTACCCATTACCCACCTTTATATATATTACCACATTAAAAACATAACTGTGAGGTGACATATATATTAACCAACTTTATTTATAGTAATCATTTCATAATATATATGTAAAATCACATCATGCACCTTAAACTTCCCCAATGTTATATATCAATTATATCTCAATAAAGCTGGAAAAATTATTTATATCAATTTGGATAATAGATATTTATCTCGTTTGGGAGTTAAAATCCAATACTCCATTAATTTTATTGCTCAAATATTGCTTTGACTATTGGGAGCTTTTTCAGGCCAGCTTCTGTATCCTTCTGACAGACCTCCTACCTTTTTTACCTTCTGGTGCTTCTTTACCTTCTGGTACTTGCCATACCCCAGCCTATTTATTTCTCCAATGAACTCTGGTTCCATTTATTGAAGAATGGTATTTAAACCGACATCTGGACATTAGATGTGCTCGTTGCTACTAGCTGTCATTGCTTCTGGGGTCCCTTAGCAAATATAGCTAGGAAATATATTTATATGTACTGGCTCATGCATTCACACACAGAATATTTATTCCTGTGCGTGTGTGTGTGTGTGTGTGTGTGTGGCATTTCTTTCTGTTTATTTGTGACTTTTTTCTTTGATAGTGAAAAAGCTGGTACTCATTATTTGACGTGCATTTACTTACTTGCTCAACCCTGGTGTACCTGCAAAGTAGTTTCAAAATTGCTAAATCATACTCCCCTGATAAACAAATTTACAAAAAGTACACTGTCTATATATAGTTCTTTTTGTCTTTAGCCAGATGGTATCTAAACAAAGTACTTTTTTGTACAATTTAAGTTAACTCCTTTCTTCCCTACCACCTTCAGTAAGATTGTATCATACAAATGTAATATGGTTGGACTAATTTGTCACAGTTGGCATTCCAGCCTAGGTTTTCCCAGCATCATAACTGATATTTTAACATTTGCATTCCCTAAAAGTAACTCATTTTGGCATACATTTCTCTACATTTTAATAAATAGTTATGGATGCACCAGTGCAGAACCATACAAAGTAATTCTTCTATCACCCTAAAAATTCAAGGGTGTGGCTCTTTTATAGATAAACTCTACCCGCATCCACAGTCCCTGGGAAACAATTAGTTTTTCATCCCTATAGTTTTGTATTTTCTAGAATGTCATTTAAATGGAATCATCATACAATATAGCCTATTGGATCTGTCTTCTTTCACTTAGAAAAATGCATTTAAGATTCATGGTGTACGAATCAAGAGGTCATGTTTATTATGTGAAATATATATTTCGGGGCTGAATTCTGTCATTTTTTATTACGTTTTCTGTTTTATAAGGGATTTTTGTTTCTATCTTTCACAGTGCTCTCCCTTTGGTTTATGTATGTGTTTCTTCCAGTAATTTATAATGCTTGCATTTTTATTCTAATGACTACCTTTAGATCTGTAACTTTATATAAAATAAAGTTTTTTTTTTTTTAAACGTTTATTTATTTTTGGGACAGAGAGAGACAGAGCATGAACGGGAGAGGGGCAGAGAGAGAGGGAGACACAGAATCGGAAACAGGCTCCAGGCCCTGAGCCATCAGCCCAGAGCCCGACGCGGGGCTCAAACTCCCGGACCGCGAGATCGTGACCTGGCTGAAGTCGGACGCTTAACCGACTGCGCCACCCAGGCGCCCCAAAATAAAGTTATTTTTAAGATAATAACTAATGATTCTTGTGAGGAATTCTTCATTCCTTTTTCTTACAAAATATTTCTTTCCGTTTGTACTTTTAAGTATACTTAGACTGCAATTATATGATTTATCACCTTTTCAGAATCTCTTTGACCCCTGGCTATAAAAGATAAATCTCATACTCTCTCACCTTCCTCTCTCAGCTACTGTATTTTATATATGTCTTTATTGCCCTGGTTTATAACATTTACACTCTATTCTATAACCATAGCACTCTCATCTACCCACACTTTTTTTATCTAATTCCTAACAGTTAAAAACCTTGATTGCCAAGCGTTTTATGATAATTAAGTCACTTCATCTCTGTTTTGCTAAAGTTTATTCTCAGTGATTTCTTCAGAAAGCCACATAAAAACTGTATACCCCAAGTTCTTTTATGTCCAAAAGTTTTATTTAATTTATACTTCTATGATACTTTAGTCAGATATAAAATTCTTAGCTAGACTTCCTTGAGATGACCAACTGCTTCATTGTCTTGTGGCTTTACGTGATGCTTTGAATAGTCTGAGCACTCACGTATGTTTCTTCTCTCCTCGTTAGTAACTCTGTTCTCTTATCTAGCTTTACTTTTCTACCATGTGATATATATATTCCTTGTTTTATTTCTTTGTTGTCTGTTTCTGTCTAGCCAAATGTCAAATCAATAATAATAAAGGGATTTGGTCTGATTTGTTTACTGCTGAATCCCAAGAGTCTGGGTTAGCGCTCAAACTTCTACAAAGTTTTCTCAAAGTGTATCTTTACATCAGGATTTCAACTTCTGGGTGGTTTTTTTTTGTTTGTTTGTTTGCTTGCTTGCTTGCTTGTTTGTTTTTTGTTGTTCCCATTGGCCTGGTTTATCTTAATCCATTTTAGCTACTTTGAGTCATTCTGTTTCAATGTGTCTTTGCTATATAGCAGAAAGCTGAGTTTATCTTTCTGAGGCAATTTGAAAATTGTCACTGATGTGCTCAGCCTCAACTCTGTCAAGGTGGGGTTTTTTGAATTTTAATGTATATTTTTGAGAGAGAAAGTGCACGAGCAGGGGAGGGGCAGAAAGAGAGGGAGACAGTCTGAAGCAGGCTCCAGGCTCTGAGCTGTCAGCACAGAGCCCGATGCAGGGTTCAAAGTCACAAACCGTGAGATCATGACCTGAGCCAAATTCAGACACTTAACCAACTGAGCCACCCAGGCACCCCTCAATTCTCTCATGTTACTCTGTGTGATAATTACTGAACTTTTGATGTGTACTGTTTTTCTATGTGGTGTGTTTTCTTTGCTGTTTTTATTTTGTAAGGTTTGTGTATCTTTTCTAGTGTGAACTTTTATTTATACATTTTATAGTACCCTTATTCCTCTTTTTTCATAACATTTTACTATCTAGTCTACCTGTTTTAAATGGTATCCCTTGATCACCTATACAGTAATCACTGATGTAATTTGACTTCTTTCCCCCTTCTCTCATCTTTTAAATTACATTATTTCTACTTTATCAGAGTATATAAAACTTATAGTCAATCCTTCCTTCCATCCTTTTAATTTGTAATTATAGTTCTGTAATTACATATAGTGAATCCTTATCAACAGTCCTTAGAGTTTTCCCCAGTTGTCTCTTGCCTGATTGAAGCTTATCTTCTAATAGATTACTCAGGAAGGGGCACATCTATATACTACATATTCCTATTTTTTTTTCTATAACTTTTATATTTGAAGGACAGCTTGGCTGGATACAGAATCTTTGACTTTATCTCATCAAAGTATTATTCTTGAGAAGTCTAATACCAGTCTAATTTATGAATCATTTTATATTTTTGCTTGGAAACTCTGCAAATATTTTATCATTAAAATCTAGTCATTTTACCAGGATATGTCTTACATTTTATTTTTTGTGGTCCGTTTTCCCAGGTGCACAGTAAGTCTTTTAAATATGTAGACAATTGTCTTTAACTTTGGAAATTATTCTCATATTTGAAATGTTATTTCTATCCAATTGTTTTATATTTCTTGGGGCTATAATTGTACATATGTTGGATCATCTTTTCCTGTCTTCCATTTCATCCACTTATCTCTGGTCCTTTTTCTTTCTTATCTTATTTTTATTCTCTTTGTTGTTTGCTTTAATTTCTTCAGTGTTCCATATTATATTTTTCATTTGAATGTAATCTCTCTTGGACATTTTGTAATTTATTTCTAGAATAGTTTTATCCCTTTTTTTTTCATGTCTTCCCAGAATTCTTCACCTTACTAAAGCTGAAGAAATGGTCATATGTTGTTTTATTTGCTCTCCTCATTGTTATTGTTGCTTATTGGAAGGATATGAATAGAAATCTAGGTGAATGCTGTTATCTCCAAATACATTTTTGACTATTTTTATGTTTTATTTTATTACTCTAAGAATATCATTACGTTACCATAGATTTACTTGGTTTTTGTATCCATAGTTTTTCATAAATTCTGCACTTATTTATTTGGAAGATTTTTCTTTTTTTAAAGCAGTTTTAGGGGTGCCTGAGTGGCTCAGTTGGTTAAGTGTCCAACACTTGATTTCAATTCAGGTCACAATCTCACAGTTTATGGGACTGATCCCCACCATGGGCTCCACGCTGACAGCACAGAGCCTGCTTGGAATTCTCTTCTCTCTCTCTGTCCCTCTTCCCTCTCACACTCTTTCTCTCAAAATAAATAAATAGATATTTTAAAAAATACAAAATGAAGGCAGTTTTAGGTTCACAGAAAATTGAGAGGAAACTACAGAGATTTTCTATAACCCCTTGCCTTCACACCCGTATAGTCTTCTTTTATCCACATCTCCTAGCAGAATGGTTCATTTGTCACAATTGATGCACCTACACTGACAAATCATAATAACCAAAATTCCATACTTTACATTAGGGTTCACTCTTGGCGTTATATATTCAGCGGATTTGGACAAATGTATAATGGCGTGCATTCATCATTATAGATCATACATAGTATTTTCACTGCCCTAAATATCCTCTTTGTTTTCTGTCATTTTCTTAGTAAGTTATTTTATTACTTTCATTAATTCCCAAATTATTTTGCTTACTCTACCCAATCCTGCCTCTATTTCATTTATCACATTGTTGCCAATGTCTTTTGTCTGTTTCTATTCTGTCTTTATTTCTTTTACATATCTCTTTGAACACTTGTTAATATCTTTAATTATGTCTTTTGCATGCTTTCGTATCTCTGATTAATAGAGATCTTTGCTTCATGAAATTTATGTGTATTCAGTTATGAATTCTTATATGTTCCATTGCTATATATATCTGTTAAATGCTTTCATGTGTCATTTATTTGGAGAGTTTACTTTTTCTTTTATCTGTGTACAGGCTGATCGGCTTTTGATTTTTCTATATTTGGAGAAGGTATGTTTTTCTAAGCCATTTTACAGGAAGTTCATATAAGGAAAGAGTTAGGAATATGTTCCATTCTAGCACGAATTTTTCTTATCATACATATGCATCAGTTTACTTAATGGCCTGAATGCAATAGCATACAAATACAAAGTACCTTTATGTTTTCTTGTCACTATCCTCAACCACATTATATCACATTATCTTTTCATTAAGCTTTGGTGACATCTAGGGAAAATTTGCCATAGTTTCTAGTGACTTTCAGCTATTAATGACATGCTCTTATTTTTGTTTATTAAGTTTTAGTTCCATTATCAAAAATATCATTCTTACCACATTCATAAAGTGAAAATTACAATGTCATTAAAAGTGTCAATTCTCCCTACACTTAATCATAAAGCCAATGCCATTCCAATGAACATGCAAAATAAGATTCTTGGGAACTTTACCATAAGTTTCCATGGAATGGCAAAAAGCCAAATAATTAAGATACTCCTGAAGAAGTACAATAAGGGGAGGTAGGACATATCCTACCATATGTGCAAATATTTTACAATTGTGTTATTTAGACAATGTGCTTTTGACACAGTGGTAGACTACTGGAGTAGATAGGACAAAGAGACACCCCTTATACATAGTAACTTGGTTTATGAAAGAGCTAGTATTGCAAGCTCAGTGGTACTGTATAATTATTTTTTTTATAAAGAAATAAAACTGAATTCCTGTTGTTATACCATACATAAATCCCAATTTCAAGTGGACTGTAGATCTAAATCTTAAAAGTAGCAGAGCTTCTAGAAGGTAGCATAAAGGAAAAGACTGTTTTAAGGCTTAACACTTCCAAATCCTGCCCAGGATTAAGTTTAGTAACTCTTATATACTTTGGAAAACACTATTTGATTATTTGTTAAAGTTGAAGATATGAATTCCCTACAGCCCAGTAAATTTTGTTACTTTTGGACACTAATTGTATCTGATATCTGGAACTTTATCTCATGAGTCATATACAAGAGCTCTGTACAAAAAATTATATACATAATGAAAAATTTTAAACGCAAAACTTAAAGAAAACTTAAATAAACAAAGGTACATTTTTAAGATGTTCGTGGATTAGAAATCCCAATCTTGTAAAGATTCAGTATCAGTTCTCAAACTGATCTGCAGATTCAATGGAATTCTGATAAAAACCCTGACAAGTAGCACTGTGTATATGTAAATTGACAAATGGATTCTTAAATATTTTTGGAAATTCAAAGGATCAGTAGTATCCAAGACCCTCTTAAAGACAAACAAGGTGGAAGAAGTTAATTTCCTGTATCTAAATAGCAATAAAATTCAAGTAATAAAGTAGTAATAAAAGTAATAAAGATATTGTGATAATGGTGCTACAGTAAATAGTGGAAAAGAGTAGAGAATCAGAAACATACCCACACATAATTGTCTTCCATTTTGATTAGTGTGTTGAAGCTAATGATACACATTTTAAACATAGCTGCTTTCAATAAATTTTTCAAACTTTATCATAAATACATACATATACATATGTATATATATATACATATATATATATATATATATATATATATATAGTTTTTTTTTTAATCAAAATCTATTGCCTTGAGAGACAAAGTGATATGGATTATGGCCTTTGAAGGTTAGATCTGAGTTTAGGTCCCAGTTCAGTCATGCACTTACTAGCTACAGAAGGCAGTTATTTAACTACACTGGTTCTTAGTTTATCTGTAACATGAAATAATAAATTTTCCTCTCAGGACTTTGATGACAATTAGAAGTAGCAAATGTAATCCTGCCAGCACATGCTATGCCCTTGTCAATGCATACTTGTTAATATGTTTCTCAGGAAAAATAAACACTTTTTATTCCTGATAAGAATTCACATTTCATAAATCTGTGATACATTATTATATATAAGCTTATCAAATTGTGTCTTATGTCATGGTTGCCATTGGTACTTTTTTGTTTTATTATTATTACGTGGAACTCTTTGTTCAGAATGCTTCCTTATCAGGAATAGTTTTTGCAGTTTGAGAAGAGCCCTACTTTTGCCTTGTATTCTCTTTTTTTATACTTTTTAAATTAATTTTTTTTTAGTATTGTTGACCTACAATGTTGTATTAATTTCAGGTGTACAACATAGTGACTTAACAACTTTATATTGTGTAATGCCCAAGTGTAGCTACCGTCTGTCATCACACAACACTATGACAGTTCACTGACTATATTCTTTGTGCTGAGCCTTTTATTCCCATGACTTATCCAGTCCATAACTGGAAGCCTGTATCTCCCACTCCTCTTCACCCATTTGGCCCATCACCCCAAGCCCCTCCTCTCTGGCAACCATTAGTTCACTATATTTACAGATCTGATTCTACTTTTTGTTTGTTTATTCATTTGTTTTTGTTTTTTTTATAGATTCACATATGAGTGAAATCATACAGTATTTGTCTTTCTCAATCTAACATATTTCTTCAGCATAATATCCTGCAGGTCCATCCATGTGTCTCAAAGTTTTGCCTTGTATTCTTAAAGTGGTTTTGTAAACATCACTTATCATAGCATGATGAAAAATTAAAAGCTCTCAAAATTATTAATATTCTTTAAAATAATTCAGTTAAGTGTAGAAAAGGGCTAGGTATAAATATTTATAGTAAGCTTCTTTTTTATAGTATTTTATAGTAATTAAACTGGAACTTAATTTTTGGACATGCTAAAGGTATATTTGCTATTAAGAATTTTTTTCTTGTGTGAATTTATGCTTCAGTTTAGGAATGAATAATTGCTATAAAAATAACAATGTGACTAATTTTATAGGCTGAGATTGTCCAGATTTATACCCTGATCCCACCACTTAGCAACTGTGTGATTTTGGATGAGTCATTTGACATATCTGAGCCTTACTCCCTAAATATCAAATGGTTTATTCTTCTAGGAGTGTTATGGTTTTAAGCCTCACATTTAGGTCTTTAATTTTATTCTGAGTTTATTTTTATGTATGGTACAAGAAAATGTTCCAGTTTCATTCTTTTGCATGTAGCTGTCAAGTTTTCTGAGCACCGTTTGTAAACTGTCTTTTCCCATTGTATTTTCTTGTCTCTTGTTGTGGATGAATTGACCATGTAAGCATGGGTTTATTGATGGGCTCTCTATTCTGTTCTGTTGATCTATATATCATTTTTGTGCTGGTATCATACTGTTTTGATTACTGTAGCTTTGTATTACATATTGAAAACTGAGATTGTGCTACCTTGAGCTTTGTTCATCTTTCTCAAGATTGCTTTGGCTATTCAGGGTCTTTTGTGGTTCCATCCAAATTTTTGTATTATTTGTTCTAGTTCTGTGAAAAATATTGTTGGGATTTTGATAGGGTTTGCATTAAGTCTGTAGATTGCTTTGAGTATTATGGTCATTTTAACAATATTGGTTCTTCTAATCCAGGATCATGGAATTATCTTTCCATTTGTTTGTGTCATCTTCAATTTCTTGCATCAGTATTTTATAGTTTTTGGAATATAGGCCTTTCACCACCTTGGTCAAGTTTATTACTAGATATTTTATTAGTTTTGGTGTAATTGTAAGCAAGATTATTTTCTTCTCTTTCTACTGCTTCATTATTAGGGTATAGAAATGCAACACATTTGTGTATATTAATTTTCTATCTCGTGACTTTACTAAATTCACTTATGAGTTCTAGTAGTTTTTTTGGTGGAGTCTTTTAGGTTTTTCTATATAAAGTATTATATCATCTTCAAATAGTGAAAATTTTACTTCTTCCTTACCAATCGTATGCCTGTTGTTTCTTTTTCTTGTCTGATTGCTGTGGCTAGGACTTCCAGTACTGTTTTGAATAAAAGTAGTGAGAGTGGACATCCTTATCTTGTTCCTAATCTTATATGAAAAGTTCTCTGTTATTCACCATTTAGTATGATTTTAGTTGTGAGTTTTTCTTATATGGACTTTATTGTGTTGGGGTATGTTCCCTCTAAACCTACTTGATTAAGAGTTTTTATGATGAATGGTTGTATTTTGTCAAATGCTTTTTCTGCATCTATTGAAGTGATCATATGGTTTTTATCCTTTCTTTTGTTAATGTGACATACCACATTGATTGATTTGCAAATATTGAACCACAGTTGTATTCATGGAATAAATCCAACTTGATATTAGTGAATGATTTCTTTTTTCAGTTTATTTATTTTGAGAATGGGAGAGAGAGAGAGGGGAAGAGAGAGAATCCCAAGCAGGCTTTGTGCTGTCAGCAGAACCTGATGTGGGGCTCAAACTCAGGAACCATGAGATCATGACCTGAGCTGAAACCAAGAGTCAGACGTTTAACCAACTGAGCCACCCAGGTGCCTGGTCAGTGATTTTTTTAATGTACTTTTGAGTTCAGTTTGCTAACATTTTTGATGATTTTTGTATCTGTGTTCATCAGAGATGTTGGCCTGTAATTTTCTTTTTTTGTAGTGTCTTTATCTGGTTTTGGTATAGGGTAATGCTGGCCTTATAGAATGAATTTGGAGTTTTCCTTACTCTTCTATGTTTTGAAATAGTTTGACACAAATAGGTATTAACTCTTCTTTAAATGTTTTGTAGAATTCACCTGTGAAGCCATTTGGTCCTGGACTTTTGTTTGTTGGGAGTTTTTTGATTACCAGTTCAATGTCATTGCTAATAATTGGTCTGTTCAAATTTTCTATTTCTTCCTGATCCAGTTTTGGAATGTTATAGGTTTCTAGGAATTTATCTATTTCTTCTGGGTTGTCCAATTGGCATATAATTGTTTATAATATTCTCTTATAATCCTTTGTATTTCTGTGGTGTTGGTTGTTATTTCTCCTTCACTTCTTTTTTTTGTTTGTTTTCAAGTTTATTTTTGAGAGAGAGAGAGAGAAGGGGAGAGGCCAAGAAAGAGGGGGAGAGAGAATACCAAGCAGGATCCATGCTCAGTGTAGAGCCCAACACAGGGCTCAATCCCACAAACCATGAGACCACCACCTAAGCTGAAATCAAGAGTCAGACACTGAAACCAATCGAGCCACCCAGGTGCCACTCTCCTCCTAAATTTCTGATTTTATTTACTTGAGTTCTCTCTCTCTCTCTCTCTCTCTGTCTCTCTCAATCTCTGTCTCTCAATGAGACTGGCTAAAGTTTATCACTTTTGTTGATTTTTTTTCAAAGAACCAGTTCCTGGTTTCACTGATTTGTTCTGTTGTGTTTTTGGTCTCTGTTTCATTTATTTCCACTCTAAACGTTATTATTTTCTTCCTTCCAATGAAGCTTGGGGCTTTATTTATTCTTTTTCTATCCTTTAGGTGTAAGGTTAGGTTGTTTGAAATTTTTCTTGTTTCTTGAGGTAGGACTGTATTGCTATAATCTTCACTCTTTGAACATTCTTTGCTGCATCCCAAAGATTTTGGAACATTGTGTTTTCATACTCATTTGTCTCCATGTATGTATTTCGTCTTTGATTTCTTCATTGACCCATTCATTGTTTAGTAATATGTTATTTAACCTCCATGTATTTGTGTTTTTTCCAGATATTTCCTTGTGATTGATTTCTGATTTCATACCATTGTGGTCGTAAAATATGTATGATATGATTTCAGTCTTTTTTAAAATTTATTGAGACTCATTTTGTGATCTAACATTTGATCTGTTCTGGAGAAGGTTCCATATGCACTAGAAAAGAATGTGTATTCTGCTGGTTTTGGATGAAATTTTCTGAAACTATATATTAGGTTAGAAAATAAGCAGTGATTTCTTTGACATCAGCTGTAGAAACATTTTTCTAGATAGGTCTCTTCAGGTGAAGGAAACAAAAGCAAAATTAAACTATTGTGACTATACCAAAAGAAAAAGCTTTTGCACAGCAAAGGAAACCATCAAAACAACAAGAAGATAACCTACTGAATAGAAGATATTTGTAAATGATGTGTTCAGTAAGAGATTAATGTCCAAATTTTTTTTCTTTTCAAATTGATTTTATTTTTTTTTGATATATGAAATTTATTGTCAAATTGGTTTCCATACAACACCCAGTGCTCATCCCAAAAGATGCCCTCTTCAATACCCATCACCCACCTGCCCCTCCCTCCCACCCCCCATCAGCCCTCAGTTTGTTCTCATTTTTTTTTTAATTTTTATTTATTTTTGAGACAGAGAAAGACAGATCATGAATGGGGGAGGGGCAGAGAGAGAGGGAGACACAGAATCGGAAGCAGGCTCCAGGCTCTGAGCCATCAGCCCAGAGCCCGACGCAGGGCTCAAACTCACGGACCGCGAGATTGTGACCTGAGCTGAAGTCGGAGGCTCAACCGACTGAGCCACCCAGGCGCCCCTGTTCTCATTTTTTAAGAGTCTCTTATGCTTTGGCTCTCTCCCACTCTAACCTCTCTTTTTTTTTTTCTTACCCTCCCCCATGGGTTCCCAAAATATTTAAGAAGTTACACAACTCAACTCCAAAATGGGCAGAGGACCTAAATAGGCACTTTTACAAAAGAAGATATACAGGTGTCCAACAGACACATGAAAAGATGCTCAACATCACGCATCATCAGAGAAATGCAAATCAAAACTACAATGAGATATCCTTTCATACCTGTCAGAATGGCTAAAATCAAAAACACAAGAAACAATAAGTGTTGACAAGGATATGGAGAGAAGTTGCACTGTTTCACTGTTGGTGGGAATGCAAACTGGTACAACCACTGTGGAAAACAGTATGGAAGTTCCTCCAAAAATTAAAAACAGAACCACTATATAATCCAATAATTTCACTACTGGATATTTACCCAAAGAATACAAAAACACTATTTCAAAACTATATATGCACCCCTGTGTTTATCACAACATTATTTACAATAGTTGAGATATGGAAACAACCCAAGTATCCATCCATAGATGAATGGATAAAGAAGATGTGGTGTGTATATATACAATGGGATATTACTTGGCTACAAAAAAGAATGAGATATTGCCATTTGCAACAACATGAACAGACCTAGAGTTATAATGTTAAGTGAAATAAGTAAGTGAAAGATATATCCTATATGTATTCACTCGTGGAATTTAAGAAACAAAGAAAAAAGAGAAAAAAACCACTCAAATACAAAGAACAAACTGATGGATGCTAGATGGGAGGTGGGTATCAAGAGTATACTAACCTTAATGAATACTTTGTAATATATAGAATTTTGTAATATATAGAATAATATAGAGAGAGAGAATTTCATAATATATAGAATAAAGGGTATCTAGAGTATACTAATCTTAATGAATATTTTGTAATATATAGAATTGGTGAATCATTATACCGTCCACCTGAAACTAATAAGTACTGTATGTTAATTATACTTTAATTTTAAAATTATCAAATAAGGTAATAATAGTACCTATCTCTTAGAGTTTTAGTAATGATTAGAGTTTAGTAATGATTAAACGAGGTAATATATTCGGAACACTTAAGAAAGAGCCTGGCACATATAATATTCTAAAAAGCATAACTGCTGCTATTGTTATAGTTCTTGTTCTTGTTCTTGTTACCTGGATCTTTGCTAAGTGAGTAACAATGTAAGACTGAAATGCCTCTTGAGTTCACAACATAATAGTTTGACTCACAGAGAATGTAATTACACATTTTATAATAAAAGAGTTCACATAGAACACCTTGCTTACATGCTTAGTCATCTTTTCAATCAGATATTGAGTTCTACAATATAAAAGGTTGGGGCACCTGGGTAGCTCAGTTGGTTGAGCATCAGACTTTGGCTCAGGTCATGATCTCATGGTTCATGGGTTCGAGCCCCACACCGGGCTCTCTGATGTCAGCAAAGCCTGCTTCAGATCCTCTGTTTCCCTCTCTCTGCCCTCCTACTGCTCATGCATGCACTCTCTCACTCTAAAAAATAAACATTAAAAAAATTTTAAGGTAGATTTGAGGTCAAAAGATACATTAGCATATACTTAGCAGAAAGTTTATATGATCAGCATCAAAAGAAAATACTACTCAGATAAATTCAGCAAATTTGTATCAGTAAAAGAAGGCCATCAATTTTGGGAAGAGATTAGAGAAATGAGGAAAGGAGACTTATTCCCAGTTGGGACAATGACTTGAGGAGGGGTACAGATACCCTTAGTATACATGTAGTATATAGACTAAACTGTGTGTGTGTACATATATGAAAAAATCTTTGGCACGTTTAAATTGTAATTAAATTGTGATTTTAAGAAACCATTTTCCCTCTGCACCCTGTTTTTGACAGTATTCTTTGAAACAGGGATATATCTGGTTCTAAAAATGCTGCCCTTATTGTGCCAGACTCAGAGCAGGATGGGATAATTTTCTGATTATTTTTCAATTGGATCACAGTGTGATGGCTCACCCTGAGTTCTGTGCATAACTACTAAATGCTAACTCACAGAGTTAAACCAATTTCCATTTTATCCAGTTGAAATGGAATGCACAGAACTTTTTTAGACCTAAGATACAATATTATATCTAATTTACTGAAACCATTAAAATCAGGTAGAGAAAAGTCTTGTGTAAGTAGGAATAAAATAGTAGGGTTTGAAATGCTCTTTTAAGAAATTCTTTAAAATCATATACAATGATTTCAGCTTTATAACTTTGTTAAATCACAAATAGCCCACATCAATTTTAGCTTAATGTAATAATATTTGAACCCATATTTTAACTGGTAGTTCTGAAAATAAATCCTTTTTCCAATCCTAATCTATATACTTAAAAAATTCCTTCCCTTTATTCTTTCTTTTCATATCTATTCTTTTTTCTGAATTTGGAAAATATTTCAGCAAATAAAAAAATAAACATGTTTTAGAAAAGACTTTCCAAATTAGATAAAAATGTTTGAGGAAATAAAAACCTCTTTATGCATTCATTACAATATTGATTTTATCAGTATGTTTCTTTAAAGATATTTATATACTAACTCTGCATAGGGTCAACATATGGTATATATTATGTAATTAATGATAACATAGAACTATGGTAGCCCACAAAATATTGCCAGGGATTTACCAACAGCCACAAATTCAATTATACAAAAGAAAATTGCAGTTGAAAATGTAGTCTTTTGTCTTTTTATATTCTCTCTTTATAACTAGACGGTACCATATTATATCCCAAGGTAGAATATGATACCCAGAATGCATTGCCATAATTAAAACAAAGCTTCAGAACCTAACTTAAGCCTTCATGGTTACAGTTATTTCATAATGCTAGAGAAAAATAAATCTGTGATCTAATGTCCTACCTTCAATCTCCTATTTCAAATAGGAAGTTTTGATCCAAAGGCCAAAGATTTCAATATCTTTCATCTCTGTCTTATCACACAGTTCTTTGTTTTTGTTTTTGATCCTTGGGCAAGTCAGTTGGTTGATGTTTGTCTTAGTTTTCTCCTGGTAGGATTCAAGAAGATGATCCCGAAAGTTTCTTCTAGCTTGAAACTTCCGTTGATTTTTCTCTTAGTAACTTACAGATTGTGCCTCAGGGTGGAAATAGTGTTGTACACACTCAGGCATTAGACGTTAGATTAGGTTTTTATCCATATATCTGTGATTATTTTAATTTTTATTTTATTTATAAGAAGAATTATATATATTTCTCAATGGAGAAATGTGGATGGAATGTGGTCTTTTTATTTCAAAAATGTGATACATTGAGTCACCTAAAATAATGACCCTATGAAATTCTAATAGTAAAAATTTGATAATGTATAAGTATTTCTCAATTAAATATTAAATACTCTATCAGCTCAAAATGGACACAAGAAAAATCTGTTACTACTTAAGCTATTTATAAAAGTCTTGTTGGTTCTCATTTGAGATAAAAATCATACAGTGCCTTTTTTCACTATCATCCTGAAATTCCCTTCATCTCTGATCTGTGTTGACTACTTGTTTCCAGAATCCCATGGATTCTTCCCTAGTTAAATTCTTGTTTTGAAGATATACATCCTCTGTTAACTTTCTGAGAGAGAATACAAGAGAGATAAATGTTTAGAGACCTAAATATTTCAAAATATCACCATCATTTTCTCTCATTCTAGATGAATAGTTTGGCTGCATAGGGAATTCTAGGAAGAAAAATTCATTTAGAATTGGGGAATGGCTCAGTCGGTTAGGCTCCCAACTTCAGCCCCGGTCATGATCTCGCGGTTCGTGAGTTTGAGCCCCGCATTGGGCTCTGTGCTGACAGTTCAGAGCCTGGGGCCTGCTTTGGATTCTGTGTCTGCCTCTTTCTCTGCCCTCTCCCCACTCACACTCTGTCTCTCTCTCAAAAATAAATAAACATTAAAAAATTAAAAAAAAAAGTTGGGGAATGATTGTTGTATTATATTGTAACCTCAAATGTTGCTTTTGAAACGTCTCTTTTTTTCCTAAGCCTTTGTATGTGATCTGATTTTTTTCTGAACTCATTTTATAATCTTTATCTCTGATTTTCTAAATTTTCCTTACCAATAATGTCTTTTCATTTGTTGCATTAACTACCAGTTCCTATAAATCTAGACAATAAGGAAGTTCTGGAGGATTTTTAAACGTTTCTTTTCTAATTTCTGTCCTACAACTTTTCTGTTCTTTCTTTTTATAACTTTTGTTAGTAATTTGATTTCTTGGATCAATCCTCTACTTATATTTCTTTTCATCATTTTCTCTGTTTTCTGTCTCATTGGGATTCCTTTTCTGTATCTTCACTTTTTGTTAGACATTCTTCTTAAATACATGGTAATGCTAGTTGTCTGTTTATATTTTGGAGTGATGCATTGAATACCTGGTTAGACCAGGCACAACTTGAGACATTTGGACCTCCTTGGAGTATTCAAGTAAAAGACAGCTTTTTCACAGGAGAGATAATTTGATTTTCTTCTTCAGGACTAGTTTCTCCAGAGAAGATTGGATTCTCCAGTATTCTACTCAACTGAACTTAAGCCAGAGTGCTAGTCAGGAAAAGGGGTGGGCTGACTCTTGGCATCAGAAATGCCATCTTAAAACCAGCTCTAATCTTTTAATTATTTCTCATTAAAATCTATCAATAGTTTAATAAGTTTTCCTTAATATCTGACTTTTGAATAATTGAATGCATTTAAATAAATATTGAAGAATCAATAATATTTTATGGTATGAGATAGGTCCTATTCTATTTGATTAGAGCAAAAGTGTGGCGTTTCTTTGAGCAGCATTTCTAAATAAAAATAGGATACTGGCAACATCTGGCCAGAAATAAAGATTCATCTCATTTCATATACATTTTTTAGTCACCTACTATTTGCCAGAAACAATAATACTTGTTGCTCATTGAGCATCTATAGTCCTTAAAGAGAAATGACTTCTTGAGTGTTACCACTCAGTTCACTCATCAAGTTTGCTTGTGAAAAACACAGTTTTGGTTTTAAATTTTAAAAAAGTGTTTATGTTTATTGAGGACAGTTTATATTTTTGTTTTAGTGGTTACCATTATGCTCACACTTTTTAAAATGATCTTTTCTAAGTCCCCTGTTATTTTATTTAACCTTTTACCATCTGGTTTTTCTGTTTGGGTTAGTATACTTTAACTCTCATCTGTTGTGTATATAACAGCCCTTCATCTTACTCTGTTTCCTTCTCTCTCCATCATTTTTAGTTTTGTTTACTTACATTATTTCTGCTTTTCCCGACATATAAAATTTGTACGTTACTGTTTTATCCTTGTCTCTATTTTTATTTTAGCAATAGATGTACATGTATGTATTTTTGAATGTTTACCATCATATCAAAACTCCTCCTCTAATAGACTCTTCAAAACAATTCATGGGGACAGAATTACCTAAAATCTATGTATTAATATTTAAAGGAAAGTTCATCTGGATATAAAAATAATTGGTTTACTCTTTCAGTGAATTTTTTAAATTTTGCTGCTCATTTGTTGCCTTGTTTTGTATGTTGGTTTTGGAAAAGTCTGATACCAGTCAAATTATTTTGACTTTATAAAATATTTGGTTGTTGGACCTGGAGGTCTAGAGGATTTTGTTTTTATTCTTGAAATATAATAGTTTCACCCTGATACATCTACAGGTTGCTCATTTGGGGGTTATTTTCCTAGGTACCCAGTGGGCCATTTCATTGTCAGGCTTATTCTTATTGTTAAAAAGTTTTCTGGGATATTAATTTTAAATATTAACTTTGTTCCCTTGTATTTTGAGAGAAGAGAGGGATTCAAACAAATATTATTCCTCCCTTCCCTGTCTACTGTTTCCATTATTCTTCTCTGACTTTTTACCTCCTAATTATTTTCATTTTCATTCTCTTTTAGTTTCCTGCCTTTATTCAGTGTCCCTTATTACATTTGAATTTCTCCTTCCCTGAGCACCCTATAGTTTATTCTTCATTTCTGAGTTGATTTTATCTTTGTCTTCTTCCTTTCTTGTTGCTGAATTCAGACCATTCAGTTTTTGTGGTTTTCGTTTATTTCTGTTCTTGGTTTTGGAATTTTAGATTCATGATGGGTTTTCATATCTTCAAATGTTTGTTTGAATATTTTGAATTCCATTTGTGGCATTGCCTTGTTACTTTCTTTTGTATTGGGTTGATTTTCCTTTGGAGTTTTCCTCAGTTAAGATGTATTAATTCTCATTTCTGATGTTTGTTAGCTATCTGCTACTCTTTCTCTTGTTCGGTGTGGGAGGGCGTGTGTGTGTGTGTGTGTGTGTGTGTGTGTGTGTGGAGGGGGGTGGTATTATATTGTTTTAAATGATTGCTAGTAAAAACAATATGCTCTCCCATCAGTGAATCAAAATGCAGATTTGTAAAAAAAAATTTAAGTTTATTTATTTGTGTATGTGTGTGTGTGTGTGTGAGAGAGAGAGAGAGAGAGAGAGAGAGAGAGAGCAAGTGGTGGGGGATGGGCAGAGAGCTAGGAAGAGAGAGATCCCAAGCAGGCTTCCCACTGTCAACTCAGAGCCCACTGTGGGGTTCAAATTAACAAACCACGAGATCATGACCTGAGCCGAAACCAAGAGTCAGACACTTAATTGAGCCACCCAAGTGCCCCTCAAAGTGCAGATTCTTCAGTGGATTTGTTTTGTGGAGAGGGATAGGAATTGTTTTCAGTGTATTTTTCTTCTGGGATAGGTTAAGGATTGTGAGTTCTCCAACTTTGTGCTCTCTTTCAAAATGTAAAAATTGCTCCTTTGCTTTTTTCATCTTCATTTCCTTCTTTTTTATCTTCAAGCCAAAGGGGCTGCTTTTGTACCTTTTTACTCTCCCTCAGGAAATGTACATTTCAAAGAATGCTCCTTTAAATTTGTGTACTTTTAATGTCTTCCTCTGATCTGCTTGGATACTTGTTTCATATTTTTCATGTTTAGGATGGATATCATCTTTCTGACAGTAGTTTTAGATTATTTTAGGCCCAGTTACCAACTTCTCTTTACCCAACAGATTTTCTTAAACTACCTTTGCTCTCCACAGGGCCTTAGGATAGAGTCAGGGTGAGGCATGAATGTAAGAGATCTAACTATGGACCTTGATGGTTTTTCTCTTTTTAATTATAGGTATTTTGCTCTTGGGCATTCTTTTTGTCACCAGGTTATGCTGAGGACATGGTGTTTTTATTATTTTTCCATCCTTGTTCTGTATTGTCTTGGAGAGAGATAAGACTTAGGTGGCAACCATTGCTTCAGCTACCTGGTATTTTTATTAATGTGTTTTAACATTATACCATCTCTTTTTCTGCTCCTCTGTCCAGTCTAAGTAAATTCATTCATTCAAAAAATATTTAAAATTTTTTTCTAACTACATGCCCGACTTTGCTCTGGGGATGCAATAATGAATAAAACAGATGTTCTTGCCCTGCTAGATATTAAATTCCAATAGTACAGAGAATAAATAAAATAAATATGTGAATGTATAATATAGTGTTAGGTAGTGATGAATGCTATGCTTAAAAATAAATAAAGCCAAATCAAAATGACAAGTACACTGAGTACTTGAGTACACTGTAGTACTACCTAGAATTGTTGGTGAAAATCTCTTTGAGCAAGTGCTATTTGAGCAAATTGTGTTATAGAATAGTAATGTAATTTCTTATAGTAAATCATAAAGATTTTACCACTGAGCAGATTTCCATGACAAATAAATTGATTATTCTTCATGTAATAGAGTGGGTGGCATGGTATTATGGAACATGTACCAAATAAGAAAACTCTTAGAGAGTACAACCTCAAATTGTACTCTCTGTAAATATTTTCTCATCCTGTTTTAGAGAATTGATAATGATAGAGGATTATTTGAGGAACAGATAGTTTATCCTTTTCTCTAAAAACTCCCAAGTTTTATGCTTGGACATCAGAGAACTATTTACTTGGCTTTTTACTCCCACTTGCACTGCTTTCACTGAGTTGTTTTGATATCAGGGCCATAGTCTTTCACTGAAGAATGGCACAATAAAGACTGAACTTGCTAATGAGAAGTTGTTAGAGATAACAGAGTCTTCTGTATCAATCAGTGTTCAATATGTCAAGCATAATATGAGAAGTATGTTTTAGAACCAATGTTCCTCATACAAAAGTGTTACTTTCTCTTCAAGAATGAAAGTCAGGTAACTGAATGTTTTACTTTTTGCTTTGGCAGTCAAGAAACTTAGAACCAGATTCAGAGTTAATCCAAGACTCCTGTGCTATGTATTTCATTTTATCCCCGAACTTAACCTAATCTGAGTTATATTCTCCCTGGTCGTTTTTTGTTTTTTTAAGTTGTCTTATTATTTATGGAACATGGCAGGGGTGTATATAAACAAGTAAGCAGATATATGAGACAGTAGATTGGAATTCTAGTGCCTCCTCAAATCAGTAGTTGCATGACTTTGGACAAGTAGAGCAACCGCTCTGAGGTTTTTTGTTTTTTGTTTTTTAATTTTATTTGTTTGTTTGTTTGTTTGTTTGTTTTTAAGTAGGCTTCATGCCCAGTGCAAAGCCCAACACAGGGTTTGAACTCACGACTGTGCGATCAAAACCTGTGCTGAGGTCAAGAGTCAGTCGCTTAACAGACTAAGCGACCCAGGCGCCCCCTGAGGTTCAATTTTAAATATTTTAACTGCAGAACCCTCGTTTCAAGGGAGATAACTTGGAAGCCCATATATGAACCAAATAATAGCAGAATGGCTGTGTTCAGGCCAATGTCATAGTTACAGGCAAACTAATCCTATATTTTAAAAATTTTTTAAATTTGTACTTTACAGTATAGTTAACATAGAGTGTTATATTAGTTTCAAGGTGTACAGTACAGTGATCCCAGAATTCTATATATTACTCAGTGCTCATCAAGATAACTGTACTCCTTTTTTTTCCCGTTGTTTGCTTGTTTTGTTTCTGAAATTCCACATATGAGTAAAATCGTATGGTATTTGTCTTTGTCCGACTGACTTCTTTTGCTTATTAGCATTATACTCTTTACATCCATCCATGTTGTTGCAAATGGCAAGATTTCATTCTTTTCAATGGCTGAATAATATTCCATTGTGTATATGTACCACATCTTCTTTATCCATTCATCTATCAATAGACACTTGGGCTGCTTCCATAATTTGCCTATTTTAAATAATGCTGGTATAAACATAAGAGTGCATGTATCATTTTGAATTAGTTTTTTCCTATTTGGGGGGCAAATACCCAGTACTGTGATTATTGGATCATACAGTAGTTCTATTTTTAATTTTTTGAGGGACCCCCATACTCTTTTCCACAGTGGCCACACAAGTTTGCATTCCCACCAAGAGTGCATGAGGGTTCCCTTTTCTCCACATCCTTGTCAACACTTGTTGTTTCTTGTCTTTTTGATTTTAGCTATGCTGACAGGTGTGAGGTGATATCTCACTGTGGTTTTGATTTGTATTTTCCTGATGATGAGTGATGTTGAACATCTTTTCATGTGTCTGTTGGCCATCTGTATGTCTTCTTTGGAGAAATGTCTGTTCATATCTTCTGCCTATTTTTTAAAGGCATTATTTGTTTGTTTTTTTGGTGTTGAGTTGTATCAGTTCTTTATATATTTTAGATTCTAACCTTTTATTAGATATGGCACTTGCAAATATCTTCTCCTATTAAGTAGGCTGCCTTTTAGTTTTATTAATTATTTTCATTGCTGTGCAGAAGTTTTTTATTTTGATGTTGTCCCCAGTAGTTTATTTTTGTTTTTGCTTCCCTTGCTACAGGAGACATATCTAGAATTAATTCTAATTTTTTATCTAGATAATGTTAGAGCTACTTCTTGGAACAAAAAGTCACAGTCTGTTTTTCCTTCACTACAGACAGTTTTCATATTTTGTAGTGGGTCTCTTTTTTGCCATCTTCATGAAGATTTTTAGTTTCTCTATGCTGGATAGGGTCTTAAGGATAATGAATGGATCTTTCATTATTATAGACCAGTGGTTTTCATACTTCTAACATACGTCAAAATCACCCGGAGGGCTTGTGAAAACAAATTGCTATGTTTCACCCACAGTTTCTGATTCATTAGGTCTGGGGTGGGACCTAAATTTTTCATTTTTACCAAGTTACCAGTGATACTATAGCTGCTGATTCAGGAATTACACTTTTAGAACCACTGTCCTAATATCAGTAATAAAAATACATGTTAGTCATTCTTATCTTAAAAATTATATCAAATCATATAACTTACTAATAGCCAGAAGACAATGTCTAAGTAATATATGGTCTGAAAAATAATATTTCATTTAACATGCAAACTTTCAGTGTCATACGGTTTTCATAGCTAGTGTCTCAAGAGTTATCTGTACCTTTTTGCCTCCTTGTGCTACTACTGTGAGTGGTTGGATATTAATCAGGTAGCGATCAGGGTTGGCTTCAGCAATAAAGAAGTTATTCAAGTCTGAAAGTAATCCTTTTCCTTTTGATGTGCTCACAGCACCTAAAAAGAAAATGTCAAGGTCCATATAAGTGCATTTATTGACTATTTAGCTCTTGCCTGTGTTTAAAGTGCACTTTTGACATGTACATGTGTATTATTTATTGCTTCTAAAAATATTATGAAAGAAATGAATTATGGAAATAAGCTAAATATCCCTAACCAGATAGATGGATAAACACATTTTGAGATGTGTTTGGAATGGAATATTTCTCAGCCATAAAAAGGAATAAATATACAACATACTACAACATGAATGAACTTGAGAAGTTTTATGCTAAGTGAAAGAAGCCAGACATAAAAGATCATATAATGCATGATTCCATTTATTTGAAATACCCATAATAGGTAAATTCATAGAAACAAAAAACAGATTAGTGTTGCCAATGGCTAGGAGCAAATTTTTAATGAGTAGAGGGTTTCTTTTTTGGCGTGATGAAAATGTTTTGAAACTAGAGGTGATGGTTGTACAACATTCTTAATGTACTAAATTACACTGTATTCTTCACTTTAAAATGGTTAATTTTATGTTCTATGAATTTCACCTCAATTAACAGTTAATTTTAAACCTGTGTTCTACTTTTGTTAATGCCTCCTTCATTTATTTTTTCAAGTAAGCTCTTTACCCAATGTGGGGCTCAAACTCACAACCCCAAGATCAATAAATAGTTATATATTCTATCAACTGAGACAGCCAGGCATCCCTGAATTCTATTATTTTTGAGATGGAGGGCCTCTGAATATTATCCACCCAATCTTTTGTCTATTTTTTGTAAATGAAAAAACCAAAGCTCATCAAGATTAAATATATTTCTCAAATGTTTGAAAGTAGCCTGTCTAAAACCTAGACCAGAATTTCTAGTCCAGTTGCTTCTTTAACTATCACATGCTACTCTATTATCTGTTACTATTTTTTATATTTTAAGGGGACATACTACTCCAGTTTTTACTTCTACGTAAAAATAAAGACAAAAAAAAAAACGTAGCTCATTTGTGCCACTCGCTTTTTTAAAATGTGGGAATAGCAGTGTTTATTTCAGTAATTTGCCAAAAAGTAGGCCAAAGTTTGAATTAGAAGAGCACTTCTCTCTGTAATACCTTGACAATTAAAGAAGCCACCATATATTTTAATTGTAGTCTACAGTTGCCTGTTTTGTAAACCTCAAACTTCTATCATGATTATGATTTTTTTAAAAGCAATCTCTGTGCTCATTGTGGGACTTAAACTCACAACCCCAAGATCAAGAGTCACTTGCTCTACTACCTGAGCCAGCCAGGCACCCCAATTATGATTTGTTTTTAAAAATTCAAAACTTGTCATTGCAAACATTTGTTAGCTTGATTAACACATTCCACCACTTCCTCTACTAGGGAGAAGCACTGAAGGGGATTGAGGGGTAGGGATGGGAAGCAACAACAACTAAAATAAGATAAAACAGTATCCTATGGAAATTGGATGTGATACTCAAATGTAAGTGAATTGTGTTGTCTTGGTGCTAGCTAGAAAATAGTCAGATGTTCTCATTTCAAGATAGGACGTTAGGAAATGCAATTATAGTTTCATTCTCTCTCTAAACCCACCTTCAATTTCTTCATGCTCTGTATTATTAAGAGGAAGCTAACTCTCATTACTGCCCTACATTGGATTTCCTGTCAATGTTCTCTTTAACATTCTTTTTATCTGAGTAGTTGTTTTCATTTCCACTTAGTAGTGTATATTTCTTTTTTTTCCTTTAGTTTAGGAGTAAGCAAAGTATGTCTCTTGGGCTGGATTTTGCCCACTGCCTATTCTTGTGAATAAAGTTTTATTCAAATACAGCCATGCTCATTCTTTTAGGTATTGTCTATAACTGCATTAGTGCTACAACAGCAGAGTTTAACAGTTGCAATAGAAATCATCCGACCCACAAACCTAAAATATTTTCTTTTGGGCCTTCAACAGAAAACACTTGCAAACCTTGCTTTTGTTGACCAAGTGGAAGGTAAAGAACAGATTCTAGTGAGTGAATAAATATCACCAGCAAATGAAAGTATATAGGAAAGTATAGAATTTCTACTTAGGCTAGCTGGAAGACCTATGTAGTCAGATATTATATATCCATAATATATGTAATACCTCTATATTAATCATCAGAGGTAATATAGGAAAGATAGATTACTTTAGAGGATTTTTAATGCCATGTCAAGAGCTTAAATGTCTTGTTAGGAAATGAGCCATTGGAGCCAAGGTCTTGGAGCAAAGAAAGGAAACTGTTCCAGTAGTGTTTACAAAGTAATGAGGGCATATTAATGGGAAATTCATACTAATGTTGTATTAATGAGAAAGATGGCAGAGTTGGAAGAGTTACTAAAGAGTTAAAAATTGATAGGGCATTAAACATTGGATTTGGGGACAAAGATAATAATTCTTAAATTTACACTTTATTGAGCATAAAAATGAAAAATTATTTACACATATTTGGAAGGTGAAGAGCTAATTTTTATAGAAGGGTTAGGTTAGGACAGAGGGATTATAACATTACATAGGATAGAAAACAAATGAAAATTGATGACTAGGTATCGCCATTACCAAAGTTATTGGGGCATCCCAGCCACAGGCAAGTTTTCATTGGCTGTGTTGTACTTTCAGGATATCCCACTGCCATCATCTAGTCAGGGGCCATCTCCGTAAAATCCTCTTAGCTCTGCTCCCCAGAATGCCACCTGTACTCAGATTTACTTCTATTGTCTCATGCATAGTAAACTATTTCCATTTTCTAAATACTCTGAATCATACCCAAGAAGGACTTTAGCTCATTCAAGTAAAAATGTTTATCACAGTATTTTCTTCAACTAGAGCCATAGTTCCCAAGCTGTACACTGAGATACCCTAGGGTACTGCAGCAAATTCACAAAAGAGTTCTGTACTATATTTATCTCAGAGTAATGCACAGTTTCAACATTAGATAGCGATACATTCCTTTGGGATGGTATCCTATCTTTGGGATTGGTTACCATGATTAAAAAACAGCAAGTACCTCCTGAAAATCAGTGCAGAACAGGAAATGAGGGTTACACTATTCAATTCAAATCCAAGGCTTAAAGAGTTGTGCAATGCCCATAAGCAGCATATCATATCCCATTAATAAGTCTTACGGTTTTTTTGAAGTAAAAAGTATTTTTTAAATTTATATGTATGATTTTCTTAAGCCAGCTATTAAGTTGTTTCTTCTCAGTACTTATTAGGTTATTTGGACCTGTTAAAAAAAAACAAACAAAAAACCCAAAATAAATAAAACTAGAAACTAGAACTGTTAGGTATGTCTTAGAGCACCATAGGGAAAAAAAAAATCACTTATAACTTAAGGGTGCTGGGAGCTGAGGAAGTTTCAGATCCTCTGAACTAGAGAGTTGTCCAACTCTAAAATGAATATAATCTTCTCTTAGGATATGAAAACGCAGCTGTCCTTTTTCCTTTTCTTTTTTTCAAAATAGCATCTCAGTTACATGGGAATCTAGGTAGAGTCTCAGTAAAAATTTAATCACATATTTTTAAATTATTTGTACACCATACACACTGCTTTGTACTGGAGCCAATATTTTAATTAATTTTTTTTCAACGTTTTTATTTTATTTTTGGGACAGACAGAGACAGAGCATGAACGGGGGAGGGGCAGAGAGAGAGGGAGACACAGAATCGGAAACAGGCTGGAGCCAATATTTTAAAGTATACTTGCATTAAGGTTACAGTCAGGCAAGGGAGGCTAGGCAAATGTAAGTTGTTTAAAGATAAACAAAATAAAATTGTCTTATTTATTGCATAATATTACATATTATGGACGTTCAAAGAGGAATGAGTACATCTGTTGTTGAACAAAGACTTTGTGGGATGAAATTTAGATTTACACAGACCTTGATGAAGGAGTAAAATTCAAACAGGTAGAGGTAGTGGATATTTCAGATAGAGGGAACAACATAAAGATTCAGAAGACTTATTTCAGGAGAAGGAAATCATTCTGTATGATTGAAGCAAGGACATATGTTGTGGAGTAATAGAGGTTACAGCTGGTTTACTGTGTAAGTTGGAGTATTTTGTGGAGAGTTTTGAATGCTGGGGTGTGAGGCATTTGGATTTAATTTGCTAGGAAAAGAAGAGTGATTAGGGTGATTAGTCTGTCAGCAGGATATAGGATGATTAAATCAAGGAAAGAGAGGAGGCAGACAGAGCTTTTGGAAAGGCAGTGATGGATTTTGTTTTATGTATTTGTATTTCAAAGGAAATACCAAACTATATAAGGATGTTTAAGAGCATACTTCTTGTTCAGCATTGTAACTAACAGCTATAAGGTAGAATTCACCATTCGTGCAAAAACAAAATAAAACTTTCTAATGTTCTTCATAGTACTACAGAAATAATAATAATAAAATGGAAATATATGTGAAACACATACAACATGCCGAACATTGTATTAAACATTCATTTAATTCTTACAACGACCTTGATAGGTATTACTATTCCCATTTTTCAGATGAGAACAGTGAGGCCTCAGGAAGTTGGATAACCCCAAATCACAGTTAAATAATAGTCTGATGGACAAAACTGTTAAAAATAAGTATACTGTTGGGGTGTCTGGCCAGCCTAGTCTGTAGAGCACGCAACTCTTGTTGATCTCAGGATCGTGAGTTCAAGCCCCATGTTGAGTGTAGAGTTAGTATACTGGTTTGTTTAAACTCGCTCGTGCTGAGAATTGCGTGGATCCTGTCAAATTATTTTCATTTGGCTTAGACATGGCTCCTCTCTTATTATTTTATTTTTCATATCATTCCTTATCCCTAATCCCATTCCTCTTCTCACCATGGGAACTCTAACGTGTTTGATATGAACTTTATATCCTTGAAAATGTATCATTTTTTAGATGCATGTTTACAATATACACAATATATAAAAGTATGAACTATATAGCTTGTTCAATCTGATGTATATATTTCTAGTTTATTGCTTTTAATCTCTATATAATAGCATGCATTTACCACATTTTCCTTATCTTTTCCCCTAGAAATGGACTTGCAGGATGCCTAACACTGCCTTTCACTTTCAGCAAAGCTGTGATTAATATCCTATGTATGTCCCCCTAAAACCTATCTTCTTTCCACTATGTCTTGCTGCCTCCTATTACATGCTTTTTCAGGGGATTATTTCAGATAGAAGAAAAGCTAACTTCTAGGCTCATGGAATAGTTAAGATTGCAGGTATTCTTAATCCCTAAAAAGATTAAAATATATGTGGAATGAGTGATCTCATTGATGCTTCCAAAAGGAACCACATAGGCAGGAAGACCTAGGTAAATTATTTTGTTCCTTTGAAGCATTACATTGTCAGTGCTAACAAGTATTTGCTAGTGTATTTGTTCTGGCTTTTTCTTTTACTGATTCCACTGCTGTCATTGGTAGGAAGTAGCATACGTCATAACTTTGTAATTGTAAACAATTTACACATTGTCTTAATGGTTGTCAAAGTCAACATTTTCCTTAAAAGCACATAGGAACTGTGCTTTGTCATAATTCATATTTGATCTTCCCACCCCTATAAGGAGATACATTTTACACTCTGGGAGATTGATAAAACATGTAGATCCTTTGAAGAAGAAGAAAACATACTATATGGTTGGGGTGTGTGTGTGTGTACACTTTTTTTTTTTTTTTTTTACTTCTCATTTATTCATTCTTTCAACCTCATTCTCTGACAAGTGTTACTATGGCACCTCCATCCTGCTATGGAAAACAGACTAAATATGTTGTTTAGAACAGACAACAATTATATGTCTTGAGAAACAGCATCTGGACTCTGAGCCCTCTCTTATCATTGGTAGTCTAGGTTGGGGGCACTCTTTTGGTTGTCTAAATATTTTTCTGTTACCACACATCCTTTTTACTTTCTCTTTTGCTGTTATGAATAGTGATTTATATTTACCAAAGTCACTAATCTCATATTTAGTTTTTTTTTTTCCTTTTTCCAGCCATCTACTTGAAGAAATAAAATGGACTTACTTCTAGCTATTTATCTGCTCTCATTCTTATTTATTGAATTAAGCTTCTCACCATCTATAAACAACTCTTGTTGGTGCAGCAATTTACTTCAAATGACAAAATACTTTGTCTTTTAAGTAGTTTTTATCAGAAGAGAATTGAACAGCATCACCAAAATTTGAAAAATAAAAAAGTATTAAAATTATCCATAATTTTTTCTGCTCACATTTAACCATTTTTACTGTGGGTGTATTCTCTTCTAGTTTTGTCCTTTTGATTTAGTGTAGTTTATAACCATATTTTGTACACACTATTTGTATGTCTTATGTTTCATTTAACATTTATCTGATGTAAACATTTTCCACTTTTCTACTTAGTTTTCATAATCATAATTTTAAAATTTTTTCATATTATTCTCTGGAGGAGCATTGTCCAATGGAAATAGAACAAGTCACATATAGGTGAAAATTTTCTAGGAGCAAATTGAAAATATAGAAACAGGTAAAAATAACATTAATAATGTATTTTATTTAACTTAACATATCTAAATTATCTTTCATTTCAACATGCAATTATATAAAATTATTATATTTTTGACATTCTTTTGTTCATGCTAAGCCTTTGAAATTGTTGTCTATCTTAAATTTACAGCAATCAATTCAGTCACTAAATTGTCAATAATCAAAATGAAATGTAGCCCTACCAAAACAATAAAATTGTTTAGCAGAAAAATATTTTCCACTGCTTCTATTTCTAAACTTCAATATATTAAATTAAAATTTAATTTCCACAGTTGGACTAGCCACATTGCATATGGTCATTAGCCACATGTGGCTTCTTACATTTAAATTAAAATTGAATAAAATTTGAAATTCAGGTCTCCAATTTTACTAGCCACATTTTTTTCTGAGCTAGCCACATTCTAAATGATCAACAGCCAGGTTTAACATAGGTATATATGCCAATTCTTTCTTGGCTATTTGTTCCTCTATCATTAAGCATTTACATTATTTCCAGGTTTTCAGTAAAATAAATAGTATGCTGATATATTCATAAATGTGTATTTTCCCATATTTTGGATTATTTCCATAATGTAGACTCTCATAAATAAAATTATTGGGTCAAAAATATGAATTTGTTTATGGTTCCTCATGTGTATTCAAATTATTTTCTGAAAAACAGTGTCAGTTGTCCTCCCACCAGCAGTATTAGTATATTAATTTCACCAACCTTTCTTCATCATTGAAGAACCTTTTCTCACCATGTTATTTCTTTAATTGCTAGCGAGGAATACTTGTCTATGTATTTATTTACTAGCATATTTATTTTAATGGAATGCTTTTTGATGTTCTTGGATCATATTTATTGGTGTCCTAATGTTTGTTTAATTTTTAATCTATTTTTAAACTTCTTTATAGACTAAAGATATTAACTCTTTGTTATATTTACTGTAGACATTTTTCCTGGTCTTTTGTCTGATTTTTTTTTAACCCCTCCAAGGATTGGAAGAGAATCAACTGAAAGTCTTAATTTTCTCTAGCAAATCTTTAGATAATCTTCTCTCTTTAGGCTCAAAAGTCGTTCCCACTCCAGAAGTTTAATATTTACTTCTGTTTTATTGTAGATTGTCTATGTTTTTTAAGAAAGTAAAAGAAAACTCTTTGATCAAACTAGAATTTATATAGTTCTGTATTTGCAAGAAAGGAAACTAAATTACATGTTTTTAACCTTTAGTCAAAATCCAGTGTTTACTCATTATTTATAGATCAAACTCTGACCTACATCTACTACTACTACTACTACTACTACTACTACTACTGTGTTTGAAATTTTATGCATATATATATGTAGATAGGTTCGAATAGATTGTTTTGAGTGTTTCAAAATAATATGATCTATTTCTGCCCTGTTCTATTCTAATTAGAGTATTATTCTAAACAAAGGGTCTTTTTTCTCCCTGTATTCACAATTGATAATTATAAGGCATGGTTACTCTGTGTAACTTTAGTCCATTTTTAATCAATATTTTTGTATTTCCAAGAGTTACACATCCTTAAATTTTACAATGTACATGCATACGTGCACACACACACACATCTATTCCTCAGGTAATTGTTAATGGAAATAATAAAAATAAATTTGTACACTTAGGTAAGGACAATTAAAAAGAACCCCAAATGATTGTCCTGAATTAAGGTATGTACTGGCAAAGAGCAAGAGGACCAATTCCTTTCCTTATCTTTTGGTATATTAAACAGTTTAATTTCTTACGTTCTGTTTTGTAGTAGTTAAACTACACAGAGAAATTCTTAGAGTAGTTGGATGACAAATTTATGTACAAATGATTCTTGAAGAATGCAGGAGCTGGGGGGTGTCAACCCCCGATAAGTCAAAAATTGGTGTATAATTTTTGACTCACCTAAAACTTAAGAACTAATAGTAGTTAACTACTGTTGACTAGAAGCCTTACTTATAACATAAACAGTCTATTAATATACATTACAATAAAGTAAGCTAGAGAAAAGAAAATGCATTAAGAAAATTATACTGGGCACTTGGGGGGCTCAGAACATCTGACTCTTGACTTTGGTTCGGGTCATGATGTCACGGTTTGTGAGTTTGAGCCCCGATTCAGGCTCTGTGTTGACAGCATGGAGCCTGCTTGGGATTCCCCCTCTCTCCCTCTGTCTCTCCCCCTCCTCTGCTGGCTGGCTCTCTCTCTCTCTCTCTCTCTCTCTCTCTCTCTCCCTCTCAAAATAAATAAATAAACTTAAAAAAAAAAGAAAATTATAAGGAAGAGAAACTACATTTATAGGACTATACTGTATTTATCAAAAACATCCACGTGTTAGTGGACCCACACTGTTCAGTCACACGTATTTGAGATTTCTAAGCATTAAGTTTGGCTATGCTAAAATGATTCTTTGGCTCCACCTTTGTCTTTTGCCATCCCTCTCACTCCTGCCTGTTTGTTCTGTTTTCTTTTCCATTTTAATGGATAAAATCGTCTTGCTTCACTCTCAATACTGATTAATATTATCAGATTTCTTAAGTGTTAGAATCTGCTTTGCTTTTGGTTGCTCACAGGGACAAAGAGTAATAGGATTAACTGTTGTATAAACTGAAATCCCTAATTAGAAAAATCATAAGATTTTATTGATTATACAGAGTATTTTTCTAAACTCTAGCCATATAAACTATTGGCCTGTTTTTATTACAAATCTGACACCTGAAAAAAATTTTTTTATAATGGCACTGTTTTTATATTTGGTGATAATACAGTCTAGAACATATGGCCTAGCAAAGGATATAAATCAAGGAAGAAAAATTATGGTTGGCATCAGTTTTAAGTCTTTGCACTATAACAGAACACAAATCCTAAATTGTTTAAATACTAAATATTTACTTAAAGTAAAACAAGAGACTATTCAAAAATGGAATTAATTTAAATTGTGAATTTTCCTCACTTACAAAATGATAGTTTTTTGTATATTCTTTATAAAATTAACAAAATGTAAGTTATATTGTCCACATCACAATAATCTTGTGTTGCATTTTAAAGTAAAACACACATACAACATACACACTTTTGGAATGAGGCCAAATTTAGACTCCAGGGACATACTGTTCAGTACCTTAAATTACAATCAGATGTATTTTAGCACAGATCAAATTTTCAGTCTGAAGTTGGTGAGAAGCCTAATTATTTGACCAGGTTACTATTTGTGTAGACCATTCTATGGCTGTCTGTGGTTAATCCACAGCTGGCAGAATGCTAGCTCTGGGAGGTTTTTATTTCATGCTGGAACAGTTTGGGGAGAAATGGGAGGGGGGTTAGCTTTAAACATTCCTCATTAAATGAAAGACTAAAAAGCAAGTACATACATATTACTATGGAGACAAGATGCTATATAAACTGTTCATTTTAATTCTCCAAGTGACAAAAATAGCAAAGGAAACAGCTTGGATGTTCATAGATTGCAAGTGACATGGTGGTTGGTTCAAAAAGTAAAGTGAAAACATTCAAAAAACAATGTTACCTAAGACTAAGATTTGTTATCTTTTAGAATAGTTGAATATTGGTAAAGAATTAATGAAATGGGATTTTTAAATAATATAAAAATATGTTATAATAGGGAAACATTTTTATTAGAATTTCATTAGCAATACTTTAATAACAGACAATTATACTATAAAATTCTCTCAATACCTCTGAGTTTATCAGGGCAATAAACCCTTCAAATTCAAGTATACATGACTCCTGCCTCAAAATTAATTTTTTAATATTCTTTTAAAATTCTAATTTTTAAGTAATAGAAAAGAGTTTTTTTCTTTTTAAAGTATTTAAAGTTTGCATGATGGGAATGGTTAGTCCTTCAGTTGTAGTTGAGTATTTCAGTAGCCTTTTTGTAAGTTTGCACGATGGAAATGGTTAGTCCTTCAGTTGTAGTTGAGTATTTCAGTAGTCTTTTTGTAATTTTAAAAGAAGTTTCCATTACATTTTCAAGGTTATTTCTTCCATTTACAAGCTAGCTCTTCTTTCCTTCTTGTTCCCATTGCCCTTACTTCCTCTGGTTTCTTGTTCCTTCTAATCATCCTCCCTATCTTGCTTCTTCATTCTTCTGTTTCTCCCATAGATCCTTCTTGTTGAAGAGCAAAAATGCTCAAACTTTCCCTATTCTTAAGAGCAACTCTTCCAGTCTTCTTCCCCCCACTAAAATGTCTTTCTGCTCTTTTCTTTTCTATTACCTATTCAAACTAGGGATATTATCTCTGGTCCTTTGAATCTAAGTACCATCAAATATAAGCTGTCCTGGGGGACATTAATTTTGCTTACCTATTTTGCCTGTGTTTCAGATGATTCTATTATTTTTCATTGATAAACCTTCCAAAATAATTTATAGCCTTAACCCCTGCTTTCTTATCATTCTTTCTTTAATAGCTTTTTTTTTTTTTTTAACCTTTACACCATAAGCACTTAATCATCAAATCCAGTGACTTTTGCTCATACTTTCTTTCTCTACCCACTGATAGCTTTGGCTACCTTAAAGTATCTTCTTGAAATTTTCCTTGTTGGATTTCTCTGTCATCACTTCTGCTGACCTCATTTGCCTTCCTCTTGTTCTCTCCTTTACAATTTTCTGTTTGTCTTAACTGTTGCTGTCCAGATTAACTTTCCTTTAAATTTTTGTACAGGCTTGTTATTCCTTTCTTTCAAGGAAAACATCATTACCCATCATCTGTCCCCATGCCATCTAATAGACTCCTGACCTGCCACTGAAGGCCTTTTGTGTTCTTAACTCAGCTGGCCTTTCCGACTTTATCTTCTGTTGCTTTTTGTGTATTCCTTCACTCACTTGTGCATCATTCAAACCAATTTCCTGTGTAAGCATCCATGTCTGTGCTTATACTTTCTTTTATGTAGAAAGCATGACTATATTTTTTAATTAAAATATTTTTCTGTTATTACTGAATTATTTTCTCATTACTTGAAAATTCTAATTCAGAATCTTCCTAAAAAAAAAAACCCTGTAGGTGTTTCATAAGCTAACAAGCTATGATCTTAGGAAACTAATTTTATTTTTTAATAAATATAATGTCACTTATAAGAATCCAAACTGTTTCTAAGAAGCTACAAGGATCCAATCTGCCTTCATTACTATTTTTCTATTTTAAATGTAATTATTATATTGAATAAGGGCTTTGAAATATTTTTTTCTTATGTGGATTCCCAGGATTCTTTCCATATTTAGTATACAAATCTAGTATGAAATAAGTTATGTGTTATACTCTGACATAATGGCACATATTAAGCATATTGTACTCATATGATAGTTTTTTTTCTTCTAATCAGATGTTGCTGTTTTCTGCCTTGCATTTTATAACTGCAGTTTAAAGTTTGTATTATGTAGACTTTTGCATTTTTTATAGATTTCTATTATTCTGACTGAGAATGACTCTGGAGATGACATTTTTAATTTCCCCTCCTTTTTTTCTTTATCCAGGGCTTTTTTCTTACAGTTTCCCCAGAGTCGGTATTAAAAGTGGCTAACCACGCTTCTGAAAACAACAGAATTTTTACTTTGAATCTGTCTGCACCATTTATTAGTCAGTTCTACAAGGAATCATTGATGAAAGTTATGCCTTATGTTGACATACTTTTTGGAAATGAGACGGTGAGTTACTTTTTAAAAAAAAGAAGTACCTGGTGGTTTTTCGGGGTTTTTGTGTGGGTGGTTTTTTTCTCTTTTTTTTCTCTTTTTGGTTTGTGTATAAGTTTAGAAATATATCAATAAAAACTGAAATATTTGCATAAATAGAATTGAAAATTGCACAACAAAATGTCTTGAGTTTGTAATTCAGGATTTTTAGTATTTCCTCTGGTATATATTAATTTCTATCATAATAAAAAATTGTCTCAATGGGTTAGATTATTGAGGTTTATAATTTACATATAGTAAAATTAAATTTTACTGTACATTTGTATGAGCTTTTGAAAATTCATGCCTGACATGTAGCCATGACCACAATCCAGATAAAAATCATTTTCATCACTCCTTTCGGTCATCAACTTACTTGTTTCTGACCAGTAAAATAATGTTTTCCTCTGAAATTTTCATGGATTAAGGTAAGGGGCATTTGGCCTAAAATTAATATTTTATGAATTTAAGTATTTATTCAAAGTGTGAGTCTATTTAATAGATTATGAGTAAATGTTGGTATAATTTGTATTAAATTTTTTATTAATAATATTATTTTTGCTAATATTTGTATGTTGTATTTGAAGGTGATAAAATGGGGTTTAATTTAAACTGTTACAGCTCTTTTGTTTACTAAAATTATACTTTCTTTCATTCTAAATTAGTAGAAAATAGGTTTTTTTGCTCATTTAGTACCTACAGATTTTGTTTAACCTGTAGACTTTAAACATCCATAAAACAGGGGGGAAAAAAGAGACAGAGAGAGAGAGACCTTCAGTATATCTTCTTGTGACCTGGGCAGTATCACTTAACTTTCATGAACCTCAGGTTTTTATGTGTAAAGTGAACATGTTGTACTAACTAGTCCATTTGGATTTGAATTCTATAGTTGTAATGTAGTTTGATTATATTCACTGATTTTGTACCTAAATAAGATAACTGTTGTCTGTGTAGAATAAAATAAATTTGATGTGGAAATAATTTATGAGATCCCCTTAGTGGTTTACAGAAAATAATATGGTGTGAATATCTTCAAAGACACTTTGAAGGGAACTACTACATTCTTGATGATTCACAAACTGATATAATGGCAAGAAATAGTGGTAATAGCCTTGAACTGTGTATCTGCTAGAAGTTTCACTTGGTTAAAATCTACATTTCACATTTCCTTTATGGCTGATTTTATTTTCTGAAGGATTAAAGGAAGTAATTAGGAAAAGTGTTAATCTGGCCTTTTAAATTAACATGGAAGAATTGGTCATCAGTATGGTTGAGAATCCTTGGGAGAAATTGATATTTGAACTCAGAGTTCTTTGTAGTCAGAAAAGATGAGACTGGCAATATTTAAATATATGCTCTGTATTTTAAGAAGAAAAATTTCTTAAACTTTTTAAAAAAATAAATATCATTGCAAAGAATGAGATTTTAGAATCAAAGACAACCTGAGATGATTGAATACATCAAAAATTCAGTTCTGATTTTGTAATATCAAATGACCATAATTAGGAAGAAAATGGGGAGGAGCCTTAAAAACAAACATTGCAGAGCACAGAAAATTCTTTAATAAGAGCTCACATTTGTTAAACACGTGTAAAAAAGATGGAAAGCATTTATAGACCCAGAGAACAATGCCAAACGTTTGGCATAGACATAGAAGAATAGAAAAGAACAGAGGCCCAAGATTATTAGGTTTGCAGAAAATGCTGATGATATCAAAATGGCCTTCACTTAAAAAAAGAAAAGTCTCCAAATGCACAGCAAGAACAAGACAAAATAATTGGACTTCATCAAAATTAAAAACTTTTGTGCATCAAAGGACAGTATCAAGAAAGTGAAGCCTAAAGCCAGCAAAAGGAAGGAAATAATAAAGATTAGAGCAGAAATAAATGATACAGAAACTAAAAAAAAATAATAATAGAACAGATCAACGATCTGGTTCTTTGAAAAAATAACTAAAATTGATAAACCTCTAGCCAGACTTATCAAAAAGAAAATAAAAAGGACCCAAATAAATAAAATCACAGATGACAGAGGAGAAATAACAACCAATACCACAGAAATACAAACAACTAGAGTATGATGAAAAACTGTATGCCTATAATAATTGGACAACCTGCAAGAAATGGATAAATTCCTGGAAATGTATAAACTACCAAAACTGAAACAGGAAGAAAGAGAAAACTTGAACAGACCAGTAACCAGCAAAGAAATTGCATCAGTAATAAAAATAAATAAATAAATAAATAAATAAATAAATAAATAAATAAGTAACCAAAAAACAAAAATCCAGGGCCAGATGGCTTCACAGGCAAATTCCACCAAATACTTAAAGAGGAGTTAATACCTATTCTTCTCAAACTATTCTAAAAAATGGAAAAGGAAAGACGACTTCCAAATTCATTCTATGAGGCCACTTTGAACTGCTGAATCACTATAATGTACACGTGAAACTAATATTATATTACACTGTATGTTAACTAACTGGAATTTAAATAAAAACTTGAAAAAAATTTTAACAAACTGAAAGCCCATGGAATGAGAGGAAATATTTGCAATGATATATCTGGTAAGGGATTAACATCCAGAATATATATCTCAACAACAAGAAAACAACTCAATTCATAAATTGTCAAAGGACTTAAATAAACACTTCTCCAGAGAAGATATACACATGGCTAATTAAGCACATGAAAAGATACTCACCATCACTAGTCATTAGAGAAAACCAAAATGGGATACCACTTGATACACATTAGGATGGTTATTTTCAAATATATGGAGAGGAAAAAAATATTGCCAAGGAGGTGGAGAAAATGGAACCCTTTTGCATTACTGAATGGAATGTAAAATGCTGCTGCTGCTGCTGCTGCTGCTGCTGCTGCTGCTGCAGAAAACAATTGGGTGGTTCCTCAAAATGTTAAACATAGAATTACTACCATATGATCCAGCAGTTCCACCGATAGGTATATACCCAGAAGTCCTAAAAGCACGGATTCAAGTACTTGTATGTCAATATTTATGGCAGTGTTATTCTCAATAGCCAAAAGTTGGAAACAAACAGAAAGTCCCTCAACAAATGAATAGATAAAATTTGGTATATACATAAAATGGAATACTATTCAGCCTTAAAAAGAAATGAAACTCTGATACGTGATACAACATGAATAGATCTTGAAAATGTTATGTCAAGGGAAATAAGCCATACACAGACAACTGGATTTTCCTATAAAGACTCCACTTATATGAGGTACTTAGTCAAATTCTAGAGACAGTAGAATATTGGTTGCCAGGCACTGGAGGAAAGGAGGAATTGGGAGGGTTTTTTTTTTTAATTTTTTTAATGTTTATTTTTTAGAGAGAGAGGCAAACAGAGTGCAAGCGGGGGAGGGGCAGAGAGCAAGAGAGAGAGAGAGAGAGAGAGAGAGAGAGAGAGAGACAGAATCCAAAGCAGGCTCCAGGCTCCTAGCTGTCAGCACAGAGCCCGACGCGGGGCTTGAACTCACGAACCGTGAGATCACAACCTGAGCTGAAGTTGGACACTCAACCGACTAAGCCATCAAGGCGCCCCAAGGGAGTTATTTTTTAATGGTTGCAAAGCTTCTATGTGAAATAACAAAAAAGGTCTGGAAATGGATAAATGGTAATGGTTGCACAGCATTATGAATGTACTTAAGGTCACTGAATTGAACACTTAAAACAGAATGGTGAAATTTTATCTTACATATATTTTCCCACCTTGTTTAAATAATTAATGCAGCAACTAGTAAAGTTAGACTAGGACTTATAGACTAGTAGAGACATTATACTGTTATAATCTATATATAGTATAGATTATTAAAAGAATCATTTTTCCCTACCTAGAAGAGGAAGTTGTAAAATGACAAGCTACAAGTCGTGTCTGGATAAATTTTTACTTTTTTTTTTTTTATGTTTATTTTTGAGAGAGAGAGTGTATGCATGTGCACAGGGGAGGAGCAGAGAGAGGAAGACAGAGTATCTGCAGCAGGCTCTGCACTGACAGCAGAGAGCCTGATGCGGGGCTCAAACTCACAAACCATGAGATCACGACCTGAGCCAAAATGCTTAAGCAACTGAGCCACCGAGGAAAATAAATATTGGATATGAGGCAATTAGACATATTTGATGTTTTCTTGAACCAGTCTCAAAAAGTCTGCTGATAAATAAATAGATTTCTGGTGATACACTTCAGTGTTTACTCTGAGCTTTGCTCAGCTATCAACTATTCAGATAAAGCTGTATTTGCAGAGAATGCAAATGCAGAGAATGCAGATAATGCAATACTTTAACAAATATCAAGTAAGTTGAATGTCAAAATGAGACTTTTGAAAACTTTAATAAACTGGAGATACCAGTTGAGTGATGAAAGTTAATAAGGATAAGATTCCATATTTGATTATAAAAAACAAGTGTGGCATTGTTTGTTTTTTTCCTTTAATCTCATCTCTCATTTTTCTCCTTGCATACTTTAGTAATAAACTATCTTTAAGTTTCCAGGGGAAAAAAGGGACATTGTATTTCTATTTTTTTTTTAATGTTTATTTTTGAGAGGTGGGGGGAGGGGCAGGGGGAGAGAAAGGATCCAAAGCAGGCTCCACGCTGTCTGTGCAGAGCCTGACGCAGGGCTTGAACTCATGAACCGCAAGATCTTGATCTGAGCCAAAGTCGAAAGTTTAACTGACTGAACCATCGAGGCGCCCCAGGACAAAATGCAATGAAGTGTAAAATAGATTTCTCAGGGCATGCAAGTAGGTTTGTTTTATCTTTCTTTCTCCCTCTTAACCCAGAAACAACAATCAAATCTGTGCTTACTGTAAATTTTCAAAATGTCAACTGTTAGTGGCAATCAAAAGAATGAAATCTTGCCGTTTGCAACAATGTGGATATAACTAGAATGTATTATGCTAACCGAAATTAGTCAGAGAAAGACAAATATCATATGAGTTCACTCATATGTGAATTTAAGGTACAAAACAGGTGAACATAAGGGAAGGGAAGCAAAAATAATATAAAAACAGGGAGGGGGGACAAAACATAAGACACTCTTAAATACAGAGAACAATCTGAGGGTTGCTGGAGTGGCTGTGGGGGGATGGGCTAAATGGGTAAGGGACATTAAGGAAGACACTTGTTGGGATGAGCACTTGGTGTTATACAAAGGGGATGAATCACTGGATTCTACTCCTGAAATTATGATTGCACTATATGCTAACTAACTTGGATGTATATTAAAAAAAAAATTAAAAATAAATAAATAAGTTCTAGTTCTTGAGTAAGTAAAAAAAAAAAACGTCAACAGCAAAAACAAAACACGCTTGGCTCTCATTTTCAGAAGGTTATACACTATTAATGATGCTTTAAAGCTTTTCTGATAACTTTAATATTAAAAATTTTTAAATGCCTTGTCCACCAAGGTTCTCTCTTCACATTGATCCTTGTGAGACCAGAAATAAATGAGGTGATCCCTATGATTACTTAAGCTTACTGCTTGGAGAGAATTTCCAGGCCACTATATGACCTAGCTATTCCACTCATAGGTATTTGCCCAAGAGAAATGAAAGGATATGTTCATATAAAGAATACACAGGGGAGACTGGGTGGCTCAGTCGGTTGGACATCTGACTCAGGTCACGATGTCACGGTTTGTGACTTGGAGCCCTGCGTCAGGCTCTGTGCTGACAGCTCAAAGCCTGGAGCCTGCTTCAAATTCTATGCCTCCCTCTCTCTGTGCTCCTCTCCTACTCACACTTTGTCTGTCTGTCTGTCTGTCAAAAATAAACATTAAAAATTAAAAGAAAAAGAAGACGTACGCAAATGCTTATAGCCATTTTATCTGTAATACCCAAAGTCAGGAAACAACCCAAATGTCCATCAGCTGGTGACTGGATAAACAAATTATTATCTATCCATACTGTAAAATACTACTCACCGTTAGAGGTGAATTATTTATACATGCACCAACATGGATAAATCTCAAAATATATATGCTGAGTGAAAGAGGAGATGCCAGACAAAAGTACACTATATATGATTCAATCTAAATTAAATTCTAGAAAATTCAAAGTAATTTGTAGTGACAGAGTAGATCCATGGTTGCTAGGGATAGAAATGTACTGTGAGGCAAAGATCACAAACGGATGTGAGGAAACTGTTGGAAATAATGGATGTGTTCATTATCTTGATTGTAGTTATAGTTTCAGGACTTGATATATGTGTCAACACTTACCTAATTATTAACTTTTTGTTTGTACAGATTATTAAATGACAATTATATCTCATAAAGCTATTTTAAAAGAATGTATACTGTCAGTATACAGTATACATTTATAGAAGTATGATTCCATTTATAGAAGTTTGAAAATAGGAAAAATTAATCTAGAGTCACTCAAATAAAAGTCACTCCAAAGAACCAATGTTAAAATGAATAAATATCAACTTATTTTTTTAACTATGTATCAAATTTCTATTATTTCCATGAAAGATTTCCTTATATTTAAATAGTATTATCAAGCCAAAGGAGGAGTACTTGATAGTCCTGCATTTTAATCCTGACAGACTATTAAATATTATCATACACCACCATTAAATAATGCTTTAAAATTAAAAGTGTTTTACACAAAAACCATTTCATCTACACAATCTGCGGCTGATTTTCTAATGCATGTACGGTTTCAGCTTTACTCATAGAGATTACTCCATTTTTGTTAGGTGGCATTGGTAGTGTTACTAGGACTGTTGATCCTATTCCTCTCTTAATTAAGTTTTACTTAACTAACTTGCTTAGATAACATGCAATCCTCATTCTTTTGATAAAACTTAACAAGTAGTCTATGAAAACAAAAAAACAAAACAAAACTTAACAAGTAGTTCCAAGTAAATGAGGGAGAATTCGTGGATATTAGGCTATTCTCTGGTATACCACCTTACTTCTTTCCCCACAAACTTCTTTGTTTACCAGGACTCACTTTATTTGTTCCTAAACCTTTTTAATGCAGTTTATTTTCATCATATAATTAATTATTATATAATCTCACAAAATGAGAATGCAAATAGAATAAGAATTAGCTTAATGAATTAAAAAGTTTCTCTTGAATTAGATGTGGGCATGAAAATGATAAAATATTAAAAGAAGCAAAAGCTATAAATATCTACACTCAGGAATGGCTTGATAAATGTCTATGAGTTTTCATTCTGCTTTAAAGAACTGAAACTGAAATCATAAACTATGAATTATGGATCTGGTTCTATAAGAAAGACTCTAGAATATCAGCAGACACACACTCAAAATTTTGACCCCACTTTAAATATTAGCAAATGATATATATTTATATGTTAATAAAATGCTTAGATTTTTTTTCTTAATATAATCAATTTGCTGATTTATTAGGCAGCTACTATTCCTTTAATTTCCTCATTTTAAAGTGACAGATTTGTGTGGAAATACTAAAGGATCCTTTAAATTTTTTCTTACAGCTTAAAATTAAAAAAAAACAACTAAGGATTCATTTTCTCACACATTCTAATATTCAGTAAAACTGACCTAATTTATTCTAACCAGCAAAGTCTTTGTTCTGAAATCTAAAATAAAATGCCTACCGTATTTTAAATAGTTATTCTTTTTCATTATTCATTTCACAGACTCGACTATAGTACCTTTCAAGCTAGACTTTTCTCATTTCTCATCCCCACTATTTCTTTTCTCAGATTTGCCCAGGGAAAACAATATTCTTCTCCAAGGAATATTTGCAAATATTTGGTTGGGCAAATCCAGATTCAAAATAGAAGTGTCCACAGGAATAACATTGCTGCATTAATGTGTTAAAAACAAAGTATAATTATTAAGTGATGTAATTTACTTTTTTTCTATTTTTTCTTTCATTGTGGTAAAAAAACAACAGAAAATTTACCATTTTTAAGTGTACAATTCAATGGCATTAAATAAGCCCTCAATATTGTGCAGCCATCACCACTGTCCATTTACAGAACCTTTCCATCATCCAAACAGAAGCTGTATACACATTAAACAATAACTCTCCACATCTCTAATTACCACTATTCTATGAATTTGCCTATTCTAATTTCCTCATCTAAGTAGGATCACGAAATAGTTGTCTGTGTATGACTTATTTCGCTTAACGTAATGTTTTCAAGGTTTATCCATGTATCAGAGTTTTGTCTTTATTTAGTCATCTGTTGATGGACATTCAATTTGGTTTTGCCTTTTGACTTTTGTGAATAATGCTGCTATGAACGGGTACAAGTATCTGTTTGAATACCTGTTTTCAGGACCTTTATTCTATACCTAGAAGGGGAATTTGCTGGATTGTCTGATAACAATTTTATGTTTAACTTTTTGAGGAACCATCAAATGGTTTTCCATAGCAGCTGCACTATTTATATTCCCTCCAGCAAAACTCGGTAGTTAACAATTTCTCTATATCCTTACTAACATTTATTTCCCCTTTTTTTGACAGTAGCCATCTTTTTTTTTTTTTTAATTTTTTTTTTTTCAACGTTTATTTATTTTTGGGACAGAGAGAGACAGAGCACGAATGGGGGAGGGGCAGAGAGAGAGGGAGACACAGAATCGGAAACAGGCTCCAGGCCCTGAGCCATCAGCCCAGAGCCTGATGCGGGGCTCGAACTCACGCACCGCAAGATCGTGACCTGGCTGAAGTCGGACGCTTAACCGACTGCGCCACCCAGGCGCCCCGACAGTAGCCATCTTAATGGATGTGAAGTAGCATCTTTTTCTGATTTTGATTTGCATGGCTTACTTTTAACAGATTCAGAAATGCACAGAATCAAATTTCTGTTACCTCAAAATTTTTGGTGTCCTGTTACAGTGCATGTTGTACTTTTAAACCTCACATCTGAATTTGGCAATTTCTTCTTAGGGTAGTTTTGAAACTACTCTAGTATATAAGGCCTTTAAATATGACATTGTATTTTTAATTTGTTTCTGACATCCTCAAAGTTTAAAATACTTCCCGTCAGCAACAACCATTTGTTAGCTGGAATCACGTGTCATCAGCTCAATAAAGGACATTTTACACGCAGGTAATTATATCCATTGATGCCTGCTAATGCTAGCTGCTTTGTGGTCATTATCTAGCAATACATGACTAAAGAATTTGATTATTCTTCTTGTTTTTCATTTTTATTAAATTAAGAAGTTTTTTTGAGTAGTGTCATTTTGCAAATGGTTATTAGGAGTAATACCTTTCAAGGCTCCATAATCACTAGATAATTAACCTGCCAGGATTAAGTACACTCAACTTTGCCTCAGGATGCTTAACTCTCAAATAAGGTCAGTTATCTCATGATAATAACTGCTTTGTCAATAATTAACACTTAATTCCACAGTAAAACGTCACATCACCCATAGAATGCACTTTAAGATAGTTTAAATAATAAAATACAGCTTGAAAATTGGGCAGAAGATTTCAGTTTAATTATTTCAGACAGATTAAGGATGATAATGTTTTAGATAAAACTCCCTCACATACCTAGTGTTTTGAATCTCACAGATGATTTCTATTTAAAGGTTATTTGCTACCTGTTTCATCATTTTGTTGGCAGTATGCCCATATTGTACATTATCTTGCAGGGAGATCTATTTTAAACCTCTTGACCCTACAGAGAGGATTCACTATATTAAAAATCTCTAGTATAGATCAGGAAAACTGAAATTACGCTTTCCTGAGTGATGATTTAACTTTTTAAATATGTATCTATTTTGTCAATGAGTGAGTTACAAAACAGTGAATGAAATTCCACAGTTTGTTGATGTGGTTGTTTGTTATTGCTGAGTAGCTCTTCAATCATGTTTAGCACAGTGATATGCAGCCAAACACAGGAATGCTATTTGCAAGAATACATCAGGACATTTTTAAGGAAATGTAAAATTGGCTTTAGGTATTTGAATCCATGTTTTCTAAACCTGAATAATGGCTGCATCTCCTTATATATAAACCCTTATAATCTTTTTACCAAACCAGATGGAATAAGTTAGGTTTTTCTTCTCTGTCTACCTATTGAAGGGTGGGGGCAGGGAGGTGATTTTATTGGTATTTATTGTTTACATGGTTAAATCCATTTTAATAGCCATTGATTTTTTTTTTTAATGACAAAAATCATTTGAAACCAATGGTGCTTTTAAGTATAAATAAACTTTGATTAACTCTATCTTATCTGAAGTATTTTGTCAGGTTTTGTATATCTGTAAAATGGAACTTATTTGCTATTTCATTATGAAAATCTGTATAAATATAAATTAGATTTGCCACATATGGTAAGTGGTATACATGAATATATCTTCATTCAGATGATTTCTTTGTATAGGAAAACTTCTGTTCTTTGTAAAGGTATTATTTTTAATTTTTGAAAGTTCTGTGTCTCTTCAGTCTATGCATATTTTATTCTAAGAGGATTTTTTTAAATTTTTATATCTTTTTGTCAAATTGAAGTCCTTAAGATACATGATTTCCAAACATTTTCAGAGAGCCAGGCTGTCACCAGATCCATATTCTGACAGAAGAGATGGGTTTTTCTTTTCCTCATATGAAGGTGTTCCCATCATGTATGTGGGTAATAGGACTGTATCTAAAAGTATAATTCTTCCTTGTTGAAGAATTGCCTTGTTTCTTTCAAGAAAAAATGGTCATTACTCAAGATGAGACTGTTCATACAGATCTTTCAATTCCTCTTTCTTTGCTATAAGCAGTGAGAGGAGCCTTTGATATAGACAAAATCTAAGGTTATTATAAGATCAGTCAAGGGGCACCTGGTTGGCTGAGCCCATTAAGTGTCCCACTCTTGGTTTCAGCTCAGGTCATGATCTCAAGGTTTCGTGCATTCAAGACCCCCATCGGGCTCTGCTCTGGCAGCAGGGAGCCTGCTTGGGATTCCCTCTCTCTCCCTCTCTCTCTGTCCCTCTCCCACTTGTGCTGTCTCTGTCTCTCTCAAAATAAATGAATAAATTTAATACAAATTTTTTTTAATGTAAAAAGTAAATGTCTAAAAAAAACAAAAGATCAGTCAAGGAAGGTGGAAGGAGCGTCCAACTTCAGCTCAGGTCATGATCTCACAGTTTGTGAGTTTGACCCTCACATCAGGCTTGCTGCTGTCAGCACAGAGCCACTTTGGATCCTCTGTACCCCCTCTCTCTGCCCTTCCCCTGCTAGTGTGCACTCTCTCTCTCTCTCAAAAATAAATAAACATTAAAATAAATAAATAAATACTTATGGTGCTCTTATAAAATTCTGACATATTTACATTTCCTGCTAAGGATAATGAAGTTTCAATTAAGACAAGGGTATGGCACCATAAGATTGCTATTTAGCTTCTGGATTTGACTTTCTCCTTAGGGTCTTTCTAATAAATATATCTGGTCTGGAAAAAAAAAAATGAGATTCACTGTAGCACAAGGGAGGTTCCTAACATCAGTGGTATGTTGTAAAGATGTGCTATGGGAAGGATTCAGAAAGAGCCAAAGGCTATGTAACTATGTGATTTGCATCTCTCTTCCTTCCTTTCTACTTAACTCCTTTACTCCTTTTCTGTTTGGATCCCCACCAATATATCCTTCTTTCTTACCCTCTTTCTCTCCCTCCCTTACCAACTACATTGCCTATCCAAAGAGGAAGGTTTTTAAATCCTTCCCAGACTACCATCCATTATTGATAAAAAAGCCCAATAACTTGAGATAGCTTGAATTGCTTTGGAGACAATCATATTTTATGCAATAATGCCATACATACCATGTTACTTAGTATTTCAATTAATCTTTTTATTTGCTTGTTTCAGTTACTGTACTACAAATTTGTGACTCTTATAATATTACCTATCTAGTATGACATGATATAAAAGTAGTGAGTTACTATTTAAAGTTCTTATTTAATACATTTTAAATGTCATATTAAAATTATTAAATAAAATCGATGTATCCCTGTACATAAAAACTGTAGAATTAGGGATGCCTGGGTGACTCAGTCAGTTAACCATCTGACTCTTGGTTTCGGCTCAAGTCATGATCTCGTGGTTTCATGGGTTCAAGCCCTGTGTTGGGCTCTGCACTAGCAGCACAGAGCTTGCTTGTGATTCTTTCTCTCTCCCTCTGCCTCTCCCCCATCTGTGCTGTCTCTGTCTCTCTCAAATAAATAAATAAACTTAAAAAATATTTTTAAAAATTTAACAAACAACTAAATTTATATGACAGTGGAAGGAACACTGGACTTTATTCACAAAATCTGGTTTTTGGCTCAGCTTGAATTTTTTCTGTGCCTTTCTTCTTTGACATTAGGAGCCTAATTAGCAAAATTTAAATAGGTTCTGTAGATTAGTAATAGTGTTATATCAACAGTTATTTCTGAACTTTGATGATTCTATAATGGTTATGTAAAATCTTCACCTTTGGAAAATTCCTAATGTCTTTTGTCTGATTCACACCCAAGCTAGGTTCCTACATTGCATTCAGTTTTCATGTTTCTGTAGTCTCTTTAATCTGGAACAACTTCTCGGTTTTTCTTTGACTTTTAGGAATGTGACTCTCTTGAAGAGTACTGGCCTGTTATTTTGTAGGATGTCCTTCAGTGTAGGATAGGCTAATAGTTCCTCTAATTAATGAAAATTTTGGCTAGAATACCTCAGAAATGCTGTTTTGTCTTTTTGCATACTGTATATCAAGATTTCAACATTTCTCATTACTGGTCATATTAATTTTGATCACTTGGTTAAAGAGATATTGACCCAGTTTATGCACTTTAAAGTTACTATTTTTCCTTTTGTAATTTAACTAGTAAGTATCTGGTGGAGAAATACAAGAGACTATGTAAATATTTTGTTCTTTCATTATATTTTCACTCACTACTTTTAGCATCTATTTAATGGTTCTTGCTTCCAGTAATTATTGTGGTATTAGCCAAATGATGATTTTTTTTCATGTAAGGTAATTTTTTTGTGCTTCATCTTCTCCTCCAAGTATTAATTTATTAACTTCTTTTCTTCAGTATAATTTATGGGTATTTATTTTATTCCATGAGTTCCAATCCATTGCAGTCATTATGTTGTTTTTCCAATTGTCCTGACTTTGGTCATCCGGAGCTTCTTCATGTTGGCTCCTTTGTTCTTTTGATGTGCCCTCATTAATTTTGAGCACTCTACTTTCTGGTGCCACAAGTTGTTCCAAGTTCATCTTATATTTTCTTTGTCTTAACCCTGGCGTCATCCTATCTGCCTATCTGCCTGTATCTCTATTTATATTTAAAAATGTGACACCAGGGGCTCCTGAGTGGCTGTCAGTTAAGCACCTGACTCTTGATTTCAGCTCAGGTTGTAGTCTCACGATTAGTGAGATTGAGTCCTGTGTTGGACTTCACCCTGACAGCCCAGACCCTGCTTAGGATTCTCTATCTCCCTTTCTCTCTGTCCCTCTCCTGCTCATGTGCGCTCTCTCTCTCTCTCTCTCTCTCTCTCTCTCTCTCAAAATAAATAAATAAATTTATAATAAAAAACATGACACCGTAATAATACCTCAGATGGCAATCCAACACCACAGGGTTAAAGCTAACCTTCCTTTTTTCCTTATTCATATTTCCTTTCTTCAGTAAGAAACCTGGCTTTCATTATCTGCAATTTAATGACTTATTTGCTCACATCTAAAGTATATATAAACTAGTTTCAGAATTGCAAACCCACCCTTAGGAGAAGGTGAGCATTATTTGCAGGTAGGAGGGATATGAATTGTGGGCTAGAAGACAGACTGTGATAGGCAGTCTATAAAATGTCCCTCATTGATTCCCTTCCTTCCTCCTAGTATTCACTATCTTATGTAGTCCCCTCTCCTTGACTGCGGAGCTGGGTATAGTGACTTGTAACAAATTGACTATGATAAAAGTGATAAAAGTCATTTCCAAAATTACATTACAAAAGTACTGTGATTTCTGTCTCACTTTCCCTCTCTTGTTCTCCCCCTGGGAGCCCTCACTTTGGGGAAAGCAAGCTGCCATGTTTTGAGTAACCCTAAAGAGAGACTCACATAGCAAGGAACTCTGGTCAGTAGCTAGGGAGGGCCCGAGGGCTACCAACAGCCATATGAATGAGCTCCCTTAAACATGAGATAACTGCAGCCCTGGCCTATATTGTGGTTGCAGCCTTTGGAAAGACCATGATTAAGAGACACCTAGCAGGGCGCCGGGGTGGCTCATTCAGTTGAGAGTCCAACTCTGGATTTTGGCTCAGGTCATGATCTGATAGTTCTTGAGATCCAACCCCATGTGGGGCTCTGCACTGACAGTGCCTAGCCAGCTTGGGATTCTCTCTCTTCCTCTCATTCTCTCTCTCTCTCTCTCTCTCTCTCTCTCTCTCTCTGTCTCTGCTCCTCCCCAACTAGTGCTCTCTCTTTCTTAAAATAAATAAAATAAACTTTAAAAAAAAAAAATAGAGGCACCTAGCTAAGCCAGCCCTGGATTCCTTGCCTATAGAATCTATGCGATAAGTGTTTGTTGTTTTAAGCCACTAAATTTTGGACTAATTTCTCATGCCATAATGGATATCTAATGCTTGCTATGCAAAAGAGATTTATGAACTAGATATTACTATTTGTGTAAAGTCTTCTTGTCTTTAGCTTTCATTACTCAATACTTTTTTTTGAGGTGACTTAGATTAGTTCTTTTTTTTTTTTTTCCACAGTCCCTCAGGACTGGTTATGTCATTTAATTACAGTTGTATCATTTATTGCTATTTGCATTCTATTAAGATTCCCCAACATTTTGAATTACTTTAATTTTTTTTTAAGTATGTGAAACATTTACATGGTTTTAAATGCCAGAACTATGCAAAAGAAGCTTACTTATAAGTGTCACTTCCCAAGACCCCATTTCTCATCTGCTTCTTTCCTCCTTCTCTCATTCTTCCTACTGTGTTTCTTCCCACCTACCCTCTGTCCTGTAGGTAATTTTTAATTAGTTTCTGGCTCACATCCTAAATTTCTTTTAGCATAAATTAGTGCCAATATGTATATTTTCTTATTTTCACATACCCCTTTTTTGTTACATGAAATGTAGTACACTGCAGGTTCTCTTTGCATTTAGCTTTTATTTGCTGTTGTTAATTTTATCTTGAAAATCATTCCATAAAAGCTCAGAGAGATCTTCCTCACTTTTTTTAATAGCTGCATTGTACCTCATTGTGTGAATGTACCAGAGTTTATTCAATCACTCTCTTTTATGTGGGCATTTAGGTTGTTTCCAGTATCTCGCCGTTAAAAGCAATCTTTAATGAATAACTTTATGCACTCATATTTTTATGTTGTTAGAGATATTTTTTCATGGTAAATTCCTACAAGTGGGATTGTTAGGTCAAAGGGTAAGTGCATATGTGGTTTTGTTGGATGTTACCAAATTGCTCTCCAAAAGAGTTATAACTGCTTTCATTCCCAATAGCAATGCATGTGAATGCCTGTTTCTCATGTAGTTATTTTAATGTTTGGTTATCAGCTGTTTGTAAGACTTAGCCATCAAATAGAATTCACTAAAAGGGTAAAATTCTAGTCTTATGTCAAAGGGGCACTTGGCTCGCTCAGTCGGTAGAGCATGTGACCCTTTATCTCAGGGTTATGAGTTCAAGTCCATGTTGGGCACAAAGCTTACTTAAAAAAATTATTTTTAGTTGCTGCAAGAACTAAACTGAGCTAAGACTAGTATGATTTAGCCCTACTAGCCAATTCATTTTAGCACCGTAAAAATAATCCAAGAATTAAAAAGTGAGCATCCTTTAAGGTACAGACTTTAAAGACTTATTCATTCATTTTTGCTTGTTTGTTTAAAAACATTAAATGAATATGAATGAATCCCTATTATACAGTTTAGTTTCATTTTCTGGCCCTTTATCTATATTTGTATCCCTTAAGCTCCTCTTTTCTCCTGTACTATTTAACTATTTTCCAGAATGCACTGTGGTCACTTTTGTTTTCATGTCCTTTCAGTTTTTTTTAATGTGTGTTTATTTTTGAGAGAGAGAAAGAGAAAGAGAGAGCATGAGTGGGAGAATGGCAGAGAGAAAGGGGGACAGAGGACCTGAAGCAGGCACCTTGCTGACAGGAGAGAGCCTGGTGCAGGGCTGGAACTCACAAACCTTGTGATCATGACCTGAGCTGAAGTCAGGTGCTTAACCTACTGAGCCATCTAAGTGCCCCTTCATGTCCTTTCATATGCCACTCCTTTTGTCATTATCCTCACTCCTTTCCAATTCTCTCTGGTAAACTTCTACTTATCCATTAACACTCAGTTCATATATTGGACCGTCTGGCTGACTCAGTCACTAAAGCATGTGACTCTTGATCTTGGGGTTGTGAGTTCAAGCCCCCCATTGGGTATAGCGATTACTTAAAAATAAAATCTTGAAAGAAAGAAAGAAAGAAAGAAAGAAAGAAAGAAAGAAAGAAAGAAAGAAAGAAAAAAACTCAGTTCAGTTATTGAGCCCCATGTCTTAGAATTCTCTCCCTCTCCCTCTATCTGTCCCTCCCCTGCACACACACTCTCACAAATAAATACTACCCCTCCTTCTCTACCCCCTCCACTACTGCTCACCTAGTCATTTTTAAAATGTGATCTGTAATATTTTGTTTGTGATTATAATACTTGCATTGTTTAGTAATAATATGTTAATTGGTTTTTTTACACAAGAATGTGTTCCTTCACAGCAAATTTTCATTCTTCATTATAGTCCTCCTGCCTAACAAATATGTATTTATTAAATATTTAGTAAATGAGTGAATGAATTTTTTCCTTTGTAGGGAGAGTTTGAATCTTTGCAAATTATAGACAATAGTTATCTTTATAAATATTTATACTCCAGGGGGCACCTGGGTGGCTCAGTCGGTTGAGCGTCCGACTTCAGCTCAGGTCAGGATCTCGCGGTCCGTGAGTTCAAGCCCCGTGTCAGGCTCTGGGCTGATGGCTCAGAGCCTGGAGCCTGCTTCCGATTCTTTGTCTCCCTCTCTCTCCGCCCCTCCCCCGTTCATGCCCTGTCTCTCTCTCTGTCTCAAAAATAAATAAATGTTAAAAAAAAATTTTTTTTTTAAGAAATAAATAAATATTTATACTCCAGGGGCACCTGGGTGGGTGGCTCAGTCAGTTGAACTTCCAATTCTGGATTTCAGCTCAGGTCATGATCCCAGGGTTGTGGGATTGAGCCCCGCATCAAGCCCCATGCTGAGCGTAAGATTCTTTCTTTCTGAAGATTAAGATTCTTTCTTAAGATTCTTTCTTTCTCTCCCTCTGCCCTTCTGTGCTTGTGTGTGCCTTCTCTCTCTCTCTAAAATAATAATAATAAAAAAATTATATTCCTATTTAATCACTACTTTCAATCTTAGATCTAAGATTGATTTTACCAAAGTGAACTTTATAACTACTTTATATTATATTTGACAACAGTTAAAATATTTTCAGAATAAAATATTGACCTTAGTTTTTGATAGTTTTATGTATGCTACGTAACATAATAATGCAAAATTCAAATTAACCAGTACCTAAATAAACCAAATGTTCTCTTCACTGCTGACTCATACTTTTCTTTTCCCTTCATAAGATAGAAAGTTGTACATTACATGGACTATTTGGTTGGCTCTTGAATTTGAATGACAACCCTAAAATTTATAACTCTTGGAACAGTGTGAAGAAATATTTTGTAGATATGTATAAAGTAAAACTGAAAAATACTGAGCCCTATTATTTTTATAGCTTAATAATGCATAAGGATGCCTGGGTGGCTTAGTCAGTTAAGTGTCCAACTTTGGTTCGGGTCATGATCTCACGTTTTGTGAGTTCAATCCCCCCATCAGGCTCTCCGCCCCTCCCCTGCTTGCTCTCTCTCTCTTTCTCTTTCTCTCTCTCAAAAATAAACATTAAAAAATAAATAAAATTTTTAAAGATAAAAATGCATAAATTTTTCTTGCCCTCTAGGCACTAGCACTGGGTGACAACATGCGCAATGTATACTTGCATACTTTGCTTTTCCTTGATCATTACTCTTTACCTTAATTTTGTTTCCACAGCAACTGGGTAGATGGCAGTTGAATTCTGACAGTAACTACCCAGATTTAGCATCAGACTGTATAGGTTTAAGGGTTCAATTCTCTAAGTCTGCCCTTACTTAAGGCTCCAGCTGAACTTCGGCCACCTACATTTCTGATCAACTTGGCTACGAGTTCAGGGATTCCCAAAACCCTCTCAGGTTTGATAATTAACCTAGATGACTCACAGAACCCAAGAAAGCACCATACCTACAATTACAGCTTTATTATAAAGATAACAACCCAGGAATAGCTAAATGCAAAGGTACTTAGGAAAGGGTATGGGAGGATTTTAGATGCAGAGCTTCCATGACTCTCCCCTTAGACTCCAGGCCTAGCACCCTCTTACCACATCAATGTATTTTGCCTACCAGGAAGCTCCACTAAGCTTCAGTGCCCAGAATTTTTATGACAGTTTCGTTATATAGGTATGGTTGATTACCTCATTTGCCATGTGATTTAACTCAGTCTCAAGTCCCCCATCTTTGGGGGATGGGTGGACCCAAAGTTACAACCCAATCTTGAAGCTGTCTATGGACCCACAATGTGTCACTTTATAAGAAAGACACTCCTATCAGCCAGAAAATTCCAAGGATTTCTGAAGCTCTGTGCCAGGAACCTAGGACAAGGACCAGATACATTCCTTATTATACAACATTAAGGGTATGATGAATAGATTATTATTTGCACAAGCTTTATAACTGGGGTAGGGGAGTACAGGATCATATGATCTAATCAATAAAAAATGAGATAAAGTACAAATACACAAAATTTGAAATGACAGAGGGAAATAATGAAAACTGAGAAATTTCTAAGAAAGTTTATTTTGAGACCACAACCTTGGTGCTAGGGATGCTCATTGCTACAAGATTGCTTCTTTATTGAAATAAGAAAACAATCTCATTTATAATTGCACCAGAAATATAAAATACCTAGGAATAAACCTAACCAAAGAGGTGAAAGACTTGGACTCTGAAAAGTATAAAACATTGATGAAAGAAATTGAAGATGACACAAAGAAATGGAAGGATATTCCATACTCATAGATTGGGAGAACAAATATTGCTCAAATGTTCATACTACCCAAAGCAATCTACAGACTTAATGCAATCCCTGTCAGATTACCAACAACATTTTTCATAGGACTAGAACAAATGATCCTAAAATTTGTATGGAACCACAAAAGACTCCAAATAGCCAAAGCAGTCTTGAAAAAGAAGAACAATGGGGCACCTGGGTGGCTCAGTCAGTTAAGCATCTGACTTTGGCTCAGGTCATGATCTCATGGTTTGTGGATTTGAGCCCAATGTTGGACTCTGTGCTGACAGTGTGGATCTTACTTGGGATTCTCTCTCTGTCTCTCTCCTTCTCTCTGCCCTTCCCCAACTCGCACTTTCTTTCTCTCTCAAAATAAATAAATAAACTGGAAAAAAGAAAAAAAGGACAAAACTAGAGGTATCACAATCCCTAATTTCAAGATATACTACAAAGCTGTAATAATCAAAACAATATGGAACTGACACAAAAATAGACACATAGATCAATGAAACAGAATAGAAAGCCCCAAAATAAATCCGCAATTATATGGTCAATTAATCTACAGTAAAGGATACAAAAATATGCAATGGGAAAAAGTCTCTTCAACAAATGGTTTTGGGGAAACTGGACAGCTACATGCAAGAGTGAAAGTGACCACATTTATACAAAAATAAACTCAAAATGGATTAAAGACCTAAATAGGAGATCTGAAACTGTAAAAATCCCAGAAACAAACAGGGGCATTAGTTCCTTTGACATTGCCTGTGGCAACATTGTTCTAGATATGTCTTCTGTGGCAAGGGAAACAAAAGCAAAAATAAAACTGTTGGGACTACATCAAAATAAAAGTCTTCTGCATAGAAAAAGACACAATGAACAAAACTAAAAGGCAGCCTATGGAATGGGAGAAGACATTTGCAAATGACATACCCAGTAAGGGGTTAATATCCAAAATATGGAAAGAACTGATACAAAAACCAAAAAAGAAAACAAATAATGTGATTAATAAATGGGCAGAAGACATGAATAGACATTTCTCTAGAGAAGATATACAGATGACCAACAGACACATGAAAAGATGCTCAACATCACTCATCATCAGAAAAATGCAAATCAAAACTACAATGAGATATCACCTCACACCTGTTGGAATAGATAAATCAAAAACACAAGAAACAAGTGTTGGCAAAGATGTAGAGAAAAAGGAACCCTCTTGCACTGTTGGTGGGAATGCAAACTGGTGTAGCCACTCTGGAAAAAAAGTATGGAGGTTCCTCAAAAAATTAAAATAGAACTACTAGGGCACCTGGATGGCTCAGTTGGTTAAGCATCTGATTCTTGGTTTCATGTCAGGTCATGATCTCACAGTTCATGGGATCAAGCCCTGTATGGGACTGTGTGCCGAGAGCATGGAGCCTGCTTGGGATTCTCTCTCTCCCTCTCTCTCTGCCCCTCCCTTGCTCTCTAGCTCTCTCGCTCTCTCGCTGTCTTGCTCTCTCTCAAAATAAGTAAACTTTTTAAAAAATAAAGGGCCTAATGTGATTAGGTCAGACTTGCCTAGATAATCTAAATTCTCAGGAACATAGTATGCACACTTTTTCAGTACATAGTTCTAAATCTTTTTTCCCCAGGAATATTTTCTTAAAATGTAGCTTTTGGTATTTGTTGTTTTCTTGGCTTCAGTTTTCTTTTTTCAGGCACTCTTTTTATCCACATGCTGGATCTTCTTTGCCTGCTTCAATATTTGTTTCTTTAACTCAGTTTTTATGTGCTTCATATATTTTTGTTTTTAAATTTCCTGTTTTTGTCTTCTTTTTCCATTAAGACAAAAATTGTTGTATTTAATTCTGTCCATTCTAGTTTACTCTTCATTTCTGAAAATTTTTTAATTGTAATTCTTTCCTAAATTCTGTTACTTTATTTCTGCATTTTTATCATTCTAAAATATTTTTGTTTTATGGTTTATATAATTTTCTTAATCTCATTTAGCTTGTTTGGAAATAGCAAATTACAATTTTACTCTATTTTGTGAATAGTCTTTATGGCATGCTTTCTTTATACATAGAGATTCTATTCTATTCAGTCATGATGCATCTTCTGATGAAATTATACTGCCACTTATGTAAGTCTTGGGAAAACCAAAAACAGACTTGAACCTTGATTTATAAATTCACCAACTCTAACTACCATGGTAAATATAAGAGGCAGAGAAGCATGTTAAATGACCACACAGAGATGTATTCAACACAGTTTAGACAGAGACATTCTACAGGACAAATAACTCATTTTAAAAGAGAAAATGTGTAGGTTATAAGAAAACTAACAGATATATCAACCAATGACAAGGCATAGACTTTGTGTCCTGATTCCAATTGAAGCAAACTGAAAAAAACACACAAACATACAATACAATGAGGGAAGTATTTGTATTATTTGTTGTTACTAAGGAAATATTGTTAAATTTTTTAGGTGGGTAGTGGTATTGTTTTTTTTAAGTAACCTTTATTTTAGACACGAAAAATGTATCTAAAAACATATATTTATATGTGTAGGATGATCAAAGCACATCTCACTGAAAAAGTAATGTTTGAACAGAGATCTGGAGGACATATATCTGAGGGAAGAGCATTCCAGGCAAATGGAATCAGTGAAACCAGAGTGGCTTGAAAGGGAAAGTAGTACGAGATGAGGTCAGACTGTATGGGGTGCTAGAGTATTCAGGGTCGTGGAAGCCATTTAAAGGCCTTCAACTTTGGGGCAGCTGGGTGGCTCAGTAGGTTAAGTGTCCAACTCTTGGTTTTGGCTCAGGTCATGATATCATGGTTCATGAGTTCGAGCCCCGCATTGGGCTTTGCACTGACAGCATGGAGCCTACTTGGAGTTCTCTCTCTCTCCCTCTCTCTGCCCCTCCCTCACTTGTGCTGTCTCTGTCTCTCAAAGTAAATAAATAAATTTTAAACAGGACTTCAACTTTTATCTAGATAGGAGGGAAATGGGTATGGTTTTAAACAAAGGAGTGAAATGGTAAGATTTACCTTTTTTTTTTTTAACTTCAAATTAGGTAGCATAAAGTGTAATAATGGTTTCAGTAGTATTTAGTGATTCATCACTTACATATATCACCCAGTGCTCATCCCAACAAGTGCCCTCCTTAATGTCCATCACCCATTTAACCCATCCCCACCCAGCACCCCTCCAGCCACCCTGAGTTTGTTCTCTGTATTTAAGAGCTTCTTATGGTTTGCCTCCTTCTCTTTTTATCTTATTTTTCCTTCCCTTCCTCTATGTTTATCTGTTTTGTTTCTTAAATTCCACACATGAGTGAAATCATATGATATTTGTCTTTGGCTGATTTATTTCACTTGGCATAATACATTCTAGTTCCATCCACGTTGTTGCATATGACAAGATTTCATTCTTTTGATTGCTGAATAATATTCTGGTGTGTGTGTGTGTGTGTGTGTGTGTGTGTGTGTACACGTACACACCACATCTTCTTTATCCATTCATCAGTCAATGGACATTTGGGCTCTTTGCATAATTTGGCTATTGTTGATAGTGCTGCTATAAACATTGGGGTTTGCTATAAACATTTCATGTCCCACTTTAAATGAGCATCCTTTTTTTTTTTTTGTATCCTTTGGATATAAAGTTTTTTATCCTTTAGATAAATACCTAGTAGTGTGATTGCTGGTTGTAGGGTAGTTCTATTTTTAATTTTTTAAGGACCCTCCATACTGTTTTCCAGAGTAGCTGCACCAGTTTGCATTCCTATTAGCAGTGCCAAAGTGTTCCCCTTTCTCTGCATCCTCACCAACATCTGTTGTTAGCTGAGTTGTTAATTTCTGGCCATTCTGACAGGTGTGAGGTGGTATCTCATTGTGGTTTTGATTTGTATTTCCCTGATGATGAGTGATGTTGAGCAGGTAAGATTTACTGCTTAAAGGGATTACTCTGGCTGCTGTGTTTATTAATCAAACAAATACTTTTTTGAATGACTATTAGTAAGTGCTAAATTCTGAGAATCAAAACACAAAAATATTCACCTTCCTACACTGATACTTCAGTAAGAAAGAATATACTAGAAAGGCGGCAAAAGCAAAGAGACTCATTATTATTAGGTTATACCACTAATCTAAGCAAAAAGGATGGAGGTTTAGACCAAGGTAGTCGTGGCAACAGTAATGAGAAGTGTTTAAGTCTGGATATATTTTGAAGATGGAACCAACAGGATTTACTAATAGACTGAAAGTGAGATTGGAAGAAAAAAGTTAAAGATGACTACATTTTCTTATTAAAATGTCATATAAGGTAATTAATATCTGTGACTAGGATTTTTATATTATTTTCAGTTGTCACCTTTTCAAAGTTAGAAGGATATCATGAAGTACGGTATGGGGCTTGCTCATCTGCATTGGACTTGAGTTCAACTACAGATAATAGATTTTCCAGTTTTTATCATTTTCATTCACCCTCTTCCTCAAGAGCTAATGGTATAGATGCACATACTGATGCTTTATCTCTTTGCTAGATGTACTCTCCAGTACGATAGGGTTAGTAGAGTGCTTACCTGGGAGTCATGGAATCTCTAATCTGTTAGCAGAGTAAGCTGTCTGGCAATGACAAGTCCATGTAACTTTTCTAGGCCTTTATTTTCTCACCTGAAAAATGGTAATAAGCATACTCCAGTTTTGTCAGTATTAAGTAAAATGTTAATATGATTTCAGAAATACAAAATGTATAAAAACAAGTCAGTGATATCCTGTTTTACTTCTCCCTATTATTGCAGAATACAATGCAAGTAAAATCGAATCTATATGATCTTGATCACAGGCATAAGCATGAAAGAATATCTTTCACAATTTTGGTAATACCCCAAATTGTGTGCTTTGGTAAATAATCAGTATAAAAACAGAATTATTGGGTGATAGATTTTGAAAAGAATAGAATTAGAAGTTTATTTTTAGCTTCTTCCTTTTAGTTTAAGATACTCTTTTAAAGATTTAATGTCCTTCAATTTGAACAGAGTTTATTGAGACCATGTTCTGTGTCAGGCATGGTGTTCTATGCTACATATTCTAAAATATCTTAGTAATGGTAGCACTGCTATTATATACAGTTACTTATCACAGTCCCTTTCTTCTCAACTTTTTTCAAAATAGGAATCTGTGATATATTTTCACATATGGAGTTCAGATCCAACTTAGGGGTCCCAGCTAATGTAAATAGTTTAAAGAGGCTAATTTTTATGTTAACCCTGTACTAATTTAACAAGCCCATGGACTCTGGTTTCTACCAGAAGCATTTTGTCAGCTCTCCTCCTCTCTGGTTTTAAGTCATAGTGTAGAGAAGCCTATGAGACTAGGACATTAGCTCCCAATTGTCAAATTTTGCTACCTAAATAACAGAAGACTTCAATCTATCATCATTTCCTTTTTTTTCGTAAACAGTCTTTTTTTTTTTAAGTGTATTTATTTATTGTGAGAGAGAGAGCAAGTGGGAGAGGGGCAGAGAGAAAGGGAGAGAGAGAATCCCAATGAGGCTCTGTACCGTCAGTGCAGAGTCCAATCCAGGGCGTGAATTCATGAACCATGAGATTATGACCTGAGCCGAAGTCAGATGCTTAACTGCCTGAGCCACTCAGGAGCCCCAATCTATCATGGTTTCGTACATTCAAGAGCTGATTGGCTTCTCCAAATTTTAATTCCTTTTCTTTGAAAGAGTGTTCTAATGTTCATTCAGAAATATGACTGCTCATAGGATTTGTGGTAGATATTTTCAAGCCTAAAAGATATGGTTCCATTAATGTTGTCTTATTGTTAAACTATTATTCCTTTTGAGTTATATGAGCTATTCATAAGTAATAATGAATAATTCATTTTGAGAGGTAATATATTTTTTCAGTAATTGATCTGAATAAAACTCATATTAAACATGAAGACATTAGTTAGAGTGGATATTAGCAATCGTTTATTCAAATTAAGGTAGAATTCTTAATTTGATAAATAGAATTCTTTTATTTACAGCATCAAGCCAACTTAAATTGATAGTTTGTGGAAAATTAATTTCTTACCACATGAGGAAATACACATTTTCTTTCTCTCAGCATGATATTAATTAAAAAATGACCTCTTCAGAGGCGCCTGGGTGACTCAGTTGGTTAAGCATCCAGCTCTTGACTTCAACTCAGATCATAATCTTAAGTTCATGGGTTCGAGTCCCAAATTGGGCTCTGCGCTGGCAGTGCAGTCTGCTTGGGATTATCTCTCTGCCCTTCCCCTGCTCGTGAGTTCTGTTTGTCTCTTAAAAACAAAACAGGGGCGCCTGGGTGGCGCAGTCAGTTAAGCATCCGACTTCAGCCAGGTCACGATCTCACGGTCCGTGGGTTCGAGCCCCGCGTCAGGCTCTGGGCTGATGGCCCAGAGCCTGGAGCCTGTTTCTGATTCTGTGTCTCCCTCTCTCTCTGCCCCTCCCCCGTTCATGCTCTGTCTCGCTCTGTCCCAAAAATAAATAAAAGACGTTGAAAAAAAAAATTTAAAAAACAAAACAAAACAAAATTTTTTTAATTAAAAAAAAATTGAACTCTTCTAGGAGGAAAATTCTGCTTACTTCCTTCATAATCAAACCACCTTTGTTATGCTAAAATCAGAGTTTATATTTCTTGTTATATAGATATAGAAATGCACCACAAGGAATACTGCAAAATAAATTAGCAGAATTTTTGCTTATTGTTGAGGACATATCAACAACTATAAAATGGGTTTTAAAAAAGCTATAAATTTACCAAACAACATTTTCACAACTGAATGGTACTTAGTACTATTTTTCAAATAACAAATAGAAGAAATTGAAGATTTATGAGATCTTTAAAAATGTGATTTCATGGGGCACCTGGGTGGCTCAGTCGGCTAAGTGTCCGACTTCGGCTCAGGTCATGATCTCAGTTTGTGGGTTCAAGCCCCATGTCAGGTTATGTGCTGACAGCTCAGAGCCTGCAGCTTGCTCCAGATTCTGTGTCTCCCTCTCTCTCTGCCCCTCCCTCTCTCTCTCTCTCTCTCTCTCTCTCAAAAATAAACATTAAACAAAAACATTTTTTAATGTGATTTTATGCATTAATTCCTATCTGGCAAGGACATAAGAGAGGTAGGCCTTTTCTAAAAATATTCTCATCTCCATTTTTTGTGTATACTCTCAGATTCATATTAACTGACCTCAGGATTTTTTTTTGTTTGTTTGTTTTCCTAAGCAATCAGGAAAATATTCCCAGGACATTGCTGATTTTAGTTATCAGATTTACTGTGTCTCTGTGTAAGATTAGTAAAATGAGTACAGGGAATATTTTGGGGAAGGTTGCTTATACCTAGACCAATTTCAAGTTAGAGCCTTTTAAAATTACCTGTATTGTAAGACAGTAGAATGTTCTGGATACTGGGGTAGGAGACTTATTTCAGTAGATGAACAAGCTTTTGACACTTACTTTTTGGTACCTCTAGTTCTTAGGAAAGCAATTGAAAATACATTCAATCTTCTAATGTAATTTATGTTATCATTCATTTGGGTTTTTTTATTTTTTTAATGTTTACTTATATTTGAGAGAGAGAAAGAGAGCATGAGTGGGGTGGGGGCAGGGAGAGAGGGAGACACAGTACCTGAAGCAGGCTTCAGGCTCTGAGCTGTTAGCACAGAGCCTGACACGGGGCTCGAACTCGCGAACTGCAAGGTCATAACCTGAGCCAAAGTCAAGAGTTGGGCACTTAACCAACGGAACCACCCAGGCGCCCAGCATTTTTTAGTATCCTTAATTGTTCTTTCAAGTGTCATCTTGGGTGGCTATATATTATTTATTTTCATTAGTTTTGTATTGGACATTTTTACAGTTTCTGATTTTTTTTAGCATTACAAATACAGTTGGGAAGAATGTCTTATAAATAAATCATTGTAATTTAAATTTCTGAATACATCTATCAAGTGTTTGTTAAGTGCTTACAACATGGAGCAACAAAACAAAAATCCTACAGAAGACAATAATTAAATGTTAATCTCTATGATTCTGAATATAATTAGAATGGAAATTTGGAAACGGGGGAAATTACCAGCTAATGAGGTTGCCTGATTTAGCAAATAGAAATACAGGATATCCATTTAATTTTGAATTTCAGATGGGACACACAATATTTGGGACATCCACTAAAAAATTATTCGTTGCATATCTGAAATTCAAATTTAGCTAACTAAGCATTTTATATTTTATCTGTCAACCCTACTGGAGGATTGAGTATTCAGAAAAACTTCATGGTAGAGGTGATGGAGGGGAGTAAAGACAATGTTTCATAGAATGAATGGCTTGATATTGCCACTGAAGCAAGAGTGAGTGTAGTTTATATGAAGTATAGTCTATAAGGATAAAGACTTGGTGTCTCATTCACTGCCATATCCCCAACCCTTTAAACAGTGCCTGCACACTGTAAATATTTTCTGAATGAATAAATGAATTTGTACTCTGAATAAAACCAGGCCTTTTGGAACAAAAGTTACCTTTGTTGCAACTAAGTTGTGAAGAATCAAATTTCCGTGAGTCTAGAATACCTAGCAGAAGAATTTGGACTTCCTACCTTCCTTTATTCATCTGAAATAGAAATGTGAAATATAATGATTTTTTTAAAAAAGAAATATAATTTATTAAGTGTCTACTGTGTATCAGATGCTGGGGATACTTCCATGAATAAGAATAGACATGATTTCAGGGGCACCTGGGTGGCGCATTCGGTTAAGCGTCCGACTTCAGCCAGGTCACGATCTCGCGGTCCGTGAGTTCGAGCCCCGCGTCAGGCTCTGGGCTGATGGCTCAGAGCCTGGAGCCTGTTTCCGATTCTGTGTCTCCCTCTCTCTCTGCCCCTCCCCGTTCATGCTCTGTCTCTCTCTGTCCCAAAAATAAATAAACGTTCAAAAAAAAAAAAGAAAATTAAAAAAAAAAGAATAGACATGATTTCTACCCTCATGGAGTTTACAGTCTAGTGGAAATGACAGACATTATTTAAATAAACCAATCATTAACTTATAATTACAAACAGATGCATGTTCTGAAATCACATAAAATGAGAGTGTATTCATAAAAACCTAAGTTGAGGTTGGGGGTTGTGTTGTGTCCTTAAGAATAAATCCAGTTTCCTATGAAATTTTCATTCATTCGCTGATTTTCCTCCCTGAGTTTATAGAATACTCTTTAGGCTATCACACTTGGTTCTCATACAGCTTTGGCTTTTTATCTTAATAGATGGGTGATTTTAGTAGATTATATATTTTTTGAGAAAGGACAGGTTAGCATAGGCAAAAAGGTGGTTAGATTTATCTTTATCACCTGTAGTTTTATGTATATGATAGGGTAAGTTATTTGTATATTGACTGATTAGAATTGTGTTGGAGCTTTTGATAGCTGTAGATATGCCATGTACATCTAAGAGATTATTTCTTGACTCTTTGAGCATCTCAAAGCAATTTATGGTGTCTAAATGTCATTCTTAGTTTATAGCCCCTTAGTGGCAATTTTAATTCAGGGATAGATGTCCAGTAATTTGCAGTCAGGGAACTCGGACAACCATTTTCACATATTAACTTTAATCAAAGCGGTTGCTTTTGAATCTACCTACCTTCAATATATATTGAAAATCTGACTTCTTACCACCTCTGTTGCCTTTCTTCTGGCTCCTGACGCTGTTACCACTTACCTGGATTATTGCAGTATACTCATAATTGCTCTGCCCCAGTCTTGTCCCCCTTGTAGCAACAAAAGGAGGTTTTTAAGCAGTGGTGGTAGCATTACAAGCTCTGTGCTTTGACATAGGCACTTTGGGTTTAATAGATTGGAATAGAAGCATGGTAAATGTGTGTTGATTTGCCGTACCAGTAGGAATCAGGATAGTATGTATAATCAATTCTTAAAGACTTCATGTTCTTTCTACTGCTTATCAGTATAAGTACAGTAGACCCTTGAACAACATGGGGTTACAGGCACTAACCTCCCTCATACTGTACTTTTGTAAAATGTAAATAATACCTTAATAAAGCTACTTTTTTTTAAAGGACAGTATTGACATAACAAATAAGATTAAGAGAAAACATTTACAATCGATGTATCTGACAAAAGACTGTATATAGAATATATAAAGAATTCCTACAAATCAGTAAAACAACAAACAACACGATAAAAAAAATTGGGGAATGGGTGCCTGGGTGGCTCAGTCAGTAAAGTATCTGACTCTTGATTTGGGCTCAGGTCATGATCTCAAGCCTGACGTCAGTCTCTATATTGACAGCACGGAGCCTGCTTGGGATTCTCTCTCTCCCTCCCTCTTGGCCCCTCCCCTGCTTGCTTGCTCTCTCTCTCAAAATAAGTAAATAAATTTTATTTTAAAAATTGGGTAATGGGGCGCCTGGGTGGCGCAGTCGGTTAAGCGTCCGACTTCAGCCAGGTCACGATCTCGCGGTCCGTGAGTTCGAGCCCCGCGTCGGGCTCTGGGCTGATGGCTCAGAGCCTGGAGCCTGTTTCCGATTCTGTGTCTCCCTCTCTCTCTGCCCCTCTCCCGTTCATGCTCTGTCTCTCTCTGTCCCAAAAATAAATAAACGTTGAAAAAAAAAATTTAATAATAAAAAAAAAATAAAATAAAATAAATAAATAAATAAAATAAAAATTGGGTAAAATATGGGGCGCCTGGGTGGCTCAGTCGGTTGAGCGTCCGACTTCGGCTCAGGTCACGATCTTGCGGTCCGGGAGTTCGAGCCCCGCGTCGGGCTCTGGGCTGATGGCTCAGAGCCTGGAGCCTGCTTCCGATTCTGTGTCTCCCTCTCTCTCTGCCCCTCCCCCGTTCATGCTCTGTCTCTCTCTGTCCCAAAAATAAATAAACGTTGAAAAAAAAAATTTAAAAAAAAAAATAAATAAATAAAATGTTAAAAAAAAATTTAAAAAAAAATTGGGTAAAATATTAGGACACGTCACAAAGAGAACTAATATAATGTCCAATGAGCACATGAAAGGGGGCTCAACATCATTAATCATGAGGGAAATACAAATTAACACCACAGTGAAGATACCATTGCCTACCCACTTCAATCATTAAAGTAAATAGGGCTACCAAGTGTTGGCAAAGGTATGGAACAACTGGAGTTCTCTCTTTGCTGATGGGATCACAAATTTGGAAAACTATTGGGAGTTATTTTGTTTGTTTTATAAAGTTAACCATACATCTACCTTATGACTCAGCAAGTCATTTACCCAAGAGGAGCAAAAACATGTCCACAACATGTGTCCACAAAGACGTACATAAAAGTGTTCATAGCAGGAAACAGGATTGTCCATCAACAGGACAATTTTTCAGCAAATTATAGTATATTCATATTATAGTACACTAGACAACAAAAAGAAATGAACTACTGATAGCCCCAACCACAATGATAGATCTCAAAGACATTATGTTGAGCAAAAAAAGAGTCAGACACAAAAGAATCTTTGTGTTCTGGGGTGCCTGGTTGGCTCAGTCAGTTTGGCATTTGACTCTGGTTTCAGCTCAGGTCGTGATCTCACAGTTTCATGAGTTCAAGCCCCACATCAGGCTCTGTGCTGGCAGCACAGAGCTTGCTTAGATTCTCTCTCTCTCTCCCTCTGTCTCTGCCCCTCCCTAACTTGCACTGTCTGTTTCTCTCTCAAGATAAATAAACTTAAAAAAGAAAGGAATATCTGTGTTCTATATTTCATTTAAACATATGAAACAATCTATGATGGAAGTCAGAAAGTAGTTTCTTCTTTGTTAAGGAGGAATAGAGATTGACTGGTGATGAATAGTGGAGAACTTTCTGGAATGATAGAAATATCCTGTATCTTGTCTGGATGAACATTTAAGGTCTCTGCATCATATTGTACATATATTATACCTCAATAATAAGAAGATACAAAATATTATAAATAATAGCTAGTTGCAAGCCAACCAAGCATCTCTGTTCATGTCTCACCATTTTTTATAAGAAAAATAAATCCTGCTTCTCTGTTTCCAGAAAAAGAAAAGAGAGTTTTATTTAATGCTATTTTTATATACTTCTATGTAGCATACAAATTATGAAAAGATTATCTAAACCGATTAACTAAAGATCACCCGTGGAAAAGGGTGAATATTTTGCCTTACTGCATATGCATTTATATTGAGGAAAAAAGGTGATTTCCCATGATAGGCTGTTGTACTCTATTCTCTTGCCATTTCTTTTGGTAAGATGTGAACTATGCTGTTCTGACCATGGAAAACACTATACAGTGATGAACTCTTTTTCTTTTCTCTTGTATTTTTTCTTTTTATAATGAAATATTTATATGGAAGAATGTATGTAACACTTACATGTTACAAAGCAGATGCCTTTGCCTCCCTCTTCATTTGAAGTATTTAAAGCTCTTACCAATCCATTGCAGAGCTAATGCCTATTCTGACTTTTGTATTTTCATTTCCTTGTGTATGTATGTATATCCCTTGTATATGTACCTATATTTATGTGTGTCTACATGTATGTTATATATATACATATATATTCTATACAGTATATTATGTGCTTCTTTTTTAGCTTTATAGAAATGGTGTATTATGGTATTGCTCTTTTTATTCAATAATAGGTTTTGGTGATTCACCCATGTTGCTGTATGTAGCTGAATTTACATTCCTATATAATTTTCTATTGTTGAAATATTTTTTGGTCCCATTTCCTTTCTCATCCTTTGACCCCACCGGTTGCAGTAGTTAACTCAGCAAAATCATCAGTGACTTCACAAGTATGGAATGTTTCTAACAAAGAGTTGTAATTATGACTTTGAAATATAGATACCATTAGAAATTCCTTCTATTCCTACAAGCATAGTAAGCTATATGATTTGCATTTTTATAGTGGGGTATGAATTATATAGTTATAATGACAGCTGCAGGATAGAAAGTTTTAACACACTGGAATAAAATGTATCTTGGAGACATTTTTGGTATCTGAAGATCAACATGCCCCATATGGTGCCACTGAACCAATGAGTTTCAAGAAAATATTCTTACTGCTGAAACAGCACAAAGTACGAATTACTCTTTTTTTATACAATTTTATTGTCTTTCCAGCTGAATGTCTGTATGAATAATTATATGTATAAAATATATTGATTGTAATTATAATGTGCTTTATTTAACATGTGATTTTCCTCCACATTTCCAATAAAATGATACTATATTTTCTAAATTCAAAAGCTGTAACAAAAAAAAAGTTGCAGGTCAAAGTTGATATCAAGTTATAAGATATGGTAAAGCTTAGAACATTGTCATTCACTATAAAGAATAACCATAATTCTGATGGGTTTTTAAATAGTCCATTTTGATATTAATATTTGTTGTAGTAAAACAGTGTTTTATTTCTCACAGAATATGGTCCTTTATAAAAAAACCTCAAAGTATTTATGTAAAAAACATAATTTTGTGTACATGCAGATATAGCTTATTTTATACATAACCATAGTGTTATAGTCATTGTGGTAAGCCATTTTATTAATGTGACCACAGGCTTAAGATAATATGAAATTTGGTATAAATTTAACTTCTAATATAATTTGTTTTAAGGGCTGACTTTTCATTACATTTTTAACACTTTGTTTTAAGTCATTGATGTGAAATCCCTTTAGCTATTCCACAGATCAGAATCCTGGATCAAAAGAGAGGGAACAGTGGGAGGGATTGGAAGAGAGAGAGAGGATTGTCAGAGAAACTTGTTATGGTTTCTGTTCCTAAATGGCATCATACAAAAAGTTTAAAATTAAATATATAGTATTATAAGTATCTCATTAAAATGCAGTACAATCAGAGACTGATCTAAAAGTAATCAAAGATAATCAAGTCTTAGGAGGATCTTCTTTCTAGATTGCGCTGGTGAGCAAGCACATAGAAGTGAAATAACTCTGATGCCAAATTAGAGACTTTTCCCCCCTAAATCAACTTAAAAACCTGACTGAGTTGGTCCAAACAATAGACTCAAACCCCTAGAGAAGATAGAGCATTTTTCCTGTTGACCAAGGCTGAGACTCCATTCATCGTTATACAGTACATTGCACATACATTTTTGGAAGCCTAGATCTCCACTAACAATAACAATAGTTTCCTATGAAGCAATTGAAACCCTGTATGAAAGACATCATGTATTTATTTTTTTAATGGGGAAGGCGTTATAGGGAGTGAAGGCTTATTAACCTCATTAAAAAAAATAGAAGGGGTAGAATTTTATTTTAATAAGTCATACAACAAGGAAATTTAAGTTATTGCAGCTCTGGGGTGGCAATTACTTATATATTGACAACTTATACATGTTTTACATGCCCGTTTGCTCTCCTGTTCACTACTGAAATGTAGTTACCATAGCAATGAACACATCACATGGTTCCTGTGCTAGTTCTAAAATAGAGAACAGCAATACGCCATATGAGCCATGCTTATTTTCTACATAAGGACTGCATATACAACTTGAGGCTATTCCATACCCTTCTCAGTACAGATAGCTTGTCATTGATTTAGAAAGCTTTTAAAGTAAAAAGCAATTGGCAAGAGTACATATCAAGTCTCCAACCTTTCTTCTACTATATGATATATATTCTTTGCTACTGAGCTAAAAGAACAGCTTTACTAGCTTTGACCAGCAGGGACTCTACTATTATATATTTAACCAATATCTTCTACTAGAATATCAGTACCACTCAGGAGATTAGAAGGGAGGGGCATATATAGCATTCATGGAAACATTTTCTCAGTCTTATTGACCAATCCTTAACCAATCTTAGCTTTTCCCCTACTGTTTCCTTTTATGTATCAAGTTTTAAAAAATAGGATTCTTTTGAGAATTTGAGGGAAGGAGGATGCCAGGCACAGTTGGAGACATGCTATTAGTTCCCTTTTAGGACCATTATTGCGCTGTAAGATTTTAAGCATAGGTTACAGAGCAGTGTATCTATAGAAAAGGACTTCAGATTTCTCTGAGTGGTGTGTGGGTCCCCACTTCTGCCTTACTGTTACATTCTTTCAGAGTATGTAGTAGACTGTCAGACCTCAAGAAATACAACAGGAGCATACCCCTATTACTGTGGATCTTACATATTTACTTGAAATTGTCCAAATGCTATGACATATTAGACAATGATGCTACTCGGTAGCTATTTCTAGCATGTATAAAGTAAGGAAAATAAATTTCAGTTTGAGCTGCCAGTTATACTATACCAATTGTCACTAGAACTACAAAATAAAAATTTTAAATATTGTTTATTGAAACTACTAGAAACAGCTATGCTATAGATAGTGGAGGACTCCGGTGCTTTATTTCCTCATTACCTTCTATTCTTGACTGAATTTTGTAAGAGGTGAATCACAGGTCTTCAAACACAAATCAGTAAATTTAAGAAGCTAAATAGGCATATATATTTGACTACTACTGATGAGGGATATATGTTGATTGTTTAATATTTGTGTTTGCTTTTTTACCCCCTTTATAATTAAAAAACATATGATTTAGTATTACATGAACTATGTAAGATGCATACTTTTATACCCAGATAATTTACAACAAAGATCAAATGACCAGAGATGTCATTATAATCTTGTACTGGAAGCTTATTTTCTTCTTGGTCATTGTTTAAAAATTGTACACTACAGGGACACCTGGGTGGCTCCGTCAGTTAAGCGTCTGACTTTGCCTCAGGTCATGATCTCACGGCTCGTGGGTTCGAGCCCCGCATTGGGCTCTGTGCTGGCAACTCAGAGCCTGGAGCCTGCTTTAGATTCTGTGTCTCCCTCTCTCTCTACCCCTCTCCTGCTCACATTCATTCTCTCTCTCTCTCTCTCTCTCTCTCTCTCAAAAATAAACACTGAAAACAATTTTTTTTAAGTTGTACACTACAGAGGGACACCTGGGTGGTTCAGTTGGTTGAGCATCTGACTCTTGATTTTGGCTCAGTTCGTGATCCCAGAGTCATGGGATCGAGCCCCATGTCAGGCTTTGTGCTGAGTGTGGAGCCTGTTTAAGATTCTCTCTCTTTCTCTCTCCCTCCCTCCCTCTCCCCCACTCATGCTTGTGCTCTCTCTCTAAAAAATAAAAATAAAAAATAAAAGCTCCTTAAAAAATTGTACACTACAGAAATAGGTAATGCAGAAAGGAAACTTGTAATCCTACATCTCATAGTGAGATAATCTCTATTATCACTTTTGGTTGTGCCCTTCCAGATTATTTTGTATTGTAAAAAGTATTGAAAACATTTATTTTAATGAGAGCATATTATACTTATGCTTTGCAACTTTTTTTTCCCAAAGTTCATTTATTTTATTTTGAGAGAGAGTGAGGGAGAGAGAGTGTGAGTGGGGAAGGGACAGAGAGAGAAAGGGAGAGAGAATCCCAGGCAGGCTCCACCCTGTCAGCACAGGGCCCTGCTCAAGGCTGGAGCCCACGAACCATGAGATCAACTGACTGAGCCACCCAGGCATCCCTACAGCTTTTTTCCAAATAAAATACCTAGATCACTTTTCTTGTTAAAATAGACTTTGTCTTCCTTATCTTTATAATAGTCATATGATTATACCATATACCATTATATGATTGTACCATATAGTTTGTTCTCCTATTGAAGGCTGTTGGGATGTTTTCTGGGTTTTGTTATTGTAAAATAGTGCTGTGTTCTTTGTATAATTTTTCTATAGGCTCAGTCTCTAGAAGTATAACTGCTGATTCTTAGGAAATGAATATTGTAAATTTGATAAATTTTGCCTATTGTCCTGAGAGTTTCTACCAAGTTTATCTCCAATTTAAATGTGTTTTTAAGCTTTGCTAAAATTTTAAATTTTGAATGACATCTCATTGTTTTAATTTGCACTTCTAGAGTTGTTGAAGTTCCACATCTTTTCATATTTCCAAGCCATTTGTATTTTCATCTTCTGTTATCTCCTTAATTCTTCATCCATCTTTCTTTTGGATGGTTTGTTTTTTTTCCTAACTTTTTTCTTGTGTGTTTCCTTTTCTTTGTTCATTAGAAAAAATTCCTAGTTGACTTGTAAATATTTTTCCCAGTTGTCTTTTCTCTTTATTTTTGGTGCTTTTTGGTATGTGGAAGTTTTATATATTTATATATACATTCCTTATATATTTTATATATATATGTATTTATATATATATATAATTTACATATAGTCAGATTTGTTAGTCTTGTTTTTTTAGCTTCTAACTTTCATGTATTAATATTGAATTGTACACTTCTTATGAGTCTTATTTACATATTCATTCACGTGTTTACAGAATCTAACCATCTGAGTCCTATAGTATATCAGATGTCTCTTAGATGATGGGTCACTATTGCACATACAATCTAAGGATGTAATCCTATTTGCAACACTGTTTTAGCATAGCAACAGATCAAATTCTCTAGAATGTTTAGCAAATACTTCTGAATATTACTATAAAGCAAATTAACATAGAATATGACCAAATTCTCTAGAATTATTAACATCTACCTCTGAATATTACTATAAAGTAAAAGTAACATGTAATGTATAAGGCAAAAGTAAAAAGCTACATATAACAAACAGGTAGTCCTTTTTTGAAATTTACTCTTTTATGTGTCTTAATATTTACTATAAGTTTTATGGCTAATATGTCTACACCTTCCCTAGTTATGGTATTATTATGAAAGGCATGGCCACTGGCATTTCATACAGAATAGAAAAAAATTCCTTTACATAAAAGCCAATTATCCTCATTCTACATACTTTTCTCCATATTATTAAATCAATAAATATTTATTCGGTGCCTGTTTTATTGGGTGCTCTTACAAGAAAAAGAAGTGGTGGAACTTTTTTTTTTTTAATGTAATCTCTATCCCAAATGTGGGGCTTGAACTCACAACCCTGAGATCAAGAATCATATGCTCCACTGACTGAGCCAGCCAGGTGCCCTGGAAGTTTATTATTATTTTTTTTAATTGTTAATTTGTTTATCTTAGAGTTCAAGCTGGAGAGGGGCAATGAGAGAGGGAGACAGAGACTCCAAAGCAGGCTCCACTACTATCAGTGCCAAGCCTGACATAGGGCTCAAACTCACAAAACGTGAAATCATGACCTAAGCCAAAGTCAGACACTGAACCAACTGAGCCACCCAGACACCACCACCCCTTTTTTTTAATGTATTAGTTATGAACCTATCTTCAAAGAGCTCATGATCTAGTTTGGAATACATAGATAAGTATTTTAATTCTTTTTTTATTTGAGAGAAAGCATGAGTAAGGGAGAGGGGGAGGGAGAGAGCGAGAGAATCTTTTTTTTTTTTTATGGTATTATGTATTTTTATTTTTTTAATATAATTTATTGTCACATTGGCTTACATATAACACCCAGTGTGCATCCCAACAAGTGCCCTCCTCAATGCCCATCTCCTACTTTCCCCTCTCCGCCACCCCAATAAACCCTCAGTTTGTTCTCCATATTTAAGAGTCTCTTATGGTTTGCCTTCCTCCCTCTCTGTTTGTAACTATTTTTTTCCCCTTCCCTTCGAGAGAGAGAGAATCTTAAGCAGACCCCACATCAGCTCAAATTCAACATGGGGCTCAATCCCACAACCCTGGGATCATGACCTGAGTCGAAATCAAGAGTGGACACTCAACCAACTGAGCCACCCAGGCGCTCCCATAGCATAAGTATTTTAAAAGTTAAATGATGGGGCGCCTGGGTGGCTCAGTCGGTTAAGCGTCCGACTTCAGCCAGGTCACGATCTCGCGGTCCGTGAGTTCGAGCCCCGCGTCAGGCTCTGGGTTGATGGCTCAGAGCCTGGAGCCTGTTTCCGATTCTGTGTCTCCCTCTCTCTCTGCCCCTCCCCTGTTCATGCTCTGTTTCTCTCTGTCCCAAAAATAAATAAACGTTGAAAAAAAAATTTTTTTTTAAAAAAGTTAAATGATAAAATAAATTATAATTACCCAGTGATATATAAAGACCCTTTCCCAAAGCCAAAATAAACAACAACAACAAAAATGTCTCTCCTGGAGCAGTATTATCTGTTAAGAAAATGTTACTGGTGTGGAAGCTTTGGCTATAGTCATTTCCAGAATGTAAAATGAAGAAATCCTAGGGGCACCTGGGTGACTCAGTTGGTTAAGCCTTGGACTTCGGCTCAGGTTATGAGCTCATGGTTTGTGGGTTCAAGCCCTGCGTTAGGCTCTGTGCTGATAGCTGAGAGTCTGGAGCCTGCTTCAGATTCTGTGTCTCCTTCTCTCTCTGCTTCTCTCTCTCTCTCTCTGTCAAAAATAAACATTAACAAAATTTTTTTTAAATGAAGGAATCCTAAAAAGCCTGTATCTCCCACTCCCCTTAACCCATTTTGCTCATCCCTACCCCTCTCCCCTCTGGCAACCATCACTTCTCTATATTTTTGGGTCTGTTTCTGCTTTTTGTTCGTTCATTTGTTTTGTTTTTAGATTCCACAAATAAGTGAAATATGGAATAAAAGGTACAGCATAGGGAATGTAATCAATGATATTATGATAGCATTGTGTGGTAACAGATGGTAGGTCCACTTGTAGTAAGCATAGCATAAAGTATAGACTTGTTGAGTCACTATGTTGTACATGTGAAACTAGTGTAACATTGTGTGGCAACTAGCACATGGTACTTATACTTTCATTTTAATAAAATGGTATTTTAAAAGAAGAAATCATAAAAAAAACTGAACATGGCCAATTTACAAGGAGACAGAATATGTGGTCACCTGAGAGTTTGTGAATTTAAGTCGCTAATTCTACCACTTTCAGTTACTCTTTTGTGTTAAAGCTTCTTTTTTTTTTTAAATGTTTATTTAGTTTAGAGAGAGAGAGAGAGAGCTTGAGCAGGGGAGGGACAGAGAGAGAGAGGGAGACAGAGACTCTCAAGCAGGTTCCATGCCATCATCAGGGAGCCCAACACAGGGCTCAGACCCATAAACCGTGAGATCATGACCTGAGCCAAAGTCAAGAGTTGGACACTCAACCAACTGAACTAGCGAGGCACCCCAGAGCTTCTGCCTTTACTGAAGTAGAAGTACCTTCTGGAAATTTTAGCATACTAAATGTTGTCATGTATTAATACCACAGTGTAAATAACTTTAAGATCCTTTCCTTATCTCAATTTTGGATAGGGAAGGAAAGAGACAATGAGAAGACTAGTAGTCTGAGGTAAGGGGAGAAAATGAACAGTGTGAATCTGGGGATAGGGCATCAAAGGTAATCTTTGAATACCTCAAAGTTGCCTCTGAACATAGACTTCATCTGCCCACTATACATGTGTCCACTCCTCAGATCCATTCATTTTATTGAATTTGACTGGAATTGTTAAAATATTTTTTTTCAACGTTTTTTTATTTATTTTTGGGACAGAGAGAGACAGAGCATGAACGGGGGAGGGGCAGAGAGAGAGGGAGACACAGAATCGGAAACAGGCTCCAGGCTCTGAGCCATCAGCCCAGAGCCTGACGCGGGGCTCGAACTCACGGACCGCGAGATCGTGACCTGGCTGAAGTCGGACGCTTAACTGACTGCGCCACCCAGGCGCCCCTGTTAAAATATTTTAAGATGTCCTTTGTCTATAGTTTATATAGCATCAATATATGAGTCAGAGTTAAAACAGAGAAGCAGAACCAGTAGACATAGATATAGAAATTTGTTACTAGGAATTGGCCTGTACAGTTTTGGAGACTAGCAAAGCAAACCCAAAATCCAGTCAGGAAGGGAAAATCATAAATAAGTGGAAACCCAATGGGCATACACTGGTTGGTCTCTCAGCTCAGGGAAAGCCTAAGTTCTCTATAACAGGGCTCACCTAATTAAGTTAGGCCCACCTGGGATAATCTCCCTTTGATTAACTTAAAGTCAACTGATTAGGGATTATAATTACATTTGCAAAATTCCATCACAGCAGCAATTAGATTAGTGCTTGATTGAATAACTGGGGAAGATAGTTCAGCCTAACCAAGTTGACACATTTTTTAAAAGCCATCATAATCTTTTAGACATCATTTAAACAATAATTCTTTTCTTGATCATAATTCACAAAATTATGATCCCTACAACTTCCCCTACAAGTAGTAACCCCACAGATCATTTTCATTTAATATAACCATACTGTAGCAATCCCAGTCACACTCAAAATAAGCTTTGTCACTGACCATAAAACAAGGCTTAGAACTAGAACAGTTCCCTTAAGAGGCCATCCAAATCTATCCCTTCATTTTACAGTTATAAAATCTAAAGCCCATAAAGGCCGTCAAATTTATTTTTGTTTTTTAATGCCATAAAAGGAAATACCTCATTCCAGAATATATTTTAGCTGCCTTAGTCTTTCATTGAGGCCCTATAAAAATTACACGAGAAAACAGGTGGAACACTGAAAGTACTCCATTTTCAGTTCATTTACATTAGTTGCCACTTTTTTTTCATGTTTATTTATATTTTTGAGACAGAGAGTGAGAGAGAGAGAGAACAAGCGAGGGAGGGGCAGAGAGAGAGGGAGACACAGAATCCAAAGCAGGCTCCAGTCTCCGAGCTGTCAGCACAAAGCCCGACGCGAAGCTCCAACCCTCAAGCTGTGAGATCATAATCTGAGCCAAAGTCAGATGTTTAACCCACTGAGACAACTAGGCACCCTGCCACTTTTTTTCAATGTTTATTTATTTATTTTTGAGAGAGAGAGAATGCAAGTGGAGGAAGGGCAGAGAGAGAGGGAGACAGAATCCCAATCAGGCTCCGTGCTTTCAGCACAGAGCCCAACCTGGGGCTGAAACTCATGAACTATGAGATCATGGCCCGAGCTGAAATCAAGAGTCGAACTCTTAAACGACTGACCCACCCAGACACCCCAAACCAGTTGCCACTTTAAATGGCTGTTATAAATGAGAAATCTCGGTATGTAGAAATATGTCTCTTAGGTACAAAACTGAAAATCCAGATATTTAATGAATTTTGTAGAGATGGCTTTTATTAGAATGAATTTTGTACCCTTTGGAGGGTTCAAAGCATGTTCTGTGAGATCTCGTAAGGATTAGTGACACGGTTTTAGTATTTTTCCATTGCCTTGCTTCTGAACTTTACCTTATAATTTTTTACAATGGATCCCTAAAGTTTGCCCTTTGATACTGTAGTCTAAAGTTAAGTTCAGCTGACATTTGGAGGTGAGGGTTTTTTGGTGCTTAGTCGTTTATATCTGGTGTTCTTGAGCACTTGCACAAACTTCTCGCCACTAAAGGTCCCTAAAAACCATTTATTAATTCAAAAAATATTTACATGCCTGCTATGTGCCAAGAATTTCTCCTGATAAAACAGTGAGCAAGATAGTCTAGTAGGAAATTGAGACAGGGAAACACCAACATTAATTGTGGAAAATATTACAGAAGTATAAGGATATGATTCATGTTTTTTCTTTATGGCCCACTGCCTGACACATAGCACATACTTAATAAGTGCTTTTTTAATAAATAAGGCCTATATGACATTTTTAAAGGAATATATACTTTTAAAAAATATGTCTACAGGATACTTTATACAGAACTAGGTTAACTTGAGCAGGTAGAAAAGCAATGAAAAGTTCTGTTTTGGGGATGGATTCAAGGACTAGAGTATATCTCAATGGGTGCAAATACATCTCTACTGATTAACAATTTGTTTCATTTTCTTTAGAGATAGTCTTATTCTCCTTGTTCCTGACCTTTAACCTTTGTCTGAAATTAGTGCATCAGTTTGTACTAATTGGAATCGCCAGTGACCAAGTGAATATGACATATCTATAAAAGAACAGAGAAAATTAGGTCCTTATTATGTTACTGCATCACTAATCCAGGCTTCCAGAGAAATGCCAGAATATAAATTAGATCCCTTATCAAATGTGGCACATAAAAATTTAGGATCCTTTTTAGTGTAGTACATGTGCTTTCAATAAATGCCTGCTTTGGCAAGAAATTAAATCAGTGTTCTTTGTGTTAAGTATACTTGCATTATGTTTTATGCTCTATAACTTTAAAACTGTCCTTGCAAACCAGGTCAAGGGCACAATTAAATTTGATTTCTGGATTTAGTTTTACATTCAACCAATATCATTTTTTATTTGGTTATATTGTGTTATGGGTATTTGCTTTATTTTGTTTTTTTTCACTTAGGAGAAAATCAGAATCCATAACATTGTGTCTCCACTAACTAGTCTCCTGCCACACTGGCCTAATTTCAGTTTTAAAAACCATTGAACTCTTTTTTCTGTCCTTTCAGACTCTTTGCAAATGCTCCTCTTCTGCCTTGACCTATTTTTACTCCATTATTCAGTATTATTCACCCAGTTAACTCTTACTCATTCTTTAAGCCTCATCTATCTTCTCTTAGAGATTCCTTCTTCATCTATACCATCTATCAGTTAGATCCCCTTTAATAGTCCCTCTATATTACTAGTCCTTAACAGTCCCTGGCACATAGTGGGTCCCTGTTAAGTGAAAGGATAGATTAATATATTGAGTACTTACTATGTTCTAGTCACTATAAAATCTCTTCAAGGAACTTTCTGAAGTCTGAGTTCCAAAAGCCCATGTTATTTTGTAAATGATATACTTACTTAGTTTCACTTTAGGGGACTAAATTAACAATTCTGAATGAAAGATCTAAGGATATACATTTATGTAAGTGAATGTGTACCTGTTTGTGTGTAGCAAGTTGCAAAGTAAAGTGAATATTCTATGTGGTTACTATCAGGAAACCTTAAATACTATTACTTTAGTGAATATTATTGTATAATAATTTCCTTACAAGTATGTCTAGAAAAACAACCTGTTTCACATAACAGCTTCTCCAAACATCTCTCTGCCGTCTACATCTTTGACTTCTTACAATTCATTGCTTAGGGTCAAAAGTCAGAATCTCGACATCTCCCAGAAAAGACCATTTAAATTAAATGAGTCCATCAAGATTTTGGAGGAAGGCCACTTGAAAAAAAGGAAAATATATTACATTTTACTTTTAATTTTCAAAACCTGAAAACTAATGGTATTTCATCTATTCTTTTTGAGGGCCCATGTGCTCCAGTCCTGTGATTTCCTTAGCATGCTGTAATAGTTTTTACTTTTATGCTTTCTACTTTTATGTATTTCTTCCCAAGATGCTCTTTGAAGCTCCAACACAGAATTCCTTTTTCTCTAACAAACTTTTCCTGACTAACCTTATTCCATTTTTTCTGAACTCTGAATTTTTTCACCATGTTAGTATATATATATTTCTCAACTTTTATACACTGTACTATCATGTACTTGGTCATATGTACATTAGGTTTTCATTGTGAATAGCCTGTGTGTGTGTGTGTGTGTGTGTGTGTGTGTGTGTGTGTGTGTGTGCTGTGTTCTTGCTCCTTGATTTCACATGACCCCCACACACAGCCCAAGTCACTTTAATCTTATTTTGCTTGAATTAAGTGAAATACGGTTTTAAATCCCTTACCTGGAAAATGAAATAGAAGTCATTACAGGGGTACTTTCCTTCACCTCCTCAGGGTTCTCACACAAACTAAAATATTCAGGGAATTATGCCCCCCACGCCCCATCTTCTGTCCCCATTGGTTCTACTGAGACACCACTGTTCATCCTTAAAGTCCAGTGGCTCTGCCTCTTATTAGGGCATAAGAATCTTGGCCAAAGCTGGTAGCTGTAGTAGCTTAGATCTAACTTCCTATGTTGGTATTTTCTGTTGGCCCTTCAAGACTGACATTTTACTCTTCCTTTCCTATTCTGTCCTTGAGCGCCCTAAGAAATCTTCTTAGTAGCATGGAGAAAAAAGGTATATAGACCTTGTGGGGCCCTAAATTATTTAAAATACAGTTTTAAAGCCCTGGAAGCCTGAAGGTTGGGTGAAAGTAAAAGGATTAAGAAAGGGGGAGTTAGAGCCTGGAAAGTCAAGTCACAGGTCTTAGAATTCATCCTCTCCCCAATCATGCTCCAGGAAAATTACTGTACCTTAACACGTGCTTGTTGAGTTGATGAAACAATATTTGCATAACTATTCCCTAACAACTGAATTAAAAGAGTTAAAGACTTTAACAATTCAAGATTGCTGCCTGTACTGCTGGGAATTTTTTAAACAAGTGGTCATATCAAAAATAAAACATAAACCTTGCTTTTAGTAAGAGGAACAATAGTATAAGAACCCACTTGCCGTTCTAGTTTTCAAATCAATGAATATGATAAAACTAAGATGGGATAAAAATTTTAGAAGACAGTTAAATAAAATCCAAATTGGATGTGGAATAAAGGCCAAATTGTTATTTTCAGTCATGTGGTACATATTTCCATATGTTCTGAAAATCCTTAAGAACTTGGCACAAAGTTCTGCTGAAATAATTTCTGCTTCTTAAATGACAGGTGCCTCATTTTTTATTGTAGTATTAATTCAGAATCCCAACAAGTAAGAAAATGCATAACATAAAAGATAAATTTATAAGCATTTGCCTAACTTTAGCCATGGAATCATTACTTTCATTCACTTTCAGTGTATTTCTGTTTCCTTCCTCTCTTTCACCTTCTGGCCTCCTTATGTCTTCATTTTCTCCTTTTCATTTTAACCACAATCATTTGTCTATCAGATGGTTCTTGTTTCTACTTCTGAATACACTTAAATGCCATTTATAAAATCATAAATACTTATTGAATTTGTTTAAAAATCTAATGGGATTCAACAATAGTTTGAAACTGCAACATAATTATTAAATGTGGGTTTTAACACCAGTGATGATTCACATTTTCCAGCCTCTATGTTTTACAATTTGTTTTTCTTGGCAAGGGTTTAAGTATCCATGAATAAGGCAAAAGGTTTCTTGAATTTTGGCTTTTAAAGAAGGAATACATCTTTTCCTGTCTTCTAAAAAGTTACTTTACCTTTTACCAAAAGACATCAGCCGTAGAAATGATAGATATTTAAATCTACTCACTGATTTAGGCTAGTCATTTCTTGATAAAGTCACTGGGTTTTTTGTTTATGAAACCTTCCCTAATAGGAGACTGTCTGTGGTTGTTAGGGACCTTCCAAAAAATCATTTTTATGGTCACTGAATTTTATAATTAGAAGGACTTCAGGAAAGGGTTAGAAACCTCTCATTTTTGAGATGAGGAATCTGAGAAAGAGAGTTTGTGTCTTGCCCAAAGTCACATGATAGGTAAAGTAAGAGGCAAAGTACGAGTTAGAATACAAGTTTCTTGATTCCAAGTCTAGGACCATTTTTATACCATTGTTTCATGAGTATGGAAAGCAAGCTGATTGTTCACCTAAAATTCATTATATTGTGTGTACCTTAGAACTTGTCGTTTCTATACTTTATTCTTTGAGTTAAAATATTTTGTATTTATCATCTGTTTTCTGATTTGCCATCTAAGAATCTTCATTTGTCTTCCCTTTTATATCCAGTCTGCATAATGCTACTAGGTAAGCTAGTCTTTTAAAATGCAGTTCTAATTGTGCCACCTACTTGCTCAAAAACCTTAATATCTCTCACCTTCTCCATCTACCTACCACATAGTTAAATGAACTAAATCCACTGTCCTAACTCATTAAAGACTAACTCTACCTTTCAAATCTTAGTGCTTTCTGCTTCTCTACTCATCCCTTATGATCCAGCCAAATTGAACCATGTGCTATTTTCAGGATACACATTTCATTTTCCATACCTCTGTGTCCTTCCTTATTATATCTTCACCTAAATTTTTACCTATCTTTCTAGATTTATATCAAATTCTGGGACACTTGGCTGCTCAGTTGGTAGAGCATGCTTGATCTTGGGGTTGTGAGTTCAAGCCCCACATTGGGGATAAGGTTTACTTTAAAAAATTTTTTTAATTATTCTTATTTTTGGTTAATCAGATGAGTTTAGCAGAATGCCATATAACTATGGAAATAAGTGATATCTAATATGTTCTTTGGTTGCTAAAATTCTTGAAGCAGATGGAAGATAGTTATTACCTTTTATTCCTACAACAGCTAATAAAAAATCTGCCCAGACCATCACAACCAAGAGATGCCCTGCAACTACCATGCCTATCTAGCACTCAATGGTATCTGAGTAACATTATCACAGTAGTTACGTGGAGACTAGGGATACTCATTAGAATTCAACTAGATCTATTAAATGCCTGCTCTGAATCTATTACGGTTACCAAATCTTTCAATTTAGTCAGTACCTGTAGATTATACAATGTATATTTTTTACTTTGGGGCTACTAATGAAAGTGCATATTTTTTTAAACAAGTACACAGAGAATTATGCCATTTTTAGATGTTGCACCTGATAACACACCCAATAATTTAGGATGCTTTTGAAAAACCTTGGATAGACCTTGACACTGTTGGCATTTTTTCATATACACAATTTATATAGCTTTCTTCTCAAGAATGCGCCATTGCTTTCTTGACTCTTCACTTTCCTCGCCATCCTTTCAAAATAAGAAAAGTAAATTACCATCACCTGTTGATTAGTGATGAGGGCTAATGTGAAAGTAGCAGAGCAGAAAGAAAAGTTACTGATAATTGAAAATCTCTATAATAACAAAACCACTGCCAAGAGTTGATTGTCCATGGTAAAGTTATAGTGACTTATTCTGTTTGAAGTAGAGTTGGAAGACAAAGTGCCCTCCCCACAGCAATCCATTCCTAAATCCAGGCTCCTTGCCTTCACCTCTGCTACTGCTAATCCAATACTGACTAATTACCAAGCTCTACTGGGTTGGTGAATACATCTCCGGCCCCTGTTGTGTCTAAACCATCTCTAATCTACTCTAGCTAGTCAAGAATTGACTTTCCTTGTTTGTGGGGTGCAGTGCATGTTAAGTAGCGATGTAACTCACATCATTCCTTTCACCCCAAGGTTTTTAGGATTGCTATCATTGCTCCTGGCTTCTATTTCCAAGGGGTTCACTCTGAATCAGATCTCATTATTGAAATACTTGACATAAGATCAACTTCTTATATATAATATTTTCTTTTGAAATAAGAAAATTTAGCAGTGGGTCTTGAGCTACACATGTGGTAGTGTCTATAATGATATGTGCATTGGCAGTGAAAAAAAAATGACATAGATTACACTGGGTATATATTAGCATTTATTTGCTAGAGGGAAAAAAAGGCTTCATTTTAAAGTTGTGAAGGGTACCATTCACTTCAACCAGTGACTTATTGCTGGTTATAAGTTCATTTAGACTTCTGTTTTTATCCCACATGCTATAAATCTTTTAATTTATCTTGCATGTCAGCAAAGCAAAATAGTAGCTTGTCATAAAATTGCTTAGTTGGTAACTTACCAAGTACTCAAACTGAATTCGGTTTACTCTTTACCCCTGTTATTTAATCTGTATGTAAGGTGTTTTGTGGTTTTTGTTTAGTTAATCTGTTGGTTTGTTTTTTGCTATTCTTGCTACTTCTATTGTAAATATTTTGGCACTTATTCTTATATTGTATTCTTTGATACCCAGTTTCTGCCAGTGATGTCTGGACACTATATCCTTGAAAATATAATTTTACAATTCAGAATAAAATACTCTTTTAGGAAAAACTATCACCCTGATTATTTGTGTAATATTTGGAAATGAGGCAAATGCCAATATCTTTTATGGTAACTTTCCAGGGCAGGACAGCTGCAGATTTGGCCAAGGTATAGATTGCATAAATACTCTCACAGAACACAGCAGACCAGCAGTTTATTAAATATTTAGCCAAATCTTAGATCTCATTCTTGAAAATCTCAATACAGATGGGTAGAAGGATCTTTTGCCTTTTTTAATAACATTCTTTTAATCAGTTTAACGCATTCAGTGCACATTTATGTATGAGGCACAGTTCTAGGATAAGATATAAAAACCAGGTCTCAAGAAGTTCATAAACTAGGGAAGAAAATAGGCCATGTAAATAAATTATAATGCAATGCAAGAAATAGCGTAATAGAGGCATATACACATCACTAAGTCAGTGAACTCTGATCCAAAAAATAAAGTATAAACCGCAAGAAATCAAGTCAATATAAATCTCCCAAGGAAGTATTTCTTCTTTGCTTAATGTTGGCAAGTGCTTTGTCTTTATCATTTGGTAAATCAACAAGGATTTATAATCTATTCTGTGCAGAGGAATATGTTAGATGCTTTGAGGATACAAAGTGAGAAAGAGTTTCTGCACTAAGAATTTATAATCTAGTAGGAGAGATAAACTGTCTGTACAAATAAGCTGTGTTTCCAGTCTGCACATAATTGTCATAAGAGAAGCCTTTATAAATTGAGCAAAACTCTTCTGCAATGCACAAAGCCACTTCTGGAGATAGGGAAAAGAGAGACCATGAACAATTCAAGAAGGCTTCCATTAAGCAGAAGATGGCTGAACTAACCCTGGAGGGATTAGTAGGATTTTGACAAGGGTGGTTGAAGGGTATTCTAATTCATTTAGTGCCTACATGTGCAAGGTAGCATGAAGGCAAAAGAGCCTGGGGCATGTTCAGAGAATAGCAAATATTCTAGTTTGAGTGGCATCTGGTACATGTATAAGGGAATAGTAAAAGATCAGGCTAGAAAGGAAAAGTAGAGGCACTTTATGGAGGACCTTTGAAAGTCAGGCTATGGAACTAGGACTTTTATCAGGAAGCAGTAGGTAGTTTTTTGAGCAAAGACTAATCGAAGTTGATATTTAGGAAGGTGACTCTAATGGTCATGTGCAAGGATGCATTCAAGCTGAGTGTGATTGTTACCAAAGACTGGTTAGGTGACTATATAGGCAATAGGTAGTACAGGCCTGACCTAGGGTTGTGTTGGTAGGAATGGAAACAAGGTTACAGATATTACAGGCCTCATGTTTATAAAAGGTACTTGGCAGAACTTGGAAGCTGTCTGATGCAAAGGGAAAGTGTCAAAGGGACTCTGGAAGTGAGGCAGGATATCTGGTGATGATATCAAATAAAAGGAGTATAGGAAACTACCCCCCAAAAAATGTAAAGAGAAAACAGATCAGAAAATTGGAAACTGAATCCTAGAGAAAGACTGTCCTTAGAGAATTTAACAAATGAGAAAGAAGCTAAGCAACAGAAAAGTGGAAGAGATAGGGAAGGAAGATACTCAACACAAAAGTAGGGAGGGGAGTTTCTAAGAGAGGTGAGAACATTCAAACTCAAAGTATCAGTTAAGTCTCACTTATTAAATTATCCATTGGAATTGGGAAATCCAAACAAAGGAGCTTGAATGTACAGGGAGTTGAATGTACAACTTTGGGGGAAATTGCCCAAAGGCCCAAAGGAGGGAAAATATTTACTCAAGAAATGAAGAGTAATTTGCGATGCAAAGAAATTTGGAGAGAGATTGAAACTAAACCTCTAAAAGAATAGAAGGAAATGAGTACTCATTTTATTTCTTAAAATAATTATTCCTAAATTTTATACTATGCAGAAATCCTTCTTCCCTCAAGAAAAGCAATTAAGTCCTATTCAAAAAAGTCAAGAGGAAAGGCTAAGATTGGTGAGAACACACTCTCTGAGATGGATGTAGGTAGACTCCAACTTGTAATACAATGTACAATAAGTCAAAATTGCTGTTAACAAAATCCCATCTGTTAGCCCAGTCACATTATACTGTTCAGTAGAATAAAAATGCCAGTATTTTTGCTACTAGCTCTCTGCTGTATTACCTTCGGTTACCAATGTGCTGTTGATATCTAATGAAAATTCATCCTTTGTCATGGAGACTCCAAAACTCCACAGGTAAGCACTAGGATTGGATAATGTGTTCAATCAGATTCTGATTCAAGGTTTGTGAGGTAGAAAGATAGACATTTCTTTAATTCTAGTTTTTAGACTAAAATGGTTGGCTCCCTGGCTCCCATTTCATTGTCAAATGCAATATGAGCTTCTCAGAAATAGTATCTTTTCAAACCTGTTTCTTCTTCATACAGCAAGGGTAGGTGAAATCACACTTTCCATCTAACATTTATTGAGTACCCTGCTACATGCTCTGTTGGGTGTTTTCTACTATTTTTCTGTTATTTTTTTAATAGCCTGACTTGTTCATTTGGCTAGTTTCTTTTTTTTTTAATATAATTTATTGAGCTAATTTCTTTATCTTGCATGTTGGATTTTTTTTCTTTGACTTCTTTGTAGTTTTGTTTTTTGCCTGAAGAGACCTGTGTTGATCATTACTTTCATGGCTATTCTTGCTACTTCCCACTGGCCATTGTGAAAATTTTAAGTTTGTTTCTATAATGGGACTTGTTTCTAAAAACAGCATTATAGGAGCACCTGGGTGGCTCAGCCACTTCAGGCTTTTGATCAAATGCCATGTCAGGCTCTATGCTGACAGTGTGGAGCCTGCTTGGGATTCTCTCTCTTCCTCTGTCTCTGCCCCTCCCCTGCTCACTCACACATGCTCTCTCTCTAAAAATAAATAAATAGGGTCACCTGGGTGGCTCAGTTGGTTAAGTGGCCAACTTCGGCTCAGGTCATGATCTCCCAGTTCGTGAGTTTGAGTCCTGCGTCAGGCCCTGTGCTCATAGCTCAGAACTTGGAGCCTACTTCAGATTCTGTGTCTCCCTGTCTCTCTGCCCCTCCCCAGCTCACACTCTGTCTCTGTCTCTCTCAAAAATAAACGTTAAAAAAATTTTTAAATAAATAAATATAAATAAATAAACTTAAAAAAATAAAAGCAGCATTACAATACACTCTGTACATAGTTATTATTAACCAGCTAGTAAGAAGGAAGGAAATAATACAGGTTATTGGTGATATTTGAATGTGATGTGTTATATACATATCTATAGGTTAAAATTCACATCTGGGGAGAAATTACCTTTTTATTGTTTGGGTTTTTTTCTACTAGAGATAGGAGACTAGATGCTTTTCTGTTTTTACTACATTTTGTTATGTTATTAAATCACAATGTCCTATAAATTCTTTTCTTTATTTAGTACAGTAATATTTTAGACTGAATATTACTGGGATTTCCAATTCTATTTCCTCTTCTCCCTCAGAAGACCAAGAGATCTAAAGAATAGGGGAGCTTTTGTGAAAGGTCTGAAGTTAAAAGTCAAAACAGCTAGAAATTGGTGATCTCTGTAACATCCACTTTCCTCTGCCATATTTCACACCTTACCCTTCTCCCTTTGCTCACAGGTAGAGTTGTGCTCTTGTCCATCTCTGAATTTTATATACAGTTTTCATTTTATTTTTATCTTATTCTTTAAAAGTTAATTTTGTAAAACTTCCAGGCTAGAATAAGGTCATTAGAGTGGCCCTAAGGGGCAGGCTTTATATTGGCAGTAGTATCACACATTGACAACTTGGGAAGGATCATGCATGAATATGGAAAGTATAAAGGACATTGATATACCTTTGAACTGAGAGAAAGGAATCATTAGGTAGTTAATAAGAATCTCTCTCCATCTGAGGTCTTCCCTTTCTCTAATGCTTAGCAGTGGTCCATAATGCCTTTCTGGTTGTCCTGCATACAAATGGATCTAAATTCATAAGAATTGTTTATTTATCTTTTGCTGTCTTTTTTTTTTTTAATATAAGTGATTTGGTTTTTAGATTTTTTTTTTTATTTGTGTGTGTGTGTGTGTGTGTGTGTGTGTGTGTACGCTCCAGTGAATGAAAGAAATAAGACCTGTCAAAAGATACACATTTTACCTATCTTAAGGCTAACAGGCTGGAGCCTGCTCTCCATAAGGGCTTCAGAAAACAATCTGTTTTAAAATTTATAAATATCCTACTAATATCATACTTCAAGGGTTGGCAAACTTTTTCTGTACAAGTACAGTTAGTATAATCTCTGTTGAGCTAGTTAACTCTGCTGTGGTAACATGAGCAATGATAGGCAATATGTAAATGAATGAGCATTGCTATGTTCCAGTTAAACTTTATTTATAAAAACAGGCAGTGGGCTAAATTTGTCTTGCAAGCCACTGACCCTGGGCATAATGTATTGATCATACATTGTAGTAGAGCCCTCTGTTGGTTGAAAGAGACGCCCAGGGAAAATTTTTTATCTAAAAAGGAAACGTGTTACTACTTATCTGGAGGTTTCTAGTTGGTAGGACAAAAAGCAAGAAAATGACAAGTATATAGGATATGCAAAGTAAAAAAGGGTTTAGAACTAATTGGAGTTATTCTTCAGAGGGTTTCAAATGTAATTATTGATAGAGTGTTTATGATTTAGTGCATCAGCTACAGGAATAGGAACTGTATCCATTGTATAATAAAATGTAAAAAGCAGTGTATGAGATGCTTAAGATAAATGATCAATCTGTTTTGTCTTTGGCTTGATCATAAATGTTTTTAACCAATAAATAGGGAACTACAGAATTGTTGAATGTGCCAGGATATTTTAGGATCTGTACTTCATGATGGACCCACATTGAACTTCTGCTGGAAGTAATGAAGTAAAAGAGACCAGATTTATCTTCCCTCCTTAAACAATATAAAACCAGAGAAAATATATAAAACAATAGTCTCTAGGCATTAAACAACAGGCAGTACAGGATGGTAATCCCTGAGAGAAGATGAACAAATGAAAGAAATCCTGCAATTGCCATAGCACTCTGTTTAAACAAAGTTTCCAATCTACATTGTAGGAAGGGGAGTCCCAGACCCCTTTAATTAACTGAAACAGAGTTAAGAACTGAAGAAGGCCAAGATAGGTAGAATTTACAAGAGGGGGTACCAGAGAAGAAAGAGCTGCACAGAGACAAAGTGCACATACTAAATATCTGCAGGGGGTTCCCTGGAGTCTTCAGCTTTTCAATACTGACCAGCATATGTGTATGAGGAAAGTATTCAAGGTAAAGGATGAAACTATTGGAAAGACGCAAACACAACATTCCCCAACTTCACACAGGTTGATAGCAGTTTATGTCCCCAATAGCCAGAGTGGAGAAACGTATAATAAATAGGCTTTTTTATTTAGTACTCAAAAAGATAATTACATCAGTAGGATTCCATATTTGCTCTAGATTAAAGGCTGCTCTTATTTCACCTACCAAAGCTTAAAAATAAGCCTAGAAAAGATCAAAATGTTTCCTAGTAACCTAACTGAATTTCAGAATAAACCTCAAAAATGTGTAAAGTAATACAAAAAAATCCATCACCTAAAACATACAATTCATAATATCTGGCATCCAGTCAAAATTATTGAGCATGCAAAGATGCAGGAAAATACAACTCAAAGTGAGGGGGAAAAAAAATCAGTCAGTAGAAATGGATTTAGAAATGGCACAGATGTTAGAATTATTTGACAAGGATTAACATTTCTAAATATATTCTGTATTTCAAGAAGGTAGAGGAAAGCTTAAGCCTGTTAAGAAGAGATATAAAAAATATAAAAAAGATGAACTTCTAGAGAGGAAAAATGTACTGGATGAGAATAGACATTGCAGAAGAAAAAAATAATAATTAGTGATCTTTAAGACACAGCAGCAGAGGCTATTCAAAATTAAACACTGAGAGAAAAAAATAGACTTTGAAAAACAATAAACCATGCATCAGTGAGCTTTGGGACAATGTCAGGTGATCTAACGTACATATTTGGAGTCCTGGGGAAGAGGAGAGGAAAGGAAAATATTTGAAATCATAATGGTTGGAAATGTTCCAAATCTGATGAAAACTATAAACCCACAAATCCAGGAAGCTCAACAAATCACTAGTAGAAGAAACAAGGGGGAAAAAAACAAACTAAGAAGCATCAAAATGAAAATGCATAAAATCAGTGATAAAAATCTTGAAAGCAGCCAGGTTTTTTTTTTTTAAAGCCACATTATATACAGAGGAACAAAGATTAGAATGACAGCAGTCTTAGCATCTGAAACAATGCAAGCTAGTCCATAGAGCACTGAAAGAAAAAAAATCATCAATCTAGAATTCTATACCCAGCAAAAGTATCTTTCAAAACACCTGAAAATGAAACAAAGATTTTTCAGACATAAAAACTGAAAGTTTATCAGTAGGAGACCAGCACAAACCATTTAGGAAGACTCAGGTCCAAATGCTACCTATATCAATTACTGCTATGTGCTCTTGGTCATACTTTAATCTCTTTGAACCTTCAGATACTCATCTGTGAAATGAGAAACCTATTTTATGGGATTTTTATGAGGATCAAATGAGATAAGGAAAATAATAGACATTTGTTGAGTGTTTCCTTTGTGCCAAGCATATATTATCTCATTAAAAATGAAATAAAATACCCAATAAGATGCCCACTGGTCTGAGAATTTTCTTATGCTATCCTCTCTCCTCTTTCTTCACTAACTGAAAACCTCAGGTTATTCTAGAAGTTAGCCCACGTAGCTAATCAGTCAAATTTTGTTGAAATACTTTTCCTAACTTTGTTTTCTTTTAGTTACCACCATTAAATATGCTCAAAGGTGGGAATGAACAACTCTCCTTGCTATAATAAATTCATTAGCTAATAAATCACTTTTGTGAAAGGATTAGATATGTCCTAAGCTAAACCTAATATTTTGGCTTGTGTTTTCGCTGCCTAATGTTTTTTTCGGTCCAGTTTATTGAGGTCTAATTTATATACTGTCTATGTAACTTTTATTATAAACCTATTGGATAGGGGCCACAAATATCTTTATAGCTTATACTTTGCCCCACTGAGTTTTTGGCACTCAATAAACATTAAATAATATTTCTATTCAGCATTCTGCAGACAGGAAGCATATGGTAATAAATGTCAGAGCACAGGGTGAAAGTCCCCAAAAAGTTATGTGTTATACTCCTTGGAAAAGCCAGTACAGATATTTTTTCTGAATAAAATCTATTTTAAAAAGCAGTTCCCAGGCACATATTTTACTTAATGATTTTTCTCTACCCTTCCTTTACTTTATTTTCAAATTAAAACTTTTCCTCAGGGACACCTGGATGGCTCAGTCAGTAAAGCATCCAACTCTTGATTTTGGCTCAGGTCACTCACAGTTTGTGAGTTTGAGCCCCACAGCATCAGGCTCTGCACTGACAGCACAGAACCTGCTTAGGATCCTCTCTCTCTGCCCCGCTCTGCTCATGCTCACCCTCCCTCTCTCCCTTTCAAAATAGACAAATAAAGTTAAAAAAAATTTCCTCATAAGAACTAATATAATATTAAAAATAATATAATATTAATACAGTGTCATAAAAACTATATAAGTGATCTTTTTAAATAGCATAAAGAAATTCTTAGTCTGAAGGACAGCATGAGGAAATATTTAGAAGCTTAAGCAACATAAGTTTATGATGTATGAAAGGAAATAAACAGCAGTTAGTTCTTTATCATTAAATATCAGTATGACTTAGAAGTGTATCACTGCTATAGCTGTCGCAGACCTTATAATGGTATTAGACTTTGGCTCAATAATATTTTTCTCACCTGAGGATTCTGGCACTACTTAAATATCTTACTCTATGGGGCGCCTGGGTGGCGCAGTCGGTTAAGCGTCCGACTTCAGCCAGGTCACGATCTCACGGTATGTGAGTTCGAGCCCCGTGTCGGGCTCTGTGCCGACGGCTCAGAGCCTGGAGCCTGTTTCCGATTCTGTGTCTCCCTCTCTCTCTGCCCCTCCCCCGTTCATGCTCTGTTTCTCTCTGTCCCAAAAATAAATAAACGTTGAAAAAAATAAATAAATAAATATCTTACTCTATTCTCAGTAAGGTAATCATTACTTCCAAATAATGAAAGACATTGTAAATTGAAGCTAGATGCCAAAAACAAATTTTATGCAAAAGATAATATATCCCAGTTTATCTGTATTGAAGAAATGGTTAACCATAATCAGTTAAACAAAACCATTTAGATAGCATGTATCTAAATTATCTTTCCATAATTTGCTCACCCTGTGATTGACCTGTTGACCACACTTAATTTGATTTGATTTTTGTGAGGACTTTTCTAAAGATTAACATAATCTGAGTGAGAAAATATCTTAATTGGGCCATGTTACATAACCTAAGGCTTAGGATTCTCATATATAAAATGTGGATAAGGATTCCAGACACAGCTTAACATGATGCCTCTAACTCAGAGTCTCTCAAAAGGCTGTAATCAAGATGTCAGCCATGGCTGTAATCATATTACTACTGGGGGAGAATCTACTTGCAAAATCACTCATATATTTGCTGCCAAACCTCAGATCCTCACCAGTTGTTAGCCAGGGGCCTCTCCATAAGTGTACTTGTAACATGGCAGCTTTCCTCTAGGGCAGGAGCTGAGAGCATGTGAGCAAGAGAATAAACAAGGCATCCCATCACTTTTGTCATATATTTTTAGAAGCAAATCACTAGGTCCAGCACACACTCAAGGAGAGAGAATTATACAAAAATTTGAATACCAGCAGTCAAGGATCATTGGAAGCCAGTTTGGAGGCTGTCTACTACACATATGATCCACAGATAGGACAAATCATTGAATGTCCTCTGGAGGCTCTGGAACTTGTTTAAACTATCCTAAGATCTAATTAAGAACCTGAATTCAATAGGCGAAATGATTTTAATTTCACATTAAATATTCCATTGATTCCTAGCAACAGTCTAATGAAACAGGTATTATTGGCATCAATTTTATTGATCTAAACTGATACACTGAGTGTCTTGCTCAAAATTACATAGCAAATGAACTATAAAATTGCACCCTTAGTGTAGGTCTTCTGATTCTAAGCCCTGTACTCTTTCCATTTAGCTGAAACTGCTTCCTGACCAGTACTACCTTGCACTTAAAGCCATTCAAAAAGAACATTATGCATCTAAATGTATACATAAATATGTGAATTTTTGATATACAGAGAAAAATATGTAACATTCTTAGACTCTCTACACCATACCATTTAAGATTCACAGTATTGTTTCAAATATTATTGAGTCAAAGTCCAATACCATCTAAGGTTTGCAACAGCTATAGCAGTGATACACCTCTAGGTTAATAGTATCTGTTAGTCTGAAAGTACACATGGGAGGACAGGGCACCTGGGTGGTTCAGTCAGTTAAGCGTTTGACTCTGGATTTCAGCTCAGGTCATGATCTCATGGTTTGTAAGATCAAGACCTGTGTCGGGCTCTGTACTGACACAGTGTGGAGCCTGCTTAGGATTCTTTCTCTCTCCTTCTTTCTGCCCTTTCACCTCTCTCCTTTCTTTCTGCCCTTTCACCACTTACACGCGTGTGAGCACTCTCTCGCTCAAATAAACATTATAAAACTATATATAGGCAGTAAATACTTATTGAATGGAGAGATGAACAAAGTAAAAACAACAACTGGTTTGGTGGCTCCATTCACCCTTGGCTTTTCTAAAAGCTCTAGACTCCTGTGACTTGAGTGAGGACCATGGGGGAACGCTTCAGTGAATTTTCTTCTTCCTCCTTGCACTGGAGCAACAAAGTAGTTTGTTTTGGATGGATAGGCAGCTTTCTGTGGATAGTGAGAAATTACCTTTCTTTGGTCCTGAGTTTGATATTCTTCCTTTTTGTTTCATTCCATGAAGTTTCAGCCTATACCACGACCCCTCATATCCGAGATCAAAAATAGAGTGGTAACATTAGCAAGCAGTTAATAGTTCTAACTGAGTTTGGCGCCTTCAAGTGCAGAGCAGGAAGTGTGAGGGCAAGGGTTATGAACTCTGGTGGGGGTGGTAGTCATAGCCTTCAGATCACCCTGGAGAAAAGAGAGGTGAATTTTGTTTTTAAAGGTCTTTGCCCACTTCTCAAAATAACTTTGTGGTATGTTTAATAAGAATGTAGAAAATTACCTTTCTTGGGGCACCTGGGTGGCTCAGTCGGTTGAGCGTCTGACTTCTGCTCAGGTCATGATCTTGCGGTTTGTGAGTTCGAGTCCCGCGTCTGGCTCTGTGCTAACAGCTCAGAGCCTGGAACCTGCCCCATATTCTGGGTCTCCCTCTCTCTCTGCCCCTTCCCCAGTAACTCACACTCTCTCTCTCTCTCTCTCTCCTTCAAAAATAAATAAACATTTTTTTAAAAATTTTTAATGAAAATTACCTTTCTTTATAGAAGCAAAACAATAGTTCTTACAACAAAGAAGTAAATTTCACAAATCAGAGGATACAAGGTCAATATACAGAAATCATTTGCGTTTCCTATATAGCTAGTAACCAATAACTTCAATAACCATAATTGAAATAAGAATATGGACAAGTTACCATTTTAATTTAATATTGATTACAGGTCATTCTACTTTATAAATTAAAACTGGGGTGTTATCAAACTATAAAGAAAACAGTTTTTTTCCTCAATTGAATAAAAAGGAAATAACTCTTTGATACACACAAACATGCTCTTGAGTTTCTTCTTCCTTTCCTGTATAATCTGAGGATTGTGCTTTTTAATAGTGGCTTGCTAATCCTTTTTAATAGCTCATAAAGTAAGTATTCCATAGTTTTCATTAACCTTGAATTTCAGCCTCTTTTTTTCTTAAACCTCAAAACCTACATATTTGGTTGCTGTTTGATTAGCACCCTTTTAGCCTGGTCGATGAAGCAGCAAGCCTACTGCAAATCCTAAATAACGTGGTGTAGATGAGAGCCTGAGACTTTAATTACATGTCATTTTACTCACAACACTCAATTCCAGGAAGGAAAAAATGACTTTGCTGTTGTAAAAGACATATTATGTGAGTATCATTCATTGTAAACCAAAAATGATACTGTATTAGAGCATAGACAACAATGGGAACTAATTCTGAAAATGTGACCTGTCTGGGAAACTGAATAATAGTGAAAGTTATCAAAATGGAAAGAAGTGTTAATGTGAAATCCAGCCTTCTCAGAAATACTCTTTCCTGGCCTGTTTGGTTTTGCTTTTGTTGCTTGTCATGCATGAATGAAAGTGCTACATACACTCTCAGGGGAGTAGGAAAGCCTCTGTCGGTTGTTTATTTCCTTAATCCCTCCTCCTTTGTGATTTTTGATGTCAGATCTAAAATGGAAAGCCTGTAAATATAATGATTATCACATGGATAATCACCTGCATTAGGAACCGCCCTGCTTCTCTATTCTAACCCTAGCTGTTCTCCACACGTCCCATCCACTCTGCGGTTGGATTTTAACCTGACTGCTTCATTAGATTTGTGAAACTCAGTGCGTGGCGCCCTGGGGCAGCACAGATGGGGACATGCTTGTTTTCTTTTCTCACTTTCACTGCAAAGACACACTAAAAAGTCCTTTTCAATTTAGTGTGATCAGTTCACTTGGAATTAACCCTGATATTTGGAACCTGCCTTACTCTTCTGCCAACTGTCTATACCCCTTTTTCCTTCCCTACTTTCAGACCTACTGCCTTTTCTTTTTGTCCTTCCATGCAGTGAATCTGAGGACTAAAATTCTGGTTAAATTCTGACTGGGTCAAACTGTTCCCCTGTGTTGTTTTATTTGTTTTGCTGGGAGGGAAAAATAAATGTTGTTCCATCATTGTATCTGCAAACACCTTCAAATCAGAGGTTAGCTGTGGGAAAAGTCTGCAGTGATGTGAGCCAGCTGCCTTCTCTAATGGACTGACTGGGGGCACCAGCTCAAGATCAAAAGAAGGTGGGAGGAAGTCAGGAGATAAGATCTTTTTAAGCCATAGAACAAGTGCTTAGCTTTTCAGTGATAGGGCACAGCTCTGCAAACCTGTATGAGGGGGTGCTAAGATAAAAAATTGAGTTGACTTTTTTTCAGCATGTCCTTCCTCAATCAGAATATGTTGGCACTTTGAATAGTTTACAGATGTGGAAGTGTCCTAGGGCCTTGTTTCCTTAAAGAATAGTGATCTGACATTTATATATGTGTCTTCTTGCAATTAGTTCTACTATACCATAACAGATCATAGTTAATTTCTTCTTATATCTGTGTGAGCAAAACTGGACATTAAAAAAGCAATTTAACTACTATATGTTGAATTTTGAGTTTTATGCCTTAGTGCAGTTTTAGTCATACGGATCCTTTTATTATTATTATTATTTTAGAGAAAGAGAGCACACACACACATGAGCTGAGGAGAGAGGCAGAGGGAGAGAGAGAATCTCAAGCAGGCTCCACACTCAGCACAGAGCCCAATGTGGGTCTCAATACCACGACCCTGGGATCATGACCTGAGCTGAAATCAAGAGTCAAATGCACAACTGACTGAGCTACCTAAGCACCCCCATACAGATTCTTCATATTAATTTTGTCTTATAGTTCTCTGGGCTTCTTTCATGCCTCTGATGAAGATCTATATAAATGAGTCGTTGTAGCAGAGCTTTCAGTTGTCTTTTTGATAAAAGAATTATCTTGGTTAATTCTTGGATTGGACAGCTTGGAAAAATATTACATTGATATCATTTGAAACTTCTCCTTTTCCTTGACAGGCCAGCAAATATTATCGACTGTGTGGTGTATAAGTACTATTATAAGCAAATTGTCAAAGAGGCTTGCTTGGACCAATTGTTAAGTTCATAATTCAGTTTTTTTAATCTACATCACTAAGGCTAACTCAATCAGCTTTATGCTTCCCTAGCGAACAGCCTAAGGAATTGTACTTTCAGCCTATCACTTTCTGTTAACTTAAGTGTTTAGCTTGTAGTCATCTATTTCAACCTTTTCAAACCCTCAAAATGGGTCTTCAAATCTATATGTCATTAGTGCCTCGGACCGTAAGAGTGCATACATACTTCTTTTCCCAGTATTTTCCTTAACATGTAGATAGTACCCAGATTTGTGCTAGAGACACTGACTTACTTTCTGCCTTACATGGTTTGGTGCGGCAGTCGCTTCAGTTGAGTTGGATCTGCTCACTACTCAGGCTCAAATCCCATCCTTCTATTAATATCTCTTGGCAAAGATAATTTTGGAGGAATGTAAGTTAAGATGTAGAGGCTCTTGACAGTTGTCTGCAGTTTTTTTTTTTTTCATTTTCAAGAGGGAAGTTAAGTTGAAAAGTAATATTGCTTCTATTTTCTGTATCAGTCCTAAAATTAAAATATATGCAGAGTACAGAAAGAGAAAGAGTTTGGTTACACAGATGTGTTTTTGTAATTTGATAGCCTGTTTTAAGAGCATTAGTGGTTATAGTAATGTTCATCAGATTGTGCCCTTAAGATATTCAGGAATCAAGAAAAACATTGTGAATTTAAAATTTTTAACTATTTTTTTTAATGTTCAACTTCTGTCACCCCTGTCATCTATATAAAAGAGAAATTGGGGAGGAGGTAGACTGTTCGCTATAAAAGTTTTTAAACAGACAAAGTAAAAATACTGAATACATCTAGATTTAATCATTGTTAACATTTTGCCATTTTTACTTCACTTTAATTTTTTAAAGTATTATTAAGTAAATTACACATATCATGTCATTTTATTTCTAAATGCTTCAGAATAAACCTCTAAAATTAAGGACATTTACCTTATCAAGTTAATAATTCCTATCATTATCGCCATCCTGTTTCATTATCAAATTTCTCTAATTGTCCCCAAAATGTCTTTCCTGGATGGTTTGTTCAAAACAGGATTCAGTTAAGGTCTGTACATTGATCTTGGTCATTTTTCCCCTCCCCAGGTTATCATAAGATTGATTTATTGAAGAGACCAAGCTATTTGTCTTATAGAATGTCCTACTTTATGGATTTTTCCATTTGCTTTCTCATTGTATCATTTAACTTGTTCTCCTATCCTCTGTATTTTCTGTAGACTGCTAGTTATTGAATTAAAGTTTTGAGTAATTAATGTCACAAATGAGGTCAGAAAACTTTATAGGTGATGCTGTGTCCTTTATACTGCATCGTAAGAGAAGGCACAGAGTATTTGGTGATTCCACTATTAATGGCAAAAACTGATAGGATTGATCACTGGGATAAAGTGATGACAGCTTGATCCTCTCATTATAAAGTTATACTTTGCTCCCCGTGACCAGCATATAATCTGTGATATTTTGGTTCCATGAAACACCCAGCTTCCTGTCATCCTTTCACCTAATGAATTTAGCATCTATTGATGATCCTTGCCTGAATAAATTTCATTAGGGATTGCAAAATGATGATTTTATGAATCTATACATTTATTAGTAGACATTCTTCTCTACAGAAGAGCTTTCTGAAAGGTATTGTTTCAATTAAAAACACAACCACCAGTATGTTCCTTAGGTTTCAAATGATTGTCTTTCTTTGCTGGGGTCAAAACACCTGAACTCACTGTGACAGCTACAGTAAAAACAGGCACTACATCTTCTTTATTCCAACTTGTGAAGTGTGTTGACATTATGCTGCCTTTTTTTTTTTTTTTCATGCCAAGGGAAAAAGAAATCTTTTTTGGCGTAAGAATAAAAATTGAACTATGTGGGTATATTGAGATAATTGTGTAAAAAGAAGACTGTATGAATGAGTTTCAAAATGGATTATTTCTTCATTACCTAGCACTTTATAATTAACTGTTCTTTTTTTTTTATTTCAGGAAGCTGCCACTTTTGCTAGAGAGCAAGGCTTTGAGGTGAGTTAACCCACAATTGCACACTAAACAGATCCTAAAGGTTTTTTCTAGCTGATAATGAAGTTCTTTTGGACAGTGATTGATGTGCTATTATACTCTCAGAGCCTCGCAGCAGTTGCCATGGAAACTTGGCAGTCGTCATGGTTTCTTTGTTCTGCCAGCACAGTGTTATGACGCACTCTGCTAGGTCTGCACCCAACATCGCCTACAGATGTTATTTATTGAATTTTGAAAAGCCTCTTGGGAAGCCAAGAGGTTGGGCACGGTTTCAAGCTGCCTCTGCAGATATGGGGCCTGTCAGTTTGTTCAGTTAAAAAGCTACCTCATTAGCTGTATTACATTTCATAAGGATTCACTGCTAAAGCAGTGGTGGAGCAAGACTAAATAGTGAAATATAATGTCATTTAAATAATTTCACCCCTACCACATGTAGATTATCATTATGCAAATTAATTTCCAAAGGTTGTACTTAACAGTTGTTAGGGACTGATTAATTTAAATCCCACTCATATAAACTTCCTGTTTTAATCTTCTTTTTTCTTCTCTCACTCTCTCTCTTTTTCTTGCATAAATGTATATAAATTTTCTGAAACCAAATATCAATAATTGGTTTTAATTTCTAGGTCCTAATTTTGTTTTCCTAGTAGAAGTATTAGCTGTCAAGATTCAAAACTCCATGTGGTTGTTGTTGGCAAAATTAAGACAGATAACACCATGTTTTTATCTATATAATATCTATCTTCCAGTTGATTATTAGAAAACATTGACTTTAATCTGAACCCAGGTTAACTGACAGAGAATTCATAAACTGAGTTTATAAGTTTTATGACTCTCATATGTATTGAGCCAGAACTATGTAGAATGCTGTGTTCTGTACAGCAACTTGGAATGTTGCATGGTAGTAATTTTAAAAAATTAAACTATTTACATGCTCAGTATTGTTGACCATCTAGAAAACCTGTGAGCATTGATTGGATGTATCAGTAATCTCACTTTGAACTGTTCAGAGAAAAGTGTTGTATGAATTTGTGATGGAACAGTTATTTAAATGTACTAAAGGAAGATTCATTATCGAGCAACAGAGTAATACACATGCATGTTATCCATGTCATACATAGGACTTGACAGTCAGACATAAAGCTTCCTCTTCTTGGAGGAAGACATTGAATTTGTGGTATAAGTATTCTATGAAAAAACTAGATCCTATGCAAACTAACTTTTTCTGTTTTCTACTAACTGGCATCATATTAACCTTTGCATTAATTCTTATTTACTGATTCTAGAATTGTTTCTTTTTACCATAAATCTGCCATAATTGATTACAGCATATAAACCAAGTGATGATGTTTATAATAGTATATCTTACTACCTTCTAACATAGCAAAACTGCTCTGTTGGTAATGTTGACAGTAATATGTTAGATTAGATAAAGCACACCATGTCTTGATGTGTCCCTTCATGAGTTTCCTAAAATACTCCAAGCATTGTAGAATATATAAGAGCCATGAGTAGAATATTTTTGTTAATAAATATAACCCATATGTGGAATCCTATCTAGAGGAATTCAGTGATTTTAAAATGTCATTAAATTTTCCTTAGTCCATTAGACAGTAATAGGAAAGCATAAGTTTGAAGCTTCGTGTTTTTAAAGAATCAAAAAAGAATAAATCACTTTATCTTAACACTTTAATATCTATAGAATCGCTTCTCAGCCTTTTGGCTAAGATCAAGTGTAATACCTATAGAAATGTGTCAGTGCTCTCAGGTCTACTGAGACAAACTAGACAAAATCTACATTTTATCCCTCTCAACTTTAATTTTACCTCTAAACTGGGGCACGAGTGAGGAAAGAAATGAAAAGATTAAAAAGAAAGGTGAGCATTTTTTTTTTTCTACTGGCTCTGCTGTTCTACCATCATTTCTATTATAAATCCCAATCAGTTCCCAAAGCCACTGAATATTGCAACTAGTGATATGTCTGTTAACAGACCAGTCCAAAAGCCTCTAAAAATAACCAGTATTTATTCATCAGGAAATATCTTCAGTAGCATTGTTTATGATATTCTGGTTAGCTTCTCTGCAAATTTTAGATAATCTTTCTTTTTTAAAAAATCTTTAATCTTTAAAATGAATTGGGCAATTTTCAGTAAGAAGAGGCAGCTTAGGAGGGCACTGGAGAATGAGATAAAAACTGGAGCTGGGCAAAGCACAAAGCAGAAGAGAGAGGATATATATATATATATATATATATATATATATATATGATGGAAAATTGCATAGTGCCTGATTCAAATGACAGACCTGCTAAGAATTTAAAATGACAATTCTTGAGGTAAAAAGTTTCATGAGGCCTTTTATTATTCTGGGAAATCAGTTCAGACTGCAATGTGTTTTTAAATCTACTTTATCTTGAACTGAACCAATTAAAGGTTTATATTTTTAGAACCCAAATAAAAATAAGATACTTAAAAATATGTTTCATTATTAAACCTTTTAAAAGCAGTATTGAAAATTGATTTAAATTAAATAAAGAAAATACCTCCAAAACTTAAATATCATATTCTTTGTATTTTCATCCTTTGTGCAATAGACTATGTGCCAAATGATGAAAATAATACATACCTTCTCTGCTGAGTCATTTATTCAGTTTTACTCCAAGCAATGAATTTTAGTTTTATTTTAGATCTCTAAGATACATTACTTCTGACCATAGAGAAAACAAAGCAATCGTTTTCCCTTTTCCAACTTCCCCACAGCCCCTGACTCTATCCAGAGGATCCTAGACTTGTAATCTGTATCTGACCATTGATGACTGTATGATCTTATACCACTGAGACAGGAAAGTTTTGAATTGTGCTATCCAATACAGCATCTGTTAGCCACAAAATTAATTAAAATTAAATAAAATTTAAAATTCAGTTCCTAAATCTCAATAGACAGATTTCAAGTGCTCTTTATAGCCTTTGTAGCTTGGGACTGCCATATTAGTACAGATATAGATCATATCAACCGTCACAGAAAATTCCATTGATCAGCATTGGATAGAAAGTCCATAGAGTATTCAGGAGGTATTGATTCCCAAAGAATTCTCCAAAATTTTTCTGAGGTTCTTGTGTTCCTCACAAATGCAAAAGATACAATGAATGATCACCTAGAGTTTCTGGAAATAAGACACTAAATTGGGTCCTGCTGGCTAAGAGAGTACAATGCAGCTTTTCTAGGTGACTAAGTCCCCAAAGAAGACAGTTTTTTTTTTATTAAATATATTTTATTGTCAAGTTGGTTTCCATACAACACCCAGTGCTCATCCCAACAGGTGCCCTCAAAGAGGACAGTTTTTTTTTTTTAATTTTTTTTAACGTTTTTATTTATTTTTGAGACAGAGAGAGACAGAGCATGAACGGGAGAGAGGCAGAGACAGAGGGAGACACAGAATCGGAAGCAGGCTCCAGGCTCTGAGCCATCAGCCCGGAGCCCGACGCGGGGCTCGAACTCACGGACCGTGAGATCGTGACCTGAGCTGAAGTCGGACGCTTAACCGACTGAGCCACCCAGGCGCCCCAAAGAGGACAGTTTTAAAACAGTAGATTAACAGAAAGAGATAAGATAGTCTTTTAATTATCTTCATTTAATCATTTGTTCATTCAGTAAATAGTTACTGAGCACTAACTCTGGGCCTAACACTCTGATAGACCCTAAACTCAAGATAGAAGTGACCAGAGAGTATACTGTGAAGGAGAACATGGGAGGGGTTCTTATTTTAGATATGATAGTCGTAGAATGACTCTCTGAGGAAAGTAAAACTTGAAAAATATGGATATCTAGCATTGACAGAAAAAAACAAAACAAAGAAACAACAGGGAAACAAATTTCAAACAGAGGGAACAAGAGTACACAGGCCCCCAAAGGAGAAGGAGCATAATGTACTGTGTAGTCCAAGAGCTGAGAGAAGGTCAATGTGCCTGGAATGAAGAGAGGAGAAGGAGGTAGTAGGAGATAAGACTGGACACTGACACATCATGTGCGCACCATAATTATTATAGGAGTTTCTATTTGGAAAACAAAAGAATGTGATATGGTTAAGTGAGGCACTGTGGGAACCCCACAATTGGTATTCTCTAGGAGTAGGTAGATTGTGACAGTATTAACATGTGTATCATCAGCTTGTTAAAAATGGAATGAAGAGGGTATATTCTTTAATTTGGAAGACAATGCTAAATTTAAGGTGTGTGATCACCAGTGACAATAAAAGCATAATTTAGCATTTATAAAATGCTTCACAGTTTATGAAACCTTTTCCAACATATAATTAATACATTTAATATTCACACAAGCCATTTGGGGTTAAGTGGGGCATGTATTGCCCTATCAGTTCAACAGATGGAAAATAGGCTACATGACTTGTGCAGGATCACACATAGCTAATATATAATGGAGCCAGAACCAGAGCCAGCTCTTTAAGTCTTGTACTCTTTACTATACAAACTACACTTCTTTCTTTCTCACATCCTAACATATTGGAGGAGGAGATTAGATTTCCAAATGACCTTGGAAAATGAAAAATATCTTGAAAGTTAAAAACTGAAATCACTAGGGTAAAATACAAGCCAGAATAATTAAGAGGAAAAAAATAGCAAACTTAAATACAGGATCATCAGTGACTTGTGCATGTGACAGAAAAATGATTTCAATTGAACATGCTATCATTTTGTGATAACAACAGAAAACACATTGCCAGAATTCAAAGAAGCAGTATAATCTGTGGAGCATGGAATATTGGTTAAGGGTATAATTTCTGGAGTCAGGCTTTGTAGGTGCTAGCCCTGGTTGTACACTTAGAATATTTATGACCTTAAGAAGCTTCTTAACTCCTCCGTGACTCAATGTCTTCACCTACAAAATGAGGATATAGTAATAATACCTACTGCCATAGAAGTTAAGATTTAATGAGCACTTTAGAGCTACATACATGGCTCATAACTAAATTATATGAGCTTTCTTCTACTCTTTCCCCTTTTTCCTTTTTCTCCTCCCTTATTAGATACTATAATTGAATTCCCAATACTCAAAACTCTTGAGGTCCTTTCTAGAGATTTTGGGGCAACCGCAGGATATGAGTTTTGGAGAGTATTAAAGATGGTTATTAGAGGAAAGAAATGAACATTTATTAAGTACTTAGCACTTGTTAAATATGGCATTAAGCTCTTTCACTGACCTTCTTTCATCCTCACAACAATTGTTTTCAACTTTTTATTTTGAAATAATTCTAGAAATAATTCTAGACTTAGAAAATTTGCAAAACTAGTACACTCAGCTTTCCCTAATGTAACATCTTACACAGTGAAGGTATATTGATCAAAACCAGAAAATTAACATTAGTGTGATACTGGTAACTGAACTACAGTCCTTATTCTGATTTCACCAGTTTCTTCTTAATTTCTTTTCTCTGTTCAAGAATCTAATCCAGGAAAACAAATTGCATTTGTCATATCTCCTTTGTCTCTTCCTATCTGTGACAGTTTCTCATTTTCTTGTTCATGATCTTGATCCTTTTGAAGAATACTTGTCAATCATTTTATAGAATATCCCTCAATTTGAGTTTCTCTGATATTTTCTGTTAATTAAGTTGAGGGTATGCAATTTTGCCAGAAATACCACAGAGGTGATTTGCCCTTCTCAGTGCATCATTATCAGGAATATAAATGATGTTCCATTGTCTTACTTATTTGTCTTACTTATTGTTGGTGACATTAACTTTCGTCACTGGGTTAAGGTGGTATTTGCCAGTTTATTTTTTGTAAAGTTACTATTTTATCACTGCATTTAATAAACATCTTGATGATATTTGGGGACTGTACAAAAATCTTGTTTCACCTACTAATTAAAATTTGTAATGAGTAAGTATCTTAGGGGAAATACTTTGAGACTATGCACATATCCTGATTCTCTTCAAATTTTTGCCCACTAATTCTAAGCATATTTCTTTCTTTTTTAAAATGTTTATTTATTTATTTTGAGAGAGAAAGGGCAAAGGAGAGACAGAGAGAGAGGGAGAGAGAGAGAATCCCAAGCACTCTGCATGGTATCAGCACAGATATCAGAACTCGAACCCACAAACTGCAAGATGAGCTGGAACACTGTCTGAGCCACCCAGGCACCCCACTTCCCAACATCTTTTAACATAAATATTTTCTTAGTTTTATAGATGAGGAAGTGCAGCCTCACAGAGGTTTATTTACCTACTCAAAGTACACAGATCTAGGTGTGTCACACTCTCAAGTCCTTGTAATTTCATAATTCTGGTAAGATGCTAGCGCAAGTATAAGAGAGAAGAATCTATGGGGAGGTGGGGGTGGCTGCAGAACTAGGAATATATAACTTTGAGAAAAAATTGAGGTTTTAAGAAAAGTTTCCATCCTAGATTGGGCTCAACTATTGAAGCCAAAGCAGTGGCTCTTCAAGGCACAGTAAGAAATTTAGATCTGGTATTACTGACAGTGATTCCAGAGTGACAGAAGGATTTTGTATGAACCGTGGACATGGATACAATTAGAATAAAGTTTAACCATTCTGTAAAGATTTGTGTTTTATATTTGGGAAATTTATTTCAATCTTGAATTGCCAGTTTTATAAAATTTAACTTGAGACATAAGAAAGGTTTCTTTGATTAAGTTACTCAAACTCCCATAAAATATATATATCTTCCCATTGGCCAGAAGACAACTGTGGAATCTCATTCTTAATTTATTCCTTATACCACATTGAAGAAAGACCTCTATTTAAAAAACATCCACTACATACATCGGATTCTGATGATGATTGATTGATTGAATGTGGCTCTGGGCTTTGCCCCTTTATCTTTATTAAATATGAACTGTACCCAATCAAGCAAAAATCTGACAGTAGTAAAACTTAAGTGTGCTAAGGAGATTGGGAGAATATATGTCAGTCATTTTAATTAATGTATACATTTATTTGAGAGAGTGAAAATGTCATTATGTGGCCTTTGTTTTTCTTTTTTTAGTCCTTTCAGCTGTTACTAGTCATTTCTGATAGTCTTTCCCTAAAACTGAGGGAATTCCTTTTCTCAGATATCAGAGTTCAGGCTTAGTTTTGTTCTAAAATAAGCAACCCAAAGTGAAACAGTCAGCATGTTTGAAAGGTCAGCAGCATTGTCTTACCATACGTGGCTATTCTTTTCAAAAACAGCAGTGGTCCAGAATCGTCATGTTAGGTGCAGTAGAAGCTTGGATTCATGTATTATCTAGAATTTCTTAAGTATGTAGTGAACAAACAACATAGAATATTTCACTAAAGATTTTCATACCTTTAAAAATGTCATAGTTGCTGATGTTCTTTGTAACCATTATGACTTGTCTACCTTGATTACCTAAATTTTTCTGTCCTGTATATTCTAATTCACTTCCTTGATACCACTCATATATTTCTCCTCTAGTATGTGTTTCTCTCTCCATAACTGTTTGAAACTACACACGAGAGAGTACCAAAAAGGCCAAACCATGCATGGTTTAGAGGGCCACTGAATTCAGACATGGATTTTTTAATTATTTTAAAATTGCTGAAAACATGATTCTAAGAATCCTACTGATAATAGCTCAAGAGTTAGATTTCACGTCAGAACAGTTAAGATGTAAAACTTCATGGCCTATGTGATGTGAAAAATAGCATCAGTTTTCTAGAATTAATTTGTTATTTTTTTTAACTTTATCTTCTTTAAATAAAATTAAGTCTGTAGGAAATAGCATCTCTTTCATTTTTCTTTGAAAATTTTGGCATTTTAGCAACATTATTTCCAGAGTCAGCATAATTCTGTAAACCTCTAAAATAATTCAATATTCCTTTTTTATTTTTTACAAATCTCTCTTTAATTGGAAATTTGAATATTGGCTATTTGCTGCTATTAAGAAATTATTAATTTAAAAAAATATACTAGTCTGTGGTTATGTTTAAATCATTACCTCTCAGGGATACATAATAAAACATTTATGGATAACATTATTTTGTATCTGGGATTTGCTTGAGAATAATATGAAAGGCAAGTGGGTAAAACTATAGATAAAAATTATCACAAATTTAAAATTGTTGGGGCCACCTGGGTGGCTAGGTTGTTTAAGGGGCTGACTCTTGATTTCAGCTCAGGTCATGATCTCACAGTTTGTAGAATTGGGCCTAGCATCAGCTTGGGATTCTCTCTCTCCCTCTCTCTCTCTGCCCCTCCCCTGCTCATGGTCACACTCTTTCTTTCTTTCAAAATAAATTAATAAACTTTAAAAATAAATAAATAAAATGTTTTCAACTTCATGGTGGGTTCCTTGGAGGTTATTGTACTATTCTATTTACTTTTGTATGTAGTTAAAATTCTTATAGTAGGGGTACATATCTCTCCTATTTTGAGCATGAGAAGCTAAATCCTTAAACCACTAGTAAGTTTTGCTTTATTGTACTGGTTATAAGAACTTTTTCCTCTTCTCTATTAATAGACTGAAGACATTAAAGAAATAGCCAAAAAGACACAAGCTCTGCCAAAGGTGAATCCGAAGAGGCAGCGAATCGTGATTTTCACCCAAGGAAGAGAGGATACTATAATGGCTACAGGTACATGTGGAAATTGTATGAGAAACCCAGTATTATGAAGATTAATTGTAACAAAATTCTATATTCTTGATATTATAATTTATTTGAAAATAGCATACTTTCTTTTCTGTTTTTTTTACCACCTTCATGCATTTCACTGACCCCATCCCCACCCCTGCCTTTGGCAAACACCTATCTGTTCTCTGTATTTATGAGTTCAGTTTTGGGGTTTTTTTATTTTTTGTTTGTTTCTTTGTTTTAGATTCCACATACAAGTGAGATCATACAGTATTTTCTTTCTTTCTCTGAGTGATTTCACTTTGTAAAAATCCCTCAAGGTTCATTCATATTGTTTAAATGGCAGGATTTTCTTCTCTTTTTTTTATGGCTGACTGATATTCCATTGTGTCTGTGTCCATTGGATACTTAGCTATTGTCTTAGCTATTATAAATAGTGCTGCAATGAACATGGGGCATAGATTTCTTTTTGAGTTAGTGTTTTTGTTTCTTTTGGATAAATACCCAGAAATGGAATTGCAGATCATATGGTAGTTCTATTTTTAATTTTTTGAGGAACATTCATACTGTTTTTCTATAGCGACTGCACCAATTTACAGTCCCACCAACAGTACATAAGTGTTTCTTTTTCTCCGTGTCCTCACCAACATTTATTTCTTATCTTTTTGATAATAGGCATCCTAACAGCTGTGAGGTGATATCTCATTGTGGTTTTGATTTGCATTTCCCTGATGATTGCTGATGTTGAGCATCTTTTTGTGTACCTGTTGGCCATCCATAATAATGATCTAGTTTCATTCTTTTGCATGTGGCTGTACAATTTTCCCAGCACCATCTATTGAAGACTGTCCCTTCCCCATTGTATATTTTTTACTTTTTTGTCATAAATTAATTAATCATTTAGGGATGGGTTTATTTCTGGACTCTCTGTTATGTTCCATTGATACATGTGTCTGCCTATTTTTATGTAAGTACCATACTGATTTGATTACTAGATCTAATATAGTTTGAAATCAGGCAGTGTGATGCCTCCAGCCTTGCTCTTCTTTCTCAAGATTGCTTTGACTATATAGGGTCTTTTGTATTTCTTTTGATGGTTAGTTGGTTGGGGTTCTTTTTTACGATTTTTACCCTCCCCTCTTCCTGCCCAGACTCTTTTTGTGGTTCTGTATAAATTTTAAGGTTGTTTGTTCTATTTCTGTGAAAATGTACCTTTTGTAGTGTTTTTATTTTAATTTATTTTAAGTTTACTTATTTATTTTGAGAGAGAGAGAAAGCAGGAGAGGGGCAGAGAAAGAGAGGGAGAGAGAGAATCTCAAGCAGGCTCTACACCATCAGCATGGAGCACATGCGGGGCTTGAACTCACAAACTGTAATATCATGACCTGAGCCGAAGTTGGACACTTAACCTACTGAGCCACCGAGATGCCTCTGTTCTTATTTTAATAAGTAAACCTACCTTCTATCTCAGTAGAAAAGATTTCATTTTCAAGAAGGTAATTTATTAAAATTCAGTTGAGTAAATCCACTTTGATTTAGTTTATTTACTTTAATATTTTGGGAATATTGTCAGTCTAATAATGTCTTTCCTAAAAAAAAAGTTTTACTTAGTAAATTCCTGTGCTTGCTTAAATGAATTTATCTAATTATGAACAAATAAAATCCACAGATAAGTTACTTCCTCAGTTTTAAACTTCAAGAAGAAAACCTCACTTATCTTACAGATATAGGAGTTTCATATAGTAAACAAATATTTTATTGGTTAAAATGATTAATATCATCAGTGTGATGAAAACTATTCAAGCCAAATATAAACCTGTTAATTCTGTGTGAACCAGTAAGATTAAAACTTGTCGGTTAACTAATAATTATTATAAACAGTAGCAATTATTACCTTTGTGTTTTTTCAATATACTGCTAAACAGAAATTCAAGATATAAGCCTTAACCATCTAACTAGGAAATAAAATTAATACACAAAAAATGTAAATACAAAGAAGTAAAATTACACTTATTCATTATTGGTACAGACTATATGGGTTGTATTGACTCAGAAAGGAGACTGATCAATAAAGCCAAAAGAAAGATGTTATAGTGAATTTTTCTTGAATTTAATATTTAAGCCTGAAAAGGGTCAAAAAAAGAAATGAGTGTCAATTTTGGGTAAGAAGAGGCCTTAGAATTAATTCATTCCAACTTTCTTACTTTAGAATTGTCAAAAACAAGATTCAAACGCTTACTTAAAAAATATTTATTTCAGGGGTGCCTGGGTGGCTTAGTCAGTTGAGCATCCAACTCTGATCTCGGCTCAGGTCATGATCTCACAGTTCATGAGTTCAAGACCCACGTGGAGGTTTGTGCTGACAGCACGGAGCCTGTTTGGGATTCTGTCTCACTCTCTCTGCTCCTCCCCTGTTTACACATGCTCTTTCTCTAAAATAAATAAATAAACAAACAAACAAACTTAAAAAATATATTTATTTCAAAATAATCCAGTGAGTGACAAATAGTGGAGTTATAAATGAAATGGTGATGGGTATATGTGGGGTGGTCCTTATGTTATTACTTCCACTTGTGTATATATTTACAATTTTTCCATGATTAAAAGTATAAAAAACAGAAAGACAGAAAAATAAAAACTAATTTTCAATCAAGATCAGAGATACTAAGTAATTTTCCTAAGATACATTGATATCCTTGCTAAGCCTTGAATTCTAGGAAGGATTTAAAGCAAGAAGAGCAATCTAGTCATATGAGTGAAGAGGACCATATGAGCAAAGGCATCAGGTACCATATAATCTTTAATTGTTGTGACAGAAAAAGCCACACTGTTAATTTGTGCAAGAGAGAAAAGAAATAAATCATGAAAAGATATCCCTGCATTGATAATAACCATCTGGATTGTCTTCATGTAGTAGGTGGCCTGTTCCTGTCTTAGCAATGAACACTGCTTGGAAAAGTGAAAAACGTGGAGACTTCTTATCTTACAAGACTGTAGTACTGCCTTCAGATTCATAAAATGCTACTTGGTTGCTCTTTCTGGAGACATTTATTTTAAGGCTTTATATATTCTAGATATACATAGTGTACAAGTGTCTTCCTCATTGTGAATTTATACAATTTCCCCAAAACTGAAATCTTTAAAATTAGTCCCCCCCTTCCTGTGACTCAATTTCTTTGTCAACTCATTTTGTTCTTTATGAAATCTATTAAACCATTCTTAGGAATACTTACTGGCAAGAATTTATTTGAGGAAAGACATTGGCTAATCTTTACTCTTCATACTATATGAAAATGAACTTAAATTAGAGGATGCACTATATCTGCAATGCATGATAAATACAAGATGGATAGAGAATCTGTTCAGCGGTGTCAGCTACAAAAGCAAACATGATAAATGTTAATGCAGTTTTGAGCCCTGGGATAAGCTATTCAGTGCACAAGCATAGCTGAATCTCTTTGCTGTGTTGTTATTCATGGCAGCCAAATAAATGTCAATAATAAAAGAGAATTAAAGATTTTCATTTCCCAGAGGCAATCCTCTAATACGGCTTGATCTTTCATTTCATTTGTAATTCGTTCTCATGTCAGGATGCAATCATTCGCCAGGCTCTGGGTGTCATGTTAAGTCATTTAATAATGATTAAGAACATAAAAATGCTTGGCCTGTGGGGCAATTCACAGAAGAGATGCCAATTTGTTATTGTTTTTCCTCCTTTGCTTTTGAATATGGATCAGCTTTTTCCCACCTCCTAGCATTAAAATACTAATGGAGAATGGGGAGGGAAAGTATCCCTTAATTTACCATAAGTGACATTCCAGCATGGCACAAGGCAGTGCTAACACACTTATTAAAACACTAATTAGGAATCATTGTTCCTTAAACCTCACAATGTGGAGTATTTTTAAATGATTACTGCTAAGTTTGTGTCATTTAGCAATAATGTAACAAAGTCAGTTTTCTTGGTATTTAATTCTAGAGACGTTTCTCCTTTTGAGATATATATGGTGTCTATAAGCCACTTACTGTTATTTTATACATGTAGTTCTTTGAATTCCTCTTTGCTAAATTGTCTGTGAATCTAAAGTCTTTAACATCCTGTTTGGTCACCTCTATTTCAGTTGAGTCTCCATTTTGTATATCCATCTGCCGAGAAGTTTTGTCACGTATCAACCATTGTATCATTGCTTGCAGGCTAATTGAGTTCCAACCATTTTTGGGGGAGTGCTGGGGTGGGGGTGGCAGGGAGCACTGGAAAGTAATAAGAGTAAGAAGCCAGGAATGACAGGCAGGAAAGAAAATATGATTCTATACACTTTGAACCTTTTAATAAATGTTGAATGAACCTGTTAGGTAGCACAAGAGTCAGGTCAAGGAAGTCATTCCTGTGTCTATAAACTGTAGAAAAACTAAGACTATAGATTTTTATTTCCTACTAGACAGCAATTACTAATGAGATCTTCATATATCAATACCTTATTATATTAACAATTGTAGTAAAAATGAATATTTTATATACATGCATATATACAGAATACATACACATATACAGACATATATGTCTTTACAGAAAGTTTATATTTCTCCAGGTTTCTGTACTACATATATCACTAAAAATTGGAAAAAGCAATAGGATTTTTATTCTAAATTGAAAATAATGCATTTCACACTTTTGCTCTTATGTGACACAATGAAATAGGTCCACTCCAGAATAAATTGTAGACTTTTCTGAATACTTTCAGAATTCTTTCTGGTCTGTTTGAATTTTGATTTTTGCCAAACGGAAGAAAATAGATTAGGTCAAAAGTTTCATGTGGAAGACAGGGGCTGCCATGTCAGAATCACCTGGTGGGCTTTTGATAAATATAGCCCTGCCTTCATAGAAGTATGTTCACTTCAACTTGATACATCCCTATGAAGAGTAGTAGAATATACATCCTTGAGAAGATGTATGAGAATGGGGTTTGTAGAGTGTGAGGGAAGTGGAGTATAGGGTTGTGTATTGTTGTAAAGATCCTTTAGGTAATACAGCAATGCTGTCTGTCCTTCATCTCACTTTGAAACCTTTGGATTAGGTGATTTGATAATGTTGCCCAAGTTTATGATTTTGTAGGATGATAGAAACAGAACCTTTTAGTAGCTAAACATCTAGTATTTGAATAAGTCAAGCTTTGGTGAATGCTTCTTTCTCTTGATAATTCACAAAGTGTCATGTACTCATCTACTATTACTAGCAATCTACATATATTATTTTAAAGAGCCAAATTCATTTGATTAGTTTATAATTTAAGGTAGTCTCATCATAGTGCCCTTTGTCATTTCCTTATAAGTACGTGAGGTTACTGAAGCTGCTTGTCTTCATGTTCCTGAGACCTTAAAGAAGCTTGTCACCCCATTTGCTAGTTAAGTTTTCATGTTCTTTAAAAATACTCAGTGCTATACATTATAAGAAAAGGTCAATGTGTTTTACAATTCTTGTAGACATAAAGTACAGAAAGTGTGCAATAGAAAATGCAGACTCTAAAGAAAACAACTTTAGCAGCTGGAAGAATAATAATGTCAGCACATCATCACGACTCCTACTCCTACAAAATATTGTCATAAATCATTTTGGAAATGTTATCTATACTACAGCCAAACCAGTTTTAAATGATGATCTTGTTGGCATACATTGCTGATGTTGTGAATAGAACAAATTAAGTGGCATTCTTTCAGAGTGTCTATACATGATATTCATGAAAAAAAGTTCTTTATTTTTAAGAATATCCTTTTTTGAGCAATATATTACTTTTTGACAACATAAGATGCTCTAATTTCTTGTATTTTCCCTGGTTCCGTCCTGGAATCAACTACTTTTTCAAGTATCCCTCTTTCCTTTGATTAGGAAATGATATCTAGAAACCCAGATCTGGATGCAAGATATGCTCATTACTAATTGAGAATCATTGCTTTGGGACCCTTTTAGCAAACAGATTGGCAATATATGTATGTGTATTAACTCATGCATCTTTCTATATTTATTTCTACTCATTCTTCTATATTTATTTCTATATCTATTTATCTACTTAAATTACATGGTTTGAACCTGCTGGTAACTTTGATTCCAGTCTAACAACAGAATTCATTCTAGCCTTCACCCTTTCATTCCTTTTAACTTCCTCTGACATTGGAAGTTCTGGCTCTCATTATCCAAAATATATTTACTTATTGTTCCATCCTAAAGTACTTTCAAATTACCCATACCCTTGTGAGAAAAGAACATATTTACTTCCTAAAGTGTTTGTTTACAGTTCTTTTTATCTGTAGCCCTCTACAGTCTAGTCAAAATACTGTTATCCAAAGTCACTTTGGGTTAGTTCTTTTATTCCATCTACTTCAATGTGGTTACATTACTTATTTGTAATACAGTTAGGTTTATTTCTAAGAGTTTGTATTCCATCTTGGTTTCCTTTCATATCTAGGCTGGTTTTTTTAATAAGTACAATTCATTCCTCATGGTGTCAAGGTTCTGTGTGCTTTGACAAATGCATACGATCATGCAACCACTTCTATGGTTATAATACAGAAGAGTTCCGTTTTTCACTTCTAGTTTTCTAAAGTGGTGTTACCAATTTATATGCCCACCACCAGTATATAGAATGGCTTTTATTTTTCTATATTTTCATCAGTATATTCTACTGTCCATTTTTTATTTTAGCCATTCTGGTGAGTATGCTCTAGTTTCTCATTGTGTTTTTTATTGGAATTTCCTTAATTTAGTGAGGTGGGGCACCTCTTCATTTGCTTATTAGTATTTAGATATCTTCTTTTGTAAAGTTGCTATTGGAGTCTTTCGCCCACATTAGATTGTCTTACTGATTTATAATTCCTTTTGCAGTCTGCATACAAGTCTTTTGTTAGATAAATGTATTGTAAATATATTCTCCCACTTTGTGACTTGCCTTTTCATTCTCTTCATGGTATCTTTTGATAAGTAAAGCTCTTAATTTTAATTTAGTCCAGTTAATAATGTTTTCCCCTTATGGGTAGTATTTTTCTTATTCTTTTAAAGAAAATCTTTGTGTATCCTTAGCTCATTTTTATTTGTTACTCTTTATTTGTCACAGTCTGTCTAGAATTAGAATTAATTTTTATTAATATAATATAATATAATATAATTGCCTATATGAATAACCAGTTGGCCCACCATCATTTATTAAAAGAAACATCCTTTCCCTTACTGCAATAAATTAACACCTTTGTCACATTTCATATTACCTGATATCTGTGAGTCTTCTTCTAGACTATTCTATTCCATTGTTTTCTTTATCCTTGTAACCAGTTTACACTGTCTTGATTACTTATAATTAGTCTTTTTATTTCATAATGTCAGAATTCCAACTTTGTTCTTCAGGCCTGTCCTGGTGTTTCTTGACCCTTTGCATTTCCACACAAATTTTAGAATCAAATTGTTAACCCCCTGAAATTTTTAATTCTTACTAGAATTTTTTTGAATTGAATTATATATTGGATCTAGAAATCAATTTGGAAAGAATTAACATATTTACAATATTGTGTTTTCTAATCCATAAGAGTATCTGTCTCTATTAATTTAGGTGGTCTTTAATTTTTCTCAAACTGTTAGTTTTTTCAGTGTAATGGTCTCACATATATAACTTTTATAAGATACCTAGATTTTATAAGATTCCTATTATTTGTTTTTTGTATTTTTTGTAAGTAAGCTCTACACTCAACATGGGGCTTGAACTCACAACCCCAAGATCAAGAGTCACATGCTCTCCTGACTGAGCCAGCCTGGCACCCCTCTTATTATTTTTGATGCTATCCTTTTTTTTAATTAATTCTGAGCTGCAATCAAGTGTAAAAACACTCATAATTATAGAAGTCAGTAGTAAAACCTTTTCATCATTGCTGAGAACTGACTAGTCTTTCATACACACACATATCTACTTCCAATCTCATTCCTCCATCAATAAGTCCTCAGTTATCCACTGTCACTTTTTTTTTTAATTTACTTTGAGAGAGACAGAGACTGTGTGAGTAGGGGAAGGACAGAGAGAGAGAGAGAGAGAGAGAGAGAGAGAATTCTAAGCAGACTCTGCACTGTCAGCACAGAGCCCAATGCAGAGCTCAAACTGACAAAACTGTGAGATCATGACCTGAGCCAAAACCTAGAGTCAGAAGCTTAACCAACTGAGCCACCCAGGAGCCCCTCTACTGTCATCTTTATACACACAAATGCACACACACCCTCACAACTCCAGACACAAGCCCTTATTGTTTTAAATTACTTTTGCTCCTCAGAACTACAGAGATCAGGGGCACCTGGGTGGCTCAGTAGGTTAAGCATCCAACTTTTGATTTCAGCTCAGGTAGCACAGAGCCTGCTTGGGATTCTCCCTCTCCCTCTCTCTCTGCCCTTTCCCCTCTTGCGAGCACTCTTTCTCAAACATAAATAAACTTAAAAAAGGAGAGAGAGAAATACAGAGATCACGCATCAGAGACACTGGAAAGTCTTCTGATGCTTCGATTTATCTATTGTCATCATTGATCCATTTCGGTAAAGAGCAGATCTCGGAATGATGCTATCCATTTGTAAATGGCATCTTTTTAGATTTCAGTTTCTGTTTGTGTTTTACTGGTATATAAATTTTTTATAATGACATTGTTTTCATTTATTAATTGTAATAATAAGTCTGTTGATTCTTTTGGATTTTCTATGTATATGATGATATCATTTGTGAATAATGACAATTTCACTTCTTTCCCAATCTTGGTATTTATTTTATTAATTTTTCTTACTGCACTATCAGCACAGTGAAGCACAAGGAATATGAGTACAGTTGAAATGGTTGTAGTGAGTACCTTTGTCTTATTCCAGTCTCCTGTGGAAAGGCTTCAATATTTCATCAAAAAGGATGCAGTTTGTGGTAGTCTCTTTACAAATACTCTTTAACAGATTAAGGAAGTTTCCTTTCATTAATAGTTTGCAAAGAGTTTTGTTTTTGATGATGGTAAGATATTTTTAGTCATGAAAGGATGTTGAATTTTATCAAATAACTTTTCTGCATCTCCTAAACATTACTGTATAATTTTTGTTCCCCTCCCGCCCCCCCTTTTTAATGTGTGAATCACAGCTTGATTTTGGAATGGTAAACCATCTTTGCATTCTTGGGATAATCCCAATATAGTCATGGTGTTCCTTTAATATATCATCAGATTTGATCTGATTATATTTTTCTTAGATTTTTGCAGTGTTGTTATGAAAGAGTTTGTTTCATATTTTCCTTTCTTGTAACATCATTGTTAGTTTAGGTATGAACATTATGATGACCTTATTAAGTGAATTAGGAAGTACCCTTTTTCTGTTCTGGGAGAGTTTTATAAGCTTGAGGTTGTTTTCATGTAAAAATTTAAACAAGCTCACCCATCAAAATATCAGGGAATATCAAGAGAATAGTTCGTTGGATGGTTTTTCATTACAGATTCTTTTAATTGAATAGGAATGTTCATTTTTTTCTTTTTCTTTCTATGTCAGGTTTTTAAAAAAAAAATTTTTTTTAATGTTTTTATTTATTTTCGAGAGAGAGACAGGGCATAAGTGGGAGAGTGGCAGAGAGAGAGGGAGACACAGAATCTGAAACAGGCTCCGGGCTCTGAGTTGTCAGCACAGAGCCCCATGCAGGGCTCAAACTTGTTCAACGCAAGATCATGATCTGAGCCAAAGTCAGATGCTTAACAGACTGAGCCACCCAGTCGTCCTATGTTAGTTTTGTAAAGTTGTATTTTTCTTGGAATTTGTCTCTTTCATCCAACATAAAATTATTTATAATATTCTCTCATCTTCTTAAATACTGGCAGATCTATAGTGATATTCCCTTTTTAATTCTTAATCTTGGAATTAAATTTATGCTCTTTCTCTTTTCCTTGATCACTCTCCCTAGAAGTTTATTTTAATTTTAATTTTCAAAGAAGTAAATGCCTAGATGATGTTAGATTATCAAGAGATTTATTAAAGGAAACACCTGTAAGGCAAGATAAGTTATGGGCCAGAGGAAGCAGGGAGACCTGTCAAATTGTGGTACAGGTCTGACCCCTGTGTTGCAGTGAAGGAAGGTTGGGCAGGAAGAGGCATAGATTACAATATGGTTAAGTTTTGACAAGGCCAGAGAGGAGTCCTCAAGCCAAAGTTGCCCCATAAGCAAAGTTGCCCAAAGGAGTCCCACATATCTCCAGAATAGGTCTCCATACTGTTTCAGTTGTGCTCCTGGCGAATGTGGCCTCAGTATGAATGCAGTGGTGAATTTCAGAGCATAGCTCCACCTGGCACATCTGAGAGGCAAATTTTCATGGCCATGACAAGGTTTATCAATTTAATAGTCTTATAAAGAACCAACTCTAGGGGTGCATGGGTGGCTCAGTTGGTTAAACCTCCAATTTCGGCTCAGGTCATGATCTCATAGTTCATGGGTTCAAGCCCCGCGTTGAACTCTGTGCTGACAACTCAGAGCCTGGAGCCTTCTAAGGATTTTGTATCTCCCTCTGTCTCTGCCCTTCTCCTGCTCATGCTGTCTGTCTCAAAAATAAGTAAAACATTAAAAAAAATTTGTTTAATATAAAATAACCAACTCTGCCTTTGTTGATTTTTTTCTACTGAATATTTGTTTTTTACTTTTTAAATTTTCAGATACTTATTTCTTTCTTCTATTTTCTCCATGTTTTATTTACAAATTTTGGTATGTCTATTTTCATTATATTCAGTTCAAATTATTTCCCATTTCCTATTGTGATTTCTTCTTTAATCCATATGTAATTTAGGAAGTTTTGTTTAATTTTTAAATATCTAGAATATATTTGGAGATTTTCTAATTATCTTCTTGTTTCTGATTTTTGGTTTAATTCCATTGTGGTCAGACATGCAGAATGATTTTAGTTCTTCAAAATTTATTGAAATTTTGTCTTACTGCACATCATATGGTCAATTTTATCCATATTCTTTGTGCATTTGAAAGCAATGTATATGCTGACATTCTTTAATATAGTCTTTGTATATACAGTAAGGTCAAGTTTGGTAAGTTTGTGGTCCAGATCATTTATATTTTTATTTAGTTTTTGTCTGCTTGTTTTATCAGTTACTGAGAGACATTAATTAAAGTGTCCTGCTATGATTGAGATTTGTATCTATTATTAGTATAACTATACAGGCTTTATGTTGTTTTAGTGTTTGCATGGTTTTTCCATCCCTTTACTTTCAAACTTTCTATGTTCCTAAATATAAGATTTTTTTTGTAATCAAAATGCACTTTTTATTATCTTTTAAATTCATTCTGGCAACTTTTTAATTGGAATCTGTTGATATTCAATATAAGTTACTCATATAATTGGATTAATATCTCACATATTACTCTTTTTTTTTCTATTTGTCTCACAAGTTTATCTTCTTTTTTTTTCTTCTTTCCTGCTTCGTTTGGATTGATCAAGTATTTTTTATTCTCATTTCCTTTTTTATTTGCTTGGTAGTTGTATATCCTTTTGATGTTCGCCCTAAAAATTACAAAATGTATGCTTGACATATTGGAGTCAAATATAAACTATAAGGCTTGCCACTTCTCATACAATGGTAGGTCCTAGAACATTTCAATTCCATTTAAGACTTCCAACCTTTTGTATTATTGTTGTCAGTCACATTAATTATTAATGCCTTGTAGTGACAAAATACTGTTATCATTTTGTGCAATTAAATTTTACTTTTTCCATTGTTTTTCTTCTCTTCCTACATTTCCATGTTTTTATCTGAATAATTATGAATTATTTTATCATTTTTCTTTTGCCTACACAGCTTCTTTCAGTATTTCACTCTGTGCGAATTCTCTTAGTTTTTATTTGCAGATATTCTTTATTTTGCCTTTCAGTAAGTATAGAACTCTACATTGGAAATTACATTCTTTGAATCTTTAACAATGACCTATTATCTTTGGATTCTCTTATTTTGTCAAGAAGTCACTTGTTACTCTTATTCTTGCTTCTTTAGATATATTTCCATTTTCTCTGCTTTTTAGAATTTTTCTTTGAGTTTAACTTTTTACTTGGTTCTTGTTTTTTCTTGTATTTATCTTGTTAGGGTTTTTAGTACTTTTTGAATGTATGGTTGATGACTCTTATTAGTTTGGGAGATTTTCCAGCCATTATCTCTTTAGATACTGCATCCCTCTCCTTCCAGTTGGGACACCAGTTACACATATCTTAGGCCTTTTTTATTGTGTCTCATATGTCATTTATGATCTTTTTTGTATTTTTATCATTTTTCCTCCTCCAGTTTCAGCATATATATTTGTGGGGTTTTTTTGTTTTTTTGTGTGTGGGGAGGGTTTTGTTTTGTTTTTGGTGCAAAAAGGTGATTCTTATTAAAGCACGGGGACAGGACCCATGGACAGAAAGAGCGAGCTGCACTGGGGTTGTGAAGAATGACTGGTTATATACTGTGGACTTGGGGGAGGTAAAATCAAAAGGGAGGTTGCTAAAGAGATTTTCATATGCTAAAGACTCACAGATTACTGGAGGCCTACCTATTGTCAAGCTAAGGTTGTTTTTCCCTCTAGCAAAGCATTAACATTAAGATGTAGGGAGTTCCTGGACTTCGGGCTATTGATGGGATTGCCTTTTTCTTGTAAACTGGTGTAGACTCTTATCAGTTTAACCATTTGTTTTTTGTACTTGGGTTTTTTTGGGTAGCTGGGAGGGTCCGAGGAATATTACACATATCCCACCTGGGAAGGAGGGGTGCTAGCTTGTACTTTGCCCTCAGCCTGCCTATGCTCCCTCATCATAACACCCCTAAACAATTTTGACCCTTAAATCTTTAAGGTTGTTGAAGGTTAAAGATCTCATCTTCTGTAACATCTTCCTGCTGAGTAAGGACATAGAGACGTCCCTGCCTATATGGGTTAATATTGGTCAGTTTGGGAAGGCATAGGGGAGTTACAAAAGGTGGAGGCAGCTAAATCCAAGGTGGGCAACATACATGAACCTCCTTGAGTTCATTAGTATCATTAGTTGGTTTGAAGTTGTAGTGATGGAGTCTTGGTACCAGGCGGAGATACGAGGGAGAAAACAGCAAAACATAATGAGAATAAAGAAACCCCAATAAAAGTCCTTTGGTATTTGACAGTAATCCTCCAGTCCAGGAGTTAAACCACTCACTAAAGGACGGAAAGGGATTGTTTAAAGCACCAATTTGAGTATTCATGTCAGTTAGAAATCCGGAAATATTGTTGTGGTAATCTGGAATGTATACACAGCATTATTTTTATGAGAACACAGGTTCTGCCTTGTGCAGCAGTTGAAACATTTAATGCCATTTTATTTTGTAGAACTGTTCTATGCATTTGACTCTTTTTAGTATTTAGTAATGTAATGTTATTGACAGTCACTGAAGGTATTAACAGTATAACAGGTGGTGTATAGCTATCATATAGACTCTGTTCAGTAAGCAATCAAGTAATTAATAAGAGGTACTTTTATGGAAATAAGAAAAATATAGGTTAACGGTTAGAGCAAATTACAAACCCAGTGTCTGTCAGTGCTGCCAGTGAGAAGATTTTTAGATGTCAGGCTTGAAGCATCCTCAGATGGAATAGGAACAGGCAGCAGGAATCAGATGGATTTTTCTGGTTTATAATTTAAATGTCTGTGGTGATCCTTTTGAATGACCCATTTTAAGAAGGAATTGTCAGTATAAATTGAGGAAAGGAGAATGAAAAAGAAAGGTACAACCATCATGAGAGGAGTTTGAGGTCTTCCACAGGTTCACAGGAATAAGAAAGACACATTAGTTTGCTTCTTGGTTTCCCGCGAAGGAGGTATGGGTTTTACTTTAGATATAGAAGCCCATGAAGAGTGCCTCTATAACTTTACTGCTGTGGGAGTACATAAGATGACTAGGGCCCTTGCATTTTGGATTAAATCCCCTGGTATATTAGACTTTAACTACTTTAAATAAACCAGGTCTTTTGGGTTTATATGGGGTGGGTTTTTAGGAACTGTCAGTTCAAGTTTAGGAAGGATATGGTTTGAATATTTAGAGATTTGTGAATTAACCCAGCCTTAATTGAATAATTTAATAAAGCACTATAGTCTTTATCTGTTGATAAGACTACAGTGAAAAAAGACTTTTCATATACAATTGTTGGGGGAATCCATCCCATTTTCCAGTTGTTTAAATAATCATGTCCATGGGGTCCTGTTATTATTGCCACAGAATAACAAGCAAGAAGATTGTCCATACCTATGCTATGGTGACAATTTTTCTAAAGTTTACCTCAAGTTCTTCAGTTTACACAAACAACAAACATTTAAAGACAATCAGAACTAGGATTTAGTATCCATAAAGGTGTGTTACTGAAGCATAGTTTTTCTCTCTGGAATCACCTCTGTTTTTGAGTTAGCCAAATCAAGACTAGTTCATTTGTAAAACAACTACAATTTTTACCTTGGCCTAATTATTTACATAAGTACAGCAAGAACAGCTATTGGTCATATAGATCTTTTATAATTGCTTTGCTGGCACTTTTTGTAAGGAATCTCTAGATTGACTTTTAGTAGTCTCTGTAGGCCAGAAGCCAAGCCATGTCTGCAATACCTACAGATTTGGGAGAATTCCTCTTCTCCAGGTCCCCAAGATATCCTGAGGTTTCTTAAGAAGTGACATTCTTTACTCACCTGGTAAGGATGCTGGGAACTCTGTAAGCAAGGTATCAGGCCAACATTTCCAAAGGGCTTGATTGGCTCCATGTTTCATAAAGTCAACCTTAGTTCCTTAAAGTTGTATAGTCATATCTGAGTCTATGCATGTTGCTCTCAAATATAACATTCCAGTCAAAGTCTTCTTAAAATAACCAGTATTTCCAATGGTATCCTGTTACAAGGAGAATAGACTCTCATTGAACTTATGCAAGTAACTGTAATTGGCATGAAAGAAAGAACACTTGTTGAGAGTTTGTGAATTTCAGAGGGTTCAGGTAGAAAAGTTAAATGCTTTAGTTTGTTTACAGAGGAATACTTTATCCTATTATTGTATATCATGGGTATCTTAAGAGAATGTTTCCTTAATCTGGAAGGGCAAACATTAGAGATCCAGCAATACTTCAAAACAAAAGTCACAGAACTATAACCATCTTCTTCAGTTCATTTAGTCCCATGTTACTAATTCTTTTTCAATTTGAATGGAGCTTTTTAGTTCTGGAAATTTCTAGCCATTTTAGTATTAATCATAAAGATGTCAAATACCTATATTTGTCCTTAAAGCCCTTAAAGATGAAACATGTTTTGCTAAAGCATCAGAACAATTAATTATAAATGATAGAACTCAAAAATGGACATGGTTAACAATGTGATATGAGTCGTTGTGATGCAATTGACAAGGTAATCCAGTTATTTCTGTGACACAGAACACTTAAATACTTAGAATGTTAGGTGAAAACCTTATACCAGAACATATTAAAATTTTAGGAATTGCATATAATCCCTAGAATAGTTTTGGCATTTACCCAAGCAGTACAGCCTAAGGTTTATCATTATTTGTTTGACAGGGCTTACAGAGTAACATAACATACCAAATAAGCAAGCCTTAATTGGTCAAAGACTTCATTACAATTTAAATCCTGGGAAGTTAAAACCTTAAAAAGTTATAAAGGATATCCTAAATAGGATTACAAATCTTATTTATTTAACCAAGGTGGCAATAGGAAATTCCAAAGGCCAATATGTAGGGTTATATAGTTGTTACCAAAACTTAGCTCCTTTGACATTGAGAAGTTTTAACCAAGAAACCAAAGACCAAATAAAAGCATAAACTTAAATATTTAAAACATAAAGCTTTGGTTTTCCTGGCAGACAAGAGAAAAAAACCTTTGCTTATTATTATTATTGTTGTTGTTGTTGTTGTTTTTATAACTTTTTTTAATGTTTATTTATTTTGAGAGAGAGACAGACAGAATCCAAAGCAGGCTCCAGGCTCTGAGCTGTCAGCACAGAGCCCAATGCAGGGCTCAAACCCATGAACTGTGAGACCATGACCTGAACCAAAGTTGGCCGCTTAACCAACTGAGCCACCCAGGCACCCCCTATTATTATTTTTTTTAATCAAGAGCAGAATAATCCAAGAAAACTTTGTCTTTTGAACAGAGAGAAAAGCAGAATTTTAACCTCAAAGCAGTGTACTTTTATTTATTTTTTAATTTTTATTTTAATATGAAATTTATTGTCAAATTGGTTTCCATACAACAACCAGTGCTCATCCCAACAGGTGCCCTCCTCAATGCCCATCACCCACCCTTCTCTCCCTACCACCCCCCATCAACCCTCAGATTGTTCTCAGTCTTTAAGAGTCTCTTATGGTTTGGCTCCCTCCCTCTCTAACTTTTTTTTTCCTTCCCCTCCCCCATGGTCTTCTGTTAAGTTTCTCAGGATCCACATAAGAGTGAAAACATATGGTATCTTTCTCTGTATGACTTATTTCACTTAGCGTAACACTCTGCAGTTCCATCCACATTGCTACAAAAGGCCATATTTCATTCTTTCTCATTGCCACTTGGTATTCCATTGTGTATATAAACCACAATTTCTTTATCCATTCATCAGTTGATGGACATTTAGGCTCTTTCCATAATTTGGCTATTGGTGAGAGTGCTGCTGTAAACATTGGGGTACAAGTGCCCTTATGCATCAGTACTCCTGTATCTCTTGGGTAAATTCCTAGCAGTGCTATTGCTGGGTCATAGGGTAGATCTATTTTTAATTTTTTGAGGAAACTCCACACTGTTTTCCAGAGCGGCTGCACCAGTTTGCATTCCCTCCAGTGTACTTTTAAAATCCATTCATTGCAACCTTAGTCTGTCCTAACCACACAACCTAACCTTTCCAAAGATTTCCCTTCAAGAATTTCTACAACTTTACTTTGCCTTCGCATTTTGTCCCAAGCCATTTTTCTTCAAACAACCAGTCTCATTTAGGACAAAATTGCTTTCTTTTTCTTTTACCTTCCACAAAAATCTATTTCCATTCCTTATATCTTTCTTACACATCTCCTACTTTTTTATGTACAGAGTTGCTTTTCTTATTTCCATCAGTCTTAATTATATTCAGCAGAATTTTAACTCTTAGAAACCTTAGTCTCCCGTGAAAACTTAGTAGTAACCAATTGTGAACTGTTACACCAGAATTCTTTAGGTGGCAAACTTATGAACCACTTAAGCACAAAGCATGTTTACCAACAGACCAAAATAGCCTTAGTTTCTCTGCAATAAGAAGTCAAAAGCAAAATCTGTTTTCATTAATTAATGTTTTAGCATTCCATTCTATTTGAAAAAGACCTAGATGTTCAATGAATTCAATCCCATTTATCATGCACGCAAAACTTTTAAGTTTCAGGTTACCAAAGACTGAAAGCTATCTTAACAATTACCCTTGAAAACTTTGAGACAGACAAAATTAACCATTATTTTAAGTCATTTTTTTGCTAACAAGTTGCAACAGAGATAACATGAGCTTATTTGACCTTTAGCAAACCTAGGCAGAATAAAAGTTTTATATTTAATGCTGATAACCCAAAGACATGTCTATCTTAATTAAACCAACAAACTTAAATTAGCTTAAACACCAAATATGTTCCACCTGAATCCCCTTAAAAGTCAATCAGTTGTGGGGCGCCTGGGTGGCGCAGTCGGTTAATCGTCGGACTTCAGCCAGGTCACGATCTCGCGGTCCGGGAGTTCGAGCCCCGCGTCAGGCTCTGGGCTGATGGCTCAGAGCCTGGAGCCTGTTTCCGATTCTGTGTCCCTCTCTCTCTGCCCCTCCCCCGTTCATGCTCTGTCTCTCTCTGTCCCAAAAATAAATAAACGTTGAAAAAAAAAAAAAAAGTCAATCAGTTGTTCCCCATTGTCAGTTTTTACCTGGGACAACAGTGGGAAAATCAGCAGCATATATATTTGTACTGATGCGTCTTCTAGTTGACTGTCCTCTCTCTTCTACTTTGTCCAATCTGCATTTCAACACATCTATTGAGTTCTTTATTTCAATAGTCAAATTTCTTATTTTTTATGTTACTTGATTCTTTTTTATTGCTGCCAGTTCTATACGATGTTAATCTACCTTGTCATTTTTTTTTGAACGTGTTAATCACACGTTCAAAAAAATAATAAATTTCATGTCCAAAAACTATGATATCTCAGTTGTCTGTGAGTCTAGTTTTTTGTCTTCTTTGGGGGGGGGGCTTATATTTTTGTTTGCCTGATAATTTTTCATTAAATGCTAAATATTGTCTGTAATAAATTATAGCATTTCTGTTGATGGTATTATCTTTTTATACAAAACAGCTAGAGTAGATATATCAAGGATTGAGCTGACTCAAGGTTGGGTTACAGTTTTTGTAAGGCTTCTAATTTGCCTCCATTCCTATACTATAGCTCTCCTGAAATCTCAACTGAAATCCTGCAGTATTTACTAGGGTCCACACTCCTTGATATGTTGTTGTTGGCACCATACAACTGCTAAAATTACTACTTTACCTTGTAGAGGTCTTTTGCTTAGTGTCTTACATTCTTGTCCTGTAACATTACAAATTTGGCAAATATCTCAAAGGAGAAGACCCCTGAGTGTCAGACTTAATTCATATGTTCCCTTCCCTTCACGAATGTGGCACCTCATTTCTTACTGCTTTGGCAGCCCCAGTCTCCAATTTTGTCTCAGCAACGCTGGAGATTGTCAAAAGCTCTATTGGCTTCTCTGTCTCTTCTTAAGAGCCCTTTACCTAGATTCTCAACCTCTAACCCAGCCAAGAATTTGCAAATGTCCTGAAGGGAAAATCAACTTTTAAAATACCAGCCTAGCTCTTTAAGGTTTTCTACGTCAGGAATTTTATCTCAAGTCTTGGCTACTTTGACAGCTCTCTCATACCTTCATCTGTTTATTTATTTTGCAACTTTTCTGACTGTTATGGTATAGGAATTGGTTTATCATAAGCTATGGCATTAGAGTCTAAATTAAAGCCCCTAGTCAATATTTTTTATTATAAAATAGAAAGGGGCTCCTGGGTGGCTTAGTCGGTTGAGCGTCCAATTCTTGATTTCGGCTCAGATCATGATCCCAGGGTCATGGGATCAGGTCCTGTGTTGGGCTCTGCACTGAACGTGGAGCCTGCTTGGGATTCTCTCTTTCCCTCTGCCCCTCTATCCTGCTCATGCTCTCTCTCTCTCAAATAAAAAAAAAAATTAGAGGTGCTTGGGTTGCTCAGTCAGTTGAGATGCCGAGTCTTGATTTCAGTTCACTTCATGATCTCCCAGTTCATGGCCTAAGAAAGTTAAGTGGATTCATCTGTCATATAAGGCTCTTAGATGATTTAGCAATACTGCCATCCATAACCTACTTTGAGAATGGCTGGATTCAGTAATTTACCCAAGATCCCAAAGTCAGAGCCAAAAAACCTGGATCAGAACCTCTTAAATTCCAATCTAGTCTAATCTGTTTTATATTACGTTGCCTCATTTATTTATAGCAGTGATTCTCAACTAGAAGCATTTTTTCCCCTCACTTTTGGTTGTTGCCACTGGGTGGACAGTAGAGAATGGGGGGATTCAACTGGTATCTAGTAGATAGAGAACAATCCTATAATGCATAAGACAGCCATCCATGGCAAAGAATTATCTGGCACAAAATACCAGTAATGCCAAGGTTGGGAAAAACCTGGCTTATAGTGTATCTCAGAATGTGTATATTTAAAGGATTACTTTCTGCTCCTTCATTATACTTAACCATTAGATCAATACCAATAGATGTTAGTAAGATAAATTTTCTTGTAGGAATACATCCAGAGACATTTTGGCTCAAGAAAAATCCATGTATGATCTAGTAGATATTTGGTTAACTGTGTTTCTCAGAGCTTCAGCCAAATAATTTCCAATTTTAAGACTTTTCGTTAGAATTTTTTAGAGCTGGATAAAACATTCTCATGTGGAAGTATGTATATGTATATTATAAATGCATTATGTATATGTGAATGGATATCTAGATGATATAGCTACATTTACCTACACATTTATAGATGTATATGTATGCATTAACTTAAATGGTTCTTAGAGAATGTATCCATCTTCTTACAAAACTCCAAATAATCAATTTCTATAATTTAAAGCACTTGAAAATATATTATAAATGGATATTCATCTAGGAAGTATATTACCAAATGTTTTTCAGAATAATTATTGTTTGTACCCAGTGAGTGATTCTTCTGAAATTCAATTAGACTCCAAAATTTATTTTTCAGAGCATTACAGCTTGGCGGCAGAATTTTATTTTGGCTGAAGCACGGCATGCATGTTTCTGGCTCAGATAAAAATCTTTGGAGGTGTAGCAGAAAAATCTGATTCAGATAACTGAAAAGTTAGAATTTTCTTTGGTTAAAAAGAATAAAACAGTTGCTCATTGGATATTGAAAACTATACTTAAATGAAGACTTAATTCTCGCCTTACTCCTTTAAGCCTTAGCCAAGACAGTTTATCCTAATTAAACTTCTTTAGATGCTTACATCATTTTTGATGCTTATTGACCCTTGAAGTAGCACAAATAGAAGCCGCTATTCCTGAGGATTTTCCCCTATTGTCTTATCTTGGCCCTTCAAGTTTATTTAGCTTTTCTCGGCTTCTATTGAGGCAATGTGTTCTTGGCTTCAGGAGTAGAACCCCAGTGATTTATCTCTTACATATGACACCCAGTGCTCATCCCAAAAAGTGTTCTCCTTAATGCCCATCTCCCATTTAACCCATCCCCACACTCCCCTCCCCTCCAGCAGCCTTCAGTTGGTTCTCCGTATTTAAGAATCTCTTATAGTTTGCCTCCCTTTCTATTTTTATCTTATTTTTCCTTCCCTTCCCCTATATTCATCTGTGAGAGAAACTATTAAGCTATTTTAAGTTCTTATGTTCAGTGCCTTTCTGTTTTAATAAGCAATCTAAAATCTCAAGAAAATGTCCTAGTTTTTTGTCAAATTAATCATTTTGCACTTAGCCACCTATTCAATTTATTTATATTAAATTTTCCCTGTACTCTTTTTTAAAAATGCAGTCTTTCTATTTTTAAACATTTATTTTTATTTCTTTGAGAGTGAGAGACAGTGCAAGCAGGAAGGGGGAGAGAGAGAGAGAGAGAGAGAGAATCCCAAGCAGGTTCTGCACTGTCAGCACAGAGCCCAATGTGGGGCTTGAACCCACAAACTGCGAGATCATGACCTGAGCTGAAATCAGAAGTCAGACACTTAACCAGCTGAGCCACCCAGGCACCCCTAAATTTTCCTTGTACTCTTAACTATTTCATTTAGTCCTAGAACTCTACTCTCATCTACCTTACAAAGGAGAAATTTTTTTTTAATGTTCTATGAATAGGCAGTACATCCACATGGTTCAGAATTCAAAGGATACAATAATTAGGATTGTTCAGGTATCCAGTACTTGTGAGAAAGTACATCAAGATGACCATTATTAAGATGACCATAACATTTATCAACAAAACTTCAATACTTTTGAGAGTGAGAGTGAAAGTGGGTGCCATTAGTTATTCTTGGGCTATTGGGAGCAAACCAGTCCATATTGTCATGCCTATTATTATAGACAGTTAAGCAAAGGTATTTAGTAAAATGAATTCTGTATTGGCTGAGTTTTTGGACTGTGCTATTTCTAACATTTCTTCTAACTCAAAGATTCTTGATCATATGCTAAGAATATGCTGGGTAATATAGAACTTAAAGAAATCTGAGAATCGCTAATAGGACAAGTCAGAGAGGCAAGACACAAATAGATAAAACAGTAAAGTAACAGTACAAATGAACTCAAATCTGTATGGTTTTACTGAGTGCCTACTATGTGTCAAGAATTGTGGTTTTAAAGATAAATAAGGCAAAAACTCTATTCCTTGAAATCTAGGAGAGACATAATCCACTAACACAATTTGAAAAGTAGTATACGACTTTTATGAACTATGTTTATAGAACAAAAGGCACAAGAAATTGGGAAAAGTTTCACAAAGGAAGTGATAACTAGGCTTTGAAGAATATAGTTCATATTTGGCAAGTGGAGATTACAAAGGAATATAAATTAATGGAATAAGAAGATCAATAAGCAAAGAGACCATAAAAGGTATGATGTATCACAGAGAATATCAAATACTGGGGAGAGAGTTGTGGGTAGGCATGAATGGTAAGTTGTGATAGGCCTTTGAATGCTATGCTGGGCAGTACATGATTAAGTGCTTAGAGTACATACAGAGAGAGAAGCAATCATTTGGGCTGAGAAACATCTTGTGGTCAGTTTATCATAATGCACTTCTATTTGTTTATAAAGCCCTGTTTCAGAGGGATCAGCAGATACTAAACGTGAAGATTTTTTTTTTTTTATTAAATGCCAGGAATAAAAGCTGCAATAATCCCTCTAAAAGGTATTAGTAATGAACAAACCCATGGGGTTAGAGTGAGACAAATTTGATAGGGTTAGGAAAATTGTAGATAGAGAAAAAGAGCCATATATAAATCATGGTAAGAGCACTAGGGAAAATGCCTTAGAAAATTAATAAAGATTGGGTTGGTTTAAAGATGATAAACAAAGACTAATGCAAAAAGGTAATGAATTCAGTCATGGAGACATTTCATACTAACGTGCTTTCTAAAAGAATTGCTGCTAGACTGGCTTTATTAAGCTTTTTTTTCCCCCTTAAATTAAGGAAAAAGAGTAAGTAACCCATTAATAAAATTTGCAGTTGGCACTAAATTAGGAGATAGTATAGCTGTTAATAAAATTACACAAATATTGATAGTAAACACGGGAAGCTAGGAATAGAAGTTCAAAATAATGTTTAAAATAAAATAAACTATATTCACTCCATTTTTAAAAATCTATATAGAATCAGCAGATAACAGAGAAATGTCTCCATTTCCAGGAGATATTCCTGGTTTAGGGTTTAATAAGTAAATGATAAAATAGGAGCAGTAACAATATGTCTTCACTAAAGAGTCTACATTTATAAGCTGTATAATGTGATTATATTCTATGATTCAAAGTGGATTTTTTGTAAAATTTTTCTTATACATCTTTGTCATTGAATTTTCTATTGAACACTATTCTTTCTGTGACTAATATTTTAATGAAACTGTTTTAAAATGGTCTTATGCCTTCTAGGTGTAGCTTAAATATCTAGAATGTATCTAGGTCTTAAGGAAGATTGGATGAGGAACAATGAGTGGAGGCCTAGACTAAAAGATGTAGTTCCCTGAAACAGTTACACAGATCCCAAGCAAGGTTCATATTTCTGTCTAAACTGCTCGTTAATCTGAATATGCCCATGAGTTCTAGGAAGTAAACCATGGCCTTGACTTTCTGTGTCTTGCAGTAGGATTAACCATTATATTTCCACCATAAATTACAGATCGTAGCATGGTTATTGTGAAAGATCAACAGTGTTCTTGGTTATGAGCAAATAAATAGTTTTACAGTCAGCTGTTCTGGAATCTGCTAAAGCATTTAAAGCATAAACCATTATAGCAAATCCGTATAGATTTAAAGAGCCTCGGCTCTAGCTACTTTGAGAATTTGACACAAAAGGTAATCAAAAAAGCTTTATTTTGAAATAGCCTTAGACTTTATCCATTTGTATCTTCACATTCCTCTGTAAAAGATATCTACATTTAGATTTTTTTTATTGGATGTTTTATAAGTACAAAGAACCATTTAGGGGAAAAATGTTATTATATATAATAACATTTATTAAATATATTAATATGTTAAATCTATATTATATATTAAATGGATATATTAATATATGTTCAATATATATATATTAAACCTTAACTGAACATTCAGCTGCAGTAAACTTTTAGAAACCTGCTTGTTGGTATGTCAGCATAAGTAGATCATAATGGGGGTCATTAGGTTTCTTTCACACGTGATAACAACAACCCAACCCACCGTCCTACTTGTAAGCTTATCTATAAAGCATAAAAGCATTTGTCACCATTGACAGTACTGACATTTAATCTGGGGTCTGTTTACAGCTCCGTTTTCCATGTGTTACTATGTATTTGGTGGTTTCTTTCTTTTTTTTTTTTAATGTTTTATTTATTTTTGAGAGAGAGAGAGAGAGAGAGAGCGTGGGGGAAGGGCAGAGAGAGAGGGAGACACAGAATCTGAAGCAGGCTCCAGGCTCCAAGCTGACAGCACAGAGCCCGACACAGGGCTTGAACTCACGCACCGTGAGATCATGACCTGAGCTGAAGTTGATGCTTAACTGACTGAGCCACCCAGGCGCTCCCGTATTTGGTGGTTTCAATTCAGCTTCAAAGCATACCTAACTTTTCCCTTCCAGTTATTCTGAATTTTGCCTAAACAGAGGAGAATGGAAATATTAAGTAGATATTATTAGGGTGATAATTTTTCTCTAGATGAATCATGCCAGTCAAAAAAGTTCTGGATGTTGACCTTTTGTACTGTTTCTATAGTTTACAAACTTTGATAAGGTAGATTATATAGTAAGTTAGATTAATGTCCAGGAAGGAAGCATAGCAGATCAGTTAAATAGGAAACTCAGGAAAGCAGAGCCATCAGGGACTGGGAAAAACTTAACTCAGGTGAGACAGATATTGCGACAAAGTGTCTGGACACAGGAGTTGGTAGGAAATCTGGCACTAAGTCATTTTAAGTACAATCTCTGAGGGTACAGCAGTCTCGGCAATTCTGGTATGAACATACCAAGATATTACATGAGCTAGAAGTGGTAGTGAGAAGAGGAAAAAAGCTGTTTTTCAGGAGGCAATCAGTATCATTCAAAGAAGTCTATTCTTTTTTTTTTTTTATGTTTATTTATTTTTGAGATACAGAGTATGAGCAGGGGAGGGGCAGAGAGAGAGAGGGAGGCACAGACTCCGAAGCAGGCTCCAGGCTCTGAGCTGTTAGCACAGAATGCAGGGCTCGAACTCACGAACTGGGAGATCATGACCTGAGCCGAAGTCGAATGCTTAACCGACTGAGCCACCCAGGCGCCCCCAGAGAAGTCTATTCTTATATAAAAGGAGCTATATTGGTCTTCTGAAAGGAAAGATTGCCAGGAGCTAGCAAACACTAAAATCCTTAGTAAATGCATTGGAGTTAGAGCAATCTAGTTTTTAGAAGGTGGACCCTAGAATGTTAGGAAGGATAATCACTCAGGGCTAAAAAATAGACTATCTAGACTGATAAGGCAGAAGACAACTTACTAAGGTAAAACAAATCTTTGCCTTGGATGGACCATGATAGCTTACATTTGGAGGTCTAAAGTAATTCCATGCCCTACTCTTGATCCATATCCTGCCCTTGTTAGGACTAGCTTAGAGTTGGTACCCAACTCTGCTAGTACAGCCTGAACTATAAAGACCCAGGAAAGATATAAGGAGGGCAAAATGAAGAAGGAGCTCATCCAGACAATATAGGACTTGAAGTATCAACCAATAAGGTATCTGAATATGTCTATGGCAAGAAGCAAGTAGCCACTCGACTCCTGCAGTGCTGAATTGAACCACTGCTACATATAACATATACTGTGGTGGGGTAACATTGGAAGCAAAGATATATGGCCCTTCCTTCAAAGAGCTTATACTTAAATAAAACAGGTGAGATATACACTAGAAAATCATATATAGAAAACATTATGTGAATTTTACCAAGAAATGGGCTGTAGAAATAATGCAAACATGAGTTCACTTTACACTAGTAATCAGGAAGACAGTATATTTTTTAAGTGACATATAAACTGATTTATGCACTATATGTGAGATATTGATGCAAATAAGAACTAGAAATGACATTAGAGGTCATCTGGTACCCCTTGGAAATTTGAAAAGTAATTGAGACCCAGTACTGATGGGAGAAATTTTGTACAGCTTTCCTGGGTGACGGCCTGAGAATATGTATCAAAAGCCTTTAAAATATGCATATCCTTTGACTCAATAATTTTCATTACAGGAATTAATCCTATGGAATAATTTAGCATATGCACAAAGATTTACATACAAGGATACTCCTAACATCATTGATCTTAAAATTTTAATATTCTTCTCATTTTGTAGCAAAGAGGCTGCAAAAATAGTAGAGATCCTCCATATATCCTTCACCCAGCTTTCCTAAATACTAACATTTTATATAACCATAGTATAATTATCAAAACCAGGAAATTAATATTAAAAAATACTATTAATAAACTACAAACCTTATTCAGATGTCGCCAGTTATCCCACTAAATGTTCTTATTCTGGTCTAGAATACAATCCAAGACCCCACATTGCATTAGCAGTTAGTCAGTTTCTCTTATTCTCTTGCATTCTTGTATAATTCTTCAGTCTTGCCTTTATCTTTCATAACTTTGACACTTTTGACGAGTACTGTACAGTTACTTTGTATAGTTTCTTTTTGGGTTTGACTAATGTTTCCTCATGATTAAATTCAAGTTATACATTTTAGGTACAAAAATGAAATTATGCTCTTAGTGTATCATATCAGGAGGCATATGATACCAGTAGTGGTGATACTAATTGTGATCACTTAGTTAAGGTGGCGCCTCTCATAATTCTCCATTGTAAAATTAGTATTTCTCCTTTCTTAATGAATAAATACCTTGTGGGAAAATACTTTAAGGTTATGTATTTTTCTTTATCTCATCATACTTTTGCTCTAATTTTAACATCTATTGATTAATCAGTAATAATTATTACTGTGGCGTTAGCCAAATAATGATTATCCATTTTTATTATTCCTTATATGTTTATTAGAATTCTGCTGTCAGGAGAGCTTTCTTTTCTGCCCATTTGTTTAGTCATTTACTTATTTCTATCCTATGGACTTGTGGGTATTTATATATTCTATGATTAAAATTCATTACTATTATTTTTTATTTTTTGCTCAGATTGTCCTAGATTTGGCTATTGAAAGTGCCTTCAAGTTGGCTGCTTTACTCTTCTGACATATTGCCATCATTTTTTGACCTATTTACATTCTGGCATGAGATGCTCCAAGTTTTTCTGCCCTATGAATGGAATCAGCCATTTCTCAGAATTCTGGTTCCTTTTGGAGTGCCTGGCTGGCTCAGTCAGTAGAGCATCTGACTCTTGATCTCAGGGTTGCTCTTGATCTCAGGGTTCTGAGTTGGAGTCCCACATTGGGCGTGGAACCTACTTTAAAAAAAAAAGAATTCTGGTTCCTTTTCTTGTCAGTAGCTGTTCTCATTGCTACTGGCTTGTCTTTACTCTTAGGTTTCTCTGTGGGTAGAGTTACGAAATATATGAATATGTGCACACACCTGTGTGTGTGTGTGTGTGTGTGTGTGTGTGTGTGTAAAATATGGGTTCATACTGACATTGCCTACTCCAGTGCAACACAAAAGAGTTTACCCCCACATCCTAGTTAATTTTAATTTTTTTAATGGTATATAGAAAGTTACCATGGTTCTGTAGATACCATAGTATCTATTTATAAAGATATACTCAGTGAAGTATCACTCTCCCCACATCCCTACTTCTCCTTTGCCATTTTCCTATTCTTTCATCCTTTTCCACCTATCTCTTGGAGGCAGTGGAACTCATTAGTTACTGATTTATCCTTCTTGTATTTCTTTTTTTTTTCTTTTTTATAATTCTCATACCCACTGCTCATCACAAGTGCCCTTCTTAATACTCATCACCCATTTGGCCCATCCCCCTGCCCACCTCCCCTCCAGCAACCCTCAGTTTGTTCTCTATAGTTAGGAGTCTGTTTTAAGGTTGGCTCTATGTTCCTATATTTCATCTTTTTTCCCCCAAACAGCTTTATTGAGATATAATTCTCATACCATACAGTTTACTCGTTTAAAATGTATAATGCAATTTTTTGGTATATTCACAGAGTTGTACAACCATTACCACAATCAATTTAGAACATTTTTGTGTTCTAAAAGAAACTCTCTCCCAGATTCTCTAACTTCTCCCAGTCCTTTCCAACCACTAGTCTGTCTCTGTCCATATGCCTATTCTGGAAAATCACAAAAATGGAAACTTACAATACATGGTCTTTTGTATAAGCTTCTTTCATTTAGTATAATGTTTTCATGGTTCATCCATATTATAGCATGTATCGATAATTTATTCCTTTTTATTGCCATGTAATATTCCATTGCATGGCATAATAACAACTTACTACAAACGGGGCCTTAAAACAACATAAATTTATTCTCTCAACAGTTCTGCAGGGTAACAGTCTCCATAGATCAGCATGTAGAGTGATCAGCAGGGCCATGTTCCCTCTGAAGTCTATAGGGAAGAATCCTTCTTTATATCTTCCTAGCTTCTGGTGGTTCTTGGCAGTCAATCCTTGGCATTTCTTATAAGTCTTTGGCTTATAGATGTATCACTCCAATTTCTGCCTCTGTCTTCACATAGCCTTCTTCCCTATATCTATATTCTCTCTCACTTCTTATTATAAGGACACTCTTTTTTTTTAGTATTTACTTATTTTGAGAGAGAGAAAAAGTATGAGTGGGGGAGGAGCAGAGAGAGAGGGAGAAAGAGAGAATCCCAGGCAGATTCTACACTGTCAGCACAGAGCCCAATGCAGATCTCAGACTCAAAAACCATGAGATCATGACCTGAGCCAAAGTCAGACACTTAACCAACTGAGCCACACTGGCACCCAGGACACTCTTAATTAATTCCATGTGCAATTACATCTACCTTATTTTTATTTTTATTTTTTTGAATTTTTATTTTTTTTATTTTTTTAATATATGAAATTTATTGTCAAATTGGTTTCCATACAACACCCAGTGCTACATCTAGCTTATTTTTAAATAAGGTCACATTTTGAGATTCCAGGAAGGGCATGAATTTTAGAGGGACATTGTTCTACCTACTAGATATAAATATTCTATTTATCCATCAACAGTTCATAGACATTTCATTTCTAAATTTGTTTATGCCCAAATGAGCAGATACGTGAATATTTTTCTATTTACCCTTTCTTTTTATTTGAAAGATGGCACACTGTTGGTACTCTTTTGTACTTTGCTTTTTTCACTTTGTAACATATCCAGGGACTCTCTCCATATTACTTTGCAGAGACTTTATTCATTCTAGTCTACATATTAAACCACAGAGAATTTATTAATATATCCGTAAGATGGAAATTGATTAGTCAGAAAAGTGTTTTATTAGCATGGGAAGATATACATAATATATTCATATGTGTTTTTCTATGAATTTGTTTTTAATATACATTTACAAAGTATGAAATTTTTCTTCCTAATCTTACTCCTCATCTGTTCAGTTCTTTTCCCCAGCATCAATCAGTGCTTCTTTTGGAAGTCAGCAATGCATATTTTTCCACACCTTTTTCACTTAATATATCTTAGAGATCATTCCATATTTTTATGACTGCATAGTATTCCATTTCATTAATGCACAATTTAGTTTACTAATCTTCTGATGTACATTTGGTTATTTGGTTTATTTCTAGTCTTTTGCTATAACAAATATAGCAGTACTATTTGTAATGACCAAAATAATTAAAAACAATACAATGTCTATAAACAGTAAAATGGATACATTAGTGATATATTAATACAGTGGAATATGGAATGAAAAGAGAATGAATGAAGGAATATAACATAATTTTGAGCAAAATCAAACCTGAAAGAGTGAATCCTGACTTCCAATGTAGAGTAAAAATAGGTCCTATCAGCCCGTTCTTTCCTCAGGTAGCAATTGAAATGCTGTACAAAATATCATAAAAGCAACTACCTGGGAACATTAAAAAAACAATGAAAATTAGGCAGAAACTGAAGGGGCATCTATATTTGAAGGAAGGGAATGGTCTTAAGTTTCCTCTCCTGGCTTTTATCTCTAGGGCAAGCCTAAGTTGGCATTAAGTGGCATGCCTAAAACTTGATAGAAAGCATGTAGTCTGACAGGTTAGAATTTGAGTCTAGCCAAGTTTAACTGCCTATTTGATTAAAAAAAAAATTAACCCTCTTTGTGGAAACATAGTTGACTGGTCTCTACAATAGGGTTAGCAAACTTCTTAAAGGATTAAAGATTAAATATTTTAGACCTTATAGGCCGAGTGGTTTCTGTTGCAACTTCTCAACCATGCCATTGTAATGCAAAAGCCTTTACAGAAAGTTCATAAACAAGTGGGCATGACTGTGTTCCACTAAAACTTTATTTACAAATCAGGTGACCTGCCCACTGGCTGTAGTTTGCCAACCCCTACTCCGCATCTCATGTACAATACTCAGAGTACAATCTAAAATTATAAGACATACAAAGAAACATGTATACTGAAGAACAAAAGAAATCACTGGAACTGGGTATCTACCCAAAGAAAACAAAAACACTAATTTAAAAAGATTTATGCAGACCTGTATTCATTGTAGCTTTGGCATTATTTACAATAGCCAAGATGTGGGGGCAGCCTAAGTGTCCATTGATAGACAAGTGGATAAGTAAGATGTGGTAGACAGACAGACACACACACACACACACACACACACACAGTGGAATATTGCATAGCATAAAAAAGGATGGGATTGGGGCACCTGGGTGGCTCTGTTGTTTGAACGTCCGACTTCAGCTCAGGTCTGATCTCACCATTCATGGGTTCGAGCCCCACATTGGGTTCTGTGCTGACAGCTCAGAGCCTGGAGCCTGCTTCTGATTCTGTCTCCCTCTCTCTCTGCGCCCCCCCCCTCCCGCTCGCTGTCTCCCTCTCTCTCTCTCTCAAAAATGAATAAACATTTTTAAAAATGTAAAAAGAGAAAAAAGGATGGGATTGTGTCATTTGTGACAACATGGAAAGATCTGGAGGATATTACGCTATGTGAAATAAGTCAGACTGAGAAATACAATACTATATAATTTTACTCATATATAGAATCTAAAAAACAAAACAAATGAATGAACAACAAAAAAAGCAGAATCAGGGGCGCCTGGGTGGCGCAGTCGGTTAAGCATCCGACTTCAGCCAGGTCACGATCTCACGGTCCATGAGTTCGAGCCCCGCGTCGGGCTCTGGGCTGATGGCTCAGAGCCTGGAGCCTGTTTCCGTTTCTGTGTCTCCCTCTCTCTCTGCCCCTCCCCCGTTCATGCTCTGTCTCTCTCTGTCCCAAAAATAAATAAAAAACATTGAAAAAAAAAATTAAAAAAAAAAAAAGCAGAATCAGGGAGTAAAAAGCTGAATCAGATCTATTAATACAAAGAACAAACTAATGGCTGCCAGAGGGGAAGAAGGTGGAGGATGGGCAACATGGGTGAAAAGGAGTGGGAGATACAGGCTTCAAGTTATGAAATGAGTACATCACAGTAATAAAAGGTACAGCATAGACAATATAGTCAATGATATTATAATAGTGTTGTGTGATGACAGATGTAGCTATACTTCTGGTGAGCATAACATAACATATAGAGAAGTTGAATCACTATGTTATACACTTGAAACTACTATAACATTGTCAACTATAGTCAAATAAAAAAGCTCAAAAGGTAAAAAATTTTAAAAAAGGATATCAGTAGAGACCAACTCTGAAATGACTCTCATGTTGGAATTAGCACACAATTTTAAGACAATTATTTTAACTGTACTCCAAGATGTAAAGGGAAATTTGCTCATATGAATGAACAATTAGAAAATCTCAGCAGAGAAATGGAAACTTTAAAAAGTGGAAATTGTAGAAATGAAAAATACAATCTCTGAAATAAAAAATTCAATAGATGTTCTTTCAGCAATTTAGAGATGACAGGAGAGCCAGCAAACTTAAATACAGAGCTATAGGAATTATCAGGTGTGAAGAATGGAGGGGGAAAAAAGATTGAAACAGAATGAACAGAGCTTCTGTAACCTGTGGGACAATATCAAAGGGCTCTGTAATTGGAGTCCCAGAAGGTAAGGAGAGAGAGAATGAGTCAGGAGAAATATTTGATGAAATAATGACTGAAATTTTTCCAGTTCTTATCAAAGACCTGAACTTTTAGATTCAGGATGCTCAGTGAGCCACAAACAGAATAAATACAAAGAAAACCAAAACTAAACGTATTATAATCAAACTACCAAACCAAAAAATAAAAAGAAGATATTGAAAGTTGCTAGAGCAAAATAGCACATCACATACAAGGGGAAAACTATATGAACAATTACAGATTTCTTATCAGAAACAATGGAGGTTAAAAGAGAGTGGAACAACATCTCTAGAGTGCTAAAAGTGGGGGCATCTGGTTGGCACAGTCTGTAGAGCATGAAACTCTTGATCTTAGGGTTGTAAGTTCCAGCCCTACACTGAGTGTAGAGATAACTTAAAATAAAATCTTTAAAGTGCTGAAAGAAATCTACCAATCTAGAATTGTATATCCAACAAAATTTTTCTCCAAGGATGAAGGTAAAATAAAGACATTGCACATTATGTGAATTTGTTTATGTAAAGTCAGTGGAAATAGAAATCAGGTTACCCTTGAAGGTGATTGGTAATTGCAAAGAAGGGAGTATTTCAATGTAACCAACCACCCCACAAATTAGTGGCTTAAAACAAAAGCAGTTTTATATTCTCACAATTCTGTAATCAAAGCTAGACTCAGGTAGGCAGTTCTTCTAATGGTGTTCATAGTGGTCACTAGTATGGCTGTAGTTAGCTAGGTGTTGGCTGCAGGCTGAACTCATTAGGCATGACTAGAACCTTTTCTGTCTCTCCATTTAGTCTGAGTCAATACTTCAGGGTCAGGCTTCCAATTTGTACACTTTTCTGTATATGTGTTATACCTCAATAAAAAGTCTACTTTGAGGGGCGCCTGGGTGGTGCAGTCGGTTAAGCGTCCGACTTCAGCCAGGTCACCATCTCACGGTCCGTGAGTTCGAGCCCCGCGTCGGGCTCTGGGCTGATGGTTCAGAGCCTGGAGCCTGTTTCCGATTCTGTGTCTCCCTCTCTCTCTGCCCCTCCCCCGTTCATGCTCTGTCTCTCTCTGTCCCAAAAATAAATAAACGTTGAAAAAAAAATTTAAAAAAAGAAAAGTCTACTTTGAAAATAGAGAACCTATTTTTTAAAGAATAATGTAGCAAAAATAAAGACTACAAGATGGGGCGCTTGGGTGGCTCAGTCGGTTAAACGTCCGACTTCGGCTCAGGTCATGATCTCGCAGTTTGTGAGTTCAAGCCCCGCATCGGGCTCTGTGCTGACAGCTCAGAGCCTGGAGCCTGTTTCCGATTCTGTGTCTCCCTCTCTCTCTCTGACCCTCCCCCATTCATGCTCTGCCTCTCTCTGTCTCAAAAATAAATAAATGTTTTAAAAAATTTAAAAAAAAAGACTACAAGATGTTCCAGAAAATGTAAGTACTTCTATATGACTAGTATAGAGTTTGTGTAAGGAAAATTAATAGATGATAAAGTAAATAAAATAAAATAAGATAAAACAACAACTTAGGGTTAGATTGCAGTGATATTTGAATGCTTGATTAAAGAGTTGGGTCTGAATTTAAAGGAAGTGGGAAGTTATTAAAGGGGTTTGAGCAGAGAAATTATATGATCCAAAATAGCAGTTTAGGAATATAATTCTGTGCTAATATACAAAATCAACTGGAAGAGGCAGAGGTTATAGTCAAGCAGACCTATTTGGAAGCAAAAATTTGGATAATGCACCAATAGGGATTTGAATTAGAATGGTGAAAAACTCACAGAAAAGAAGAATTTATTTAACCCATATATAGGGACTGAGGGCCTACTGTGTTCCACGCTCTAGTAATGTATAGGATATGTGGTGGTGTCTATATTCAGGGAACTCAAGAGTATATGAAATAGAGATGTGTGAAGAAATAATCACAATTTCTTATAATAAGAGCTGTAGTAGATGAATGCTTAAAGTGTTAAAGACCTAAGAACAGGGAACAGTTAATTGCACGGAGGAGTCTAAGTGATTTATACAAGAGTTAACATTGGATGGGTAGTTGACGTTTGCCAAGAAAAGACAAAAAAAAAATCTATGCAAAAGAAACAGCATGGGCAAAGAAGAGTCAAACATCATGCACTGGGGGACATATTTCATATGACTATAGCGCAAGCTAAGCATAAGTACCTGGAAAGATAAAGGATCACATTATTAAAGGCAAAAAGACATCACGGAAGAAGGTTTAATAGGATTTAGCAACTAAGAAGACAAAAGCGACCCAAAGATTTTGAATTGAAGTGACTAGAAGCATGATAATACAAAGAAGTGGGAACTCAGTATTAAGAATTACATACCCTAGATATTTTTCATCTGAATCGACAAAAAAATACCTAGGAGGTCTTTTTTAAGTATGTGTGAAGAGTAACCGTAAATCAATGAAATTCTGAATATCAGATATTCACACAGGTTCTTAAAAAAGTCAACCAACAACCTAGAATTGATCATTGTGCCAGTTGACCATTGGAATAATCACTAACTATAAAAGGAAAGAAAAATTACCTGAATGTATGTTTTTCTTAACTCAGAAGAAGAAGAAATCTTTAAATACATATAGGATAACTGAAGAAGAAACAGAATTGCTATGAATGTTTCAAAGGTTTCATTCTAAATAATCAAATTAATTCCTCTTTCATTTGTTTTAAAATACTGTTGTTTCAAGAACCACCAATTATCAGCTAATGCTGGAAGTCTGTAATTATGTGTTAATATATGACGAGGCTGGCAATCTCCACAGAAGACTGGCACTTAGCAGAATGCGTAAAGCTGCTGTTGGTTCAATGAATCTGTAGCTCCGAAATTTTCCTAGAAACTAACCTCTGTTGTTCAAATAACATATCCATTTATGGAGGAAAAAACCCACTGAGTACAGGCAGTGTTACCTGAATCATTACAGAGTAACTGATTAGAAACCCAAATCAAACTTTGATACTGTGGATCCAGATGAGTGATTGCTTGGGCCGTAGAGGATAAGAAGAGGTAGCAGCTTACTAAGAAGCACAAAGAAATTTTTTGAAGTGATGGATATGTTCATTATCTTGGTGGTGGTGATGGCTTCATGGATGTATACATATTCAAACTTATCAAATTGTACACTTTAAATATGTGCAGTTTATAGTATGTCAACCATACCTCAATAAAGCTGTTAAAGAATTTAATTTTAGAATAGTCAGATATAATATTTTTTTAGTCCTGCACTGTTATCCATATAAAAAAAGTTAGCCATTTTTAAATATATATACACAACTTAAAGAGATCTAGGCTACCTGAGTTATGATGAATTGAGTGTAGTGATTTTTAACTAGAGTCTTAAAGTATTACACTTCATTAAGCTGTAGATTTGTGTATATATGTTTGTGAACCTGTGCTGATTCTGGGTGATTAATTTTCTTGAGTTCATATCTATGGACTGGATGTTAGACTGGCTTTTAAGGAGCTTTTAGAATACATCAATATTACATTAGTTCAGATATTTTTTCCTTGTGAGAGATGCAGAGCGATCAATGTTTTAGGTGCCCCAGAACATAATAAACACTTTTAATAAAGCTTTTCTTTTAGAATCAGACTATTAATGCCTTTCTCACAATGTCATCCTGGCTCTGATTGAGACCAGTATGAACTTGTTGTTAAAGATTAATTTTGTGGGGGCGCCTGGGTGGCTCAGTCGGTTAAGCATCCAGCTTTGGCTTAGATCATGATCTCACGGTTTGTGGGTTCAAGCCCCACGTCAGGCTCTGTGCTGACAGCTCAGAGTCTAGAGCCTGCTTTGGATTCTGTGTCTCCCTCTCCCTGCCCCTCCCCTGCTCCCTCTCTGTCTCTCTCTCTCTCTGTGTCTCTCGCTCTCTCTCAAAAATAAACATTAAAATTGTAGGTAGAACCTAGATAAGTTAGAAAATATAAGGACTTTAATAAAGAAGTTCAAATTGAGATATGTGATATAAGAGAAACTTTCAAAAGAATTGTTATTTGATGCTTGGAGTGTGGTCAATCAGATGCCCTTATAATATTGCTAGAGTATAAATAGTGAAAGTATTTGTACCCTTTTATACAGTAAATTCAGTTCATGGAATTTAAATAGCTAAAAATATGAGCACAACTACATGTGAAGATATTCCTGTCATTTTTGCATATAATAGTAAAAATTTAAAGAAACTGTAATATAATGGGTAAACTGTTATTTATTCATGCTACCATTAAAAATAATGCAGCAATTTGAGACTGTATGTACATTAGATGAAAAATAAACCAAAACAATGGGTTCATTCATTTTGTGAAATTTTGTTACTTAAAATTTGAGAACTTTTCTGTAAATATAAAAAAATCAGAATATAAAATCATTACAATCAAAATAGCAACAGTGATTATGGTAGGGGGTAAGATGATAAATACTGTGTGTTTTCCATATCTTGCTTTATTTTTTAAATTATCAGTCCTTTTAAAAGAACATACTCCTTTTAATTAACAAATTTAGCTACCCTAAAGTAACATAGACAACTAGTGGCTGAAGCTCTGGGGTTCATTACTACAGTGATGACTTAATTAACAAATCCTCTATGAACAAAACCTCTTTCCCAAGACTGGCCTTGGTGCAGCAGGCATGAGGGAAGGATCAATTTTCTCTGAGCTAGATTGGTGGCAGCAGGGACTAATGAGGCAGGGCCTTGAAAGTGGCTCTCTCTCAGATCTAACTCCTCAGGGGTTGGTTAGAACTGATGCTGAGGGCACTGCTGCACTCCTGGGACCTACACAGCCTGGTTACCCAGGTGTTGAAAAAACAATTTCTGTGCCAAGACCATATGTGGCTTTTAAGAGACTCTGCAGGACTCTTGCTTTAGGCAGAGCATTCCTAGTGTGGAATGAGTAGGCTAGAAAATAGCAAAGACAAAATCCCATGTGCTAGGACGCTTCCACTTGTCTTCTGTGTGCTCACTGTACTGCTTTTTCAATTGTCTAGGCTTCATTTTATTCTACTGTAAAATGAAAAGACTGACACCAAACTATTGTATTAAATTCTCTGCAATAGAGGAACCCTAAGCTTTCTTGATTAAGGAAGGAAATGGTGTCTACAACACTTATGATTTGATTCTTTCAAGTCTTCAAAATTCTTTGAACCTACCAGGGCAGAATTTCAATGCCTGTTAATTTTGTTTCTAATAAAATCCGCTAAATCAGTCCTTTCCCGATAATGTGGGCTGCAGACCCTGTGTGTATATCTGTGTGTATGTATGTGTATGTGTGCTTCAGAAAGGGGCAACTGCCATGCTTGGCAGACTTCAGATCTCCATCTGTCTTGCTTGGGTTTATATCTTGGTCTTAAGCTACCAGGATTCTAATGCAGAAATTGGTCCGTCTTCACTTTTGAGACCTATATTAGTTCTCCCACGTGAGTCCTCAGCTAATCTACTTTGTCTAGTGTATTTATATCAAATTTTATTTCTGTTTGGTGTAACAACAAAGCAACCATAGGTTGAGATAATTAATTCAGGCCTATTATTACACAAATGGATCAGCATGGTGACATTTTATCTGCCTAGAGAAGTCTAAAATATTGTTTGCCAGCTTGCTTTCATCTAAGCAAAGATCTTTACTTTTTAAGCTGCAGAGCATTAATTCCTTACTGGCCTATCCCACTAAACACAGATGTAAGCACAACAGAACTGACATATTCTTGTACTTACAGTTTATCCAGAGTAGGCAGGTCTACCATTTCAGCATGGTGACAACTATAACCTTACTTTAATGCAGCAGTTTTCAAAGTATAGACCCATTGGAGGTCTCTGAGACTCCTTCAGGTTGTCTCTTCCATTAAATCAAAGCTATTTCACAATAGTATTAAAATATTATTTGCTGTTTTGACTCTCAATTCTGGTAGAGTTTTCCAGTCTACATAATGTGTGATATAGTAACAAATTGAATACTGAAACAAATATGAAAACTCAGGTGTCTTTTTTTTTTTTAATTTTTTTTTCAACGTTTTTATTTATTTTTGGGACAGAGAGAGACAGAGCATGAACGGGGGAGGGGCAGAGAGAGAGGGAGACACAGAATCGGAAACAGGCTGCAGGCTCCGAGCCATCAGCCCAGAGCCTGACGCGGGGCTCGAACTCACGGACCGCGAGATCGTGACCTGGCTGAAGTCGGAATTGGACTAACCGACTGCGCCACCCAGGCGCCCCATTCCAGTCTACATAATGTGTGATATAGTAACAAATTGAATACTGAAACAAATATGAAAACTCAGGTGTCTTTTATTATAAGACGTTGAAGAGATTAGCAAAAATGTAAATGCTACTCTTTTCACATTTTTGTTTGGAATATTGTTATTTTTCAAAGAAATATGTTAATGTGTAGTTGGTTCACAAATATATCTTTTTAAATTTCTGTTTTAATTTCTAATATAGTAAATATTGATAAATATAACTCACATAAACAAAAGCTATTTGAGGTTCTCAATTTATATGAGTGTAACAGTAGTCCTGGAACCAAAAAGTTTGAGAATCCCTACTCTAATGTATTACTCTTATTTGCAATTCTCTGATCTCAGGGCTACCAATACCATCCGCAGCATATGACCGTAAATAAAATATCCACTGACGTATTCCCAGAGGTAACAAATGTTAAAAATTTAGTGATTATCCTTCCAGACCTCTTTCTATTGAGTGCTTCCGTGCACAAATTACATAATTTTAAATACTGTACTATACTTTTCAAAACTTTATCTCATGAGACACTTCTATGTAATAAATAAGTCTCTGAATTCTTACAAAAACCTAAGGTCTTGAAAAGGGAATAGAGATCATCTTATTACCAAATCAATTCAAGAATCCTCTTTAAAACACTCACTACCTAGCAGATTTATTCATTTCAGTTTTATAAACCCCAAATTGTTAGAAACTGTTTCCTTCTGTTGAACAGAAATTTTTCTTTTTATAACTTCAGTCCATTGGTTCTAGTTCCACTTTCAGAACCCTGTAGGATATATCTTACCTATGTTGGCTGTGCTGCATTCTGGATATTTTCTTCTGATCTATCTTCCAGTTAACTAATTCTTTTCTAAGCTGTATCTAAGTCTATTGTACCTGTCCACTGCATTCTTATATTCAATTTCAATTTAAGCCTATCAAGTTCTTAACTTCAATTTCAGTTTTTTATACTTTAGAGTCCTCTGCTGAAGTTCTCAGTTTTAACATTTGATTAGTAAGCATAGTTATTTCAAAGTTTCTGTTTGGTAAGTTCAATACCTTAAACTGTTTTGGGTATTTTCTGTTATATAATTTATGCTGGTTTTAATTTTCTTCCATCCTTATATTACTGTTTATTTACTGCTTATTTTTATTGAGCAAGACTGTGTACTTGGAAAATTCTTTGCAGAAACAATTTGAGGTATAGGATAATTCATATTTACTTTTGGCAGGTACAGAAACACTGGCACACTAGAGTCATCCTAAGTTTAGGATTTAGAATTGGAAACTAAGCTATAGTCCATTGCCTAGGCCTGTCTACTTCCTGTTCACCTTTAATGAAGCCCTTTGGGTTCCCTTGCATAAGGAGGTTTTACCAGGGGCATTTCTCTTGACAGGCTCTAGATTCCAAATCTTGTCTTAAGTCTTCACTCTTTGATTAGGCTGTCAATGCCTTTAAGCACATTTTTAAAATACATTTTGCCCAGATGTTCTCATTGTTCTTCTTGAGATACTTGTTTAAATTATGTAATCTGCCATTATCAAAAACCTCTAGAACCTACTTAATATTAATACTTCTCTATTCTTCTGGGATACTTAGGAAACAGGGTTAGGATGTCTTACCAGAGCATCTTCTTATGCACATCTTATCATCTGTACCACATTCATAAGTGCACTTCTTGAATGTTTAGTCTGATATTATACTTGTTTCAGACAAAGTGAAAACATTATCAAATTCAAATAAGCAGTTACTCTGTTGCCTCATAATTTCCATTTGTTTGGATTAAAAATCACAGTGCTATCTTTTTTTATATGTTTATTAACCAGATTAGGCTAAGGTAGTAGCCTAACAAATAACCCTCAAAATCTTAATGACTCTTTTTTTATGTTTTTAAGTTTATTTATTTTGAAAGAGAGAGTACACACACATGAGCAGGGACAGGACAAAGAGAGAGAGAGAGAGGGAGAATCCCAAACTGACAGCATGGAGCCCAACACGGGGTTCAATCTCACAAACCATGAGATCATGACCTGAGCTAAAATCAAGAGTTAGACGCTTAACCAACTGAGCCACCCAGGCCCCCTCAAAATCTTAATGACTTTCAATAATAGATATTTATTTTTCTGTTACATTCTTGTTCTATACTGAGTTAGCTGAGGCACTATCCGTGTTTTATTTATTCTAGGACTAAAACTGAGGGGAAGCCCCAATTCAGAACATGCTAGTTGTATTAGAGGTGAAAAGACTTGATGGAAGAACTACAGAGTAGTTCTTATAGCTCTTGTATCACTTCCCCTCACATTTCATTAGCTGAAGCAAGTCACATGGCCAAGGCTGATATTGATCAGGTAGGAAGTACAATTTTTAACAGATCACAGTTCTCTCACAGGGATAATCCCAGTAGGGGGACAGTGAATACAGTGTACATTGGCTCCATTTTCCTTTACAGGGTTATATGTATTCTTGTCTTCTCATTTTAAAACTAATGCTTAGAATGAAAGGTCTTGTTGTAATTTAGAATTTAAACCAACTGAAAACAAAACATCAAAACAAACTATTGTTTAAACCTTGAATTAAGCTAAAGAATTAGATTTGTTTTAGAAACCACTCTAGACTCTTCTTTAAAACATTAATTCTGTGTGTGCTGTTTCTTTCATCTGGTATTTCTCTAAATTCTTTTATACCATCTCTTATCCCACCAGTCATATGGGAATTTGCTCTTGGGGGAGTTCAATCTTCAGCATTGACCTCTAGGTATTACTGAATGTCCCAGTTGTGTTTTCCTTTCTGTATTACACTTTCCTGAGCACTAAATTTTCCATATTAGTTTTTCTAGGACTTTTTAAAAATAATTTTGTTTGTTTTAACTTTAAATTACATTATTCCCACTTATTTGCAATTCTTCTCTCTTCTCCTAATTGTTTAATTGCTCACCCACCAAAAGTACATTTACTGTCTCTTATCCTTTCATTCATTATATATGCCCATAAATTCTAAACTCAGAGTTCTCTCTTATAATTGTGGTATTTTTCTAGCTGCTCTCCTATTACTTGTTTAATATGTTTTTAGAATGTATTAGGATTTTCTTCAGTGTTTGAGGTTTTCTAATGTGTCATTTTTATGGATCAGAGCAATTCTTACTATTCTTATATGGAGTGTCCTATATAATGATTTTTTTTTCATGAGTAAAGTACAATATTAAGTAAAGTACAATATTTCATGAGTAAAGTGCAATATGGAGCTTGTTAAGATTTTATTATTTCTTGATCTAAAATATAACTTATTTATGTAATAATGAGATGGAAGAATAGGTTTTGTGAAATGGAGAGAGGTATGCTCCAAATAGAATTCCTGTGTCAAAAAGCAGCAAATGCTACCACTGTTTTGTGACCCCTGAGTGATGCTGCCTTCTTTGTACTAAATCTAAAAGTAATTGATCCCAGAGAAGATCACAGAATTCCCATTGTTGGCTTTAGAAATGCATTGATGAGTAACCTTGTTTGATGGGATAAAAGCTTCAATAAGTGATGCCCCCACCTGAGTGGTTAATTTCAAAATATTGTTTGTCTAACATATTGTTGTCAGTGACAACTGAACAAGAACTTGTAGGAGCAGTTGGCTGTCCAATAATAGCAAATTTCAAGGCTATGCAAATTGTGCCAGTTCAGCCCCGCTCTTTTCTCTATTATCATATCAATTGAGTCAGTTCATAGTAGACAAAGCAAGGTTATGGGAACCACCTAGAGCATCATGCACCATTTAACATCAATGCAGCATACATGAACATCTGCAACTTCAGTCTTATTAACAGAGGATAGAATAGAAGGCAATAAACAGCTTTCTTCATCATTTAATTGCAAAATAGTATTTCCTAATGTGTGCATTGTTTATCAACAGGAACTTCATCAATAATTGTATAATTATGGTTGCCTAGATTGCAGTGCTCTCATGCATCTTGTCATTTTTTACAGAAGTCTAAATTTGAACACATGATTTAAGACTAATAATATAAGTCCTTTGAAATGTGACTTACATAATACAGATATTTTGTATAGCGGGAGAATGGCAGTTTATGATTCCTCAGTCACTTTGAGGATTAAGTTAACACAGAGAAAAGAAAGAAAGGCAGCAAAAAAATGAGAGGAAGCCACTAGTTAGATTCAAACACAGACCCATTGAGCACAAGAGTAGGTTATGTTCTTTAGAATTAATCACAAGTAATTAGATGTTTGCTTTAGGCCAAAACTGGGCTGAATTAAAACACGATTATTATGCTGAAGTCTTCTCCTCAATCTCTCTATTTAAAGAGAGAAAATGGCAGAAAATTATGAGTATAGTAAGGTATGGTGGCCAAAGTTAGAAATTCCAAATGCAAAGGAAAGGCTTGACATACCTGTTCATTCAGCCTTTACCTCTGTTGCTTTTTTAAAGCCTCATAATGCCATTACTCCTTACTAGAAAAATGTTAGCATTTACAGTAAACAGCCACGTACATTCTTCAAGCTCTGTGGCAGCAGAGTTCCTTTTCAGCCTACAGTGCAAAATATCCAAGAAAAATGAAGGAAACTAATATAAGCTCAGTAACAGTTATTGGTATGATCAGTGGGAGTTGTCTCACAGTAGATCAGGAATAGGAAAATATGAAAAACAATGGGTACATCTGAAACAAGTAAAGCAAGAGGGCTGTTCTGAAAAGCTTATCTCATTTAAACATGAAGATCTCATATTTTTATTTAAATTCATTTTATAAATTATATACATAATATGCATATGTACATATACATATGTATGTATGTGTGTATATATAGTAAAACCTTGTATTGCAAGTAACTTGTTCTTGCAATGTAAGTAGTACATGACACCAAACATCACATGATCACAACTGAGCCAATGGGTCTTGAAATTCGCTTTGATATACAAGTGCTTTAGATTACAAGCATGTTTCTGGAATGAATTATGCTTACAAACCAAAGTTTGCATCTATATATATACACACACATTTTTTTTTAGAGAGAAAGAGTGCGAGCCAGGGAAAGGGACAGAGGGAGAGAGAAAACTTAAGCAGGCTCCATGTTCAGCATGGAGCCCAACATGGGGCTCAATCCCACAACCCTGAGATCATGACCTGAGCCAAAATCAAGAGTCAGACATTCAACTGCCTGAGCCACCCAGGCACCCTAAATTTATTTTATATTTAAGGAAAATCTGAGGCCTGTTCATGAAATCGTATTTGAAATACTTTTTTTAGGATTTTATTTTTAAGTAATCTCTACACCCAACATGGGGCTTGAACTTAGAACCCCAAGATCAAGAGTCACATGCTCCACTGACTGTGGCAGCCAGGCAACCCCTGAAATACTTTTAATTGGTGATTAAGATTCTTCTACCTCACAGAAAATTAAGTCTTAAATTGAGTGAGCCCCATTTGAACTGAGCTGTTTCTTCCCAAATGATCAATATAGTTATTTCCTGGGGGGGGGGGGGGGGAACAACTCTGGAATTAGAATATTTTCTCCCCCCGATTAGTCTGTATTTATGCCTTTAATAATTCTCCATTGATTTTCTTGTAGGAAATTTTTCTTCCCTTCTCAGATTTTTTTAAAGATGACAGAAGGAAGTGGGGGGAAAGCTGCTATATAGTAAAGTATCAAAGAGTAGGGGAACATAGTTTTTGCCCCCTTTTTTGTGTTTTTTGGTTATAATGAATGTGACAGAAGCTTTTTTAACGTGATAGTTAACCTATCATTTCCTCTGTCTGAGGGATGCTAAGAACTGGTTTGTTAGAGGAAATAGTTTGACATGTAATTACTTAATATGGTGCTAAAAGACTTTTAAAGTAGTTGTAGGCTTTACTATAAACTTGAATAAGTTCTTGCACTGTGCAGAATGAGGGTAGAGATTTTATATACATGCATATACATGTATATGCCTCTCACCTGAATATCTCAGAGAACACATTTCTATAGGTTGGGGCTTTGCTTGCAGTAAATGTCTGCAGTACCAATTCTGACACATATATACCTTTACTTTAAAGAACTTATATGCAAACATTATTCAGGAACCCTTTCTAGGAGCTATGTATCAAAACTGCTATGATAATAACTTTGTCCTAATGAGTCCCAGTCTCTGTTTAGGGAGTAATCGATAAACTACAGATTAATGTTCCATAATTCACATTACAATGCACATGTAATTATTTTGAGGTGATGCAAACTCTGTGCATTTAATTTACAGCTGTAATTAAGTACACTCATTTGATACTAATTAGGTGAGCCTAGAAGGATCATAGGTTTGTATATTTAATTATCGAAGTATAATCAGCAACCAGTTTTTGAAAAGCTTTTCTAACTTGAGCTCAACACTGAGCTTTGACCACAATTTTATCTTATCTTCTTGGACCTTCAGCATATTAAAATGCGTTATGAATTGTGGAGCATCTATTTGGTAAGTTAGTTTTTTGGTAATTATATTTGTAATTTACCACCTGAAAAAAAAAGGGCTTTAAGAATGCAGAAGTTCTAGATTTGACAAAACTGCCCATCAGAAGTGAGAGTAAAAATTAAGACATTTCCAGTTAAACAAAAGCTAAAGGCGTTCAGTACTAGTAGACCTGCCCCATGAGAAATTAATGAAGAGAACCCTTCAGGCTGAAATGAAAGAATGCTAAACAGTCACTCATAACTATATGAAGAAATAAAGAACTCCACTAAAGGAAACTACCCTGGTAAATGTAATAGCCAGTGTTAATGTATTTTTGGTTTATAACTCCTCTTTTTTTTTTCAAGTTTATTTATTTATTTTGCAAGAGAATAAACATGAACACAAGCAGGGGAGGGGCAGAAAAAGAGGGAGTGAGAAAGAGAATCCCAAGCAAGGTCTGTCATGCATGGAGCCCAGTGCAGGGCTCAATCCCACAAGCCATGAGATCATGACCTGAACCAACATCAAGAAATGGACACTTAACCAACTAAGCCACTCAGGTGCCCCTGTAACTCCTCTTTTATTTCATACATGATTTAAAAGATAAATACATTACATAGTAATTATAAATACATGTTAATTGGCACACCTGTATAGAGATATAATTTATAACAATATAAGTGGGGAAGGAGCTATAAAGGAAAAAAACATTTTGTATGCTGTTGGAGCTAAGTTGGTATCAATTCAAAGTAGACTGTTAGATACTTAGGATGTTAGTTTTAATCCCATAGTATTCACTAAGAAAATATCTAACGAATACAGAAGTTTTCTCTGTTTTGTTAAAATAGTATATGAATAGAATACAGTTTATTAGAAAATGTACTTGAATGCTGGCTTAGAATTAAATTCTACTGTCAGTCAATCACCAAGTACTTTTTGAGTACCTAAAAGAATGGGCTTTCTTCTAGCTTTTAATAGTTGTCCCCATTTCTTCCCACTATATGTATAAATGTGTAAACAAGAATGAAGAGTTATCTGCTATCTAGAGTAACTTCCTAGTGTTGGGATATGCTAGATGAAGTGTTCCCATTGTCATATTTTCCAGCCACATGTATGCTGTAAGGAACATGAAAGCTTGTGCTCATGATTCCCTGAAGGGATAAAAGATGTTTCTCTCTCTGTCCTTTAAAACCAAGACACCTGGCTGTAAAAGAAATAGAAGCCACCTGTGTGGTCAAGTATATGTTCCCTTCACTCTCAAAAATATTTAGGGTACTACCATCACTATCAGAAAATGTGAACCTTACCCTCAGACTCTCAAATTCTGGGCTTTGGGAATGAGCTAACCATAACATGGTTGTTGTTTTTTTCCCCCTTTCCTTAGCAGCCACTATAGTAAAATAAAAAGTAGTTACAGATACTTTCATTGTGCATTACAGCTCACATAGAATATTTGCCTGTATTATCTAAAATGAGGGGGAGAGGAGAAAATGGGTGATAGACATTGAAGAGGGCACTTGTTGGGATGAGCACTGGGTGTTATATGTAACCGATGAATCATGGGAACTTACTCCCAAAACCAAGAGCACACTGTATACACTGTATGTTAGCCAACTTAACAATAAATTATACTCAAAAAAAAGAAAGAAAGAAAAGAAAAGAGAAAATGAGGTAGTAAAACAGATGAACAAATTGGTATCTGACCTGTGAGGCTGTTATTGCTTCTTTTACTTCTTTGGGGCTACTAGACTTTGGTCTTTTCAAAGAATTAACTAGCACAGCACAAATTTCTTCTGCCCAGATGTAATCAACATCAAAACTTCATATACCACACAATTAACGACACCAGCCTTGCTGCACTGACTTCTACTGCCTGACCAATTTGTACATTGTCTCTGGGTCATCTAAGAAAGTATAAATAGTATTTGTCATCTATGAACAGGCCAAATCTAGCAGGTGCCACTTACTAGACTAGAGTATAATCAGCTATGTGTTTTAATAGCTATATTTGTATAACGTGGTGTTACTAAATTGAATTGTCTGCCACTTTCTCCCAGTCTGAGAAACAAAGATACTGATTCTTGTATTTGATGGCAGAACTCTTAGTAGTTCAGTATAACTAGCAAAGTGTAAAGACTTGACACCTAATGGCTTCTCTTCTCTCTGAGGGTGAGAATTATTTGGTGACTTGAGAAGACATTTAAAATAATACTTTTGGGAAGGAAATGGAAGCACCAGCTAAGGATCATTAGTAGGACCAATTCTGAGGAATTAGCAGTAATTGGCACAGTGTTTGCATGACAAATACTGTCTTGCTTTGACACGGGGTCTTTATAATTTTTTAAATAGGGTTATGCAATTCGTCCTAATCTCCTGACGGCCATGTGTATGACCCTTAAACTATTCCTGCAACTTTTTAAAAATCTGATGCTGAAACTTCTATTCATAAAAAATGATGAGGAAGGAACACAACCAACCTTTAAAAGCATTGGAAAATATGGTACTTGAGAGGGGTTTTTTTTTTTTAAACAGGTAATTAACCATACGTTTACACATTTTAATCTACTTTTAAGTGCAAGAGAGATTGGCAAATGACTCAATAAAGGAAAGTATTCTGTTTAAATTGGGTAAAATGGTTGTTTACTGGTGTTTATCTCTATACTGCAAGTAGTCAAGTTATCTGTGATTCCAATTTAGTTTATTGGACAATAGTACTCATCACTTTTATCTGTGTTTGTCAGGGCACCCATTGAAATTGACTCCATACTTTGGGAAACTTTAACTTAATTGTACAGTATAGAATATTTTAAAAATCTCTTTCTTTCGGCATAAACCTATGACATTACCTTGAAGCATTGTCATCCCTGCAAACCAGATTGCACTAAACATCAGCATTGCTTTCTTGCTCTAAGATTTCTTGCTCTAAGATTTTTTTCTAAGATAAAAAGGCAACAGTGGTCCCCTCATATCTGATGCAGCTTTTCCTTTGTAAACTTCATAAAATAATTGCCATTGTGACTATCAACAATTCAGACAGAAATCTTACTGATGGGAAGTCCATAATTAGAAGTAGTGGCATCAATAGCTTTTCCTTTAATAACAGAGAACAACTTTGCATATGCATATTGTTTTGAAAATCTTTACTTTTGTATTCTGAGAGAAATGCATGACATTAAGGAGTACATTTAGAATATCAATAATGTTCTATATCTTCCTACTGCAATGATTAGGACTAAGCCACACACACACACACACACACACACACACACACACACACAATAAGAAAGCCGTTGATGTTTGGTCACTCAGTTTTTTTCATAACCATGATACCTTGGTTCAATTATGTAACATATGCCTATTCCTATTCTTCTAGTTTTAAGAGCCTATGGTTTCTTTATAAGGAAGGATCACATATATATAGATGTTGGTTGGACTTATATGGTAGCTTCATGAGGTGAACCCCACCCATGTCACTGTGATCCATTTGATTGCCCAGGTTTGTTCCCATCTAAGAGTTAACTCCCAAGTCCCTATATCAGAGCCTTCTATATTTAGAGAGGATCTGAACCTAGGTTTATTGAATCATAAAAGCATCTTCATTTCAGAATGATGAGAAGCAACTTGCTTGAAGGTGCCAATCATAAATTTTTATTATTTCTCCTAGGATATCTTCAGCACAATTAGATCTGGAAAGGTTTTTAGAACAAGTTATGCCGTGTTGAATTTTTGTACTATTAAAATAGCATATTACCTCTGATTTTCAAGTAGTTGTTTGACTTCCTTTTATACAAGCATTTAGAATGCTAGATTAAATCCTTATAACTCTAGAAAGCAGGGTCATAGACAACTAGAACCCTTAGTTTACTTGGTTCACTAAACTAACCTAGAGGAGTATAATTATATGACACTTATTCAGAATCATTCAGAAAAAAACATAGTGTGTTCATACCCTACTACATGAAAAAGAGACCAGTCTTAAGGACGTTAAAATCTAGTAGAAATTTGTTCAGTAATAAATGCTTATTGAACATCTGTGCACTAGGTATAGAACTAAGAGCTGGACTATGATTAAGTCATGATTCCTGCCCACAAAGAGCTCATAGTTTCGTAGAGAAAACGCTTCCAAATAAGTAAAACTATAAATATGATAAGTCTTTTCTTAGAGGTATGTGAAGCTTATAAATGATGGCATAAAAGAGGAAGGAGTCAGCTCTGCTTCTAAGCAGAACCCTCAGAAGTCAGGGACTACATCCAAGAAGACAGTCTTATCTAGTATTTGGGCTGATAGTGAAAGACAATCTGTGCAATAAACCTGGTATGTACACAGGTATAAAAAAAAACGCATGACACACTTAAAAAATATGAGTATGACAGAGGAGCAATCACAGCTCAGGAAATGGCAAAAGATGAGGTTTAAACAGTAGGCTCGATTCATTCATGTCCTAGAGTTAAGACTTCAATAAAGAACCATCAAAGGGTTTTTAACACAGTAACATGATCAGATTTGTACCCATGAAAAATCAATCAATCTGAACAGATATTTACTGAGCACCTATTACGTGCAAAGCATAGTTCCAGGTGCTAGCAATCGTCAAAGTGACTTTCCTGTATCCCTTTTTACCTAAGTTAGCCAAGGTTTGTGCCAGGAACCCTAGCTTCTTCCCTGGGTATTGCTGATTGAATCAAGGCTAGGAACCTCAACAAGGTTAGACAGTCTATAGATAGCCAGTGACCTATGAGCTAAGCCAGCAGAGGAAACCAGTTTTTATAGATACGAGAATGGAGCAAATGCATAGAAAGAAGCAGAGAGAGAACAGGTTGAAATGAACTGCTTTATGTAAGGTTAAAGAGATATGCTTTACTAAAGTGCCTGGGTGGCTCAGTCAGTTAAGCATCTGACTTCAGCTCAGGTCATGATCTCACAGTTCAAGGATTCGAGTCCAGTGTCAGGCTCTGTGCTGACAGCTCGGAGCCTGGAGCCTGCTTCAGATTCTGTGTCTCCCTGTCTCTCTCTGCCCCTCCCCTGCTCGTACTCTGTCTCTCTCGCTCAAAAATAAACATTAAAAAAAAAATTTTAAGGGATATGCTTCGTGTAGTGAACCTGTTAAAGATATCAGAAACCTCTTAAAGAAAAAAAGTATGTATACACACATATGTATATGCATTAATATACACACATACATCAAACAAGGGGGAAATAAAATTTTAAAGCACTAATTTCATTTATCATTGTTTTCTCCATTACTTTTCTATGGAAAACTATGTTCATATTCAAAGCAAACACTCCTGTACTCTCTTACCTGTCTATATTCAGCACTGAAGATTTTAACAGGCATTTAATTGAAACGTTTGTAGAAAATTCAAAGAAAACTTGAACTGAGAGGCTTTACTGCAAATAATGATAGTAGTGCTCCATGTCAAAACCAGGCTTTCAGTAACAGCAATTTTAAGTGTAATCTGCATCTCCTGTACCCAAAAGTCTTATTTTAAGATTAATAATATTCTTGTCCATGTATTCATTAGATGCTTACTATGTGCCAGCTTTTGCTTTAAGTGCTTTGCATGTATTAACTGAGTTAGCCTCATAAAAACCCTATGAGAGGAGGTACCTGGATGGCTCAGTTGGTTAAGCATCTCAGCTCAGATCTTGATCTCAAGGTTGTGAGTTCGAGCTCCACGTTCAGCTCTGCACTAGGCATGAAGCCTACATCAAAACAAAACAAAACAAAACACTATGAGATAATTACTGTTATTGTCCCTATTTTACACATGAGAAAATTGAGGCATAGAGAGTTTGACTTGGTTATAAGCTAGTAAATGGGACTTTACTAGTAATTGAGAATATGAACCCCAGCAGTCTGATTTATATTCTTAATACAATATTATACTGCCTCTGTTCTCTGTGGAGTATTTATCTACTTAATTTGGTAAAATTCAGTTATCAGTACAAGGCTTAGAAAGGGAATTTAAATGTCAGTTAACTGCTGTATAATGTGTAATCAAAATGTGGGTTTTTTTTTTTTTCCATGATCAGCTTTTTTTTCAGAAAAAATGATAGCAACATTGCTCAAATGGCAACTTTGGAATCACATTTTACTTCTTTCTCTCTTTTTTTTTTTTTTTTTTTTTTTTTTTTTGGCCCAAAGTCCTGCTTTGCCAGAGGACCCTGAGCAGTTGACAACCTCTGTGAGGGTCAATGTCTTCATTTATAAAATCAGGTCAATAATACCTAACTCCTGAGCTTACAGTGAGAAATACATGATACAAAGTATATAAAGCACTTGCTGTAGTACTTGATGAATGTCACTTTGTTTACTCAAAAACCTCAATTGCATCCCATTGTTTGATGTATAAAATCCAAAGGTTTGTCTTCTTAAAGAGGGCTGGACCCCACCCATCTTGCATTATTTCTTTTCCTTATGTAACATATAAACTTCTTTCTTTCTTTCTCTATGCCTTCTGGAATATGTATATCTTTATTTCCTCTCCTCTTCACTATCTACATCTTCAAGACCTAGCTTAAGTTCAGTCTTCCCCATGAAATCTTCTCACAATGTTTCTTTCCTTCTTTGAACCCTTGTTTCAGTTATAATAAATATTACATTATATGATACTTCACAAATTCTTTCACATGTGGTAGATTTCTCTTTCCATCTAGATTGTAAGTTCTTTCAGAAGACAGATCATGTCTTAGTATTTTTCCTATATCTCCCCCAAAGGATCTAGCAGAGTATGAGGAGCTCATGGCAAGTGTTCAACAAATAATTGTTACCTGATTGAAGAAAATAAGCTCCTAAGAACACCTTGTAAAATTGTGTAGCAATATATAGTGATATGTATTACCTTTACACATATAAACACATAAATAAGAGGGTGAAAACTTAGCATTTGCATTCTCTATAGCCTCCACAGAGAGATCATAAGCAGTGAAATCTTGGTGTTGTGGTGTGCAGAAATGAAGAGTATTAAACCATATTTAAGAACAAAAAAAATTGTATAGGGCTTTATATTTGACAGGATGCTTTCATAACATTGTTAATACTTAATCCATGTAAGAATCACAGAAAATAGCTAGCACAAGTATTATTCTCATTTTCTAAGTATAGTAAAACTGAGATTAAGTCACGTTATGACTTGTGCAAGGTCTTGAAAAGTAGTGTCATTGAATCTGCTCCCAACCTCCACCATTCTGTCCATTCTTTTTTTTTAATTTTTTTTAACGTTTTATTTATTTTTGAGACAGAGAGAGACAGAGCATTAACAGGGGAGGGCAGAGAGAGAGGGGGACACAGTATCGGAAGCAGGCTCCAGGCTCTGAGCCATCAGCCCAGAGCCCAACGCGGGGCTCGAACTCACGGACCGCGAGATCGTGACCTGAGCTGAAGTCGGACACTTAACCGACTGAGCCACCCAGGTGCCCCAATTCTGTCCATTCTCTATAAGGCTGCCAGAATAATCATTTTTTAATAATTTTTTTAAAGTTTATTTATTTATTTTGAGAGCCGGGAGGGGCAGGAGAGGAGAGAGACAGAGAATCCCAAGTAGGCTCTTCACTGTCAATGCAGAGCCCAAAGTGGGGCTTGAACTCACAGACCACAAGATCATGACTTGAGCAGAAACCAAGAGTCAGTCACTTAACCAGGTTGGACTGAGCCACCCAGGCGCCCGCAGAATAATCTTTTTAAAACAAAGATGAGGGGCGCCTGGGTGGCGCAGTCGGTTAAGCGTCCGACTTCAGCCAGGTCACGATCTCGCGGTCCGTGAGTTCGAGCCCCGCGTCAGGCTCTGGGCTGATGGCTCAGAGCCTGGAGCCTGTTTCCGATTCTGTGTCTCCCTCTCTCTCTGCCCCTCCCCCGTTCATGCTCTGTCTCTCTCTGTCCCCAAAAAAATAAATAAACGTTGAAAAAAATATATCCTTTTAAAACAAAGATGGGATCATGTCACTCCCCTGTTTAAAACCTTCCAGTGTTTTCCCATTTTACATAGAATGATATTCTACCAACCCCCACCACACACACTCACATGCACACATATACACACCCTCACTATAGTCTGGTTACAGTGGTCTTCTTCACTTTAAACAGGCTTAGCTCACCAAGCTTGTTGCTAGCCCAGAGCCTCTGCTCTTGAATATCTTGCACCTGTATCTTCACAAGGCTGGCTCCATCTTGGTATTGAAGTCTTAATTCAAACATTCCCTCTGCAGTGAAGTAACACCCATCTAGATTAATTTGCCCCTCTAGTCATACTTTATCACATCATCCTGTTTTATTTTCTTTATGGCACTTATTATTATCTCAAATTATCTTGTTCATTTTTTTGTTACTTGTATATTGTCTATCCTCACTAGAATGTAGGTCCCATGAGAGCAGGGTTTTTGTCTGTATTCCCAGTCTCTGACTGCCTGACACATGATAAGCTCTTAATAAACATTTGTTGAATAAAGTAGCTGAACCAACACCAGACCAAAACCATGGGTCTTTTGAGTCCTAATCCAATGTTCCTCCAACTATTCCATTTATCCTGCCTTTCGTGAAAGCACTTACACCTTTGGAACTACAATAAGAATTGATATTCAGAATAATGACATTAACATGTGCTGTAGGATTCTCTATTATCAAAGAAAATTTTCATTCAGTTCAATAAACTAAACTAATTAAAGCAGGGATGTCATGGTATATTATTATATTAATACATTTAGAAAGATTTCTAACTAAAAATTAGACTTTGTGCTTTTTCTTTAGTTAACCAGAAAATTAAATTAACCCAGCTCTCTTCATTCCCCAAAAGTCCTTGTTAATTAGGATTGTTCTATAAATCTCTATTATTAGCAGAATTTGTCATCTGTTTCATTACCCTGTTTATTAGGGCAGTCTGAGCAGGGTGTCTTTGCTCATATCCTGGTATGTGTATCCTAATGAAAAACAAAAGCATTTCCTGGATTCTCACTTTTTTTCCTATTCTTTGACACAAGCATATTTCATGTTCTTTGTATAACAACTTAGTTTTCTTATGTCAGCCCCCTGTAAAAGAAGGAATGAAATTATAGACTTGGCTTTTAAGTACAATAATTAAATTTAGGGTCTGCCTAAAATAAAAGCATTAGTGCTTTGCAACATTGTATGTAATAACAGAAGACTTGAAAAAAAACAACCTAAAAGTCCATCAATAGAGGACTGCTTAAAAAAGTTATACTATATCCATTCAGTGGACTATTATGCAGCAATTTAAAAAAGAAGACATTCTCTGCTTACCAACATAGAAAGATCTCCAAGTGAAAAAACATGGTCCAGAGCAGCCTGCATAGTATGACATGTTTTTGTTTAAGAAGAAAAAAAGAAGAATATGTTTGCTTGTGTATGCATAGAGAAATTCTGGGAGGATATACAGAAAAAAAATAACAGTGATAACCAGATTGGAAAGCAATACAATTAGAAACTGGATACATAGGAGATAAGAGGTGAGAAAGAGTTTAATAGCATACCTTTTCATAAATTTATATTTTTTAACTATATGTGTGCATTACCTATTCAAAAGTTTAAATTAAAAAAGGAAGGAAGGGAGGAAGGAAGGAAGGAAGGAAGGAAGGAAGGAAGGAAGGAAGGAAGGAAGGAAAGAAGGAAGGAAGGAAGGAAGGAAGGAAGGAAGGAAGGAAGGAAGGAAGACAACTAAAAGTAATATGTGATTCTAGACTGGATCCTGTAGTGGATGAAAAAAATTGGTGTAAAGGACACTAGGACAATTAATAAAATTGGAATATGGAATACAGATTAGATAAAATAACAAGTTTTTTAATTTATTAATTATACTGTGGTTACTTAAAAGAATATCTTTGTTTTTAGAAATAAACACTGCATTATTAAGAAGTAAAGGGCCTTATATATGCAATTTATGCTCAAATGGCTTGAAAGCATAAATAATAATAATAAATAAATAAATATATATATGGAAGGATTGATAAAGAAATTTTGGCAAAATCTTAAAAACTGGTGAACCTGGATAAATGTTCCATGGGAATTCTCTTTCTCATCAAACTTTTCTGTAAGTTTAAAATTATGTCCAAATGAAAGGTTAATTAAAAACAAGCAAACAAAAATATTAATATTTTCTCATTATAAGGAATGACCAAGGTAGAGGAACCTCTTTTAAGAATCTTAAGAGTTTTAGTTTCTAACCTAGTTAAACTTTTCACTTCGTGGTGAAGATTTTGCCATCACTCTTCTGTTTTTTCCATACCTGGGGATGCTTAGAGACAGTGGCAGAGGTGGTGACTATAGTCCACCTTGAGGTTGAAAACACCTCATCCTGCTATATATCTTCAACAGTTACATCTTGCCCACAATTTAGACGTGACATCAAAAAGTGTATAACAAGGGGCGCCTGGGTGGCGCAGTCGGTTAAGCGTCCGACTTCAGCCAGGTCACGATCTCGCCGTCCGTGAGTTCGAGCCCCGTGTCAGGCTCTGGGCTGATGGCTCAGAGCCTGGCGCCTGTTTCCGATTCTGTGTCTCCCTCTCTCTCTGCCCCTCCCCCGTTCATGCTCTGTCTCTCTCTGTCCCAAAAATAAATAAAAACGTTGAAAAAAAAAATTTTTTTTAAAAAAAGTGTATAACAAAACATGACATTTTAAAATACCTTGAACAAAATTTTCAAAGGATATTATCATGAGGTTGTATGTATACAATGGTAAAAATATATAGTTAATTTGCTAGTGGTAAAGCTACAAAAACATGTAATCTAATTGTTTGGCATTGAGTGCCTGAAGTTTTTATTATTTTTTCAGTTAGATATTGTGGCATTTGTATGAACTTGCCATCTCTACTATAATTGACTTAGCATTACAAACATGTGGAGATGTTTTGATTCTAACCAGAGTGTGTTCCTAAGTGATTAGGTAGTGAAGTTTATGTCAAAGTAAAGTGAAAAGTAAATTATTTGTTTATATAAACTGTCCAGAGAATGTTTGAATTTTATTATTTTATATTTTAAGTAAGCTAAATTTCATTGTTCTTAATGAGGGTACCCTGAGGCTCTTATCTAATAAATGACATCAAACAAATCTGGTATCAACTGACTTGTTCTTTTCTGTTTCCTGTCTGCTTGGAGAAGCTCATGATTTTGTGGTTTTATAGAAGGAAATCTGGAAAATAGAAATAATAATTATTACATATTAATAATAATTAATCCTTTTCCTTCTCACTTTAAAGAAGTTTGGAAAGATTTGAGGAGCAATGGCTCTGACTTACCTTTTTTTTTTTTTTAAAGATATAAAAAAATGTTGGAGCACCTGAATGGCTCAGTCAGTTGAGCATCCAACTTTGGCTCAGGTCACGATTTCACCGCTTCTGAGTTCGAGCCCTGCATAGGGCTCTCTGCTGACAGCTCAGAGCCTGGAGCCTGCTTCAGATTCTATCTCCCCCTCTCTCTCTGCCTCTCCCCCACTCACACTGTGTCCCTCTCTCTCTCAAAAATAAGTAAAAACATTTTTAAAAGATATAAAAAAATCTTTTGGGGCACTTGGCTGACTCAGTACAGCATGCAACTCTTTCTCTTGGGGTTGCGAGTTCAAGCCCCCCAAAAGGGCTTTGTTAAAGATTTATTAAAATCTTTAACAAAAAAGTCATATGATATAAAAAATTACTAAATCTTTTTATTAGTAATTCCATGTAGTATTAATAATATTCTCCCACATATTATATACTTCTAGTTTTTAAAACTTTTCTATCTGAGTATAATTGACACACTGTGTTGCATTAGTTTCAAGTATATAACAGAGTGATTCCACAACTCTATACATTATTCTGTGCTTACCACAAGTGTACCTGCCATCTGTCACCATACAACACTATTCCAGTTACCATTGACTATATTCACAATAGCCAAGATATGAAAGCAACCCTAGTGTCCATAGATATATGAAGGAATAAAGATGTATGTATACACACATACACACACACACACACACACACACAATGGAATATTATGAAGCCATAAAAAGAATGAGATCTTACCATTTGCAATGACATAAGTGGACCTAGAAGGTGTTATGCTAAGTGAAATAAGTCAGAGAAAGACAAATATCATATGATTTCACTTATATGTGAAATCTAAAAACAAAACAAATGAATAAACAAAAAGAAGGATTCAGACTTACAAACAAAGAGAACAAACTAGTGGTTGCCAGAGGGGAGGGAGATAGAAGAATGAGCAAAATGGGTGAAAGGAAGTGGGAGATACAGCTTTCCAGTTATTGAATGAATAAGTCACAGGAATAAAAGGCTCTGATTTATCCTAAGTACTTAATCAGAACTAACAATGTCATTTTTCTACAACTCAGACAGAAAGCTATTTTTTCTACTTCTTCCCACAGCTACTCCAGGCCCATTTCACACCTAAGAAAACTAGGTCCAAGTGAGTCATGTGAATGTCCTGGGCCTCATTAGCTGAATAATGTTCATGCCTATAAGTGTGTCTTAAGATTTAGTGAGGTATTTCATGTGTTCATACAGTAAATTGTCTAGAAGGCTATAGAATAGGTCATGCTGGTAAATACTGTCTAGTTAGTTGTGTGGGGAGTTAAATAGCTCTATAAACTAACTTAGATCATTTCATTTCAAAAAATCAGAATGTACCAACAATATAATTGAACTTAAATATTATTAAACATTGTTTAATCCTTCTTCAGTAATTTAGAACACATTTCAAGGTCTTACACATTTTCAGGGTCATTATTTTGAAAGGAGCTCTCATGATATAACTCTAGATACAGAAGATAATAGAGACTGGACTATATCCATACCAGTTTATGATAGTTCTTTTACAGTCTTGATATTCTTACATATTTATTTCCATTAATAAGTAGAAAAGGTGAAAAATTCTTTATATTACAAGAAATGAACTCTATGACATCTAAAGATAAAGCATCTCAAGGATCTACACATATATCCTGAAAATAGTTTTCATTTAGAATTTTCAGTACTTTAGGGGCACCTGGGTGGCTCAGTCAGTTAAGCATCCAACTTTGGCTCAGGTCATGATCTCATGGTTCATGAGTTCAAGCCCCGCATTGGGCTGTCAGCACAGAGCCCGCTTTGGATCCTCTGTTCCCTTCTCTCTCTGCCCCTCTCCCACTTGTGCTGTCTCTCTCAAAAACAAATAAACATCTAAAAAAAATTATTTTTCAGTAGTTTAGATCAAGAAGTCATGATTCTTTTTTTTTTGTTTGTTTTTTTTAATGTTTTATTTTATTTTTGACAGAGAGAGAGACATAGCACGAGCAGGGGAGGGGTAGAGAGGGAAGGTTACACAGAATCTGAAGCAGGCTCCAGGCTCTGAGCTGTCAGTACAGAGCCCAGTGCAGGGTTTGAACCCATGGACCATGAGATCATGACCTGAGACTGAGTCAGATGCCTAACCAACTGAACTACCAGGCACCCCAGAAGTCATGATTCTTAAGAACAGAGTTCAAAATCTCTCCCATCTTGAGTTAGGTTCTATTCATAATCAAGATTTATCCAACCAAAAATCAATGACTTTTTCAAACAAAGAACTCAAGGAATTATATCTAATTATGGCTTACTTACCATTTGTATGTAATTATTTTAAAATCTGTACTCCAGTAATTAATTCTTATATTAATACTTGCATTACCTTAAGTGTTTTATAGACATATTTTATTATTACGCAATGTAACCCTATTATAAATGGTAATGGCATCATTAACTTAGCCAATTTTACTTATTTAGTGGCTGTTTGTTCTTACTTTACAGTTGTTAATTCTCTTTATAGTATGACTTGTACTTGGAAGTAATAAAATCAGATTTCTTTATAAATATTTATGGTATAGTCCTTTTGCCTAAATCAAATTGTAGCCCTTTCCTAATTATTTCTAGTAAAGTCTGCTTGCTTTTTTTTTTCTGCCTTTGTAGCAATATATACTACACACTCCCTAGAAAATTTAATCCTGGATATTTATGCCTTAACTTCTAATTAATCAAAATGTTGTTAACTACCATGTTGTCCTGGTGTTACAAAATGTGGAAAGTTAGTTACTTAAAGAGTTTAAGTAGATGCTTCTGATATGGAGTGTTAGTGTCTACAGTCATATGGTCAAAGGGATCACTAAGCGAAGAATCTTCATCTTGAAGATTATCATATCTGAGCTTATCTCTTGTTGAAAGTAACATTAGTACCAGGTAAGAGAAGGCAGACAAAATATGCTTTTTTATTTTTAATGTTTATTTATTTTTGAGAGAGAAACAGAGCATGAGCGGGGAGGGGCAGAAAGAGATGGAGACACAGAATCCTAAGCAGCATCCAGGCTCTCTGAGCTATCAGCGCAGAGCCCGATGCAGGGCTCAAACTCACAAACCAGGAGATCGTGATGTGAGCCAAAGTCAGATATTTAACCAACTAAGCTACCCAGGTGCCCCCAGAACATGCTTTTTGAGATTCTTAGGTTCTTTATTAAGACCCTAAGGTGTTCAATATCTCTTTTTCCTCTCTCTTAGGTGAGAGTGAAGTTTACAAGTCTTTGGCCATATTTGTCCCCATAAGGGATGCAAATTTGTGATTTCAGAAGTTCAAGCCACCAATAAAAAGCACTATCCAATCTTTTACAGATGTCCTCTGGGCCAAATTTCATCACAAGTAACTCCATTCCACTGTTAAGGGCCAAGTTTAAAGTATTAGGTTACGTTATAGTCAAAACAACCAAGCCCTGGTCCAGACTGCTGTAAGGCAAGAACCCATTGCACTGTCCCTTTTGTCCTACCCAAGCACTCAGTGGTAGCTTTCCCTTTTGCTAGTTGACATATAGTTTAAAAGAAATAGGAACTCCTTTGTAAAAAGTAACCAGATTAGGTTATTTGTAATGAGCCCGCTAAAATCAGAAATTCTTAACATTGGCATGAAGTATCATAACGGAATAGTACTTACGTTTTTTATTATACCATTGTGATTATCTGTAGAGAAACACCCAAGACTCATTATTTATATATTTTAAATTTACAGCTCTTCAACTGTATCCAAGATTTCACTGCCAAGAATGCAGTCAGGCTTGAAGCTTTATTAGAGATCCATGATCCAATCCTTACAAACACTTTCTTTTGCTCGTAGTTTCTGTTCAAGTATTTATACTGTCCAGAAAGGTACTGCTATGATTTACAGTCATTCCCAAAATATGTGAACTACCCAGATATAACACATACAGCATGTATATGCTGAAAAGTACCCCAGAAAAGCATTGTTTACAGATGACTTTGCACCTTGGTTCCCAAGTACTCATGTACAGAATATGGAACTCAGGTTCTGTCTCTCTGTTTGATAATGAATGGTCAAGGAGCTTCAAACTTTACTAGGTAAGTTTGTATATTGAGTGTTATAAAGAGAAGTCAGTCTGCCTTTCTTTGGCTCTACTTGCAGAAAATGAAGTCACCGCGTTTGCTGTCTTGGATCAAAACCAGGAAGAAATTGTTGATACCAATGGAGCTGGAGATGCATTTGTTGGAGGTACAGACTCATTTATTTCATACTTACAAGTTAAACATTTCCTTTAACCCTTGCCTCTACCACGTAGCCAAGATTTATGAATTTAATAACTTAATTTCTTCTTGTAAATAATTAACTCCTAATGTTCTTTCCATATGCTACTATCACTGTGAATATTATAAGGTATTTTACAACAGGAAAAATACTTATTTTTGGCTTAAAGATAATTTTCTATTATGCTGTACCCCAGTCATTTGTGTGTGAGAATACTGCTTAAACAAGCTGCATCAAGTATAGTATATAGTATATTCATAGTCCTTCAGGCTTAAATGTCAACACATTGTTGTTCTTCTAAACAAGTTGTGGTGAATTTTAAACAGTATTCTAATAACTAAGGATTGTATCTTTAGATTGTATCATTTGGTTAAAACATCTGTTTCTAACACAGTAGTTAAATGTTTATGATATACTAGGAAGGGTTAAATTTTTGTCTGGTTCAGGCTTAGTAAGAACTGGCACAGGGCACCTGGGTGGCACAATTTGTAAGGACTAAATCATTTTTAGAATGAATACTCAAAAATAAGTTGAAGACAGTTGGAAGATCCTTTGCTTGATGACTTAGATTGATCTAAAATCTGGTTCAAAGGTTCTTTTGCTATGTCTAAGCCCCTTCTAGTTAAGTGTAGTTAAGCTAGACTGTGGTCTCTAGAAAGCTTTACATTCCTGACTGATAATCCAGAAGAGTCCCTCCTGATCTCTGTTTATAGCATCAGGCTTGAACAGGGACAAAAAAGGCAAATAGAGTTAACCATCGTCCTCCTTTCCTTGGAAGATAATTTGAATCATGGGAAACTTATCTCAAATTATGTAGTATTGTTTAAAATACAGATATTCTTGGGGCGCCTGGGTGGCTCAGTCGGTTGGGCGGCCGACTTCGGCTCAGGTCATGATCTCGCGGTCAGTGAGTTCGAGCCCCGCGTCGGGCTCTGTGCTGACGGCTCAGAGCCTGGAGCCTGTTTCAGATTCTGTGTCTCCCTCTCTCTGACTCTCCCCCATTCATGCTCTGTCTCTCTCTGTCTCAAAAATAAATAAATGTTAAAAAAAATTAAAAAAATAAAATAAAATAAAATATAGATATTCTTTTAATGATCTTTTTCACCAACATAAATTTCTCATGTTTCCTTCTTTGAAAATATTCATGCCTACTCTTAAATGAGCTGTTAACCAATAGACTCATACATGCCCCAATGCATGTCCTTTTCTTTGGAAAGAGTACATACCACAGATAACATTCTATTTTACTGCCATGCTTGTATCTTTTGTGTCTATGCTCTGAAAGTCTTTATCATTGATTAGAGTATTTTGCAGCTATTTTTTCTATGCCTTATTTCTTCAGAGCTGTAAATCCATGTAGGCTAAAAATATCCTATCCAGAATGGGGCTAAATTCTGTAATACATTAAAGAAGCACCATGGATTTCTCACTTAAAATTGGTTAAACCAGAATATTCGTACATAACTTTTTTTTTTTTTTTTAATTTTAGAGAGTGTGCACATGAGTGGGGAGAGGGGCGAAGGGAGAGGGAGAGAGAGAGAATCTCAAGCACGTTCCATACTAAGCGCAGAGCCCAACACAGGGCTCGATGCAGGCCTCGATCCCACAACCTCAGGATCATGACCTCAGCCTAAATCAAGAGTGGATGCTTAATTGACTGAGCCACCCAGGCACCCCAGTACATAACTTTTAAACTTATACCTTGTGTGTGCATTATTTAAGTACTTTAAATACTTAAAACATTAAGTGTTCTATTTTTTTTAATATTTAGTAAGGTACCATCATATTTAGTAGTGACCTAATTAGTCACTACCTTCAGTCCTGGGCTGCCCTGCAAAAACAAACTCCTTTACAAATACCTACCTATAATTTCCCAGTACTGGGTAAAAACATAGGGACTTTCTGAGGGTGAGAGAAGTCATTCTTAGGGTACTGAAGCTACCCATTTGTATCGTGGTAAGGGTAATAAATGAACTACCTCAGGGTGCCTGGGTGGCTCAGTCGGTTACGCGTGCGGCTTCGGCTCAGGTCATGATCTCGCAGTTTCTGAGTTCGAGCCCCGCGTTGGGCTCTGTGCGACAGCTCGGAGCCTGGAGCCTGCTTTGGATTCTGTGTCTCCCTCTCTCTCTGCCCCTCCCTGCTCATGCTGTCTCTCTCTGTCTCTCAAAAATAAATAAATGTTAAAAAAAATTTTTTTTTAAATAAATGAACTACCTCACCAAGACACTTGGGCTCTCTGTTACAGGATTTTCAGCCTCTTTTTTATTTCACTCTACCTACCTACGATTTATTGTTGGGGTACAGTGAGGTAAGTGGTAAGGGAAGTATGTTGAACAGGGATCCACAAACTTTTTTTATAAAGGGCCAGAAAGTGAATATTTTAGGTTTGCAAGTCATATGCAAGCTGTATTACATATTCCAGTTTTGTTTGTTTGTGTATTTGCTTTTTGTTTTGGTTTAGGTTTTTTACAACACTCTAAAAATGTAAAAACCTTTTGTATCTCTCCAGTTACACAAAAACAGGCCACAGGCTGGAATTGGCCCTCAGGCTCTAATTTGTCAACCCCTTGTGTAATATGTTGGCAGCTTCCTCACTTTTTTCACTTTCATCATATACCCTGGATCCAAACAGTGGATTTCACTACATGCTGTTGAAATCACTATAGAGAAGGTGGAAGGCAGGCTGACAGTAGGCAGGACTTTACTGGTACTACCTCAATGAGGTAGCCATTTTTCTCACTTTAACCCTACTCTGATCAATTTCCAGGATAATCAGATCCTGACAGATTGAGTCATGCAACGACATGAACACTCCAATGTCATTTTAGAACTGAAATACTTATCTGGGCATGTTTAGCACATTCTGTGTAAGTCAAACTATACAGTATAACAATAGGTAACATTTATACAGCACCTACTAGCCAATCGGCATCTTAAGCATTTTACAAATATTAATTCATTTAATGTTCATAAAATCTCACTGAGGTCGGTTATTTTTAACCCCATTTTACTGATGAGAAAACTGAGATACAGAGGGGTTAGGTAACTTGCTCAAAGTCTCATAGCTAGAAAGTAATAGGGACAAAATTCTAATCCAGGCAGACTGGCTCCAGAGTCAGTGTCCTTACTGCACTGTTGCTTCTCTAAACTTTTAGAGGAGTCTCATCATTAGGACTGAGAGCCACAGACCAGCCTTACTAACCAAAGCTGTTTTTTTGCCAAAGAGAATCTTTCTGTTATCTGAATAGATGATTTTGTGTATTGAACAGGAGCTTTTGTTATCTGATAGGAATCATGAGGACTCTAGGGTAAGATTGTTGCAGAAAAGAAAGAGAAAGTGAAAGGGAAAATAATCAAAGGACTATAGTCCCTGGTGAGTTTGAACCAGGAGCTTTTTGCTAAGCAGTAGAATCGATTGCACTACAGAGATACAGAAAGATCGTAAACTTGCTGGGTCAGCATGGAATCTGAATACAAGGAGTTATATGAATCAACCATTTAATAGCACCAAACTAATGCATTCCATTTTACAATAGAGATGGTCTTGTTAGTTGGAAATACTAAAACAAAAATCTCATTGGTTAAAAACCCCTACTTCCATCTCTACACTAGGGAAAGCCTTTCTACTAGGATCTGAAATACTCCAGCTGTTGAAGCTTACTTCTCTACCTTGAATATGAATGGAGAGGCAATAGCAGCTTTTACATTTACTATGTAGTTTCTTCTTCTTTGCTCTATTTTATTGCCTGATTAACATATCTCCTCTGACTGACACATTCTTTCCTTAGATAGTTAATATATTCCTCCTATTACTTTTGAGTTTTGTTGGCTTAAGAGTATTTCTGTCTTTTGTGACTTTGCATTACTATATTCCAGTCCCAGTTTCTTAGATGAAGCATCACTTCATCTACCATGTGCTAATTACATATCCCAGTACCAGAGTGCCATGTGTTCTTATTAGCCACATAAGAGATATATAACTATAGTACATCATAGATTTTCATGTATAATTTTAAAATGAGTACCCCAAATGTATATAAATTAAATTCATAGTTCCATCTCAAGTGTTCAGTAACAGTGACAATTCCCTCTAGCCTCTACAAGCATGCTTCCTTGTTCTATTTGGAGATCTTAAGAACTCTGTAACATTTGCCCTTTATTTGTCCATAGCCAGGCCTGATGGAACTACCCTTTTCACATTCTCCCTCAAAAGCCCAAGTGCTACGATTGTACCCTTGGAAATGGAGACAATTCTATAATCTCTAAGTGTGATTTCCTAATTTCCCAGGTCAGGAGAAAATTTCTTCCTGTTGTCCTGCTGTGCTTTGTCACAGCAGGTCTGCCTTTTCATTTGGAACCCTCTTTGTCACTGCCATAGTAACAAATGGAAACATTGAGAACATTTTGTGACAGGCACTGTCATTGTTCCTCGTGAAATCTCTTCCCCTGTGTCTTCCCGGTAAATGAAACTGAGAAGAAAAATCATAACAAATAACATGAAAGGGGACCTAATCAATATGTTCCCAGTGGGCTGTCAATACCAGCCTGTGTTAATCTAATATGATTTAGTTGTAAGTTTTATGGCAGCTGTAGGAATATGGACTAGACCTACAAATCACTAAAAGTGAGTACACCTTTGACAGATTATACCCAAGAACATATATATATAGCTCTCAGATAAAAGACTGGAGACCTCACCCAAGGACCAACATTCTTAGGATTAAAAAAGCTTCGTTAAATGTAGTTAAAAGCCATATATAGCTTAGAACAGTTTCTTTTGAGTGACAGTAAAGTAACTGTGCTAACCTCTAATACTTTTTATTTTTAAGTTTCTCATGACAGCTTTAGCAGAGAAAATATATCACCCTAAAAGATATTACCTATAGTATACAAATGACTATTAAATGCACTTAGCAATCACAATGTAAATAATTACCCTATTTCCCATCTAATAAGAAGAAACATCAATTTTACTTTATAATTCATTTTCAAGAAAGAATTTTGGTTAAGAGAAAAAGGTTTAAGTTTCTCAAACAAGGATGCTACTTCCTTCTCAAGTAACACGCGTCTATACGTCTGAGAGTCATGGGGATTTTCTAAATTATCTTCGTATTTTCTATTCTCACCTTGTTTATTTGTTCCCAAACGTGTAACTTGCTCTCTTGTTCTTAATTGCTGCTAAATTGTGCTGTGCAAAGAAGTGGCACAGAATTCTTGTGATATTTTTTCTGCACTACCTCTTTTCTTAGCTGTCCAACTCAGAAAATTAGAAAATAACTTAAATATGTCATTTCTCACAACAATTCACTCAAGAATCAAAACTTTCATATAGCACTCATTGTATGCAGAGGATTTATTGGATGATGACCAAGATACGAGTTGCATACTCCTACTCACCCCCACACCCACACCCAAGGAAACAATAATACCTTTCCCTGTCTTGCAACTTCAGTAGGACATCTTTGGTATTTTATTTCTTTTTCTTTTTTTTTTTTTTAATGTTTATTTATTTTTGAGAGAGAGAGAGCGTGAGCAGGGCAGGGGCGGAAAGAGAGGGAGACACAGAATCCAAAGCAGGCTCCAGGCTCTGAGCTGTCAGCACAGAACCCGATAACGGAGCTTGAACTCATGAGCTGTGAGATCATAACATGAGCCAAAGTCGGATGCACAACCAACTGAGCCACCCAGGAATTTTATTTCTTAGGCAGCAGTTTTCCTTAAAACCATCAAATGCAGTATGAAATTGACTTCATCATTCAGAATAGGAAATTCACCATGGACAGCAGCCCAAGTTCACAGTGGGGGAGGGGGGATTCATACCTTGCACAGTCATAGGACACTTCACGACACGCTATTCTGGTGCTGATGTGGGACCAGGAACAAGTTTCAAGAACAATTGCCTAAAGTTATTTAAGCCTTTGTTGGCTTAAAGAGGTAGATGATTCTGAAGCCATGACAAAAAAAAGAGAAATAACTTTGGTTCACATGGAATACTGGATAATTTTAGGTTGTAAAGTCTGGGGGCGCCTGAGTAGCTCAGTCGGTTAAGCATTCGACTTCGGCTCGGGTCATGATCTCACAGTTCATGGATTCGAGTCCAGTGTTGGGCCCTGTGCTGACAGCTCAGAGCCTGGAGCCTACTTTGGATTCTGTGTCTCCCTCTCTCTGTGCCCCTCCCCTGCTCACACTCTGTCTCTCTCTCTCTCTCTCTCAAAAATGAATAAACGTTAAAAAAAAAAATAGGGCGCCTGGGTGGCGCAGTCGGTTAAGCGTCCGACTTCAGCCAGGTCACGATCTCTCAGTCCATGAGTTCGAGCCCCGCGTCGGGCTCTGGGCTGATGGCTCAGAGCCTGGAGCCTGTTTCCGATTCTGTGTCTCCCTCTCTCTCTGCCCCTCCCCCGTTCATGCTCTGTCTCTCTCTGTCCCAAAAATAAATAAACGTTGAAAAAAAATAATAATAATTAAGTTGTAAAGTCTAGAATTTCTCACAAACATGAATGCTTCCTCAAAGAACTAGTATCCTGGATGGCCTCCACCTAGAACAATTATAACTAGATAATGGAATTCAAAGGACTTTGTCTTCTGGGAGATTTCAATAAGACAGATAGTCTGAGCCATGTAGACTATCAGACCCTGAAGTTCAAATATGAAACTAAGTTTTCTAAATTTGCAGGTTATTGAGAAATATTTATTCTAAGAAAACAATGTTGATATTTATAAGATTGTATTTAGTGACAGAGGGCCAGAGGAAATGTCATAAGCAACATTTCTGAAGTTAATTTTCTTAGATAGAATTGTGAAATGGCAAAATATATGCGTATCACTTTCCTGGTCTTGAATATTTACTAGTCAAATGGAACTAATTTGAATTCATTAGTGGACCCAACTGCTATTACATGGACTTGATCAATCTTACCTACCATATCTGTCTGGTTCATATAACATGTATTATTAGTTGTATGCGTAACAAACCACCCCCAAAACTTTGTGACCTAAAACAACAACCATTTATTTAGCTCCATAAGTCTGTTGATTGGCAGCTAGGCCAAGGCTCAGCTGGGCAGTTCCTCTGTCTCAGAGGTGGAAAAGATCAAGTATGCCCAAAGTCACAGTGAAAACCAGGATTCAAACTCAAAGTTTGACCCCAGAGTTCTTAGCACTAATTATTTTGTTATACTCTGTTCCATTAGTATATCATCTTATCTTCCCCTCCAAAGGAGGAGAAATAGCCAAAATGGTTTTCTAAACACTAGTCTATAGACTGATGCCTGTCTATGACCTAACAGATTTTATCAATCAATAAATACCAAGATTAAAAAAAGTAGGAGCAATATAATAAGTTTTCATGAAGCTAAATGTATTCAGTTTTAGATCTTGTCTTAATTGTGTTTGAATTTGTTACAGTGTACCTTCATTGGCTTTGTAATTTATATAAATAAAATAATTAAAGTCATGTTAGTAGTGCTGATGCATAGCCTGGCTAATCTTGGGACCTAGCAGAAGTCTTAGTCATGGTAAAAAAGTGATTAAAAACAACTTTCCAAACTACTTATATGAAAATTTGTATGAAACAGAACCTCTGATGTTGTAAAGCTGCTTACTATCAATAGTCTGAATAAAACATAAATTACACAATTACTAAATTCACAACTGTTCTCACTTCAGATATATGAATTCCCAAACCTGGGGTATGAACACTGGCTCTTAATTTTTTTTTTCATTTAATTATCCAGCTAACATTGACCTTTTATAGAGATGAGATATGTTTGGTTTTTTTGAAGAAATTTTTTTAATGTTTATTTTTGAGAGAGAGAAAGACAAAGCATGAGTGGGGGAGGGGCAGAGAGAGAGGGAGACACAGAATCTAAAGCAGGCTCCAGGCTCTGAGCTGTCAGCACAGAGCCCGACACAGGGCTTGAACTCATGTACTGAGAGATCATGACCTGAGCTGAAGTCGCATGCTTAGCCAACTGAGCCACCCAGGCGCCCCGAGATATGTTTGTTTTATTTCTAGTCCATGAAATAGATGGCAAATTAAAAACCAGTTTCTATCATCAAACACTCTTAAAATTTTAGAATCACCCTTCTGGTAAGAATTGTCAGCTGAGCAAATGAAGGTTTTTCAGTTGAGTTAAATGACAGTATTAGTTGTCTTGCTTATGAATTCGGGCATAAATATGCTCACATAAATAAGTTTTCTATCATCTTCTTATTCTGGCAGCTATGACCTTCCTTGTCCTGATGAGCCTTTGTGTTTTTTAACTATATTATATGTTAGTGCTGAAAGGGAATACTTTTAAAAATCACATTTCCTGGTTTTCAGGTTTTCAAACTGTTTACAGTCACCAAAGTATGTTCAAATGAGGTCTTATCTGAATCAGAATGAAATGAGATTAAACAAATCCTCATTTGGTCTTATTCATTGTATTTGGTGGCTCATAAACAACTCCCTGGAACGAGTTGATGTTAGGTATGAAAGCCGTGGTCTGTTCAGAAGTCCCCATTTGATGGATGAGGAAAGTGAATCCCATAGAAAGGGACTTAATTGCAAATATGCAGTACTAGGAGACAGATCTCCTGACTCATTAATTCATGGTTCAATAATTACACATGTTAATAACCCAGATGAAAGTTTTTCGTTGAGCAGTCTGTTACATAGGCCTCTTAGAAATATATAGGTCAAGACAAGAGTCAATATCCCAAATAGATAGAAGTCTTTGATGTACATTTTCTTGGCATATGGGCATCCAAGATGTTTGACTTCAACTATAAACAAAAGCATATGCTAAAACTCTTATTTTGGGAAGAACCACAACAGAGATCACACATTAGGTTTAAAATTCAAATTCTAACCTGATCTTGCACATTTCTGATTCATAAGGAGGAATGATCTTTAAAGCAGTATTTTGAAAGGGGTTGGGGCAGAAGAGCAACTTAACTATACAAGTAAAACATATGGTTTAGTGGTCCTCTTCAGGATCTTGCCTGAATTGGGGGCATTTAAAAGGTTTTTGGTTTGAGTTTTGTTTTGTTTTTTAATTCAAATGCAGTATCCCATGCCATGTTAATAGAATTTGACAGGTTTCCATTTTCAGTCACCAGAAAGAGGAAATAAGTTATCCTGATAGTTACAGCACTGGCCACTTGCCCATATATTATACCATGCTGCTCAGTTGCTCATTTTGTGTGGGAGGATGTGTGGTGCTAAGCTATTATAAAGAAACCTTTGCTCTGAATTGACTTCCTGTCCATGTCAGTCACTTGCCCATCTGACACTACTTAGGCTTTGGTTTTCATTATACAAATACCTGCTAAGTCAGACCTTTCCCTGGCAGGCAAAGTAGCTTTTTAGGTTGTTTCAAAATTTAATGTTTGTTGATTTTCTTTTAACAGAAAACTATGTATTTTCTAGCATATATATGGATCATAACTTGTTACTTGAGTTCATGACTAGTTGGTAGTCAATATGAAATCAAAACATAAGAAAACAAAATTTTACTAACTAGACTACATAGAAAATGAAAGAAAAAGAGTTCACATCTGAGCACTTTTCCCTTGAGGGAAACCATTACTTTGTCACATCTGGGTAGTCTAAGCTAGCCAAATTGAAGTGGGAATTTCCTGCCAGATGTTAGTCCTTTGAGCAACCTGTGAAAATCTAAAAGAGGGTATATGAGATCTTATTTGGTAGGGCTATAGCCACTGTGGAAGCTCACTCCTAATAGGTAGCAGACATTTTTATGTACTACCACTAGTTAGGAGGTTGTGTGGCCTATCTAAAACTAACACTGTTTGGCCTTGTTAAATACATAAATATGGAAGGCCTAATTTGGGAAGTACAACATCAAGTCTCACAGATATTCTAGCAAGAGTAAGTACTGCATTGCAATGACCTCCCAAATGTACATGACAAAAGTTCTGTTTCGTTAAGAAAAAGAAGGTAAGACTGAGCCATCCAGGTACTCCATATAACTTGAATAAGGTCATTTTACAAAGGCACTGAACCAAAATAAGCCTCTAAATATGAAGGAAATTAAGAATCTGAAATGGCAGGGAAAATACCAAGTATTTACATCAGCTTCCTGTTCCACATGCACATGGGAATTAGGAAGCAAAAATTTCATTCAGAAGAGTTGTGCACAAGAAGTAGAAATGCTTTTATCCAATTGAAACAAGAAACATTTTTAAGGGGGGGGAAAAAGACTTTCCACATGATCTCACTGTTTTTGTCATCCTCTTAAAGGAAAATATTGACATTTACCAGACTGTTTGCTCCAGCTTTCTGATCTCCTGCAGTTTATTTTTATAACAACCTTATCGATGGGCCTCTTACCCAGCTCTCTAGGTTTAACTGAGTTGAGTCGATTTGTTACCACAGCTTCAAGTAGCTGTTACAGAACAAGCAAGACATCCTAATAAAGCTGTAAATGTGTTTACTCAAACAGAGTATTGATTTAACTTGGAGAGGGAGAAACCAGTGCTTAGCACAGTGTCAGGGTGGATGAATTTCACTGCAGCTTTTCATTGTCATCTGTCATGGTTGTGAAACACTAAGTAAAGCCATCAGAGGATAATTAGAAGTACCAGAAATTTAGCCCCTAAAATCAGTTAACCGCTTGGGAGTTTTGTAGCTTAATTAGCTTTTATTAAAAATTTCCTCCAGTAATAATAGTCAAGCACTTTTAATGGTGTTTTCAGATAGAGCAAGATTTCCAGGTTGTGACTTGTTAAATATATGAATTTAACAGGTAAAGGTTTTCCAGAGTTTTTCTCACTAATTAGGCTAACACCAGAACACAATGTAAAGACACCGTGATCTGTTCTCAAACCAGCAAAAGTACATGATTTTTCTGAAAAATCCATTTCAAAGGAGTAGTAAAACAATTATAAAATATTTAAAACACATGTTGTTGTAGAAAAAATACCCTGTTAACATCTTTATTAAATGTAAATGTTTAATACATAAAACTACAAACATAAATGTTTAATTACATAAAACTGTCAATACCACCCTTGTTTCTAGATACCTTTTTTTTTTTTTTTTTTTTTTAGAGAGAGAGCACAGGAGCTGGGGAGAGGGGCATAGGGGGAGGGAGGGAGGGAGAGAGAGAGAGGAGAGAGAATCTTAAGCAGTTCCATGCTCAGCATAGAGCCCAATGTGGGGCTTGATCTCAAGACCCTGGGATCATGACCCAAGCCCATATCAAGAGTTGGATGCCAAACCACCTGAGCCACCCAGGCACCCCTAGATACCATTCTTCATTTTTTAAATGTTTATTTATTTATCTGGGGGGGAGAGCAGAAAGAGAGGAAGAGAGAGAATCCCAAGCAGGCTCCACATTGTCAGCACAAAGCCCAGCATGGGGCTTGATCTCACAACTGTGAGATCATGACCTGAGCTGAAATCAAGAGTCAGACACTTAACTGACTGAGCCACCCAGATGCCCCACCATTCTTCATTAAAAAAGAATCTAAAATATTCTGGTTTGGGGCGACTGGGTGACTCAGTGGGTTAAGCATTCGACTTCAGCTCAGGTCACGTTTGTGAGTTCAAGCCCTGCATCAGGCTCTGTGCTAACAGCTCAGAGCCTGGAGCCTGCTTCGGTTTCTGTGTCTCCCACTATCTCCACCCCTCCTCTGCCCTCTCGCTCTCTCTCAAAAAATGAATTAAAACAGGGGCGCCTGGGTGGCGCAGTCAGTTAAGCGTCCGACTTCAGCCAGGTCACGATCTCGCGGTCCGTGAGTTCGAGCCCCGCGTTGGGCTCTGGGCTGATGGCTCAGAGCCTGGAGCCTGTTTCCGATTCTGTGTCTCCCTCTCTCTCTGCCCCTCCCCGTTCATGCTCTGTCTCTCTCTGTCCCAAAAATAAATAAACGTTGAAAAAAAAAAATGAATTAAAACATTAAAAAAAATTTTTTAAATAAAGTAAAATATTCTGGCATGCTATAAGTTAGTCATCATCTTAAAGATTAAAAAAGTTGATGTGGGGCATCTGGGTGGCTCAGTTGGTTAAGCATCCAACTTCAGCTCATCTCACGGCTAGTGGGTTCAAGCACCCTATGAAGCTCTGTGCTCCAGCTCAGCTGGAGCCTGCTTAGGATTGCTTCCTTCTCTGTCTGCCCCTCCCCCACTTGTGCTCTGCCTCTCTCTACCTCAAATATAAATAAATATTAAAAATGATTTTTTTCAAGTTGTAAACCTGTGTAAAGAAAAGTTCAGACTGAGGAGTTGCTTACCTTCTATAGAAATTGAATTAGCTATTAAATTTGATAAAAGGTATTCATATAAACACTCTACCCGCCCTCTTGCAAATGGCTTCAAAAATGTCATGGTCAAAAAAAATCACCTAGGATGATGAACACAAAACTGAAAACTTATTTAAAATAAGTTTGGGATGCCTGGGTAGCTCAGTTGAGCATCCAATTCTTGATATCAGCTTAGGTTATGATCCCAGAGTCATGGGATTGAGCCCAGTGTCAGGCTCCACATTCAGCATGGAGTCTGCTTAAGATTCTCTCTCTCCCTCTGCTCCTCTCCCCTGCTCATGCTGTCTCTATAAAATAAATAAAATAAGGGGTGCCTGAGTGGCTCAGTTGGTTAAGCATCCAACTTCAGCTCAGGTCACGATCTCACAGTTCATGAGTTCAAGCCCTGCATCAGTCTCTGGGCTGACAGCTCAGAGCCTGGAGCCCACTTCAGATTCTGTGTCTCCCTCTGTCTGCCCCTCCGCTGCTTGTACTCTGTCTCTCCCATTGTCTCAAAAATAAATAAACATTAAAAAAATAAATAAAATAAAATAAAATAAAATAAAATAATCATTAGATTTAAAATTAGTCTTCCTCTCTTACGTATAATCATTTATTTACTACACTATGGTTGAACTTCTCATGCCTTCTGGTACTACTGCTCACCTGCCTAAATGACTAATAAAAGTGATGATAATCTGAGGTATGACCTCTTCTGAAGCCTGGAAGCAACTGTCAAAAAGGACAGTGAAAGATTTTGGGAGAGTGTTCTTTGCCTTTGAAATGCTATGTAATGATAAGCTAAATTCAACCCTGAGTTAAGTCATTAAGCCATGAAATAGCAGATTATAAAGTTTTGTTACATAAGAGGGCACCACCAGAGCTCTTTCTTTCAATTTTTCAGGAGATAGAGGAAATTGGTTTTCTACAGTTCTGTATGTATGTATGTATGTATGTATGTATTGAAGTAAGCTCTAGGCCCAACATGGAGCTTGAATTCACAACCCCAAGATCAAGAGTTGCATGCTCTACCAACTGAGCCAGCCAGGTGCCCCTTCACAGTTGTATTTAAATCTTTATTCTATATTAAAGTATTCAAAAGCAGAGGGAAAAGAAAAGATATGGATTTATAATTAGCACCTATTTTTACATGTACATTTTAAAATCCCTACAGTACAGCTATGTATTTTGTTCTATTCAATCTTCTTAAGAATGACACTATGTGAGGGACCTTTTTGGCATGGAAGGGAGGGTAAGATATAGTAGGTAGCCATACTTTGGGTTTAAGCCTGTTTGAACAAAAGGAACAGAAATCCATTTCGTTTAGCTAAGGATAAGGAATTTTTTTTTTTTTAATTTAACGTTTATTTATTTTTGAGACAGAGAGAGACAGAGCATGAATGGGGGAGGGTCAGAGAGAGGGAGACACAGAATCTGAAACAGGCTCCAGGCTCTGAGCTGTCAGCACAGAGCCCGACGCGGGGCTTGAACTCACGGACCGCGAGATCATGACCTGAGCCGAAGTCGGCCGCTTAACCGACTGAGCCACCCAGGCGCCCCAGGAATTTTTTTTTAAGGAAGCACACAAGCATTAAGGAAGACATTGTAACACAGTGGTTAAGACAATGGGTCTCAAGGGGCGCCTGGGTGGCGCAGTCGGTTAAGCGTCCGACTTCAGCCAGGTCACGATCTCGCGGTCCGTGAGTTCGAGCCCCGCGTCGGGCTCTGGGCTGATGGCTCAGAGCCTGGAGCCTGTTTCTGATTCTGTGTCTCCCTCTCTCTCTGCCCCTCCCCCGTTCATGCTCTGTCTCTCTCTGTCGCAAAAATAAATAAACGTTGAAAAAAAAAAATTTTTAAAAAAGACAATGGGTCTCAAGACATAGGTTTGAATCCTGGTACTGCCATTAACTAGTTCTGGGACTACAGACAAGTTACTTAACATTTCTAAGCCTTAGTTTCCTCATCTATAAAAATGAGGATAATGAGTGCCTATATCACTTGGGTTATCATGAAAGTTAAATGAAATAATGTTTGTAAAACACAGTGCCTGACACATCATAAGGTATTATTATGTGTTAATCTGTTATCAAACGAATCTCATAAAAGAGCCCAAACTGGACAGGTTTTCACTTAAAGTGGAGCCAGATCGTAATTCTAGATTCAAATCAGTTCCAAGGACCTGAATAGCAGATATTCATGGATCTTCACTCCAGTACTCACGCATTAATGTTGTTCAGCTGTCATTGCCTGTGTGCATCTTCCTACCTCACAATCAACTTCCTGGTCTCTCTTGGCTTCCCATTCTGGCTTCTTAAAGAGAACATTACGTTAGCTCAATTTTGTGCCATTCATCCGTAGCACACTGGCAGAACCATAAGTTGTTTGCTCTTGGGTCAGATCCCCTCCCCTGGGTTTGGTTAGTAGTAAGGGTTGATTTACATGCACAAAGTGTATCAACCAACCCCCTAACCAATGCTAGAGGGGAGGTGACTTTTCTTAAAAGGATAATGGATGGATAAGCTCTAAATGTGTATGTTGGTGTGCCTGTCTACACCCTTTTTCTCATACTCATGGTTCTTAAAATGTTCCCTACAGCACAATCCATCTATAACACAACACACGGAACATCAAATACCCTGAATCTCAAGCTGGAAACCTAGGAGTCATTTTTTTAATTAAGTTTTTATTTTAATTCCAGTTAGCTAACATATAGTGTTATAGTGGTTTTAGGTGTACAATGTAATGATTCAACAATTCCATACATGACCTGGGGTGCTCTTCACAAGTGCCCGCCTTAATCCCCATCACCTATTTCACCCGTCTCACTCACCCACCTCCCCTCTGATAACCATCAGTTTGTTCTCTATAGTTAAGAATCTGTTTCTTTGTTTGTCAGGGTTTTTTTCCCCTTTGCTTGTTTGTTTTGTTTCTTAAACTGAGCATGAGTGAAATCGTATGGTACTTCTCTTTCTCTGACTGACTTATTTCACTTAACTTTACACTTTCTAGCTCTGTCTACATTCTTGCAAATGGCAAGATGTCATTCTTTTTATGCCTGAGTAATATTTCACTGTATATGTATATATACCACATCTTTTTTTTTTAAGTTTATTTATTTATTTTGAGAAAACAGAGAGAGTGCAAGCAGAGGAGAGACAGAGAAAGAGGGAAATCTTAAGCAGGCTCCGTGCTGTCAGCTCAGAGCCCATTCAGGGCTCAAACTCACGAAACTGAGATTATGACCTGTGCTAAAATCAAGGCTTGGATGTTCCACTGACTGAGCCACCCAGGAGCCCCAATACCACATCTTCTTTATCCATGCATCTATTGATGGACACTTGGGCTGCTTGCACAATTTGGGTATTGTAAATAATGCTGCTATAAATATAGGAGTATATGCATCCCTTTGAATTGGTGTTTATGTATTTGGGGGTAGTACAATTGCTGGGTCGTAGGATAGTTCTATTTGTAACTTTTTGAGGAAACTCCATACTGTTTTCCACAGTGACTGCACCAGTTTGCATGCCCACCAGCAATGTACAAGTGATGCATTTCTTTCCATGTGTCCATACCTTCAGTGAGTTCTTTTGAGTCAATTTTTAGAATATATCTCATATCATCTTTCCTCACCTTCATCCACTTTTCTCCCATGACCTTAGCTTAGGCCTGTTTTCTACTACAGCAGCTCCTAACTTATTTTCGTACTTTCAGTCTTTCTTGCTCTCCATTCCATTTTCTAAACCCTTGCCAAAATAATCCTTTTAGGGAGAGACTTAATTACTTCACTTCCTTGCTTCAGTGGCTTCTAGTTGCACTTAGACTAAAAATCTAAACTCCTAAAAGATCTGCCCTAAAAGATCTATACCATCCACTATCTGTGAGTCTGTATTTCATGCTGCTCTCTTTCTCAGCTTTGCTTCAGCCCTCTGATTATATTGGCCTTCTTCTTTTAGGCGTTGGACACATGGAGCTCCCTTGGCCTAGAATTGTCTTTCCCTGCTCTTTACATGGCTATCTCTTTCTCATCCTCAGTTTCAACTTAAAGGTCACCTCTTCTCTAATTATCCTATCTATTGTGGGTCCCTTCACTACTATTCTCTACTGCTACACATAGTTATTTTCCTTAATAGCACTTAACATAGTCTGGAATTATCTTTTTTTTTATATATATATTTTAATGTTTACTTATTTTTTTTTTTTAATTTTTTTTTTTCAACGTTTTATTTATTTTTGGTACAGAGAGAGACAGAGCATGGACGGGGGAGGGGCAGAGAGAGAGGGAGACACAGAATCGGAAACAGGCTCCAGGCTCTGAGCCATCAGCCCAGAGCCTGACGCGGGGCTCGAACTCACGGACCGCGAGATCGTGACCTGGCTGAAGTCGGACGCTTAACCGACTGCGCCACCCAGGCGCCCCTAATGTTTACTTATTTTTAAGAGAGAGACAGACAGAATGCGAGCGGGGAGGGGCAGAGAGAGAAGGAAACACAGAATCTGAAGCAGGCTCCAGGCTCTGAGCTGTCAGCACAGAGCCCAACGTGGGGCTCGAACCCACAAACTGTGAGATCATGACCTGAGCCAAAGTCAGACGCTTAACCAATGCGCCCCTCTCTGGAATTAATTTATTTACTTATTTATTATCTTAGTTATCTTAATTACTAACTTATTACTTCGGATTTTTTTTTTTTTTTTTTTTTTTGTATCTTCCTCATTAGAATATAAGCTTCAAGAGAACCAGGGACTCTGTGTGTCTTATTCACCAAAGTATCCCTAGGAACCAAAAAAGCTCCTGGCATAGAGTAAATACTCAGTAAATATTTTTTATGTGAATGAATTAATCAATCACATGGCCAGCTGAAAGCAAACTTGCACCCTTCCATCAAATAAAAACCATTCTAGTGAAGAAACTTGTTATCACAGGATTTTGTCAGAAGGTGTGGAATGAGTCAGGAAATAGTAAAGTAGGCCATACTTTAGTATAGGGTCGCCTTGATTTAAGATAAACCTATGCTAAGGGTGTCTGGGTAGCTCAGTTAGCTGAGCATCCAACTCTTGATTTCGGCTCAGGTCATGATACCAGGGTCATGGGATCAAGCCCAGCATCAGGCTCCACACCGAGATTGGAGCCTACTGAGGATTCTTTTTCTCTCCCTCTGCCCCTCTCCCTACTCATGTTCTCTCTCTCTTTCTCAAATAATTAAAAAAAAAAAAAAAAAAGATTAGCCCATGTTAAAAAAATTTTTTTTAATTTTTTTAAAAAATTTTAGGGGCGCCTGGGTGGCGCAGTTGGTTAAGCGTCCGACTTCAGCCAGGTCACGATCTCACGGTCCGTGAGTTTGAGCCCCACGTCAGGCTCTGGGCTGATGGCTCAGAGCCTGGAGCCTGTTTCCGATTCTGTCTCCCTCTCTCTCTGCCCCTCCCCCGTTCATGCTCTGTCTCTCTCTGTCCCAAAAATAAATAAACGTTGAAAAAAAAAAAAATTTAAAAAAAAAATTTTTTTTTTAAATTAACCCATGCTGAGGCACCAGGGTGGCTCATTTGGTTAAACATCTGACTTCAGCTCAGGTCATGATCTCACGGTTTATGGGTTCAAGCCCTACATCGGGCTCTGTGTTAACAGCTTGGTGCCTGGAGCCTGCTTCAAATTCTGTATCTCCCTCTCTCTCTCTGTGCCCCTCCCCTGCTCATGCTCTGTCTCCCTCTCTCTCAAATATTGATAATAAAACATTAAAAATTAAAGAAAAAAGATTAACTCATGCTAGTATGTATATGCAACTAAGCCAATGACAGAGAGACCGATCACAGATCTCTTTTTCCTACTGTTACTTAAAATAGAGGTAAGTTTTAAAAAAAAAAAAAAAGAGGTAAATATGGAGGGATGCCGGCTGGTTCAGTCGGTAGAGCATGTGACTTGATCTCGGGGTCATGAGTTCAAGCCCCTTGTTACACATAAGATGACTTTTTAAAAAATAGAGGTAAGGGGCGCCTGGGTGGCGCAGTCAGTTAAGCGTCCGACTTCAGCCAGGTCACGATCTTGCGTTCCGTGAGTTCGAGCCCCGCGTCAGGCTCTGGGCTGATGGCTCAGAGCCTGGAGCCTGTTTCCAATTCTGTGTCTCCCTCTCTCTCTGCCCCTCGCCCGTTCGTGCTCTGTCTCTCTCTGTCCCAAAAATAAATAAACGTTGAAAAAAAAAATTTAAAAAAATAAATAAAAAATAGAGGTAAATCTGGAGAGAATGCATGTGTTGGGAAAGAAGGCAACATCTAATATCAATTGTCCTGAGTATTTATAATACAAATAAGAAAACTAATTGTCAAGATCATAAATCTGTACATCAGTTCCTGTTGTAACAGGCAATGGCATACAGATCAGAGGCTCCAGTCAGGATTTCACAGAATATGTTGAAGTTTTCCTGTAGTTATTTAAATTTGGTTTGCCAGAATGCCCAGTGAATGTCCAGCGCATTAAATAACAGCACACCTGATCACTAAACCTATTTTTTCTACTTCCTGACCTTATTATCTATCACCTAGGATAGTGTTTTTCAAACTTGAGCATGTATAAGGATCACCTGGAAGACTCATGAAAAGACAGTTTCTGGGCCCTATCCAGGTTTTGATTTGGTAGGTCTAGGATAAGACTTAGGTGATCTAGAGACCACAGTTTGCAAACCACTCCTAAAGTACTACAGTAGATTCATATTTGATCTCTCTGCCAACAGTCTCTTTCCTAGTAAGTTCATGTTTCACACTTCTGCCGGGATTATTTTTAAAGTATTTACATAGCTTTCTCTCCTAAAACTATAAAATTCTCAAAGACAAACACTATGTTTTATCCATCTTTGAGTCATGATGTCTAGTAATGGTATAGGCATTCAATAGCTGTTGGTTGACTGGATAAATCAAAATATTTTTTATAGCATTCTTGGTTTTTACTTTCTTTTCATTTGCTTCTTATAATAAAAAAATCAAGTATAGGAGTGGTAGTAGCATGGGTCTAATAAATTGAGGATTATACTAGTCAAAGTTTTAGTATATATCTTATTCTCTAAAGCAGCTACATGTAATAAAAATACAGCCTTAAAGTTGACTGTCTCATATGCCATGTGGCAACATGTATCTGGTAACTATTGGTATAGAGAGTATAGCAGGCCAGTTTAAGAAAGCACATAAATCATTACCAAAGTGTAGATATTTAAGAAAGGTGGAAAACAAAGTATTGAAAAATCAAATTGACCCAGAAATGACTGAGAGCACATTTTTTACATGGAAGACAGGGGGAATGTAGAATTCAGCACTGTTAGTTGCTGTAAAATATTATATCAGGTTTGCTTTAATTACACAGTAATGTCTCAAAGAACAAAGGTAAATTACATGATAACTTATGTTACTACTCCCACATTATCTCTTAATAACTATGTAATTAACTTGTCACTATATAAAGTGTGTAGTTTGATATTACTCATGTATAAAGAACATTGATAACTTAAATGAAGGAGCTGGGGTTGGGCGAGGAATGGAGGCAGTAGGAAAATCATAATATTATAACAATCAGGAATTCAAATGATTCATTAGATCATTGACCCAGTCCTCAATAATCTGAGCCAAAACCCTGGAAAGTAACAGTGGAATCTTAGGTGAACCATGTAGCTTTCTAAGACAAAAAGCATATAATAAACTAAGTAAATTTACCAAACAGTGAAATAGATAAGTGAGGTTGGTATAATGCATATACTTTTAAACAGTCCATTTTGTTTAGAGAGGTTCTTCTTTTTAAGTAAACGTTTATTTTTTTCATGGAAAAAACATTCTTTCACTCATATCATTTTACCAACTTCTTGAATTTATGTGTATGGCCCATGTGGTGAGAATGTGCAAAACCAGGAACTCTCTTTCATTGATGATGGGAATGCAAAATGGCACAGCCACTTTGGAAAACCGTTTGGCAATTTCTCACAAAACACACTTTTACCATATGACCCAGTAATCATGTTCCTTGGTATTTACCCAAATAAATTGAAAACTTATGTCCATGTTACAACAGATGCACATGGATGTTGACAGCAGCCTTCATTTTAATTGACAAAACTTGGAAGCAACCAGCATGTCCTTCAGTGGGTGACTAGATAAACTGATACATCCATGCAATGGAATATTATTCAACCACAAAAAGAAGTGAGCTATCAGGCCATGAAAAGACACAAAGGAAACTTAAACACATTGTACTTAATTAGAGAGGCCACTCTGAAAAGGCTGTATACTGTATGATTCCAACTATATGGTATTTGGGGAAAGGCAAAACTATGGACACAGTAAAAATATCAGTGGTAGTCAAGGGCTTGGGTGGAGAGTAGGGAGGGATAAGTTGGTAAAGTACAAGAGTTTTTTTAAGGCAATGAAACTATTCTGTATGATACTGTAATGGTGGAAAACAGATCATTATATATTTTTCAACTCTTAAAGAATGAATGGCACAAAAAGTGAGCCCTAATGTAAACCATGGACTTTAGTTGTTAATAATGAATCAATATTGGCTCAGCAGTTGTAACAAATGTACCACACCAGTGCAAGATATTAGTGATAGGGGAAACTGAGGGATGGTGGGGCAGGGGGGGGGAGGTCGGGGATGAGAGGGTATAAAGGAATTCTGTACTTTCCATTCAGTTTTTCTGTAAATTTAAAAATGCTCCAAAAAATAGAGTTTATTAATTTTTTTAAATACCAAAAGTGTTTGAAAAACTTTTATCCTACCTATCTCATTTTACCAGTATCTTCAGTATATGTGTGAACCCTATGTTTCCCAGCTTCATCAGCGTCCTGTGGTGCTGAGTGTCTTATGGCCAGTTACCTCACAGTTTTTACCAAAAAGCTTGTTTTCATTGATATCACATAATAGCCACTCTATCCAAGTACAGTGATCCTTTCTGCTTAATTCTGTCAGGAATTTTCCCAGCAATCCCTGCTAAGGAAGCATTGGCCCTTGAATTTCCATTTCAAAAGATGCAGACTGATTTACTTGGCATATAGTTTCTATAGATGAAGACTTCATTCGAGAAAGAAAGACTGTGCTTAAGTCTACTCAGAAATTTTGTAAGATGTTCCCTCTCACATTACCTATGTTTCTCTAAGTATAAAATACAGAAAGTAGTGAAGATCTTTATGTCCTTGAGGAATCTTCTAAGAAGAGTGACCAATTTCATTGTACTTACACTGATTTACTTTGTGGAAAGCTGTATTCCCAAGTGACTACAATTATTAATGAACTCTAAAGAAATAAGTGGAAAACTGTTAGAACAAAACATCACTTAGCTGAAATTTTTGAATGAGTTATTCATAACTATCTATCTGAATAGTTAAACATCCCCATGTTATTGTTTAAAATAATATTTGTTGGCTTTTTTATTATAAAAGTAATACTTCTTATTATAAAAGTAATATTTCTTATTATAGAACATTTACGAAATGAGAAAAGCAAACAGAAAATAAAAAATCATCTTTGAAATTAGGAAATGATGATGTTGTCTTTTTAAACACACATAAAATTTGCTTTTTTATTGTTTTGAATAAAAATGTTTCTAAAGTATATTGCATGGATATGACCAAAAAGTAAAAATGAAAGGAAACACATATAGAAATTTAATAAAGTCAGGATGGGTAAAATAGCACTCTGTAATATCCTTGCAGTTCTTCTGTAAATGTAAAATTATTTCCAAATAAAATGTTTAAAAACAATTGGAACAGGATGGATTACTTAAGGCATAGTAGTGGAACAAAAATATAGCTTTTTGGGGAAAACAAAGGTTAATTACTACCAATCACCATACTCAAAGAATTTCCAGATGGAATAAAGAGTTAAACGACCACAAATGAACTAAAAGAAAATATAGTCTGATGTTTATTCAATCTCATGCTGTGGAAAACCTCACTCAGCCTAAATTCAGTGGAAAATTTATTAAAGAAAGATTAATATATCTATATAACAATAAAAATAAAAGGCAAATGACAAAGTAAGGAAAAGTGTTTGCAACATATATAATAGATAAACTGGGACTGTCTCTTAAAAATCAGTAAAAGGTATTCCAATAGAAAAATAGATAAAAGTTGTCTTCAGTTTATAAAAAGAAATACAAATGACTAGGAGGCATATGAAAAGTGTTCAACCTCCCTAAACGAATAACTGTAAATTAAAACAAGATTCTGCCTTTTACTTTTCAAATTATCAAACAGAACTTTTAATAGCAAGAATGCTATTGGGAATGTACATTAATGAGATCTTTTTGAAAAGAAATTTGGCAGTATGTGTATAGAGCCTGAAAAATTATTAATTACCCTTAAAGAAACTTATCCTAAGGAAATTAAAAATACGCACAATGATTAATGTCATAAGAATGTTATAAAGATATTCATTGTGGTGTTATTTATATTTAAAAAAATAGAAACAGCCTAAATATCCAATAATGGGATTAAGTCAATTATGCTATATCCACATTTAAAAAGCATGATTTCTAGGAGTATTTAAAGATATGGCAAAATGATCCTAATAAACTTTTATTGCAGGAATAATAGGAAGTAGAAAATACAATAGTACATAAAGGATATATACATATATAATAGAAGTAATAGATACAATGAAAAGTAAGCATTTCTCCTACCCCAATCCTCTAATTCCCCTCCCTGAGGCAGCTTTACTTGCTAGTGTTTGTAAATCCTTCCAGAAATAACCTGCACATATACAAGTTTGTGTATGTATACATATCCCAGTTTTTATCAAATGTGAATAATATATACTGTGTTTACTGTTCTGTACCATTGATTTTTCATTTTCTCATATCTTGGAGATTGTTTCATAGCAGCATATAAAGATCTACCTCATTGTGGCTGTTTTGTATTATTCCATTCCATAGATTTAATCTCTCTCCTTTACAAATTGATGGATTTTACTGAGCATAAATCATATAACTTTTTAAAGAAGAAACATGGTAGACATTACCTTAATCAAGTGATGAAACTTAACGTCACCAAGGATGGAACAAACCAACACCATGTACCCTCAGTGAAATACCCTAAGAAGGATACAGCATCATTTCTGTGATACTCCTGCCAAACTTGTTAAACCTGAATGAATCTAATCATGAGGAAACATCAGACAAACCCAAATTGAGAGATAGTGTGCAAAATAGCTTAGCTGGACTTTTCAAAAATGCCAGTTTTGAAATGTTGAATGAGAGGGGATACTTTTCTAGATTAAAAGAGACTAAAAGGAACATGACAACAAAATGGAACTATGATCCTGGATTAGATTCTGAAGCAGACAAAAAAATCTATAAAGGATATTACTGTGACAAGTGAGGATACTTTAATATAGACTGTATATTAGATACAGTATAGTATTAATATTAAATTGGTCATTTTTATTACAAACAATGCTGTAATGGATGTCCTTGTACTTATGCTTTTGTACACATATATGCATATATATAGCTTAGAGACCACTTCGAATTTTTAGAAGTAGAATTGCTGAGCTTGAAGGCTTTGTACACTTAAAGTTGTTGTTTGTTTATTTGTTGTTTTTTTTCAAGTTTGTTTTATTTAAGTAATCTCTACACCCAACATGGGGCTCAAATTCACGACCCCAAGATCAAAAGTTGCATGCTCTTTCAACTGAAGCCAGCCAAGGCACCCCTGTGCACTTGTAGTTTTGATAGACACTGCCTAAGTGCCCTTCAAAAAGAGTGCTCATTTACACTCCAGTATATAATTATGTTCACTCTCTTTGATAATACAATGTATTAACTATTTTTATCTTTACTAACCTCTTAAGTGAAAAATGGTATCACATTGTCTAGACAACATATTTTTAGTGAAAAAAAGGCTACATGACAATATCTAATAGTATGATATCAAGATACATATGTATGTATATATACACTATATATACACACAGGGACACATATATATGCATACATGTGTATACATATGTTTATACATCTTGGCAGATATACAGAGAAATGTTAAATGTTGTTATTTACTAATTTTTTTAAGTTTTGAAGTGGCACATTTTATAAAGTAATAGATAAAATGTATAATCAAATACAAATAATAATAATATGAAGAGGCCTCTACCTACAACCCAGTTGAGAAAGAGAACATTTACTAATACCTTTGCCTCTTTACTGCTAATATCTTTAAAGTCCCTGTATACCTCACCCCAATTTGGTTCCCCTGCACCAGAAATAACTATTTCCTAATTGTTTTCTTTTATTTTAAATTTATGATATATTAATATATTCCTAAACAATGTGAGAACTTACCTATGTTCGCATACATACTTTATTGAATTCCATCATAGGAATATGCTATGATGAATTCAGTTTGTGGTTAATGGACCCTTTAGTTGTTTCTAGCTTTTAGCTATTATTACCAATGCAGCTATGAATACTCTGATACATGTGTCCTACCTAACGCAAGAGTTTCTCTAGGATGTATACGTAGTTGTGAAAATGCTTGGTCACCTTTACTAGGTAATGCCAAATCATTTGCCCAACTCACTTCTCCCAATTTTAACTCCTATCAGCTCTGTACAAAGATTACAAGGCATCATCATCAAGTGGTATAGTCAAACTTTTAAGTTTTTGCTAATCCAGTGGATGTATAGTAGAATCTTTTTGTTGTTTTAATTTGCATTTTCCCTCATTACTAATAAGGTTGAGCATCTTATGTTTCCTCTAGAAAAGCTTAAAGTTTATTTCGAGAGAGAGAGAGACAGAAAACATGAGAGGAACATACAGAGAGGAAGAGAGAGAGAGAGAGAGAGAGGGAGAGAGAGAGAGAGAGAGAGAGAGAATCCCAAACAGGCTCCAGACTGTCAGCGCAGAGCATGATGCAGGGCTCGAATTCACGAACCGTGAGATCATGACCTGAGCCAGAATCCAGAGTGCTTAGCTGGCTAAGCCATGCAGGCACCCCTTTCATACAGATTTTAGAATCAACTTGTCAGTTCCTCAAAACCTTGTTGAGACTGTGAATTTACATTAATCAGCAGCGCCTGTGTGGCTCAGTTGATTTAACGTCCTACTTCGACTCAAGTCATGGTCTCAGGTTCATGAATTCTAACCCCGCTTTGGGCTCAGTGCTGACACCTCAGAGCCTGGAGTCTGCTTCATGGATTCTATGTCTCCTTCTCTCTCTTCCCTTCCCCCACTCGTATTCTGTCTCTCCCCCTCTCTCTCAAAAATAAATAAAACATTAAAAAAAAAAACAAAAAATTGAATTTGCATTGATCAATCTTCTAATCCAAGAACCTGGCATATCTCTCTATTTATTTAGGTCATTATAATGTTTTTTGATAAGGGCTTATAATTTTCTTCATTTGAGACTGGCATAATTTGTGTTGCTTTTGTATCTTTTTTCAAATTTCTTTTGTCTTTGTGTTACTGATATATTTTTCTCATAGCCAGCAATCTTCCCAAAGTCTCTTAAGTCCAATAATTTATAGACTATTTGGGGTTTTCTATATACAATATTCTTAACTGAAAATAATGACAAGTTTATTTTGATTTTTACACTTTTTAATTTTTTTTCTTAGTCTTATTACTCTTGTTAGGCTCTCCATGCTATATTAAATAGCATTGATTATTCTTTATAATGGGACTATGTGTGTGTTTTATTTACTTCTTAATTCTGCTGGGGTTTTTTTCCTACTTTTTCTACATCTGTTGGTTATTACTTTTACAATCAGGAAAAAAAATCTTTTTCCTTGCTTTATTAAACTAAATAGGCTCGTAGTGGAGTCATGAGGGGTGGTCATTGTACATGTAATATGCATGACCATGGCAGCTGCTATTGCTTGAAGTCTTGTGCCTGAGATAATACTCTGTTTCACATTGTTAGTGAATTACATGGCTTAAAAACTACTTCAAACACATATACATTTGTATATATTGTCAGGTAAAGTACTGTCTAAATGTATAAGAATTTAAACTTAGCATAAAATGTGATTTTTAAAGAAAATTATATATATTCTACAAATGCTTTAAAATGTTTTACTCTTGGGGCATCTGCGTGACTCATTCAGTTAAGTGTCTTACTCTTGATTTCGGCTCAAGTCATGATCTCACAGTTCATGAGATCAAGCCCTGCGTCAGGCTCTATGCTTTCAGCACAGAGCCTGCTTGGGATTCTCTCTCTCCTTCTTTCTCTGCCCCTCACATCACCCCCCTCTCAAAATAAATAAACTTAAAAGAAAATGTTTTACTCTCCAGGGTGCCTTGGTGTCTCAGTCAATTAAGTATTCAACTCTTGATTTTGGCTCAGGTCATGATCTCAAGGTTTGTGGGTTCAAGCCCCCATGTCAGACTCAGTGATGACAATGCAGAGCCTGCGTGGGATTCTCTCTCTCTCCCCCTCTGTCTCTGCCTTTCTCCCATTCACATGTGCATGCTCTCTCTTTCTCTCTCTCTCAAGATAATTAAACTTTTTTTTTTAATGTTTATTTATTATTGAAAGAAAGTGAGCAGGGGAGGGGCAGAGAGAGAGGGAGACACAGAATCTGAAGCAGGTTCCAGGCTCTAAGCTGTCAGCACAGAGCCCGACGCAGGGCTTGAACTCACAAACCGCGTGATCACGACCTGAGCCAAAGTCGGACGCTTAATCGACTGAGCCACCCAGGCGCCCCAAGATAATTAAACTTTATTTTTTTTCTTTTTTTTTCTTTTTAAAAAAATTTTTTTTTAACATTTATTTATTTTTGAGACAGAGAGAGACAGAGCATGAACAGGGGAGGGGCAGAGAGAGAGGGAGACACAGAATCCGAAACAGGCTGCAGGCTCTGAGCTGTCAGCACAGAGCCCGACGCGGGGCTCGAACTCACGGACCGTGAGATCATGACCTGAGCTGAAGTCGGACGCTTAACCGACCAAGCCACCCAGGCGCCCGATAATTAAACTTTAAAAAAATGTTTTACTCTCCATACACATATTGTGGTCTGCTATATATTAAAAGTCTTTGGGGACTGTGCAAGAAGTAAAGAGATAATCACTGATATGTACTTATGCAGTATCATTGGAGAAGCAATTTGAGAATAATATAAGATGCTAACACTTGTAAAAGATGAATTATTAAAAGTTCATTTTTCCATCATAGTCAGAAAAGGTGCATGATAAGATTTTATTCTTTTTGTATTTATTGAGACTTGTTTTGTGCCCAAACATGTGATCTGTCCTGGAGAATGTTTCATGTGCACTTGAAAAGAATGTGTATTCTGGTGTTTTTGGATGAAATATTCTGTATATACATTAGGTCCATCTGGTCCAATGTGCCATTCAAAGCCACTGTTTCCTTGTTGGTTTTTGTCTGGATCTATCCACTGATGTAAGTAGAGTGTTAACGTCTCCTACTGTTACTGTATTATTGTCACTTTCTTCCTTTGCATCTGTTTTTTTTTCCCCTTTGTGTCTGTTAATAGTTGCTTTATGTATAGATGCTTCCATGTTGGGTGCATAGGTATTTACAGTTGTTATATTTTATTCTTGGATTGTTTCCTTTATCATTATGTAGTGTCCTCCTCTGTCTCTTGTTACTGTCTTTGTTTTAAAGTCTATTTTGTCCAATATAAGCATTGCTACCCTGGCTTTTTTTTTTTTTTTTTTTTTTTTTTGCTTCCATTTGCATGGTAATTGTTTTTCCATCCTTTCCCTTCCAATCTGCATGTGTTTTTAGGTTTGAAGTGAATCTCTTATAGGCAGCATATAGATGGGTCTTGTTTATTTATCCATTCAGTCACCCTATGCCTTTTGACTGGAGCCTTTAGTCCCTTTACATTTAAAGTAATTATTGGTAAGTATGTACTTATTGCATTTTGATACTTGTTTTCTGATTGTTTTTTGTAGTTCTCTATTCTCTTCTTCTTCTCTTGCTCTCTTCCCTTGTAGTTTGATGCCTTATTTTTAGTATTATGTTTGGATTCCTTTCTGTTTATTTATCTTTTCTTTATTAAACATAAGAAAAAAATCCATAAAGAGCACAAATACATACAGGCTAAATAACATGCTACTAAACAGTGAATGGGTCAACCAGGAAATCAAAGAGGAAATGAAAAAATACATGGAGACAAATGAAAACAAAACCACAATTGTCCAAAATCTTTGGGATGCAGCAAAATCTGTTCTAAGAGGGAAGATTATAACAATACAGGTCTACCTCAAGGACTGAGAAAAATCTCAAGTAAACAACCTAACCTTACACCTAAAGAAACTAGAAAAGAAAGAACAAATAAAGCCCAAAACCAGTAGAAGGAAGGAAATAATAAAGATTAGAGCAGAAATAAGTGAAATAGAGACTTAAAAAACAATAGAACAGATCAATGAAATCAGAAGCTCCATCTTTGAAAAGATCAACAAAATTCATAAGCTTTTAGTTAAACTCATCAAGAAGAAAAGAGAGGGGACTCAAATAAATAAGACCAGAAATGAAGGAGAAACAAAGCCAGCACCACAGAAATACAAAGGATTTTAAAAGAATATTATAAAGAATTATATGCCAACTGGACAACCTAGAAGAAATGGATAAATTCCTAGAAACATATAAACTTCCCAAACTGAATCAGGAAGAAATAGAAATTTTGAACAGAGTGATTACTAGCAATGAAATTAAATCAGTAATCAATCAACAGGGACATCTGGGTGGCTCAGTCAGCTAAGCATCCAACTTCAGCTCAGGTCATGATGTCACAATTCGTGGGTTCAAGCCCCACATCGGGCTCTGTGCTGACACCTCCGAGCCTAGAGCCTGCTTTGGATTCGGTGTCTCCCTCTCTTTTTCTCCCCCACTTATGCTCTGTCTCTATCTCTTAAAAATAAATAAACGTTGGGGCGCCTGGGTGGCGCAGTCGGTTAAGCGTCCAACTTCAGCCAGGTCACGATCTCGCGGTCCATGAGTTCGAGCCCCGCGTCGGGCTCTGGGCTGATGGCTCGGAGCCTGGAGCCTGTTTCCGATTCTGTGTCTCCCTCTCTCTCTGCCCCTCCCCCGTTCATGCTCTGTCTCTCTCTGTCCCAAAAATAAATAAAAAACGTTGAAAAAAAATTTTTTTAAATAAATAAATAAATAAACGTTAAAAAAATTTTTTCTTAAACAAAAACAAAAAACAAACTTTAATTCTTCCAAGTTCATAAAGTCTGTGTGGTACAGCTTTCTTATTTGATGACAACCAGAAAAAGCTAAGTCATTCTTTTTGTTGTGAATGAACAATATTGTTCAACATTGTTGAACATTGTTCAACATTGAATATTGTTCAACATTGAACACAATTCAACATTATTGTTGAATGAACAATAATGGAGTCTACTGGGCTTTTAGTTTTACCCACCATGACAACTATTGGTGAAGGAACTATATATGAAAAAGAAAAAATTGATTTACAGACTTTGTTCATTTCTTTCTAAAATATCCCTAGCTCTTAAGTCTCTTGATTAAAGCTTTCTTACCTACTGACAATATTTATCACTTTTCTGTAAAGACACTGAGAAAATTCTAGGTATTATAGCTCTTCTACAGTAACTACATGAAATGGACAAATTAAGGTAGGAAATTATATTGCCTTTTGCCCATACCAGCCATCCCACCTCTATGTGCTTTGACAAAACTAGCTTAGTGCCTCTTCTCTGCACAGTTTAAACCCATGTTGTGGGTCTCATCTCAGACACTACATTCATTTATGCTAAAATGGATTGTTCTCCTTAACATCAGGAAAAGAAAAATCCAAATGAAAGTAACCAGAAGGTAATAAGCGTTATTAATTGCTAATGGACAGAGGTTTATTCTGATAGCTCTGGATCTGTGATTGTTGTGAGATTCAGAGCCAGCCAACACTACCCCTAGGAACCAAATTCATTGTCAGTGAGAAACCTTCACCTACCATATGCCTCAACAGCTGGAGACCTAAGGTCCACGAAATAACCCAAATTTCAGAAAAGTCCAGAGGTCATGGGATAAGCCTTCTAATCCATAGGAGGATTAGAAAGGAGTTATACAGATCCCAGAGAGAAGGAACCAAAGTAGAAAGGCAAGAACAACTAGCTCAGCATATGAGTTCCTGGTTGGAAATCTATGTTGATATTTCTTATTCTTCAGTGTTATACCTCCTGTTTCTGTTCTCTTGACTATGTTGGAAGGCATATATACAGAGCCTTACCCTTCATTATCAAGATAATGTACTGATAAGGACCATAAGAACCAGAAAAAGGCACCAGGAAAAAGGGCTCCTAGGGGACTTTTCATGTGGAGCACACATGCCAAGTCAGCTACTTAAGATTTTCTTGTTGAATTCCTGATAGGCCCAAAGTCTTTACTAAAAGAGAGGAAACTTCTTTTTTGATATATATCTGCAAGCCATATTTATCTGCTATAGTGTGTGCCAACCACACTCTAAAATTCACCACATTCAGTGAATAAGATATGAATAAGCATTTTAGTTTCCTTGCTGACACAGTATTTGTATATATTAATAGCATACTGTTATTGTTGATATTTTTCCCTGCCTAAGAAAATACTTTATTAGAACAATATCCCCAAAATGTAAATAACTTTTAAAAGTAGCAGAAGACCAAAAATCCTTTAGAAGAATAGGAAAACAACAAACAATTCAGAGAAAGGGACTTGTTCTTTAGACATGTAAAGAGATGTTCAGGCGTGCTTGGGTGGCTCAGTCACTTAAGCATCCAACTCTTGATTGCGGCTCAGGTTATGATCTCACGATTTGTGAGTTTGAGCCCCATGTCGGGCTGTGTGCTGATGACGCAGAGCCTGTTTGGGATTCTTTCTCTGCCCCTCCCCACTTGCGTGCATGAGCTCACTCTCAAAATAAATATTTTTAGATAAGTAAGTAAATGAATAAGTAAATAAATGGATGTTCAGCCTCACTCATAATAAGAGAAATGCAAATTAAAATTACACTGAGATATCATTTCTCCCCCACTGGCAAAAATTCAAAAGCTTGACAGCACACTCTGTTGGTGAGGTTGTGGGGAAACAAGCACACTTAAACATTGCTAGTGGAAATATAAAATGGAGGATTTGGCTGTATCTAACAAAACTGCTTCCATATTTACTCTTCTACCCAGAAATTCTACTTCTAGAAATTTATCCTGAAGATACAACCCCCTACACCAACACAAAAATATCTACACAAAAAAATACTGTGGCATTCTTTGTCATTGCAAAGCATTGGAAAGTATATAAACATCCAGGTGATCAAAATTAACATCCCCAGTGACTAGCATCTGGACATAATGTGCTTCAAAATATAATACCCTGAGAAGGACACAACATAATTTTGTAATATTCTGACCAGAAATGAATATTCTAAATTAAGTCATGAGGAAATATCAGATAAACCCCAAATGAGAATATATGCTTCAAAAATGTCCCTGTCTCATAAGTCAAAGAAAGACTGAGGAAATGTTTGAGATTAAAGAAGACCAAAAGCACAAGAAACCCTATACTAGATTATATGCTGGAAGGAAATACAGTGCTATGAAGAACATTATTGGGGGGCACCTGGCTGACTTAAGCAGTAGAGCATGCTGCTCTTAATTTCAAGATTGTGAGTTCAATCCCCACCGTGAGTGTAGAGATTACTTAAGAATAAAAAAAAAATCTTTAAAAAAGAATATTATTGAGTCTTTGACAAAACTGGAATATGGAGAGTAAGATTAGATAACAGTATTCTAACTGTGTTACTGAAGTTGATAACCGTAGTTGTATATGAGAATAGCCATATTCTCAGGAAGAAACACTGATGTATTTAAAGGTAAAGAGCCATGATAAATGCAACTTGCTCTCCAATGGAGAAAGTTTATATAGGAAAAACCTATATAAAGAGAGGGTATATATCCACAAAGGAGCAAAATGTTAACATTAAGTGCATCTGGGTAAAGGACATATAGGTGCTATTCACATTATTTTTATTCTTGCAACTTTTCTGTGAATTTGAAATTATTTCCAAATAAAGGTTTTTATTCAGAATATACTTTAGGTTAGGTAATAATTAAAAATTCTAACTTAGAGGGGCGCCTGGGTGGCTTAGTCAGTTGAGCATCTGACTTTGGCTCAAGTCATGATCTCACGGTTGGTGGGTTCGAGCCCTGCATCAGGCTCTGTGCTGACCGCTCAGAGCCTGGAGCCTGCTTCAGATTCTGTATCTCCTTCTCTCTCTGCCCCTCCCCTGCTCACTCTCTGTCTCACTCTGTCTCTCGAAAATAAATAAATGCAAAAAAAATAATAAATTCTAACTTAGGGGCACCTGGGTGGCTCAGTTGATTGGGCATCCAACTTAGGCTCAGGTAACGATGTTGTGGTTTGTGAGTTCGAGCCCCGCATCAGGCTCTGTGGTGACAGCTCAGAGCCTGGAGCCTGCTTTGGATTCTGTGTCTCCCCCACTCTCTCTGTCCCTCCCATGCTCATGCTCTGTCTCTCTCTGTCTCTCAATAATAAATAAACGTTAAAAAAATTTTTTTTAATTCTAACTTAAAAAATTATATTCAGTGGAAATGCAAACTGGTGCAGCCACTCTGGAAAACAGTATGGAAGTTCCTCAAAAAACTAAGAATAGAACTACCCTACAACCCAGCAATTGCACTACTAGGCATTTATCCGTGGGATACAGGTGTACTGTTTCAAAGGGGCACATGCACTCCAATGTTTATAGCAGTACTATCTACAATAGCCAAAGTATGGAAGGAGCCCAAATGTCCATCGATGGATGAATAGATAAAGAAGTTGGGATATATATATATATATATAATGGAGTATTACTCAGCAATCAAAAAGAATGAAATCTTGCCATTTGCAACAACATGGATGGAACTAGAGGGTATTATGCTAAGTGAAATTAGTCAGAGAAAGACAAATATCATATGACTTCACTCAAATGAGGACTTTAAGAGACAAAACAGATGAACATAAGGGAAGCAAAAATAATATAAAAACAGGGAGGGGGGCAAAACATAATAGTCTCTTGAATATGGAGAACAAACTGAGGGTTACTGGAGGGGGTGTGGGAGGGGGGATGGGCTGAATGGGTAAGGGGCATTAAGGAATCTACTCCTGAAATCATTGTTGCACTATATACTAACTAACTTGGATGTAAACTAAAAAATAAAATTAAATAAAAATTAAAAATTAAAAAAAATAAAAAATAGAACTACACTATGACCCAGCAATTGCACTGCTAGGTATTTATCCAAAAGACACAAAAATGCTAATTCAAAGGAGCACATGCACCTTTATGTTTATAGCAGCAGCACTATCGACAATAGCCAAAGTATGGAAAGAGCCCAAATGTCCATTGACTCATGAATGGAAAAAGAAGATGTAGTATATATATTCTGTGGAATGTTACTCGGCCATGAAAAAGAAATGGAGTCTTGCCATTTGCAACAATGTTGTTGTAACTAGAGTGTATTATGCTAAGCAAAATAAGTCAGAGAAAGACAAATACATGATTTCACTCATATGTGGAATTTAAGCTACAAAACATGGGGCACTTGAGTGGCTCAGTTGGTTAAGCATCCAACTTCAGCTCAGGTCATGATCTTGCAGTTCACGAGTTCAAGCCCCAAGTCAGGCTATGCACTGATAGCTCAGAGCCTGGAGCCTGCTTCAACTTCTGTGTCTCCCTCTCTCTCTCTCTCTGCCCCTCCCCCACTCGCACTCTGTCTCTCTCTCTCTCTCTCAAAAATAAATAAACATTAAAAAAATTTAAGATACATGGGAATGCAAGCTGGTGCAGCTACTCTGGAAAACAGTATTGAGGTTCCTCAAAAAACTAAAAATAGGGGGCGCCTGCATGGCTCAGTCCGTTCAGGTCATGATCTCATGGTCCGTGAGTTCAAGCCCCACGTTGGGCTCTGTGCTGACAGCTCAGAGCCTGGAGCCTGCTTCGGATTCTGTGTCTCCCTCTCTCTCTGACCCTCCCCTGTTCATGCTCTGTCTCTCTCTGTATCAAAAATAAATAAACATTAAAAAATTGTTTAAAAAAAACTAAAAATAGAACTACCCTACGACCCAGCAATTGCACTATGAGGCATTTATCCAAGGGATACAGGTATGCTGTGTCGAAGGGGCACATGCACCCCAATGTTTATAGCAGCACTATCTACAATAGCCAAAGTATGGAAAGAGCCCAGATGTCCATCGATGGATGAATGGATAAAGAAGTTGTGGTATATATATATACAATGGAGTATTACTTGTCAATCAAAAAGAATGAAATCTTGCCATTTGCAACAACATGGATGGAACTAGAGGGTATTATGCTAAGTGAAATTAGTCAGAGAAAGACAAATATCATATGACTTCACTCATATGAGGACTTTAAGAGACAAAACAGATAAACATAAGGGAAGGGAAACAAAAATAAGATAAAAACAGGGAGGGGGCAAAACATAATAGTCTCTTGAATATGGAGAACAAACTGAGGGTTACTGGAGGGGGTGTGGGAGGGGGGATGGGCTAAATGGGTAAGGGGCATTAAGAAATCTACTCCTGAAATCACTGTTGTACTACTATATGCTAACTAATTTGGATGTAAATTTTTTTTAATTAAATTAAAAAAATTTTTTTAAAGAAAAAAAAGCAAAAAAAAAATTTAAGATACAAAACAGAGGGACATAAGGCAAGGGAAGCAAAAATAAAGTAAAAACAGAGGAAGACAAACCATAAGAGACTCCTAAATACAAAGAACAAACAGGGTTACTGGTGGGGTGTTGGGTTGGGGGGGAAGGGCTAACGGGGTGAGGGGCAATAAGGAGGACACTGGCTGGGATGAGCACTGGGTGTTACAAGTAAGTGCTGAATCACCAAATTCTATTTTTTTTCAAATTTTTTTTCAACGTTTTATTTATTTTTGGGACAGAGAGAGACAGAGCATGAACGGGGGAGGGGCAGAGAGAGAGGGAGACACAGAATCGGAAACAGGCTCCAGGCTCCGAGCCATCAGCCCAGAGCCCAACGCGGGGCTCGAACTCACGGACCGCGAGATCGTGACCTGGCTGAAGTCAGACGCTTAACCAACTGTGCCACCCAGGTGCCCCACCAAATTCTATTTCTAAAAAAAAACTATATTTTGATTTAAAAAAATTATAATGAGAAACATTACAGTAAGTCAAATAAGCCAGACACAAAAGAACAAATATTGTGTGATCCTATTCATATGAGGTACCTAAAATAGGCAAATTCATAGAGACAGACAGTAGGGGAGCAGTTGCCAGAGGCAGAAGTAGAGAATTATTGTTTAAAGAATATAGAGCTTCTGGTGAAGTGATAAAAAAGTTCTGAAAATCGATAGAAGTGATAGTTACACAACATTGCAAAATAATCTTAATGCCATGAATTGCACACTTAAAAATAGTTAAAATGTTAAATTTTAGGTTATGTATGTTGTACACAATAAAAAACTATCTTAGAATATTTATCCATGTGATAAAATGATTCCCTATGATTCATAAAACCGAAGTTCTCTTTATTTAAACCATTTTACGTAACTTTTAAGATTCACACACACAAAAAAAGATTCACATCAGCTACTTTATGAAGGGTCCACTTATAATTGATTATATAACATCTGTAGTTCACCTCAGTTGGTTTTTCTAAATAGATTATTGAAAACTGTTATTCACCCAGGGCAAAGGTCTTAGCTTTTTTCTGCATCCCGGCTTTCCACTTGTCAAAGCAAATGTCTCTTCAGAGTACTTCACTTCAGTCATCAACTAGCTATTCTCTTAGAAGGAGGATGCTGGTGCTTATGCTTTACAAAAATATTTCATAAACATAAGCTTTCCTTTTTCTCACAAAGATCATACCAGAAGGAATGAGGAAAACAGATGTTGCTTATAAGGCTTCTAATAGACGTGTTTCCATTGTAAGCTGATCTGACTCTGAATTTGGCGTCTGCTCCATTCACTGTGTGGGCTGAGCATTTTAGCCTCGCAGCTTGGCGGAAAGTTAATATTGACCTTTGACTGTTACCTGAAAACTCAATGATAAAATACTCTTACTAAACCTCTTGAGGGAGTGACTTCACATTCTAAGCAAATGTCTTCAAAATATATCACTCCATTAACCAAATTAATTTTATTATTTGGTTGGGAATACTTATTTTACTAGATACAGAGCATTCCCCACATCTAACAGGAAAAAAGCTTGTGTGGTCAGAAAGGTAGAGAAGAAAGGACGTAAATCTCTTATAATGCTCTCTACAGGTTTTTATACCACAGCTTCTCAATTAATCTTCACCCCCACCAGGCTGCCAGGGCCTAGGGAACAGCCTGGAAGTCTGGCTACAGAACAGTTTCTCATTATCATCCATTCTTCTGAGTATTTGAGTCTGCTACAACAGTTCAGGTTTCCTCTGGAGGGAAAGTAGCCCCAGATTCTTCTGTTCTTGACCTATCTTATTTGTAACTACAACACTTTCTCTCTTTTTTTTCATCTTTTATAGTTTTATTGTACTATGGTATACAGTAAACTGCATATATTTAAAGTGTACATTTTTGCAAATGTTAACAGAGGCATACACCCATGAAACCATCACTATAGACATATCCACTACCCCCATGCTGTTTTGTAATCCTGCCTTCCTGCTTCTTCTCATCCACATCTGGATCATTTCCAGTTTGGGGAGATTACAAACAAAGCTTTTGTGAACATTCACTACACATCTTTAGTGTGAATATATGCTTTCACTGACCTTGGGTTAAATACTTAGAAATGAAATGACTAGGTCAAATGGTAAATGTATGTTTAACTTTTTAAGACACTGACAAATGGTTTTCAAAGTGGTCTTATAATTTTATGTTCCCACCATCAGTATATGAGGATTCCAATTCACCCACACCATTGATAACACTTGTTATGGTCAGTCTTTAATTTTAGCCATTCTAGCAGGTTGGCAGTAATATATTATTTGGCATTTGTTCATCTTCTTTGCTAAAATGTTAGTTCAACACTTTTGCTCATTCTTTATTGTGTTGTTTCTTGTTATTGAAGTGTAAAGTGTTCAATTTGACAAAGCCCAGTTATTTTTTCCTTTATAAAATTTTGTACTTTTTATGTCTTACTTAAGAGATTTTTGGCAAATTCCAAATCACTAAGATTTTCTATGTTTTCCTCTCAGAATTTAATGGTTTTACCTCTTACATTTAGATCTGTGACCCATTTCAAATTAATTTTTGTAGATGATGTTAAGTAAGGGTTGAAGTGGTTTGTTTGTTTGTTTGTTTTTTCAAATATGCCATCCAGCTATTCTAAGAACATTTGTTTAAAAGATTATCTTTTCGGGGCGCCTGGCTGGCTCAGTCGGTTGAGTGTCCCTTCTTCGGTTCAGGTCAAGATCTTGCGGTCCAGAGTCCGAGCTCCGCATCAGGCTCTGTGCTGACAGCTTGGAGCCTAGGGTCTGCTTCAGATTCTGTGTCTCCCTTCTCTCTTTGCACCTCCCCCACTCATGCTCTCAATCTCTCTCTCTCTCTCTCTCTGTGTCAAAAATAAATAAATATTTTTTTAAATGTTTAAAAAAATGTTTAAAAAAGATTATCTTTTCTCCACTGGATTGTTTTGATAGTTTCATCAAAAATCAGTTGATGATATAGAAGTAGGTTTATTTCTGGACTCTGTGCAGGTGCATTGATCTGTTTGTTTATCCTTATGCCAATAGCATAGTGTCTTGATTATTTTAGTTCTGTGATAAGTTGTAACTAAAGGAATCTTGTTTTTCAAAGGTGTGTTTTAACTAATCTTAGTCCTTTGCATTTCCACATAAATATTGGAATCAGCTAACAGTTTCTATAAGAAAGGCCTGCTGGAGGGGCGCCTGGGTGGCCCAGTCATGTAAGCACCTGACACTTGATTTCAGCTCAGGTCATGGTCTCACAGTTCCTGAGATCAAGCCCCACATTGGGTTCTGTGCTGACAGCATGGAGCCTGCTTAGGATTCTCTCCCTCTATCTCTGCCCTCCCCTGCTCACATCCACATGCTCTCTCTCTCTCTCAAAATAAGTAAACTTAACAAAAAAACTTAAAAAAAAAACAAAAGATAGGTCTGCCAGAATTTTTATTGTATTACATTAAATCCATAGAAAAATTTCTTAGAGCTGTTAACAATATTGAATCTTCTGATCTACAGACACTTTATATCTCTCCATTTATGTAGGTTTCTTTCGTTTTTCTTGGCATTGTTTTGTCATTTACAGTGTGCAGGTCTTACACTTTTATCAGGTATTACACATATTTGATAGTATGTTAAAAGTGATTTTTAATATCAATTTCTAATTGTTCATTGCTGGTATATCTTGCTATATATACACACACAGTATGGTGTGTATATAGTATGGAAATTCAGTTGATTTTTGAATAGTGATCTTGTACCCTGCAGCCTTACTAAACTCACTTAGTAGTTCCAGTAATTTTTTTCTAGATTCTATAAGATATTCTACAAAGGGCAGGAATTTCTCAATCTCAGCATTATAGATGCAGTAAGATATTTAACAGCATCCCTCTTTCTACTTATTAGATACCAGCAGCACCCTCTACCCTAGCTGTGACAACCAGAAATTGCCAGACCTTACCAAATGTCCTCTGGTGGGGGGCAAAATTACCCACTATTGAGAACCATAGACATAGACAAACATGCCGTCTGCAAACAAAGACAACTTCCCTTCTTTTTCCATCTTAATGTCTTTTTTTTTTTTAAATATGGAACACTTCACGAATTTGCTTGTTGTCCTTGTTCAGAGGCTATGCTAAGCTTCTCTGTATCATTGCAGTTTTAGTATATGTGCTGCCAAAGCAAGCACTTGATACCTTTTATTTATTTCTTTTTTTTCTAAAATGTCTGTTTAGGGACACCTGGGTGGCTCAGTTGGTTGAGCGTCCGACTTCGGCTCAGGTCACGATCTCGCGGTCCGTGAGTTCGAGCCCCGCGTCGGGCTCTGGGCTGATGGCTCGGAGCCTGGAGCCTGTTTCCAATTCTGTGTCTCCCTCTCTCTCTGCCCCTCCCCCGTTCATGCTCTGTCTCTCTCTGTCCCAAAAATAAATAAACGTTGAAAAAAAAAATTAAAAAAAAAAAAAGAATGATTTTAACTGTAAGTTTTTCCTAACTGCCCTTTATCAGGTTGAGGAAGTTCCTTTGTATTCCTAGGTTGCTGAAAGTTGTTATTAGGAATGTATTTGGATTTTGCCAACTGCTTTTTCTTCTTCTATTAGATGATCTTATGGTTTTCTTAGTTATGGTAAATTACATTGATTGATTTTTGAATGTTACACTAACCTTGCATTCCTAAGATAATAATAATTTATTATCTTTTTTAATATACTATTGGATTTGCTTTGCTAAAATTTTCTTTAAAATATTTGCATCTTTTTTTTCTTTTTTTTTTTTCTTTCTTTTTTTGGTATCAGAGTGATGCTAGCCTCAAGGAATAAGTTGGGAAGTATTTTCAGTTTTCTAAAGAGGTTATTGTATAGCATTGATACTATTTTTATTCCCTAAATATTTGGTAGAATTCACCGGTGACAACATCTGGACCTGAAATTCTCTTTATTGGAAGCTTTTTAACTATAAAATCAATATGTTTAGTAAGTACAAGACTAGTCAGGCTATCTGTTTCTTCCTGAGCTTTGATAACTTGTGTCTTTCCACAAATTTGTCCAGTTCATCTAATTTACCAAATCTATTGGCATAAGGTTGTTAATGTTTCTTTATTATTCTTTTAGTGTATGTAGATTCTATAGTGACATCACATCTCTTATCCTCAATAATGGCAACTTACATCTTCTCTCTCTTTTTTTTCCCTGATCAGTTTGCCTATTAATTTTGTCCTACTTAGACTCCCAAATCCATCCTGTCAACTCAATGAGACTGTTGAACTCTCCCTAGGTTGTTGTTTCTTGTGTTGTGGCCTGGTAACTCTCTCTAGGTGGTAAGCTAGAGCAATTTTATAGTTTACCCCATTTGTTTCCCTCCCTTCATGAATCTTTTACAGTATTTGAAAAACTTTCCTTCATATACTTTGTCTTTAATGTTAGTAGTTTCTGGAAAAGGATAAATCTGGTTGCTTTTATTTTATTTCTTTGTGGTCAGAAACAGAAGTCCTTAACACTATTTTCTACTTTATCACATTTATTTTAATGTCAACTAGTCCATGGCACTTGACTATAGAAATTATTTCACTGTTGCTTCTGGGAGTAAAAGGGAGATGTAAGGTCCTTTATAACTTTTCAACTCTTAAATTTGTACTTGGAGAGATATCCATACAATAGAGTTTTGTGCAAAAGCATATGCTAGGAATAACAACACAGAAGGAATCCAGAGAGATGGAGTGAGGGAATAACTAATACCTTCTCAGCTGTAAAGACCCAAGATAATATTATTTGGCCAGTATTTCTTACTCACAACCTCTTAATCTCAAAACTAAAGGAAAGTGTGATTATACTTTTGGCTTACAAAGACTAGAATGACTTGATGGTGAATTGTCATGTCCCAACTTGAGCTCTTTAAAAGAAATGTTGAGGAAAACCTATGATATTTGGGGGAAGAATTCTTCCACATGGACTCTAACACTTGGAGTTTAACACTTACTATCAAGACTGAAGAAAGAGATAGGTACATAGACCACTTTTTGGCCTGACCCAACATGACATTTCTGACGCTATTAGACAATACTCATGTTCTTCCCTTTTGTCTGTGTTCCAGGTTTTCTGTCTCAGCTGGTCTCTGACAAGCCCCTGACTGAATGCATCCGTGCTGGTCACTACGCAGCAAGCGTCATAATTAGGCGGACTGGCTGCACTTTTCCTGAGAAGCCAGATTTCCACTGATAGAAATGCAGGAAATCCAAGCCCAGTGGAACAGATACTGCCCTGATTGCTTCCTGAGAATTCCCATATTAATAAAGAAGAAAATTATCTGCCATCTTTTCCTACTATAATAATATTCATTCTTAATTTGGAGGGTACAGTAATTCTCAGTAGAATCTTTATTCTCTCAACAACCTAAAAAAATAATATCTATTTCCATAGTTTGATAGTGCCACTTAAATGTTGATTAAACAGGAATATAACATTTCAATGGAAATTTTTATTTCATTTTCAATTACTTTGTAAATTCATGTGTATTTAGCAAATTGATCAGTTTTTTTACATTTCTGCTTTGAATGCAGATGTGATTTAATATAATAGATTTTTAAACAGGACTTAATTATAAAACATCAATCTTCAGCTTTTTATACGAGTATACTTAATTTAGGAGTATGTGTATGTATATATGTATGTGTGTATGTGTATACATACATATATGTGTACCACATATATAAATGATAAGTGGTCAAATAAGGTACAGAAGAATTTATCTTGCCAAGTTATGCCAAATAACCTCTTTAGTGCATACTCAAACATGTAATAAACTTTGGATAATTAAATAATTTGCCAAATTACAAGTTATAGTATTCAAATTATAATCTTATATTTACCTATGGTACTCTGTAATTTGATACAAATAAAAACTTGTCATATAGGAATTTCCTTATGTCTTTGCCCTGTTCTCAACAAGATAAGGAGGTTAAGATCATTATTTAATACTGGGTCCTGAAATGATATCTAATTCATTGGTGATAGAAAAACAACATAATACATTGAAAAATAACTTAGTACTTGAGACCAATAAGTCACTGTTTTAAGGAAGAGAAAATTGCATAATAGAACCTCTGGAGTCAAACTTAATTGCCTTTATATAACCTGGGGCAAATTACTGAGCCTCTTTTACCTTCATTTTCCTTTCTATAAAATGGGATAATAACTCCATGTACAAGATCATTGAGATGATTTGAGAGAAAATACCAAGTATAAAATGCTTGCTTGCTGCCTGCCTAGTAAGTGCTTAATAAGTACCTGCTATTTTTATCATTATGATTATTATTGTTGAAGAAGAAAAAGGTAATATTGATAACATTGAATTCAAGCCATAAAAAAGGGTTCAAGTTTTTGTTTGTTTTATGTTTAGGAAAACTTTAAGGTATGCTATGCTTGCTTGTCTTTTTCTTTTTTTAATTGAGATATAATTCACATACCATAAAACGTCCATTTTAAAATGTACAATTCATTTCATTTTAGTGTATTCACAAAATTATACAACCATTACCATTTTTATCATCCCAAAAAGAAACACTGTATCTCCCAATTCACCATACTCCCCATCCCTTGGCAACTACTAATCTATTTTCTGGCTCTATAAAATTTGCCTGTTCTGGATATTCATAAAAATGGAGTCAGTATAATGTGTGTTCTTTTGTGTCTGGCTTCTTTCACTTAGCATATTTTCATGGGTCACCCATCTTATAACATGTATCAGTTATTTTTTTATTTGCCAAATAATATTTTATTATATAGATATACCATATTCTGTTTAACCATTCATCAGTTGATGGACATTGGGTTATTAGCACTGTTTAGCTATTATGAATAGTGTCACTATGAACATTCATATACAAGTCTTTTGTGTTTTCGGTCCTTTGGGATATGTACCTAGGAGTGGAATTGTTGGGTCACATGGTAACCCTATGTTTAACTTTTTGAGACGCTGCCAAACTTTTTCCAAAGGGACTGCACCATTTTACATTCTCACCAAGGTTTGAGAGTTCAGTTTCTCCACACCATGGAATATGAAGGGATATTTCATTGTGGTTTTGACTTGCATTTCCCTAATGACTGATACTAAGCATCTTTTATATGCTTATTGACCATTTATATTTTTTTTTCTGTGGAAAAAGGTCTATTCATATCCCTTGCCCATTTTTTAATTGAGTGATTTGTACTTTTATTATTGAATTATAAGAGTTCTTTGTATATTATAGCTGTGTCTCATCAGATATATGATTTACAAATATTTTCTTCCATTCTTGTGGGTTTTTACTTTCTTGATGTGTCCTTTGAAGCACAGATGTTTTCAATTTGTACGAAGTCCAGTTTGTCTATTTGTTCTTTTGTCATTTGTGCTTTTGGTTTCATGTCTAAGAAGCCATTTGCCTAATCCAAGATCACAAAGACTAACACCTGTGTTTTTGTCTAAGTTTTATAGTTTTTGCTCTTAGATTTAAGTCTTTGATCCATTTTGAGTTTATTTTTGTATATATGTAAGGTAGAGGGCCTAAATTCTCTTGCACATGAATATCCAGTTGTCCCAGCACCTTGTTGAAAAGACTGTTTTCTCCACTACTGAACTGGCTAGGCACACTAGTCAAAAATCAATTGGCCATAAATGTAAGGTTTTGTTTCTGGACTCTCAGTTCCATATGTCTATCCTTGTGCCAGTCCAGACTGTTTCAATTATGGAGCTTTGAGTAAGTTTTGAAGTCAGGAAGTGTAAATCTTCCAACTTTGTCTCTCAAGAACAATTAGTTTAAGTGCTAAGGTATCTTTATCATATTAAAACTACTACAGAATGTCTTTCTCTTAGGAAGGACACTGATAAACTTTTTCTACTCTTTTTGATGAGAAACTTTCTTATCCCAAGACTATTGATCAGGTACCACTCACTAGCTAGGCCTCTGACAGGCACTAAAGGAGGTTACAAAGTATGCTATTTGGTAGCACTTAACGTGCACACAGAGCACATAACTTCTTATAATAAAAAATAGTCATTGGGATATGTGTATTTTGTCCTTGAGTTGATGACACTTTTTTTTTTAGCTCTCTGTTTTGATAAAGGGCAAAGGAGAAATAATGGCTAGCCTAACAGACTTGGTCTCAGGAAATCTCTGACTGGTTGTTAACACATTCCCCACTGTGACCTAAGTTTTTGCATCTTGGAGTGGGGAATAGTTAACCTAGTCTCACTTTATAGTATCTTGGTTTAGTAGATATTTGGGGGAGGACATGCAGTATGGGAGAAGAATAATGAGGTTATCAAGAAGACATGAGCCCTGGCCCCAAGTTGGCTTCAAATAGCTGTGTGACCCTCTTATCCGAAGTTATTCACCAGATATAGTTTACTTGTGACATCTCTAAGTATAATTATATTTTGGACCAGTGTTTTTAATAAAGTTGCCTCCCTATACGTGGGGAAAGGCAGTTCTTACCGGAGTAGTGATCCAAAAAGATAGGCCATTTATTTGTGAGTCACAGTTGGGCAAGTGAGGTGGGAACAGAAGACTGATCATTTGGTGGGGGAGAGGGGATGAAGCTTGGTGATCTGGAGAACTAGAAAATTGAGGTCATCCTAGTCTCAGCAAGTGATCAAGGTTGCCAGAAAAGTGCTTTCATAAGATTGGAAAAGAAGATGGTACAAGCATTTAAAGATAGGCTGGGTGCTCAAGTATATAACAGAGTAGGAGAAAGAGAAAAAAAAGAATAAGAGTAGCTACAAGAGTAGTTGATAATTTTTACATCTGTCTTCATTATATGTACCTTTACTGCTTTATTTCTCTGAAAAAATCAAAGAGTAAGACTTTTTTTTTTTTTTTTTTTTTTTTTTAGATCAGGGTGAGGGAAATACATTCTTAAAGTTCAAGCAACTTTGGCTAAACGCTATTATTCTTACCAACAAGCGACTTTGGCTAAAAGTTATTATTCTTACCAAATTTTGCAAAGCAATTATTATAATTTTTTACTCTTTCAAACCAAAGATACATAGTATAGAGATTGCTTTAGACATACATAAGCCTACAAAGGAAGCATGTGTTTAGCTGGCAGTCCAAAAATACCACCAGTATTAAAATATTAAAAAATTCATGATTCACTTCTCTCACTACATCACCTTCAGAAAAAGTGTCCATTTAATAATATTTTCATGGGATAAAATAGGTTTAAAATGTAAACAATTTTTTTTATGATTCAGTTGTAGTTCTATGGTCTAGTCCCCAGCTTTTGTCTCGTTGGACAGGTTCTTGAACGGCTGTGAGCCTTGGTTTTCTCAACTGTAAAATAAGGAAAACATATCCACCACCACCACCTCCAGTGAAAGAATGTTAAGAGAAGGTAAAAGGAAAACATAAAGATTAAATAAATTTAAACATGAAGTAGTTTGATATTTTACAGAAGTACCAAAGCAACTCAGTGGGAAAGGAAAGTCTTTTCAACAGACAATGCTATACCAATTTGACATCTATAAGAGAAAAAATGAACCTTACCTCACACCATACATAGAAGTTAGAGATGGATCATAGCCATAACATAAAAGCCAAAGCTATTACACTTTTAGAAGAAGACATATGAGAATATTCTCACAGCTTGGGGGTATGCAAAGTTTCTTAGAGAGGGTTTTGAAAGCACTAACCATGAAAGAAAAATATTGATAAATTGAACTCCCCAAAAATTTTGAACTTTTTTTTCATCAAGACACCATTAAGACTATGTATAAACCACCAGCCAGGATAAAATATTCACAGTACATGTATCTTGATAAAAACTTGTATTTAGAATATATTAAAAACTCAACAATGGAAAGGCAGTTAACCTTACAAATATATATATATATATATATATATATATATATGAATGGCCAATAAGCACATGATAAAGTAGTCAGCATCATTATTCAGAGTGAAATGAACATTAAAATTTCAGTGAGTTAGCTCTGTACCAGAATGACTAAAATTTAAATGACCACACCAAATGTCAGGGAGGATGTGAAGCAACATTGCTAGTGGAAGTGTAAAATGGAAGAACCATTTTGGAAAAGGGCCTGGAAGTTTCTTATAAAATTAAACACACCTATTCTTTGAGCCAGCCATCCCACTCCTGGTATTTACCCAAGAGAAATGAAAGCATATGTCCACAAAAAAGACTTGTATTAGACGATTTATAGCAGTTTTTATTCATTGTTGCCAAAAACTGGAAACAGGATCGTTGTCCAACAGCAGGAGAACAGATAAAAACTGGTATATTCAAACAATGGAATAATACTCAGCAAAAGAAAGAAATTAACTACTGATGAAACAACAGGAGTCAATCTCAAAAACATTTTAGTGAGTGAAAGAAGCTAGATATGAAAGAGCACAAACTGTAAGATTCCATATATATGAATTTCCAGAATAGGCAAAGCCAACCTATAGTGAAAAAAAAAAAAAAAAAAAAAAAAAACATTGGCTTTGTGGAAGAGAGAAGTGGAAACTAGGAAAGGAGATGAGGGGAACTTCTAAGCTCACAGTGTGATCCATGTCATAGTAGGGGATACACAGGCATATGCATCTGTCAAAACTCAGAGAATGTCCTATTTATGTTCCATGATTATTTAACAACACAACGCTAAGCAAATAATGAACTCTATTAATGTAATACATACCAATAGAGAGGAAGTGTGTTGATGTCTTCAGCTTACAGTGAAGGGCATCAAAAAATAAGATGAATGGAAAGAGGGATGAACAGATAAGTGGTAAGGCAAATACAGCAAAATGCTAATTGTAGAATCTAGGATGTTTGCTATATAATACTTTTCAACGTTTCTGTATGGTTGAAAATTTTCCTAATGTTGAGGAAAATATAAATTTTATATTTTTATCTAAATAGGAAAACCTATTAAACTTGATCAATAGCAGCATCTGATGAAGAAGATAAAACAATACATACAATACATAATCATACAGAGATCTTCCAACAAACCCACTGTAAGTTGAAAATATTTTAAGTCAAAAATGCATTTAATACATTTAACTTATTGAACCTCATGCCTTAGCCTAACTTACCTTAAATGTACTCAGAACATTTACATTAGCCTACAGTTGGACAAAATCATCTAACACAAACCATATTTTATAATAGAATTGAATACCTCTTGTAACGTATTGAATACTGAAAGTGAAGAATGGTTGTATGGGTCCAGAATGGTTGTAAATATTTCAATTGTTTACCCTAGTGCTCGGGAGGCTGACTGGGAGCTGCAGCTTGCTGCCTCTGCCCAACATCACGAGAGAGTATTGTACCACATACCACTAGCCCAGGAAAAGATCAAAATTCAAAATCTGAGGTACAGTTTCTACTGAATGTATATCACTTTCACACTGTCATAAAGTCAGAAAATCATAAGTCAAACCATGATAACTTGGGGACCATCTGTATATTACTTACTACAAAGTGTAATTTTTACCTGAATTCCATGACAAAATTAGCCCATCTTGGGCTACTGCAGGGTTTCTTGGGGCTACCAAGCTCCTCTTCTGAATATGGAATACCCTCTCCTCATCCCCCAGCCCACCTGACAATTGGATATTTGATGAAACACCCTTGCAAACATCAACCAGACATATTCCCACCCTGACCCCTGAACCCATTGCTTTCTGCTTCTGCCTCCTCTGAAGCATCCCTTCTGATCACCAGAACATTTCTAATTGTCCAATCCAATGGCTAATTTAATTTCTTAATCTACCTCTTCTTTTCTCAGCACCTGACTCAGAGGCCACACTCTCTTGAAACTTCTTATTCCTTGGCTTTTACACAACCACTTTTTCCTCATTATCTTGCCTTCTTTATAGCCTCTTACTATGCTTTAGGAAGACATCTCTGTTCAGTGTCAAGAAGCCTCCACCCCAACAAGCCTTTTGTCATTCTCTAAACTCCAAGGTGACCAATTTGACTCCCACAATTTCATCTATCACCTAATTACTCTCAAATCTCTATTTCTTTTTGTTCGTTTGCTTAATTTTGTTTATTCAATGTTTATTCTTGAGAGAGAGACAGAACACGAGCAGGGGAGGGGCAGAGAAAGATGGAGACACGGAATCCGAAGCAGGCTCCAAGGATCTGAGCTGTCAGCACAGAGCCTGACACGGGGTTCGAACTCACGAACTGTGAGATCATGACCTGAGCCCAAGTCAGAGGCTTAACTGACTGAGCCATCCAGGCGCCCCTCAAATCTCTATTTCTAACCTTGATCCCCCTCCAAGCTTTAGGCTTGAAACCTACAGGTCAGCCCCTTGGGATGTTCTGTAGACACATCGATTATCAAAACAGCACTCACCTTCTCTTGAACACCCAGGCCCAGTTCATTCCTCCTACTGTTTAAACTCCTTGACCATCCACCACGTAACCACTTCAACAGCCTTCCTACTGCCATCCCTCCTTATAAACCTTCATGCCAGCCCAAACATACACCTATGCTCATGCCTCTATCTGGATTACTATTTTCCTTCTATAACAACTCAGTTGTAGATCCAGTCCAAAAGTCAGGTCCTTTAAAAAGTTTTCTCTACACCTCCCAGGTTAGTTGCTGCTCCATTCTTTTTTTTCTCTTAAAGTACATTGCATATTTCCTTACTGTAGCTTATACAATTATAACATATCATGTAATTGTTTACTGATGTATATGACTTCTAAGGTTGACTTCTAAGTATATATACATATACTGATGTATATGACTTCATCCACTGCCACATAGTGGATGCTGAATAAATGTTCACTCAGTGAAGGCCTCTCTCACTTCTCCAGATCCCCGCAGTGAGTTGGAGACTTTGGGATGGCAAAGTCACCAAGGATTTTAGCTGCCAGGACAGCCATAATTGTTCATATTATCTGGCTATACTTCTGATCACATTCTCCACACTGGTACCCTTATTTCTTCCCTATTTCTCTTCATTCTTAGAGGTCTGTTACCAAAGTGGTCAAGAGAAAAGGGAACCCACGGTGCCACAGCGAACCACCTTCTCTCCCCAACCCAACCAAATAATCTACATGCACATAAATGAAGCACGATCGTGTGATATAGTGTAAGCTTTTATCCTTTGTGACTTCTTGATCATTTCCCATGTGACTTCTTGATCATTCCCATTTCAAATTCTGTGTCTCCCTCTCTTTCTCTGCCCCTCCCCTGCTTGTGCTCTGTCTCTCTCTATCTCTCAAGAATGAATAAACATTAAAAACAAATTTAATAAAAATTTTTTTTAAATCTGACTCTTGATTTCAGCTCAGGTCATGATCTCACAGTCGTGACATCAAGTCCCACTTCAGGCTACACACTGAGCGTGGGGCTTGCTTGGGATTCTTTCTCTCCCTATCCCTCTGGCCCTGTCCCCCTTCAAAATAAATAAATAAATAAAAGTAATAAAATGATTTTTTATGAGACATTTGTAAAGACCTAGCACAATGTATAAAGATGCAGGAGTCATTCATTCATTCCACAAACATTCACTGTTTTTTAAGTGTCAAGTAATGTGCTAGGTGCAGGTATATAGCACTCAATAGAATGTGAGGTTCTTTTCCTGCAAGTTTTGGACGTTCTTATGTTTCTAATATTCTGTATAGTGCTGTTTCTTCCCCACCCTGTTCTCCTTTGGTCAAAATAATTTTTCTCTGAATTCCTTCTTTAAGGCCTGCTAAGTAGCATTGAGTGGTGGTTAACAGCATGGGCTTAAGCCAGACTTACAAGGTTTGAATCCTGGCTCTGCCACTTTTTAGCTGTGAGACATTGGGTAAGTTGCTTAATTTATTGGTGTTTGCTTTCTGCATCTTTATTTTATTTTATTTTATTTTTTGCTTTCTGCATCTTTAAAGTGCAATAATACCTACCCCCATTAGGTTGTTGTAAAGAATAAAAACATTAATATATGGGGGCGCCTGGGTGGCGCAGTTGGTTAAGCGTCCGACTTCAGCCAGGTCACGATCTCGCAGTCCATGAGTTCGAGCCCCGCGTCAGGCTCTGGGCTGATGGCTCAGAGCCTGGAGCCTGTTTCCGATTCTGTGTCTCCCTCTCTCTCTGCCCCTCCCCGTTCATGCTCTGTCTCTCTCTGTCCCAAAAATAAATAAACGTTGAAAAAAAAAATTAAAAAAAAAACATTAATATATGTAAGTCTTCAAATGTTACCTGCATTAAGTAAAGTGGTAGTTATTATCATTTGCTACCTATGGTTCATTGAGTACTTACCTTGCCATGAAATCAATTCTGTCCCAGGTATGAGAAAGCAGTTAGATTAAAGACCTTGTTTCTTATTTATATTTTTTAAATAATTTTAATAAAAATATTCTTATAGACCGACACTGTCCAGTATGGTAGCTACTAGCCCTATGTAGCTATTGAACACTTGAAATGTAGCTAATTAGAAGAGTAGTGTTGCAAGTATAAAATAACTCAGATTTTAAAGATTTAGAAGAAAGGCATCAGTGAAAATAATAAAGAATGTCAAAAGTCCTTCTGTCTGTAAGAGCAACTAAAAACTCTCAAAACTTGTGAGAATCAACTTTTTCAGAATTCTGGACAATAATAAAAACCTTGAAGCAACTTGGGGAGTATTTTTTTTTTTTTTAAGAAAAATGGCTGCATCCATTTTTTTTTTAATTTTTACATGGCTCCATCTTGATAATGATGCACTTTGTGGCATTTTACTATGCCCTAGTGACATCCCCCACACTCAAATTAATGCAAAAAAGAAGAAAGTATTGCCTATACATAGGGGAAAAAAGCAATCAATACAAAACTGCTCTGAGGAAGCCCAGACATTGGACTTACTGGACAAAGACTTTAAATCAGCCATTTTAACTATGTTCAAACAGCTAAAAGAAAGCACGCCTAAAGGAAAGCATAATGTCTCACCAAATAGAGAATATCAATAAGGAGACAGAAAATATAAAAAGAAATCAAATAGGGGCACTGGCTGGCTCAGTTAGTAGAGCCTGTGACTCTTGATCTTGGGGTTGTGAGTTCAAGCCCCATGTTGAGTGTAGAGATTACTTAAAAATAAAATCTTAAAAAAAAAAAAAAGAAAGAAAGGAATTGGGGCACCTGGGTGGCTCAGTCAGTTGAGCATCTGACTCTTGGTTTCGGCTCAGGCCATGGTCTCACAGTTCATGGGTTCAAGCCCCGTGTCAGGCTCCGCACTTAGAGCACAGGGACTGCTTAGGATTCTCTCTCCTGCTCTCTCTGCCCCTCCCCTGCTTGCATATGCGTGCATCTTCTCTCTCTCACACACACAAAATAAATAAACTTAAAAAATATAAAAATTAAATTAAAAAAAAATTTTTTTAACGCTTATTTATTTTTGAGACAGAGAGAGACAGAGCATGAATGGGGGAGGGTCAGAGAGAGGGAGACACAGAATCTGAAGCAGGCTCCAGGCTCTGAGCTGTCAGCACAGAGCCCGATGTGGGGCTCGAACTCACAAACCGTGAGATCATGACCTGAGCCAAAGTTGGCCACTTAACCGACTAAGCCATCCAGGCACCCCAAAATTTAAACAAAGGAATCAAATAGATACTCTGACATTGAAAATTATAATAACTCAAGTGAAAATTCACTACAGGGCTTCAACAACAGATTTGACTATGCAGAAGAATCAGAGACCTTGAAGGTAGATCAACTGAGATTTTTCTAATCTGAGGAACAGAAAGAATAAGAAGACAAATGAAAACTCATGGTACACCATCAAGCATACCAACATATGCATAGTAAGAATCCCAGAAGGGGAAAAGAGAGAGAAAGAATATATGAAAAAATAATAGCTGAAATCTCTGCAAATTTGATGGCAAACGTTAATCTACATATCCAGTAAATCAACAGACTCCAAGTAGGATAAACTCAAAGAGATTCACAATAAAACACATTAAATCAAACTGTGTTTGATCAGACAAAAACAAAGGGGCGCCTGGGTGGCTCATTCAGTTAAGTGTCCAACTCTTAATTTCAGCTCAGGTCATGATCTCACAGTTTGTCAGATCAAGCCCCATGTTGAGCTCTATGCTGACAGCATGAGCCAACTTGGAATTCTCCTCTACCTCTCTCTCTGCTGCTCCCTTGCTGGTGCACTCCCTTTCTCACTCTTTCTCAAAATAAATAAATAAACTGTAAAAAAAAAAAATAGACAAAGACAAAGAATCCTGAAATCAGCAAAGAAGAGGTGACTCTCACATACCAGGAATCCTCAATAAGATTAACAACTGATTTCTCATCAGAAATCTGGAAAGCCAAAAGATAATCAGTCAAGAAAATGAGAAAACAAGCCACAGACTGGGAGAAAATATTTGCAAAAAACATGTTTGGTAAAGGACTGTTATCCAAAAATATACAAAGAACTCTTAAAACTCAACAGAAAGAAAATAAACAACTTGATTAAAAAATGGGCCAAAGACCTGATCTCACCAAAGAAGTTATACAAATGAAAATTAATTATATTAAAGGATGTTCAACATCACATGTCATAAGGGAATTTCAAATTAGTACACTTCATGCCTGTTATAAAGGCCAAAACCCAGATACTGACAACACAAAATGCTATTGAGGATGTGGAGTAACAGGAACTCTCATTCATTGATAGAATGCAAAATAGTACAGCCACTATTGAAGATAGTTTGGCTGTTTCTTACAAAACTAAACATACTCCCATCATATGATCCAGCAATCACACTCCTTGGTATCTATCCAAAAGAGTGGAAAACTTACATCCACACTGAAACTTACACACAGATGTTCATAGCAGCTTTAGTCATATTTGCCAAAAGTCAGAAGCAACCAAAGATGTCCTTCAATAGGTGAATGCATAAACAAACTGTGGTACATCCAGACAATGGGATAATATTCAGTTCTAAAAAGAAAGAAACTATCAAGCCATGAAAAAATATGCAAGAAACCTAGATGTGTATTTCTAAATGAAAGAAGCCAATCTGAAAAGGCTACCTACTCTATAATTCCAATTATATAACATTTTGGAAAAGGCAGAACTATGGTAACAATAAAAAAGTCAGTGGCTGCCAGAGGTTGAAGGGAGGTGGGATGAATAAGCACAGCACTGAGAATTTTCAGGGCTGTGAAACTATTCTGTATGATACCAACAGCGAGCCCTAACGTAAAATATGGACTTTTGGTGATATGATATATCACTGTAGGTTCATCAATTGCAACAAATGTACCACTCTGGTGTGGAATATTCAGAGTGGGGGAGGGTGTGCATGGAGGGGAGGCAGGGAGTATATGGTAATTCCCTGTACTTTGTATTCAATTTTATGTGAACCTAAAACTGCTCTAAAAAAATATAGTAAAAATTTAAAAAGCTGCAGGATAACATATGCAAAGTGCCAACAGAAAAAAAACTATTAGCCAAGAATCCAGCAAAAATATCCTTCAAACTGAAGGTGAAATTGAGATATTCCCAGCTAAACAAAAGTTTAGGTGTTCATTGCTGGCTGACCTGCCCTGAAAGATATGCTATGTCCTTCAGACTGAAATGAAAGGACACTAGCCGGTAGCTCAAATCCACGCAAAGAAATAAAGAATGCTGATTAAGGGTGACTACATGGATAGATATTTTTTAAATAATGTATTTTTATTGTAACTCTTATCTGATTTAAAAGATAATTGGATAAAGCAATAATGATAAATATATGTTGATGGGCATACAATGTGTAAGGATATAATTTGTGAGAGTAACAACATATGATACAGCAATAGAGAAAGTAGGACAAAGCCCTATAGGAGCAAAAATTTTGTATATTATTGAAATTAAATTGGAATAATTTGAATCACAAAGACAGAAGGTAGATTAGTGGTTGCCAGGGACTGGGAGAATAGGAGGAACGGGGAGTGACAGCTCCTGGTTATCAGGAATTTCTTCTTGGGGTGCTGGGAATACTCTGGAATTAGATAACAGGAATGGTTGCACAGACTGAATGTATTAAGAATCACTGAACGTTACGCTTTAAAAGGTGAATTTTATGCTATATGAATGATATCTCACTAAAAATTACTTTGAAACAAATAAAAAGATAACATGAATTGCCATCTATATGGTAAAGAAATGGAATTTGTAGTCTAAAAAGGCTTCCCACAAAGAAAACTCTAGGTCTGTATGGCTTCACTCATGAATTTTATCAAACATGTAAAGAAGAAAGAATACAATTCTGCATATACTCTTCCTAAAAAATTGAAGACACAGAATTCTTCCCAACTCATTCAATGAGGCCAGTGCCAAAAGCAGATAAAGACATTAAAAAAAAAAAAAAAAAAATATATATATATATATATATATATATATATATATATATATCTCATGAACATTGATGAAAAAATTCCAAAAAAGAGTGTTTTCAGGGGTGCCTGGGTGGTTCAGTTGGTTAAGTGTCCTACCTTGGCTCAGGTCATGATCTCACAGTTAGTGGGTTCAAGCCCATGCCAGGCTCTCTGCTGACAGCTCAGAGCCTGGAGCCTGCTTCAGATTCTGTGTCTCCCTTTCTCTCTGCTCCGCCCCCACTCATGCTCTCTTTCTCTCTCTCTCTCAAAAATAAATAAACATTAAAAAATTTTTTTAATGTTTTCAGCAAATTGAATCCAACAAAATATTAAAAGATTAATACCTTATAACCAAGTAAGGTTTATCACAGGAATACAAAGTTTGGTTTAACATTCAAAATCAATCAGTGTAATTCACCATATTAACAAACAGAAAAAAATATGATCATCTAAATAGATATAGAAAAAGCATTTGACAAAATCCAGTATCCATTCCTGATAAACACTCTCAGCAAATTTAGAATAGAAAGGAACTTTCTCAACAGAAAAGGGAATCTACTGTGGCGCCTGGGTGACTCAGGCAGTTGAGCATCCAACTCTTGCTTTTGGCTCAGGTCATGATCTCACAGTTTGGTTTGTGAAATCGAGCCCTGCTTCAGGCTCTGCGCCTGCTTGGGACTCCCTGTCTCCCTTTCTCTCTGCCCTTCCCCTCCTCACTCTAGAGCAGTTTCTCTCTCTCTCTCTCTCCCTCTCTCTCTGAATAAAGAAATAAACTTAAAAAAAGAAAAGAAAAGGGAATCTACTAAAATCCTACAGCTAGCATCATACTTAATGGCAAAAATCTGAGTAATTTCCCCAGATGGGGAACAAGACAAGGATATCGGCTCTCCCCATTTCTATTCAACATTGTACTGGAGGTTCTGGCAACTGTTATGAGGCAAGGAAAAAGAAACAAGCAGCCATTGAAGAAATAAAACTCTATTTTCAGATAACACAATTGTCTGTGTAGAAATCCAATTGAATCTAGAAAACAGAAATGAGAACTAGTGAGTTTAGTAAGGTTGAGAGATACAGGATCAACATACAAAAATTAATTGTATTTCACAATTCTAACAGTGAAAATCAGAAATTAAAATTAATAAAATGTTATTTATAATAGCATCAAAAGTATGAAATACTTAGGAATAAATCTGATAAAATATGATTTTGGTTAAGCATCCAACTCTTGATTTCAGCTCAGGTCATGATCTCACAGCTCCTGGGATCAAGCCTCACCTCGGCATGGAGCCTGCTTGGGATTCTCTCTCAACCTCTCTCTTTCTGCCCCTCCCCCATTTGTGTGTGATCTTTCTCTCAAAATAAATAAATAAACATTAAAAACAAATAAAAAGGGCGCCTGGGTGGCTCAGTCGGTTAAGCATCCGACTTCAGCTCAGGTCATGATCTCATAGTTCATGAGTTCGAGCCCTGCGTCGGGCTCTGTGCTGACATCTCAGAGCCTGCAGCCTGCTTCAGATTCTGTGTCTCCCTCTCTCTGCCCCTCCCCCACTCATGTTCTCTCTCTCTCTCTCTCTCTCTCTCTCTCAAAAATAAATAAACATTAAAAAAATTAAAAACAGGGTCACCTGGGTGGCTCAGTCGGTTAAGCGTCCGACTTCAGCTCAGGTCATGATCTCATGGTTTGTGAGTTCCAGCCCTGTGTTGGGCTCTGTGCTGACAGCTCAGAGCCTGTAGCCTGCTTCAGATTCTGTGTCTCCCTCTCTCTCTGCCTCTCCCCTGCTCACACTCTGTCTCTCTCTGTCTCAAAAATAAATAAAACATTTAAAAAAATTTTTTTAATTAAAAAGACATCAGTTGTCCCCAAATTGATCTATAGATGCTACGCAATCAAAATAAAAATTCCTTGCAGGCTTTTTTGTGAAAATTGACAAGCTGATTCTAAAATTCATATGGAAGCACACAGCCTACAACAGCCAAAACAACTTTGAAAAAAGAAGAGCAAAGTTAGAGGATTTACATTACCTGATTCCAGATATATTATAAAGCCACAGTAATCAAAACAGTGTGGCATTTGCATAAAGAGAGACAAAGTAGAACAGAATAGAGTTCAGAAATATAAATGACAACTTTAATAGCTTTATAAGACATAATTTCCAAACCATACCATTTACCCATTCCAAATGTAAATTCAATGTTTTTTAATAAATTCACAGGGTTGTGCCACAATCACTACAATCTACAGATCATTTTTGTCCACCCAAAAAGAAACCTCGTACTTATTAGCAGCCACTCTCCATTCCCCTATTACCCTTCCTCAGCCCCAAGCAAACCTAATCTACTTTCTTTCTCTCCAGATTTGCTTATTCTAGACATGTGGTATAAACAGAATTATACATGACTTGGCCTCCTATGACTGGCTTCTTTCACTTAGCATAACTTTTTCAAGGTTCATCTATATTGTGGCATGCCTCAGCCCTCCATTCCTTCCAGTTGCCAAATAATATTACATCATAAGCATATAGCACATTCTGTTTATTCATTCATGAGTTGATACACACCAGGGTTTTTCCCACTTTTTGGCTACTATGAATAATGTCACTATGGATATTTATGTAAAAATTTTTATGTGGACATGTTTTCATTTCTCTTGGATAGATATACAGGAGTGGAATTGTTGAATCATATTAAACTCTGTGTTTTACTTTTTAAGGAACTGAGAAACTATTTTCCAAAACAGTTTTACATTCCCACCAGAAGCGTATGAAGTGTCCAATTTCTCCACATCCTTGCTAATACTTGTAATTCCTTGTCTGTTTGATTATATCCATTCTAGTGAATGTGAAGATCTCATTATAGTTTGTTTTTTTGGGGGGAGAGGGGGTGGTAAAATACATGTAACATAAAAGATGCCATTTTAAGTATGCAATTTAGTGACACTAGTTACATTCACAATGTTGTGCAACCATTGCACAACCACCACTATCTAGTTCCAAAACTTTCCATCACTCCAAGTAGAAACTCTGTACCAAATAAACACTAAAATTCCATCCCCCTCACTCCCAGACCGTGGTAACCTCTAATCTACTTTCTATACCCATTCTAAATATCTTGTGTAAGTAGAATCATATACTATTCATCTTATTGTTTCTGGCTTTTTTCACTTAGCATAATGTTTTCAAAATTTATCCGTGGTATATATAGCCTGTATTGGAATGTCCTTCCTTTCTATGGCCGAATACTATTCCACTGTGTTTATATACCACATTTTGTTTATCTATTCATCTGTTGATGGACACTTGATTGTTCCACTTTTTGGCAATTGTGAAAATGCTACTGTGATTATTATGATACAAGTATCTGTCCCCTGTTTTCAGTTCTTTCAGGTATATACTTAGGAGTGGAATTGTGGGGTCATCTGGTAATTATATTTTTTAACTTTTTTGGAAACCACCAATGTTTTCCAGAGTAGCTGAACAATTTACATTCCCACCAGCAAATGTACAATATTTCTAATCTCTCCACATCCTCAACAACATTTTTGTAAAATTTCTGGTTATTGTTATTTTGGGCTTTGTTGTTGTTGCTGGTGTTGTTATGGTCATTCTAGTAGGTGTGAAAAGGTATCTCATTATGGTTTTGATTTGTATTTCCCTAATGACTAATGATGTTGAGTTTCTTTTTATGTACTTTTAGTCATTTTTATATATTCTTTGGATGAATTTATTTTCATAAATTTCATAAATTTTCCTATTTTTTATTTAAATTCTAGTTAGTTAATGGGGCACCTGAGTGGCACAGTTGATTAAGTGGCCAACTCTTGATTTTAGCTCAGGTCATGATCTCATGGTTCATGAGGCTGAGCCCCACATCAGCCTCTTTGCTAACAAGGAGGAGCCTGCTTGGGATTCTCTCTCTCCCTCTCTCTCTCTGCCCCTCCCCCACCTCAAAATAAGTAAATAAACTTTTTTTAAAAAAATAAATTCTAGTTAGTTAACATAGAGTGTAATATTGATTTCAGGAGTAGAATTGGGGTGCCTGGGTGGCTCAGTCGATTAAGTGTCGAGCTCTTGATTTCAATTCAGGGCATGATGTCACAGTTTGTGAGCTCAAGCCCCACACCAGGCTCTGCACTTACAGAGCAGAGTCTGCTTGGGATTGTCTTTCTCCGTCTCTCTCTGCTCCTCTCCTACTCTCTTTCTCTCTCTCAAAATAAATAAACTTTTTTTAAAAAGGAAAAAAATAAATGTATAAAAAAGGAGTAGAATTTAGTGATTCATCACTTACATGTAACACCCAGTGCTCATCACAAGTGACCTCCTTAATTCCCATCACCCATTTAGCCCATCCCTCTCCCATCTCCCCTCCAGCAACCCTCAATTTGTTTGCTATAGTTCAGAGTCTCTTACGGTTTGCTTCCCCCTCTCTCTTTTTTTTCCCCTTACCCTATGTTAATCTGTTTTGTTTCTTAAATTCCACATATGAGTGAAATCATATGGTATTTGTCTTTCTCTAAATGACTTACTTTGCTTAGCGTAATACACTCTAGCTCCATCCATATCACTGCAAATGGCAAGATCTCATTCTGTTTGATGGCTGAGTAATATTCCATTGTATACATATACCACATCTTCTTTATCCATTCATCACTTGACCGACATTTGGGCTCTTTCCATAATTTGGCTATTGTTGATGATGCTGCTATAAACATCAGGGTCATATGCCCCTTAGAATCAGAATTTTTCTATCCTTAGGGTAAATATCTACTAGTGCAATCGCTGGGTCATAGGGTAGTTCTATTTGTAACTTTTTGAAGAAACTTTATACTGTTTTCCAGAGTGGCTGCACCAGTTTACATTCCCCACCAACAGTATAAAATTCCCCTTTCTCCACATCCTCACCAACATCTATTGTTTCCTATGTTGTTAATTTTAGCCATTTTGACAGGTGTGAGGTATTACCCTGATGCTGAGTGATATTGAGCATCTTTTCATGTGTCTGTTGGCTATCCAGATACCTTCTTTGGAAAAATGTCTATTCATGTTTTAGTTTATTTTTTTAAGCTTATTTATTTACATAACTTCTACACACAATGGGGGGCTCAAACCCATAACCCCAAGATCCAAAGCCACATCCTCTTCTGACTGAGCCAGCCAGGCATGCCTTTAGTTCATTTTTTCTTTATTTTTTTAATGTTTATTTATTTTTGAGAGAGAGACAGACAGAGCATGAATTGGGGAGGGGGGGGAGCATGGAGAGAGGGAAACACAGAATCTGAAGCAGGCTTCAGGCTCCAAGCTGTGAGGACAGAGCCCAATTCAGGACTCGAACCCACAAGCCGTGAGATCATGACCTCAGCCAAAGTCGGATGCCTAACCCAAGCACCCCTTTAGTTCATTTTTTAATTGAGTTGTCTTGTTACTGTTAAGTTGTGTTTTTATATATTCTGAATGGAATTCCTTCACAGATATATGATGTGTAAATATCTTCTCCCATTCTTTAGGTTGTCTTTTTACTTCCTTGGTGGTATCACTTATAGTACAAAAGTTTTCTAATTTTGATGTAGTCTAGTTTATCTATTTTTTTCTTTTTGTGACTTGTGCTTTTGGTATTATATCCAGGAAAACATTGCCTAACCCAAGGTCACAGATATTTACTTCTTAATTTTCTTCTAAGTGTTTTATAGTTCTACCTCTTATGTTTAGGTACACAAGTTATTTGAATTAGTTTTTTGGTATGGTAGTGAAGTAAGGGTCCAACTTCATTCTTTGGCATAACAGTCTAGTTGTTTTAGCACTATTTGTTGAAAAGACTACTTTCTCCTGACTGAATTGTCTTGGTACTCTTATCAAAAACAATTGATGATAACCATATGGATTTATTTCTGAAATTTTAATTCTCCAGCAGGTGACTTTCATTAAAAATCCAAAACTAATTTGGTGGAGAAAGGATAGTTTTTCAACAAATGGTGCTGTAACAAGTGGATAGTCTTATGTAAAAACAAAACAAAACCAACAAAAACTTCAATCTTTATCTTACTATCTATATCCTGCATATCTCATATTAAAAAATTGTCTCAAAATGGATCATACACCTAAATATGAGCCCTAAAACTATAAAATTTCTACAAAATAAAGAGGACAATCTTTGTAGTAAATTAGACAAAAAAATTTTAGATATGACAGCAAAAGCACCATCCAAAAAAGGAAAATTGATAATTTGGACTTCATCAAAATTAAATGCTCTGCTCTTCAAAAGATGCTGGTTTTTTTTAATGTATTTTAATTTAGTTTATTTTTAAAGTTTATTTTGAGAGAGGGAGAGAGTGGGGGAGGAGCAGAGAGAGAGAGAGAGAGAGAATCCCAAGCAGGCTCCACACTGTCAGTGCAGAGCCTGATGCGGGGCTTGAACCCATAAACTGTGAGAACATGACCTGAGCTGAAACCAAGAGTCGGGCGTTTAACCAACTTAGCCACCCAGGTGCCCCCTTGAAAAGGCACTGTTAAGAGAATGTAAAGATAATCCCCAGAATGGGAAAATATATTTGCAAAACATAAATCTGATAAAAAAGAACTTGTATCAAGAATATATAATGGGGGCGCCTGGGTGGTTCAGTCGGTTAAGCATCTGACTTCAGCTCAAGTCATGATCTCACAGTTCATGAGTTTGAGCCCTGCATCAGGCTCTGTGCTGACAGCTTAGAGCCTGGAGCCTGCTTCAAATTCTGTGTCTCCCTCTGTCTCTCTGCCCCTCCCCCCACTCATACTCTGTCTCTCAAAAATAAATAAATGGTTAAAAAAAATTTTTTTTAAAGAATATATAATGAACTCTGAATACTCTATTTATTTTTAAAATCCAGTTTTATAAATAGATTTGAACACATACTTAACCAAACAAATACATGAAAAAGATGCCCAGTATTATTGGTCATTAAGAAAATGCAAGGTACATTATTCACAATAGCCAAGATATGGAAACAACCCAATGCTCATCAACAGATGAGCAATTAAAAAGATGTGGTACATATACACAATGAAATATTACTCAGCCATAAGAAGGGAGAATATCTGTCCATTTGTGACAGCATAGATGGAACTTGAGCATGTTATGATAAGTGAGATAAATCAGACAGAGAAAGACAAATACTGTATGGTATCACTAGTATATGAAATCTAAAAAAGGTAAACCTGTACAAAAGAGAGTAAAATGGTGATTACCAGGGTATGAAGTAGGGGAAAGATAAGAGTGATGGTGTTTAAGGGCACAAATTTGTAATGAGTAGTAAATAAGCCATAGAGAGCTAATACACAGTATAACAAATATAGGCATAATTACCATAACTATGTAATGTGATAATTATCACCACACCGACAATCATATATAAATGTATGAAGTAACATGTTGTACACCTTAAACTTAAACAACATTACATGTCAAATTTATTCAATAAGAAAATACAAATTAAAACCACAAAGTATCTCTTCACACTGATTGAAATCAATGCAATTAAGTTAAGTTAAATTAAATCAAATTAAATTAAAACTGACCATATCAAGTGTTGGTGAGGATCTGGAGGAAATGGAACTCTCTTACACTGCTAGCAGGTTATAAAATGGTAAGACCACTTTAGAAAGACGTTTGGAAGTTTCTTAAAATATTAAATATATACCTATAACATAATCCAAATACTCCATTCAGGTATTTAACCAAGAAAAATGAAAGCATACATTCATACAGAGACTTTTGCATGAATGTTTACAGCATCTTTATTTATAATAGTCCTAAACTGGAAACAACCCAAATGTCCATCAACAGGTGAATGAATAAATAAATTGAAGTATACATGTACAACAGAATACCACTCATCAATAAAAATAAATAAATTACTGATATATTCAATAACAAGGATGCATCTTAAAATGATTATGCTCAATAAAAAAAGCCAGATGAAAAGGAGTACATGCTGTGTGATTTCATTTATGTAGAATTCTAAAAATCAAACTAAACTTAAGTGACAGCAGTTCAGTGGTTGCTTGGGAACAATGGGGTGTTAGAGAGGGGAGAGGTGGGAAGAATGGATTTTAAAGAGGCACAAGGAAATTTTGGAGTGATGGATATGCTCATTGTCTTGATTGTGGTGACGGCTTCACAGGTATATACATATGTCAAAACTTACCAAATCATATACTTTATATATGTACATTTCATTATATGTCAATTATGCCTCAATAAAACTATTTTTAACATTACATATATTAGTAATATAAAATAGTACAGCTTTTATAACAAAAGCTGGGCCTTTCCTCAAAAAACTAAACATGAGGGGCACATGGGTGGCTCAGTCAGTTAAATGTCCAACTCTTGATTTCAGCTCAGGCCATGATCTGGCAATTCCTTGATTCAAGCCCCATATCAGGCTCTGTGCTGGCAGCACAGAGTCTGCTTGGGATTCTCTCTGTCTCTCTCTCTCTCTCTCTCTCCCTCTCTCCCTCTCCCTCCCCCTCCCCCACTTTTGTTCACTCTTTCTCTCTCAAAAATAAATAAACTTAAGGGGCGCCTGGGTGGCTCAGTCAGTTAAACATCCAGCTTTGGCTCAGGTCATGAACTCATGGTTCATGAGTTCCAGCCCCACATCAGGCTCTGCACTATCAGTGCAGCTTGAGATTCTCCCTCTCTCTCCCTCTCTATGCCCCTCCCCCACTTGCACACTTTCTCTATTTCAGAATAAATAACCTTAAAAATAAAAATAATAAAAATAAATAAATAAACCTTAAAAAAACTAAACATGGAATTATAAATACATTTTTATAAATTTTATAAATTTTTATAAATAAATAAATATTTATAAATAAACCTAAAAAAAAAAGAAAAACTAAACATGGGTTATCAGACCCAGCAATTCTCCTTCTACATATCTACCCAAGAGAAGTGAAAACACGTGTCCACACAAAGAAACTTGTACATGAATCACCATAGCAGTATTACACATAATAGCCAAAAATCAGAAGCAATTCAAATGTCCATCAACTGATGAATGGATAAACAATTATGCTATATCCATATAATGGAATGTTACATTCAGACATAAAAGAAATCAAGTACTGATACATGGTACAACATGAATGAACTTCAAAAATGTTATGCTGAGGTGAAACAGCCATCACAGAACACCACATGTTATATGATCCCATTTAATTTTTTTTATGTTTTTTTATTTTTTGAGAGAGAGAGACACACACACACAGAGCTCAAGTAGGGGAGGGGCAGAGAGAGAGAGGGAGACACAGAATCCGAGCAGGCTCCAAGCTTTGAGCTGACAGCACAGAGCCCAACGCAGGGCACCAACCTACAAACCATGAGATCATGACCTGAGCCAAAGTCAGATGCTTAATCCACTGAACCACCCAGGTGCCCATATATGATCCCTAATTATATGAAAAGTCCAGAATAGTAAAGTCTGTAGAAACAGAAAGTAGATTAGTGGTTGCCTAAGCCTAAGGGTAGGGGAGAATTGGAAGTGGCCGCTAATGGATACAAGCTTTCTTTTGAAAATGTTCTAAAATTAGATTATGGTGATGGTTGCCCAACTCTATAAATATACTAAAAACCATCGAATCATATGCTTTAAACAAGTAAACTTAATGGCATGTAAATTATATGTCAAAAAGCTGTTAAAAATTACATATATGGCTGGAATTATATTTTTATTTTATACTACTGTTTCAGAGAAACACAGCTTGGTGAAAAATATGGGCCAGAGTAAGTAGGACATAGTCGTGCTCATTATATGCCTCCCTTGCATATAATAAGCACTCCATGGAAATTTGCTCATTATTAACATAAGACAAATGTTGCAGCCAATAAAAATTATTAGAGGTAATTTTTTGACCCCAGGATTTATAAAAATTATCATGTGTAAAAGATTTTAAATAACCCGTTTACATTTGCTAAATAATAATTAAGCTCTAAAGTTAGCTTGAGTGTACAAATTACTTTCAAGTCTTAAATAGGTTTTGTCTTTAATGATTTTCATTCAATCACTAAGGATGCCATCCCCCACTCTGCTCCATTTACATCAAAGCTTTCTTTCCATCTTGTCAGATTGCTTCCTTGGGAAAGTTCAGGCAGAAGCAAGTTTTCTAATCAAATGCCACCTAATGGTGTGTCAATATTTGGCTGTCTCAAATATTTAAATCCACCAAATGAATTTTACTGAGTTTGATTCCAGAATCAAATAACTTCATGGTCATAAACTGAAAGCATGATGTCTGTGTGAGTTTTGGGCATGATGATGACTGGCAGTTTATTTTTTCCAAAAGGATGGAACTGTCTTCCTCTGCAAGGGAAAAGATTATCCTAAAATATCCCGGATAGGGGCGCCTGGGTGGCGCAGTCGGTTAAGCATCCGACTTCAGCCAGGTCACGATCTCGCGGTCCGTGAGTTCGAGCCCCGCGTCGGGCTCTGGGCTGATGGCTCAGAGCCTGGAGCCTGTTTCAGATTCTGTGTCTCCCTCTCTCTGCCCCTCCCCCGTTCATGCTCTGTCTCTCTCTGTCCCAAAAATAAATAAACGTTGAAAAAAAAAAAAAATTTTTAAATATCCCGGATGGAAAATAAAGAAATGAAAGCTTTGATAAGCATAACAGTCCCACAAAGATGTCCATGCCCTCATCCCTGAAAACTATGAGTATATTATGTAACATGACAAAAGGGACCTTTGGAGACGTAATTAAGGTTACAGACTTTAAAATAAGGGGATTATTCTGGACGATCTGGGTAAGCCCAGTCTTAATCACATGAACCTTTAAAAGAAGAGAAACTTCTCCATCAGAAAGCAGGAGAGATGAGCCAGTAGAAGTCAGACAGATTTGAAGCATGGGATGGACTCCATGAACCATTGCTGCTTGGAAGATGTAGAAGCAATGTGAGAAAGAATATAGGAAACCTCAAGGAGTTGAGAGGGGCTCCAGGGCTTCAGGCTGACAGGCAGAAATGAAATGGGACCTCAGCCCTACAACCACAGGGAATTGAATTTGACCAACTACCAGAGTGAGCTGGTTTGAGGATTCTTCCCCAGAGCCTCCAGTAAGAAGCAAAGCCCTGAAGATAATCTCGATTTGTATTTTGTTTTGAAATCTGAAGGGAAGTACCATTACACTTGTGACTACAGAACTGAGAGATAGTGAATGGGTATTGTTTTAAGCTTCTAAATTATGCCAATTTGTTACATGGCAATAGAAAGCTAATACAAGAGTTCTCAAGAAAAGATTTCGGAACCCCATGTGCATAAAAATTCTCTGTCAGGGAAGTTAAGGGGAGAGGGGCTTACATTTTAAAACTGGGAGGCACATTCAGGGATATGAATAAAAGTATTATAAGAGGAATTATATTATATCACAACAACCAGGGCTTTGGGCTCACAAGTTGGCTCTGATATTGGACTCTTCGGCAGGCATAGGAACTGGCCTGATAGATTTAGCTACAGTTGTACAAATTCAGAAAGATGCAGAGGATAAAGACAAGAAGTGGGAGATACTGAACTTTTATTTGTGTCCGACGTCTGCAGGTTCTGTGAGACAGGAACAGCACTGTGCTGCTTTTTGCCACCCTGCTTGCCATCTCTGGAATTTTCTACTCACCTCATACAAAGCCAGTTGGTCACCTCGAGTCATCAGTCCAGTCTTATGCCAGCCAAGAATATTGAAAAGCTCTAGAATGGGGGCATACTTGGTGTCCTCACTGGGAAAAAAAAACCCAGTCCTTTCAAGAAGTGAACACACAAGGCCACTGTTCCCCAGAGAAAGGGCAGGACCAAACCATGAAATACATTTCTTGTCTTCTGGCTTGTTGTTTAAATCTTCATTTTATCTCATTTCCATAAATTCTTTCGAAGGTCTGAGACTCAGGAAACCTGGGACCTTTTCCCAATTTTAGTCTTCTAGCTTGAATGTAATGATTTAATGTGATTGCCCAGGAATAAGAATGAAACAATTCCAATTCTATATACACTATAGAAATAATGGTGAGGTTTCCAATTTATTTTATAAAGTTAACATAAACAAATATACGCACACATACACACATGCACAGACATACACACACACCCCACAGGCTAGACCGGATTAGTTTGACTCAAGTTATTTATATGGAATTTATAAACTTACATCCTAAATGGAATACAACTAAATCTAACCTATCAGTACAATATATTAATAATATTCCATTACCAAGAAGGGTTTGGCCCAGAAATGCAAGGATGACCAATATTTTAGAATCTATTAATACTATATACAATGTCTGTTTGGTACATAGTATAGTCCTAGTATCTAACACAATGACTAGCATGCAGTAGATAATAAGTATTTGTTGAATGACTAAATGAATATTCATTATCCACTATCAATAATCCATTTGAAAATAAAATGAGAAGATCCCATTCAAGTAGCAATTATAACAATTCTATGTAATTATATAAAAATGCATATGTGTGTGTGTGTGTAGGTACATGTATATGTATCACCCAGGAATAAACCTAACAAAATGTATTTAAGATCTACTTGAAGGAAAGAGCAAAATTTTACCAAGGTACATAAAAGGAGATAAATGCATGTACAACAATGTGACTATAGTTAAAAATACTATATTGTATACCTGAAATTTGCTAAGAGAGTAGATCCTAAATGTTCTTATCACAAAAAGAAAAGAAAAGAAAATGTTGACTATGTGAAGTGATGCATATGTTAACTACCTTCATTTGGTGATAATTTCACAATGGATATGTATATCAAATCATCACGCTATACACCTTAAATAGATACAGTTTTAAATGGTCAATTCTACTTGAGTAAAGATGGAAAAAGGAAAGAAAATATCTCCAAAATGATCCTGAAAACAAAAAATAAAACATGTAATGTTTTTTTCTTTTAATTCTTTTTTTTTTTAATTTATTTATTTTGAGAGAGAGAGAGAGAGAGAGAGAGAATCCCAAGTAGGCTGGGCACTGTCAGAGCAGACCCCTATGCAGGCCTCAGTCTCATGAACCATGAGATCATGACCTGAGCTGAAATCAAGAGTCAGACATTTAAATGACTGAGCCACCCAGGCACCCCAAAACATATGGTATTAAAAAAAAAAAGATAAATACATGAGAGACATATGCAATATTATAAAGATGTCACTTTTTCTCAAACTAATTTATAAATGTAATACAGTTCCCATTAAAATACAAAAGAGATTTTGGGAAAGGTGAGTCAGTGAAATTTTTTGTTGTGGGGGTTTGGGGGGTGGGCAGAAATAAGAGGGGATATTTGCATAATTAGGTATTAAAACCTATTATAAAGCCAGAGTAATTAAAACATCAAGACTTGGCATAAATCAATAAAATACAATTTAAAACCTTCCAACAGACCCAAATATATACAAGTATTTAGTATATGATAAAAATAGCATTTACTTTTTTTAGAAGAACTTCAAACCCTATTTTTGAGAGAGACAAAGAGACAGAACATGAGTGGGGGAGGGGCAGAGAGCGGGGGAGACAGAATCAGAGCAGGATCCAGGCTCTCCAGCACAGAGCCCAATGCGAGACTCAAACCCACAAACCGTAAGATCATGACCTGAGCCAAAGTCAGGCACTCAACTGACTGAGCCACCCAGGCACCCCTAAAAGTAGCATTTAAAATCAGAGGGTGAAATGGGTGAAGGAGGTCAAAAGGTACAAACTTCCACTTATAAAATAAGTAAGTTATAGGATAAAATGTACAGCATGATGACTATAATTGAGAATGCTGTATTGCACATTTGAAAGTTGCTGAAAGAGTAGATCTTAAAAGTTTTCATCACACACTATATGCTAACTAATTTGGATGTAAATTACTTTTAAAATTTTTAAATAAAAGAAAAAAAGTTTTCATCACAAGAAAAATAATTTGTAACTAGGTGACAGATGTTAACTAGACATATTGTGGTGATCATTTCACAATATATACAAATATCAAAGCATTATGTTGTACACCTGAAATTAATATAATGTTATATGTCAATTATAACTGAATAAAAAAAATCAGAGGGGGAAAATATTCTAGCAAATAGTGCTAGGATATTTGGTTACTGCTTGGAAAATTTAACTTGAGTTCCTACTACATGCCAATCATCAAGGTAAAGTTCCAAATAGATGAGTTATTTTTTAAAATACCTTAGGGGCGCCTGGGTGGCGCAGTCGGTTCAGCGTCCGACTTCAGCCAGGTCACGATCTCGCAGTCCGTGAGTTCGAGCCCCGCGTCAGGCTCTGGGCTGATGGCTCGGAGCCTGGAGCCTGTTTCCGATTCTGTGTCTCCCTCTCTCTCTGCCCCTCCCCCGTTCATGCACTGTCTCTCTCTGTCCCAAAAATAAATAAACGTTGAAAAAATAAAATAAAATAAATAAAATACCTTAAAATAACTGGCCAATACACAAAGTGTTTATATAATCATGAGTCATAAGTGTTTTTCAGAGCATAATACCTAAAGCAAAAATCATAAAAGGGGGCACCTGGCTGGCTCAGTCAGTAAAGCATGCAACTCTTGATCTCAGAGTTGTAAGTTCGAGCCCTACATTGGCTGTAGAGATTACTTAAAAATAATTTTTAAATCTTTTTACAAATCATAAAAGATGCATAGATTTGTCCATATAAAATTTTAAAACTTACATTTATCATGAGTCATAAGTGTTTTTCAGAGCATAATACCTAAAGCAAAAATCATAAAAGGGGGCACCTGGCTGGCTCAGTCAGTAAAGCATGCAACTCTTGATCTCAGAGTTGTAAGTTCGAGCCCTACATTGGCTGTAGAGATTACTTAAAAATAATTTTTAAATCTTTTTACAAATCATAAAAGATGCATAGATTTGTCCATATAAAATTTTAAAACTTACATTTAATTTTTTAAAAATGAAAAGGCAAACCACAAGCAAGGGTAAAATATTGGCAATATGAAAGATAGACAAAGTCTTTTTATCTTTAATTTGAAAAACACTCTTGCAAGCAGAAGGAAAAAGAAATACAAGCTAGATATTAGAATAAAATGAACAAAAGACAATTCATAAAAGAAGAACACAAATAAAAAAAGAAATGTTTATCCTCACTAATAAACACGAAAATACAAATCAAAAGAAGGTATCTTTTTATACCTCCCAGACTGGCAATGATTTCAATAATGATAATATAACTACCAGGAAGCAAGGACTTCATATACTGTAGAAGGTGGTTAAAAGCCATTAATATATGACCCGAAAATGCTAGAATCTAGAATTTGTTCTGAAAAGATCAAGCAACTTATGTGAAAATTTGTCTTCAGGGACATTCATCATAGAATTCCTTAAAATATGTTTAATGGAAATAATTGAAACATTCTGCAATAGAAAGCTTCTTTGGTAAGTTTTGGTCAGGAATATGATGGAATAACACAGACCCTTAAAAACCATGTTGAGGGGCACCTAGGTGGCTCAGTTGGTTAAGCGTCCAACTTTGGCTTAGGTCATGATCACGCAGTTCCTGAGTTCGAGCCCCACATCAGGCACTGTGCTGACAGCTCAGAGCCTGAAGCCTACTTCAGATTCTGTGTCTCCCTTTCTCTTTGCCTCTCCCCTGCTCATAGGCTGTCTCTCTCTCAAAAATAAACATTAAAAAAGGTCATGTTGAAGAGGGGCACCTGGCTGACTCAGTCGGTAGGACACACAACTTTTATCTTAGGGTCCTGAGTTTAAGACCCACATTGGGCTGAGAGCTTACTTTAAAAGAAAAAATCATCTTGAAGAGTATATTCTGACTTGATAAATATCAGAATGTTCAGGCCATTGGGCTCTGGAGTCAGACTTGTATTCAAAACCATCTCTTCCCAATTTTGTGTCATGAGGCAATCTGTTTAACCTCTCTCAACTTCAATTTCCATACCTACCTTTTAAAGTTGTTGTGGGGATTAAATAAATCATTTTCTCTGAAGTGCTTATAAACACAGTCCCTGGCATTCAATGAGTAGTCACTGCTCATAAATATAGTGTGATTGGATTCTAAATCTTGAAGTCATACAAAAGACATTTAATAAACATCTTTTAAAAATAAAATATGATGGGGGTGCCTGGGTGGCACAGTCTGTTGGGCATCCGACTTCAGCTCAGGTCATGATCTCATGGTTCGTGAGTTCGAGCCCTGCATCGGGCTCTGTGCTGACAGCTCAGAGCCTGGAGCCTACTTCAGATTCTATGTCTCCCTCTTTCTGTGTCCCTCCCCCACTCACACTCTGTCTCTCTCTCTCACAAATAAAGATAAAAAAAATTTTTTTAATAAAATATGAATATGATAGGGGGTTGACTGAGAAAGCTATGCTTAGGTTTTAAAAAAAGATGTGACTATAAAGTAATGACGCGGGTTTTATTTTATCTTATTTAAGTATTCTCCACACCCAACATGGGGCTTGAACTCACATCCCTAAGACCAAGAATCACATGCTCTACCAACCAAACCAACCAGGTGCCCTCTCCCCCACTTTTTTTTTTTTTTTTTGGACACTGGTTTTATATGACTTAATTAAAGAACTCAGGAGGAAATGCTAAAAAGAGAGCTTTCAAAAGTTTTGAACAGTAGCAGGATACTGAAATGAATATATATAGCCTCAAAAGGTGAATTCTTTAGGAGACAAGATTCATTTCGATATCAAAGTTCTGTTAAAGTGTATGTTGTTTTTTTAATGCTGTGACTTCACAGCCTTTTCTACATGGTCCACATCAAAATACCTTTAGTAGTTGATTCATTCAATGAATACTTTCTGAGCACCTAGTGTGTGCTAAGCACTGCCATAGGCTCAAGGTCTTTGCCTTTGGGGAGTGTTTTGTTGTGGTTAGATTACATATTCTCGCTGCCCTATAGGCACTAACATAGGTTAACAGTGCCCAGGAGAGCCTGGTGCTGGGTCACCCAAGAAAACCCCAGGCTTACCTCCTGGGGAATAAGGAGGCCCTGGCTCTGCCTGCCACACACCCAACTGTGTAACCTTGAACTGCCTTGTAAGTCTGGACCTCAACTTCTCATCTATAAATGAGAGTGTTAGAAGGATGACTTTTGATTTTTTTCTTTATGCTACAAGCAGAAAGAAACTACTCATGGCCCAGTACACACACATGCACACACGCACACACACACCTGAAAGCCATTTCATAGATGCCAAGGCCACATCTAGCTCTGTTTTTCTAGTGGAAAAAGGTCTGGTAAGGAAGCAAGAGCCCCAGTTGTTGGTGGCTGCCAGCCTTATTGGTTCTTAGGCAAATTCTCTCACCTCCTCAATGAAATGGGGTTCTTGGCCTAGATGATCTCTGATATCCATTTGCATTTCTGAAATTGTCTTGTGATCACTCAATTCTATTCAACAATCATTGAGTACTCTGTGCCAGACACTTTCTAGGCCCAGGGGAATGACTCATAGTCTCCAACACTTAATGACTCACTATCGTATTGAGTGAGACAGGGAGGGTAGCACAGAGATGGAGGTATGTGTATGTTTGTCCCAGAGTTGGTTTACAACATGCTTTAAAGTCCTAAACAAAAGGCCATGATCTCTGCCTATCTCCTATTGGCCTCGTCCATTTTTTATGGGCGTTGAATATATTAGGAGTCATTACTTATACTTTCACTGCATTTCTGTCCCCTACTTTGAAGGAAAGGTGGGAGCCTCTGTCCATTCTCTGTGACCAGAACCAGCTTATGGCAAGCTCTGATGACGAGGGCAAATGCTCCTTATGCTGCACGTGCTGCGTATTATGAAGGACAAATACAGAATACAAAATACAGCTAAATGCTGAATTAATTATCTAACTAAAATCTAAATGTTGTTTTGCAGCCCACACTCCCCCACTCTGTGAGTTGTTTACTTTTATCAGTTAGATTTTTTAAATCGATATCATGCAAAACATAATTATATTGGTAGAAATCCAAAAACGTTTCCTTATTTGAGATCCACCGTCATCCATCTGACCACTTTCTATCCGAAGACACTCTTTGAACCATCAGCTCAAAAGTTCCCACAGCCCAACAAGGCCAAATGCTAACACACACACAAAACCCCTCCAAGCCAATTGACTTTATTTCTAATGCCAAACGCAGCTTTGAAATACTGATTTAGACAGCACGTGAACTGCTAGTGAATAATTGCTTCAACAGGATCAGCTCTTTAAGAGCCAAAGGAGTAAACATGATCTTCCGTGTGAATAAAATGCAATGGCTGTATACAGATGAGACATATTAAGGGTTTACCTTCAGCTGCGCAATCAGAAGTAGACTCTTTCCTTGCTCAAGTGTGAAAGCCCGTCTATAAACAGCTTTAACAGCTCTGTGGTGCCAGACAATTGGACCATTGAAAGACAGGACTGGTAAGTGCTACCCATTTCCAGGGATTATTCTGCACGGCTCCATAGAAATAGGGCGCTTTGTCCTGCTTTGCCTTTATGTGAGTAAGCGTCTCATTCTTCCAGGAGCCCCTGCTCCTGCTCTGTCTCTTGCTGTCATTGTTTAACATTAGCAGCAGCAAGGAGGCAAAAGGTAGAGGAGCCAATTGCAAAACAGGCCCATTCCGGTGCCGGGGGCGTAACCTTCTCTTCCTAGGAATTGCTGTTTGGCCACAGACCCATTACTCAGAGTGGAGCCTCAAAATGGCTTAGGGTATACTTTTTCTGGGAAGCAATAAAGCCACCCAGAAAGCCATAGTAAACTACCCAACCCAAAAATGTTCATTGAGACCTAACATACACCAACAATTTCCAGGCCTTGGGGAAAGAGCTCTATTTATGACCAAGTCCCTGCTGTCATGGAGCACCCATTCAGTGAGGCAACAGAGATAATAAATAATTACATCATATGTCAGGTGGTATTCAGGGCAAGAGAGATAAATCAGGACAAGGGGAAAGATGCTATTCTAGATATGCTGCTCAGGGAAGTTTCCTCCAACAAGGCAATATTTGAATGAAGAAACAGACTGAGTCATGCCCTTATCTGAGTCAAGAGAGTTTCAGGCAGAAGAAACAGTAAGCAAAAAGTCTCTGGTCAGGGTGTGCTTGGCATTTTGAGGACCCGCAGGTGGCACTTGGAGGAGCTGGTGACAGAAATTCCTCCCACACAGCCTCTTAGAGGAGATACTGATGTAGATGGAAAATAAGGAGCTTCCTTTTATTTTTTTACTTTTTGAAATTTTTGTTTTGAAATATGTTTTTAAGTAAGCTCTACCCCCAATGTGGGACTTGAACTCATGACCCTGAGATCAACAGTCACAAGATCAACCAATTCAGCCAGCCAGGCACCCCAGGAGGATCCTTTTAAAATTGCTTGTGATGGTCTCTCCATGTGAACAGTGGGTTGATCCTGCCCATAACTGGAGCTCATGTGTTCTAATTCCTTCATCCAGTCTCCTCAACACATGTTGAGGGGCCACAGCTGCTGAAATCCAAGCAGTCTCACAAGCAAACCACAACAGGATGAAAACAAGAAAAATAGGCCAGTCTTAAAATATTCATAAAGAGTGGCTCCTGGGTGGCTCAGTCAGTTGAGCATCCGACTTCAGTTCAGGTCACGATCTCATTGTTTGTGGGTTCAAGCCCTGCACTGGGCTCACTGCTGTCAGCGCAGAGCCCATTTCAGATCCTCTGTCCCCCTCTCTCTCTGCCCCTACCCCACTCTCATGAGCATGTGCACATGTGCACACATGTGTGCTGTCTCGCTCTCTCTCTCAAAAATAAATAACCATTAAGAAAATATTCATGGGGTGGCTGGGTGGCTCAGTCGGTTGGGCATCCAACTTCGGCTCAGGTCATGATCTCTAAGTTCGTGGGTTCGAGACCCACGTCAGGCTCTGTGCTAACAGCTCTGAGCTTGTAGCCTGCTTCAGATTCCGTGTCTCCCTCTCTCTCTGCCCCTGCCCTGCTCACACTCTGTCTCTTTCAAAAATAAACAAACATTAAAAATATATATTCATAAAGAAAAAATAAGTCTGATTAACTTCTGTTGATCATTTACTAAGTTACAAACACTTTATATAATACCCTGTATGTAAGTGTGGTTATCGACATTTTACATACAAGTCCCCTAGATCAGGATTTGAACCCAGGCTGTCTGACTCCAGAACCCGTGTTCTTTCCTGCTGCACAGCATCTTCTCCTGTGTACTGCAATCATGTGCATTGGATACAATAGACCTCTGGCTATCCCACTGGCTACAAAGTGTTGCCAGGAAGCAAACTTCCAGTTTTGGTTCGAGACTGCACAGGGACCCCTGATAACTAGCAAGGTTTTGTACACAGTGGCTGTGACTTAATTTCTTACCACCTATGCTTCTCCCAGATGTATACCATGTCTTCATTGCAAGTTTGGCCATTTCACAAACTGAAGGGGTAGCAAAATGCCATCTTCAACCCAACTCACATCCGAAGGACCACAATGGGCCCTCGAGTGATGAGTCTGAGGCAGGGAGGCCTAAGCTTTCAGAGATTTGCCAAATGCTTTCACAGTTAACCAGTGCTTTCTTCCAAATGAGTACCATATGTGTATCTGTCACACATGAAATGCCACAAAGAGGTTAATATTCATTTCCCTTTCTCCAAAGAGACATCTATCATGTGGAATCATGGAAAGTGAGGGTCAGAATGGACCTGAAGTTCTTTGAGACCAATCGTCCTCTGATCGTTCCTGTCTACTACTCCATATTTTTGCCAACTGCTCATCCTGTTCATGTTGGAACACTCTAGTTTCCAGGGAACACACTATGTCCTGAGCAGCTATTCTGTTTCTGGGCAGCTCTGGGAAGCTTCCTTACACTGTGTCAATATCTGGCCTCCCTCAGTCTCCACCCTGTGAAATTAATGTGTACTCTTCCCGGGAGGCTATGCAGTACACCTCTAATCCCTGTTAGGAGGAAGCCAAACATTTGCTATATACTTCTGTTAATATAGCCTATAGTCACAGCTTTTTTGACACTTACATCATACTGTTGACTCACATTGGGTTTTTCATCAACTAAAACTTGTGGGGTTTTTTTTTAGGTTATTGCTGTTAAGCCATATCCCTGTGTCCCCACTAGTACCCTTGATTTAATGAACAGTTATAAGACTTTATATTTATCTCTATTAAACTTTCACTAGATGGCCATCTGTTGATTAAATCTTTCTGGATCTTGATGTTATCCATTTTCTTCTATCCCTCCCACTTTCACTTTACCTATGATTATTTAGGGAAGCATCTGCCAACAGGCTTTCAAAATCAAATATCTATAGAGACCAAGGAGGTGACATGAATAGATCAATGAGGTGTAAGTGCACACTCTGTGTGAGTGATGTGGGCTCTGTGAACAGGGGAGTAAAGCCCCTGCGCATGGGCAAGGGTCAGGGGACAGCTGCTGCTTAACTCCAGTAGACTATTGCCCTGCAGAAATGCAAATGTACTCTTGCCAGTTTTCCAAATTCCATAAGAGAATTTAGAATGAATTTTTTTCACATCACTTGATTTTTTTCAAATCACATTGACCCTATGTTTTTTATAATAGCATGTGGGACAAAAATATCTGTAGAACAGATATCCTATGGACCACCAGTTAGCAATCCATTAATTCATTCACTCATTCATTCATCACTAAGCAAATTGAACTATAAGGATGGTGGTCAAAACCTGTAACATGCACTAGAAACCACCTTCCAAGGCAATCTGAATTCATTCCCCATCACCCTCTGGATGTGGTCCTTCAACCACTTACTAAACCACCTGCTTGGATGGAAATCCAGCATTCCATTTACAGTCTTGCCCAGATATCCTGGAACTGCTCCATAGAGAAAGCAATTCATCTCAGAAGAGAATATATACAGAGTAGGAGGGCAGAGTTCAAGCCCTGGAGTCACACAGTACTGGGTTCTCATCTTCCCACTGCCATGTCCTGTCTGTGTGACCCCAGGCAAATGCCTTCACTTCTCTGTGCTTTAGTTTTTCTCATCTGTAAAAAGGGAGATAATAATAGTATCTACTTCAGACAGTTAATGTAAATATTTTACAAAACCATGCATGTAGAGCGCTTAGTTGAGGATCTAACACATAGAAATTAATCAATAAATTTAACCTATTCTTATTTTTTTATGGCTATCATTATTATGAATCACATTATTATCTCTGACATCTACTGAAGATGGTGACTGGATGAGAACAGCCCAGTGAGCACAGAAGAGATGCTCTTGGAAACCCAGCATTTTTCCTTCACTCAGGACCCCCTTATCCTGGCAACCTCAGAACACTGCTAAAGCTCCTCTTAGAGAAAATATCTCCAACAGTGAGAGCAGAAATCCCAGTTTGGACTTCATTTGACACAGACCAGATCATGCCACTCCTCTCCTTAAAAACTTTCAGTGAGGGCTTCTGTTTCTTATTGAATGGAGTTCAAACTCCTTTGCCCATCATTTGAGGCCCTCTCCCATGTGGCCTCTGCCCACATCTTCAGTTCTTCTCTCCAGAGAACTTTCCCAGGAGCCCCAACCTTAGGAATTCCATGCCTGTGAGTAGCCACTCTGTGGACAGGCCCTGGATCCTTCCATACCCATCCTGTGCCCTCTTCTCCCAGGCGAGGTGCCCTCACCTTGCTCTTCACTGACTGAATCCTATCCATCCTTGAAACCCTGTGAAGGCCACCAGGAAAAATGTTTCCTTTGAAATTCTTCAGCATTTTCTGTTTCTACTACTTATTTGGTATTTAGCATATTCTTTTTTAAAAAAAGGAAGAAATATCTTTATATTTTGTTTTTTTATTTGTTTAACTTTTTAAAAATGTTTTATTCATTTTTGAGAGAGAGAGACAGAGTATGAGTGGGATAAGGGCAGAGAGAGAGGGAGACAGAATCTGCAAATCAGGCTCTAGGCTCTGAGCTGTCAGCACAGAGCCTGATGTGGGGCTCAAACCCGTGAGCCATGAGATCATGACCTGAGCCAAAGTTGGATGCTCAACTGACTGAGCCACCCAGGCACCCCTTTATATTTTATTTTTTAAAACATTTTATTTTTAAGTAATCTCCACACTCAATGTGCGGCTCGAACTCACAACTCTGAGAACAAGAGTTGCACACTCCACCACTGGGCCAGTCAGGCACCCCTACATTTAGCATAGTCTGCTGTCTATTGTTGTTCAACTGGTAAATCACAGAAGAGAGATTGGTTCTTGGCCTTTTTTGTGACTCTCCTCTCAACACACACACACACACACACACACACACACACGCGCGCGCTTCACATAGCACAAGGCTGAGAACACTGAGAATGCTCAATAAAGAAACATTTTTGGCCTGAATGAATGGCCTGAAGGACTATTCCTTTCAACAATTATGGCCCAATAAATTATACTGGCATTGCCTCCTGGAGGGAAAGGCCACACCAAGGCTCCCGCAGATGGAGAAACTGCTCTGTCTGCCAAAACCCAGATGCAGGGCAGCCTTGGCCCTGTTTGGCTGTCTACCTGAATCTGGGTTTAACAACTTGGCCTGCGATTTTACAGCCTGAGTCACCAGGATCAGCACAACAGCATGAGTTCTTTGTCCACATGCTGGTGCCAGGTGCTAAAGGAGCTGGATATGGTGGCTCACCCAGCTCAAGGAGACTTGCAGGCAGAGGAGGGGGTAGCTGTACCCCAAGCCCTGAGGCCACAGGACTTATCTGCAAAAGGAGCCTTTATCTGAACCCTAAACAGGAAAAAAATAAATGAGAAAAGTTTATAGCATGAGGATTCTAGGCTGGATACTGTTGGAGGATGTGCACTAAGTTGGAGGTTGAGATGGGGGGGGGGGTGGGATATAGAATCATCTTTAAGGTCAGACGAACTGGAAAAACCAGAGAAAAAGGGCCTAGGCTCAGATTTTATTTCCATATTGTAAGAGCTGTGCTCCTAAGAAGGTAAAAAGATGCTGGAATCTATCAAATTTATCCAGTTGTTTTTAAGTTTATTTATTTATTTTTAGTAATCTCTATACCCAACATGGAGCTTGAACTTATAACCCTAATATCAAGAGTCACATGCTCTACCAACTGAGACAGCCAGGCACCCAAGGAATCCATCAGATTTAAATTTTTAGACTTAAAAAAATAAATTTTTAGACTTGAAGTTTCATATCTTAAGGGCCAAAGAAATGCAGTATCTGAACAAGCAATATAAGGGTTGAAAACTTATGTTAACCTGAGTAGAGGTTAGAAGGCCTCTGGCTTTGTGAGCATTCCCTTTTTGGGTTATAGAGTCAATGGTACAGCAACTATAAATAGGGTTCATGGCAGTGGTATGTTGGTTAGGATTTAACAACCAGTTCTCAAAAAAAGTCCTGATTTGTAGCATTTGCAGATTTCCATGGTGTTAATACACCCACCATGGCCAATTTCAAATTACTAACACAAGGCCCAGAATGTAAGGTTGGGAAGAGACTGTACAGCCAGCTCTTGTGATCCTGGGTAAGTGGCTCTGACACACACGGATTCCCCACATCCTTGAATCCTGTCAAGGTCACCAACAAGAATCTCATCAGCAGCCCACTTCTCTTTTGCAACCTTAAGTAAGTCAGTGCAAAATTATATGAGAAAATAACTCCAAAAATTTTGTGAGATAATATAATTCCCTTAGTGGATAATTAACTTGGAATTAAGTATGGAAATGTTGAAAAGAAGAAAACTCATAGCAATAATATGTTCAAGTTAAGATGTTTGTACTTATTCAGTTTTTTATGTACTTATCAGGCTTAAAGGAATTTGGCCTGTTAGTATAACAGTTTTCAGCCTTATGACTGTAATTTCAAATATGCAGTCAATCTCCTCCTCTTCCTTCCCTTCCCTTTCCTTCCCTTGTCTGTCTGAAAACCATTAGGAAGGCAGAGCAAAATAGATTTGTAGTTGATGCTCATTATTTGTGGATCTCATATTTGCAAATTCACCTACTGACTAAAATGCATTTGTAACCTCAAAATCAATACTCATGGTACTTCTGTAGTCATTCACGGATGTGCACAGAGCAGCAAAAAATCTGAGACACCCCAGGAACACCTTCCTGGCTGAGGTTGAACAAGGTGATGCCCTGCCTTGTTTCAGCTCTCATACTGTAAACAATATTTTCCTTTTCTTGGTCTACATGGTGCTGTGTCTTTCTATTTTTTTCTCTATTTGTTGTTCCATTTATTGCTGATTTCACTGTTTAAGATGGGCTCCAAATGTAGCCCTGAAGTCCTGTCTACTTTTCCCAAATGTAAGAAGGCTGTGATGTGCCTTACAGAGAATATATGTGTGTTAGATAAGCCGTGTTCAGGCATGGGTTACAGTGCTGTTGGCTGTGAGTTGAATGCTAATGAATCAACAATATCTATTAAATGAGGTGCCTTAAACAGAAATACACATAAAACAAAAATGTGGCCAGAGGCTCTCAGGAACCTAGCCCTGTATTTCCCTTAGGAGCAAAGATTTGGTATTCACAAATTCAGTGTTTGTGACAACTTTATAGAACAAAACTTCCTCGAATGAGAATCATCTTCAGAAAGAGTGAGAACTGTAGTGGACCAGGGCACAGTGTCAGATCTCAGGCAGGATAAGGAGAGGATCCATGCAAAGGGAAGCTTAGAATAGAGATAATCCAAGCAGGGAAAAGAGGGTGACTGTCCAGGTGGGAGAATAATTTACTAATTAATACATAGCAATTGATCAAATAAGTAAACATATGAAAGGTAATGGAAGTCAATTTTCTCTCTGTTTCCTGTCCACTGGAAGGACCTGGAGCAGCATTACCCCAATGGCAATGAGCATACCTTAAGGGAAGGTCCTGGCTTCTAAATAGTATTCTTCGTGGCTCCTTGAAGTAATGGATGATTCTAGGGCTAGAGCAGGGAAGATGCAATATAAACCTGAAACATCGTATTTTGCCATGAAGCAAAAGAATGCCCAAAAAATTAGAGTCATATCAAATGGAAAAAGCCAGTTTGATTACAGGTAATATGAGAACCAAAATAAAGAATAGTACTAACAGCTGGGGTGCCTGAGTGGCTCAGTTGGTTGAGCCTCTGACTCTTGGTTTCAGCTCAGGCCATGATCTCATGGTTGGAGCCCCATGTCAGGCTCTGTGCTGACAGCACGGAGCCTGCTTGGAACTCTCTCTCTTCCTCTCTACCTGCTCCACCCCCACCCAGGCACGCTCTCTCTCTAAATAAATAAATAAGCAAACTTAAAAAAAAAAGAATGGTAATAATGGATTATAAACCATTGAACAAAATGGGAAACATACAGACATAAACAAACAGTTTTATAAAAGCTTTTACAAAATTGGGATATTTACATAGCTTCAAAATACTGTTAAGTTACAAAGGGACCAAAAATAAGTTTACAGTGAAGACTAGAAGACACCACCTTAATCAGATCGAAGTGAATATGATAAAGGAATGAGAAAAGCTGAAATCACACACCAATTGATAGAATGCAGTAAGAAGAACACAACATTGCTTCTGTAATATTCCTGCCCAAGATACATAGTCTAAACCTACTCATGTGGATCAAGCATACCCAAACCAGGGGGATGTTCTGCAAAATAATTGGCCTACAACCTTCAAAAATATCAAGTACAAGAAAGTCAAAGAAAGGCTAAGGAACTGTTCCAGACTGAAGGAGAATAAATAAACGTGACAAATAAACTGAAGGAGAATAAATAAACGTGACAAATAAATGAACATGTGACGCTGAATTGTATCCTTTTGCTTATAAAGTTCATTGTTGGGACTAGAGACAAAACTTGAATGGGTCTGAGAGTTAATAGTAGTATCAGTGTTAATTTCCTGATTTTAACGGCTGTGTTGTGGTTCTATAGGAGAATGTCCTTATCTATAGGAAAGCACACACTAAAATATTTAGAGGTGATGGGGCATCAGATTGGCAACGTACTCTCAGATGGTTTAGGAAAAGGTCTTTGTAGTGTACTCTCAACTTTTATATAAGTAAAAGAATTGCTAAAATTTTCTAGACTTGGGGCATCTGGGTGACTCAGATAAGGATCCAACTCTTGCTTTCAGCTCAGGTCATGATCTCATGGTTCATGAGATTGAGCCCCGGGTCAGGCTCTGAGCTGACAATGAGGAGCCTGCTTGGGATTCTCTCTCTCTCTCCCCCTTTCTCTCTGCCCATCCCCCACTCATATGCATGCTCTCTCTCAAAAATAAATAAATAAACATTTAACAAATAATAATAAATAAATAAAAATTTCTAGGTTTATAAATACAACAGGGTCCCCAAATGAACTTAAAAGTCTAATGGATAATAACTTGTAAAAACCAGAATAAATACAAATAGTTTTTTTGTGGGTATTATATATTTAGCAGTTAACAAGCAGGGCTTCCACACCAGTTTTGTGCCTAGATATGCTAGGATAAAGAAGAAATCCAAAACATAATCTATGACCTGCTAAGAAGATGATAACTATTCGGTGCCATGAGATAAACAAATAGGAGAAAAACACAAATAAAACAAGATAGCAGGTGCCAGAAACTGACATGTGGCATATCCTTTCCTCGAAGGCAGAATTCCAATCAAGAGGAAAATAAAGGCAATTATAATATTCAGTTTTAGGGTGCCTGGGCGGCTCTGTTGGTAAAGCCTCTGACTCTTGATTTCAGCTCAGGTGATGATCTCATGGTTCTTGAGTTTGAGCCCCACATCAGGCTCTGTGCTGACAGTGCAGAGCCTGCTTGGGATTCTTTGTCTCTCTCTCTCTCTCTCTCTCTCTCTCTCTCTGCACCTCTCCTGTTCACTCTCTCTCTCTCTCTCAAAAATAAAAAAAAAATTTTTAAACATTTTTAAAAAGGTTTATTATTCAGTTTTACTACTCAGGATGGGATAATCTACACTACAAGAACAAACAAACCTTAAATTCTCAGAGACTTAACACATAAGCGTTTGTGTCTTGCCCATGCAAATTAAATGCAGGCCAGTAAGGATCCAGGAATGTTTCATGTCATAGCTCCATTATCTCATTGCTTCCAGGGTTGCTGCAACAGGGAAAAAAGAAAGTGGAGAACTCACACCTGCTCTTAAATACCTCCCCCTAGAGGTTCCAGGCTACAAATAGTAATATAGTCCCACCTAATCAAAAAAGTTCTGAGAGGGTGTCTGGGTGGCTCAGTAGGTTAAAACTATCTGACTTCAGCTCAGGTCATGATCTGGCAGTTTGTGGGTTCGAGCCTGACATTTGGCTCTCCACTGACAGTTCAGAGGCTGGTTCGGATCATCTCTCTCCATCTCTCTCTGCCCTTCCTCCACTTGCTCTCTCTTTCTCTCTCTCTCTCTGTCTCAAAAGTAAATAAACATTAAAAAAAAAAAAAAAGTCTGGGAAATGTAGTCCTTCTGTGTGCCCAGAAAGGGAAGAAGACCTCAAATCTATTTTCTACCACAACCACGTATTTGGAAAGGGAATATACTTAGGAACACAGGTTTTGCAGTTGGACCTGGTTTGAACCCAGATCTGCACCGTTAAAATAACAGTGTGACTTTGAGCAAGTAAGTTCTCTTTGAGCAAGTAACTATCTCAGATGGTTGTTGTAAGAATGGAAAGGAGACGGTATATCCTATCTCGATATAAAAGCTCAAAAAATAATGGTTTTTGGGGGTGCCTGGGTGGCTTAGTCTGGTTAAGTGTCCGACTTCGGCTCAGGTCATGATCTCGCTGTTTGTGAGTTCGAACCCTGCATCAAGCTCTGTGCTGACAGCTCAGAGCCTGGAGCCTGCTTCAGATTGTCTGTCTTCCCCTCTCTCTGCCCCTCTCATGCTCATGCTCTGTCTCTGTCTCTCAATAATAAACAAATGTTAAAAAAAAAATGGTTGCTGGTGTCACCATTATTACCAAGTCATCCACTAACTGAACTTACTACTTAAAAAGCAATGACTGGGGCGCCTGGGTGGCTCAGTCGGTTGAGCGCCCGACTTCGGCTCAGGTCACGATCTCACGGACCGTGAATTCGAGCCCCGCGTCGGGCTCTGGGCTGATGGCTCAGAGCCTGGAGCCTGCTTCCGGTTCTGGGTCTCCCTCTCTCTCTCTGCCCCTCCCCTGGTCAGGCTCTGTCTCCCTCTCTCAATAATAAATAAACATTAAAAAAAATTTAAAAAAAAAAAGCAATGACTTTCCTTTTACTTTGAATGTATCCAAAGAAAGACAGGCCTGCAATTTCTTCAGAATCCTGGGGGAAAGATTCAAGCTTCAGAGAAGGGGCCAGTCTAAACCTGGAAGGATCTTTCACAGAGATTCTGTTCTATTTAAATGCTCTAGAAAATGAAGGAAATTGGGGCGCCTGGGTGGCTCAGTCGGTTAAGCGGCCGACTTCGGCTTGGGTCATGATCTCGCGGTCCGTGAGTTCGAGCCCCGCGTCGGGCTCTGTGCTGACAGCTCAGAGCCTGGAGCCTGTTTCAGATTCTGTGTCTCCCTCTCTCTGACCCTCCCCCATTCATGCTCTGTCTCTCTCTGTCTCAAAAATAAATAAACGTTAAAAAAAATTAAATAAAAAAAAGAAAAAAAAAAGAAAATGAAGGAAATTGGTATGAAGTGGAGGAGCCATGGCCACCATCAGAACTTGCCTGCAGAGTGACTCCTGATCAAGTGGGCTTAAAGGAAAGGGAAACATGGAGTCAGAAGGTCTGACTTGAAATGGAACATTATTAAGAACCTGTGTGCAGGGGTGCCTGGGTGGCTCAGTCAATTGAGCATCAACTTAGGCTCAGGTCATGATCTCACAGTTCATGAGTTCGAGCCCTGCATTGGGCTCACTGCTCTCAGTACAGAGCCTACTTTGGATCCTCTGTCCCCCTCTCTCTCTGACCCTTCCCCACTTGCACTCTCTCTCTCAAAAATAAATAAAACGTTAAAAACAAACAAACAAAAACCCTGTGTGCAGAGTCCCTGGCTCAGTCGGTAAAGCATGTGGCTCTTTTTTTTTTTTTTTTTTTTTTTTTTAACTTATCGTTAGAGAGAGAGACAGAGAAAACAAGCAGGGGAGCAGATAAAAGAGAGGGAGAGAGAGTATTCCAAGCAGGCTGCACACTATCAGCACAGAGCCCAGTGTGGGGCTCGAATTCATGAACCATGGGATCATGATCTGAGCTGAAACCAAGAGTAGGACGCTCAACCAACCGAGCCACCCAGGCACCTCTAGCATGTGACTCTTGATCTTGGGGTCATGAGTTCAAGTCCCATATTGGGGGTAGAGATTACTTTAAAAAAAAAAAAAGAATCTGTGTGCTGTGGTTTTTTTTTTTTTTTAATATTTATTTAGTTTTGAGAGAGAGAGCATGAGCAGAAAGGGGCAGAGAGAGAGGGAGACAGACTATTCAAAGTGGGCACTGAGCTGTCAGTACACAGCCCAATTCGGGCTCAAACCCATGAACTGCAGGATCATGACCTAAGCCAAAGTTGGGTGCTTAACCTACTAAGCCATACAGGTGTCCCTGTGTGCTGTTATTTCAACGAATGGTGCTGGGATTACTGGATATCCACACACAAAAGAATGAAGTTAGACCCCTTCCTCACATGCACCATATACAAAAATTAACTCAAAATGGACCAAAGACCTAAATGTAAGAACTGAAACTATACAACTTTTATGTTTTTATTTTATTTTATTTTTTTAGAGAGAGATAGAGTGAGCAGAAGTAGGAGTCAGAGGGGGGGAGAGACAGAGAGAGAGAGAGAGAGAGAGAGAGAGAGAGAGACTTTCAAGCAGGCTCCACGCTCAGAGCCTGATGTGGGGCTGGATCACAAGACCCTGGGATCATGACCTGAACCCAAATCACGAGTCAAACATTCAACCAACAGAGCCATCCAGGTTCCCCTGAATCTATAGAACTTTTAGAAGGAAATGGAAGTATGATCTTGGGTTAGGAAGTAGTTTCTTAGATATAACACTAAAGGCACAAGAAGCAAAAGGAAAATTGACAAACTAGACTTCTTCAAAACTCAAAACTTTTGTGCTCCAAAGGACACTATCAAGAAAGTGAAAAGATAACCCCCTGAATGGAAGGATATGTTTCCAAATTATATATCTGATAAGGGTCCAGTATTCAGAATATATAAAGAGCTCTTAAAACTAAATAACAAAAAGAAAAACAACTCAATTTAAAAATGGATCAGAATAGTCATTTCTCCAAAGAAGACACAAACGGTGAATAAGCACATGAAAGCGACGTCATTAGTCATTAGGAAAATGCAAACCCAAACCACTGTGAGATGCCACTTCACACTTACCAAGATAACCATATTAAAAAAGATGGACAGGGGCAGCTGGGTGGCTCAGTTGGTTGAGCATCTGACCTTGGTTCAGGTCACAAGCTCAGGTCGTGAGTTTGAGCCCTGAGTCGGACTCTGTGCTGACAGCGCAGAGCCTGGAGCCTGCTTCGGATTCTGTCTCCTCTCTCTGCCCCTCCCCCACTCTCTCTCTCTCTCTCTCTCTCTCTCTCTCTTTCTCTCAAAAATAAATAAACATTAAGAAACATTTTTTTACATAAGAGACTCTTAAATATAGAGACCAAACAGAGGGTTGCTGGAGGGGTTGTGGGAGGGGGGACGAGCTAAATGGGTAAGGGGCATTAAGGAATCTACTCCTGAAATCATTGTTGCACCATATACTAACTAACTTCGATGTAAATTTAAAAATATTTATTTTTAAATATTTAAATATTTATTTTTAAATAAATAAAAATACTTTATTTAAAGTATTAATAAAAAATAAAATAAAATTGGGGCGCCTGGGTGGCGCAGTCGGTTAAGCGTCCGACTTCGGCCAGGTCACGATCTCGCGGTCCGTGAGTTCGAGCCCCGCGTCAGGCTCTGGGCTGATGGCTCAGAGCCTGGAGCCTGTTTCCGATTCTGTGTCTCCCTCTCTCTCTGCCCCTCCCCTGTTCATGCTCTGTCTCTCTCTGTCCCAAAAATAAATAAACGTTGAAAAAAAAAAAATTTATAAAAAAAAAAAAATAAAATAAAATAAAATAAAATAAAGAACTATATTTCATTACCAAAAAACCCACATTTTTTGTAGTTAAAAAAAAAAATCACAGATGCCTGGAGCACCTGGCTGGCTCAGTCAGTAAAGCACACAACTCTTGGTCTCAGGTTTTAAGTTCAAGCTCCATGTTGGGTGTGGAGATTACTTAAAAATAAAAAATCTTTAAAAAGAAAAATCACAGATGCCTGACCCCACCCTGTTCATTCATTCAGCAGATATTTATTAAGCATCTTTTTTTTGTGCCAGGTACCCTTCTGTTTACTTGGGATACAAGACTGACCAAAAAAAAAAAAAAGACAAAATTTCCTGCTTATGTGAGGCTTGTGCACTAGTGGAGAAAGAAAGAAACAACAAACACAATAACCTAGTAAATGATGTGGATGATATGGGGAGGTAAGTGCTGTGGAGGAAAAGACGTAAGGCCAGGGACATGAAGAGCCTTAAAGAAGGTGAGCGGAACTGGTTGCAATTTTAAACCTAGGGGTCAGGGTTGGCCTCGTTGCAAGGACTACATTTGAGCAGAGGCCTGAAGACAAGGGAGTTAGCACACCAGCTTCAGGCAGAGGGAGCAGCCTTTGAAGCTGAGGGGATGAAGTCTATTGTAGGATCTGCAAGGACTGGCCTTGGCTGGATCCCAGGTGTCTATCCTCTGCCACTTAGAGGTGTTCCCACCTGGTTTCCATTTCTCCATCCTGAGGTTTGAGAAGTGGGTATGTGACCACAAGGGGCACTTCTAACTTGAAACTCTGGTGGCAGGTTAGAACAGGGAGGAGAAAGACTGGAGGGGTCGACCCTAGTGGAAATACCACTTCTGTCTTGTCAAAGTGAGTGACAATGGAAATGAAGGAGCCTGAGGCAGCCACCACTTGCTGGGTCCTGTGGACGGAGGAGAGTCAGCATTGAGCAGCAGAGCAGGTGTGGTGTGACGGCAGAGGCACCGTGGTTAAGGCGAGTTCAGCAGTAAGTGTTGTCCCAGCCTAACTTATTTACTCATTAAATGTGCTCTATAGTCTGATTTTACCCAGTGTAGGTTTGGGTAAATATGCGATATTAATGTGTATATATTTTCAACCATTTATTTAAAGAGAAACTTATTGCTTTAGGGTATTTTATCTACAAAGTTCGTGGAAATTGATATGTCAGCTATTTACTTATAAAAATCAGAGGATGCATGCTTGAAATATAAAAGGTGCTAAGTATGGCTTCATTTCACACTGGTAGGATGCTGGTCAAGAGAAGATACATTACCAGCAACCCAAACCTCTGCGGTTCATAACAACAAAGGTTCATTTCTCACTTGAGCTATGTGTCTATCATAAGCTGGCTGGACCACTGCTCCACATCTCCTCATTGCAGGGCCCAGGCTGGGGAAGCAGCTGCCATTGCAAACATTGCCAGTCCCCATGCAAAGGGAGGGATCTCAGAAGGGTCTTGCATTCACAATTAAATGCTTCAGCCCAGGCACAGCACTCACACTCAGGACTCAAGAGCTACAACGAGCTACATGGCCCCACCCAAGCACTGGAGGGCTGAGAAATGCAATTCTACCATGTCCCATGTTCCAGAGAGGTAGAAGTATTTGGTGAATAGCAGGAATGACCACCCTAAACTGTCATCACTAACTGGTATTCAGACAACTGGCCACAACTGAACAACCAATGGGAGCTCAGCCCACAGCACCCCTTGGGGTTGTTGTGCCACATCTGAGAAGTGAGTATTAGCTGAGGCTTCTTGATGTAGCACAGTAGAAACACTTAACTGTGAATAGAGAAAAATAATCAAATGGCATGGTTGTACTTGTCACAAAAGAATGTCTAATTGGGAGAGAACATGACAAGGGTAGACTTTGTATCAGTTATGTAAAAAGATAAAAGCAAGTAGCATCCTGCCTCCTACAAGGTTCCAGCCTAAAACCTTTAAAGAATAACCATGATCACTTAAATGTCTTAGGAGCAGTTACTCAGAAGAAAAATACCACGTTCTGTTCTGGATGTGTCAGGATTTGAGGATACAACATAATGTCTGTAGAAGGCTGGACCCAGAATGCAGGTAGCAATGTATTTCAGGTGAGAAGACAGGGCTTAGAGACACACATTGAGAAGTCATCTGCATCCAGATGAAGGCCCAACCAGGAAGAAAGGGGAAAAGGTCAGGAAGAAAACCTTGCCAATGCTGTCGGACCCTGAGAAAAAAAGAGCAGAATGTCAGAGGACCAAGAAGGCAGCCATCTTGAAAACTGAAAGAGGAGACCACCTCGAGGAGGAGGGTTTGGAAGGGAGGGAACGGGTTGAAGAGAGTACCTCCAAGCAGAGGGAATACACAAGCAAATGCCAGGGGACTCAGCTTAGACATCATAGCCCTGGAAACCCTCCCTGACTTCCCTAAACTGCCTCAGTGGTTTTCTCTTGCAGTGTGCCCTTCCCCGTCCCCAATCCCTCCCCTTAGACTGGGGCTTCTTGGCACCTGGGACAATGTTTTGCTCACTGTGACCTCCCCAGTGCCCAGCCCAGTGCCTGATACTTGAAAGGCACACACAAATGATCAATGAATGAAGAGTTGGATGATTAGAAAGAGAAGGTATATCCAGAAACTAGTAAAGACTGAAGCTAAGGGCTCACATGGGGGAAAAAATAGAAAATAAAGAAGCAAAGATAGATGCAATTTGACATAATTCAATGAATAACATACTCAGCCTCTCTGTGTGGTAGGAGTGGATATAAGATGTGAGATGACATAGGTCCTGTTTTCAAGGTTCACACAGCCCAGATGGCAGGAAGAGTGAGGAAGCTCTAGGAGAAACACACAAAATGCTATGGATGTTGAAAGTAGGGAGAGATGGAAAAGCAACCTGGATGGTTTGGCATTTGAGATGGGCAGTTAAAAGCACAGATGATTTTCCAGGTAGATGAAACAGAATGATGAAGGGGACCAGCCCAGGAAACTGCAGCCTCCCCGACATATAAGATGTTAACATCTAGAGTTAGAAGCAGGAATCACTGGTATGTGAACAGTGGAGAGTGAATTCTTCTTCATAGGAATGATTCTGTGTGAACATGAAAATGTGAGCACATGGGAATGACTCAGACTGAAGGCAGAGTGTCTGCTGTTTGTGTGGTCACTGAGCTGCTGTCACAGGAACAAAAATGTTCAAAAGAACAAATGCAAACAGAAGGTGTCAAAATGCACCTTCCTTCCCCTTCACACCCACTTAAGAAGACCTATGCAAAGGAAGTAAAAAACCACTTTACCATTGACCTCAATGGAGCCCTACAAGAAAAACTTCTAGCTAATATATTCTTTCAAAGAGTTTGGATGGAATTTTTAGACTTTATATTTTGAAATTAGTGGCTGTGATTTATTTGCCAGTCACTTGTCAGTTGGGGATACTGGGGAATGAACCAGTCACTTGGATTGGCCAGAGGACCTGTCCCTCTCACAAGAACCCCTAAAATTCTTCTAATCAAATTTTGCAGGAGGCTGGGACCCAAGATATGGAAGTCAGGCCTGCCAACTCTTGTGGCCACTTCATGTCAGGGCTGAACAGTGGTGATCACAGCCACGGAACAGGGACAGATCTAGGAGTGGGACATTAGGGGGCCTCACCGGCAGGTGGGAGACACACCTGCATACAGGCTCTGGTTGTCCCCTAGTAGAGCACAGAACTGGTTCCCAGCTCCCTGTCACCTGGCAGTTCTGTCCCTCAGCATCCAAGAAGGAAAAGGGCCTTCTAGTTTTCAGCATTGCTTTACAAGGCAAACCTCCCCAGTTTCTCCTTGTAAAACAGCCTTCTATAGCTGTGGGAAGTGGCAGGATCAAAAAGTATCTGTACCTTCTCCAAAAATAAATCAAAATCCCTCCTTGATCTAAATAAAGTGACTTAACAAGTTTTCACTTAATTTAGAGAGAGGATTTGCATCCAATTCAACAATCTACCTGCCAAAAAGGCGCTTTATGGAAACTAAAGCAGAGTTATGAACCTCTCAGCAAACTTGTTTATAATGGAAATTACATATCAGTGGCAATGATATAATTATGAAGGCTGTTTTACAAAAAAATAATTCTCCTAGCATGTTCACAGATACTTTATGTTCCATTGCATAAAAACCAATCCTGGGCCATTTGGAAACCATGACATGGTATGTGATAATGACTTGTCTTTTTCCTGGTGGGTCTAAGTATTCATGTGGGCCCTTATCTTGATCTTCTAGGGGAATCAGATTTACAAATCATTAAAATCTGATGCCTTGTACTCAACAGCAGGTCATGGCAGTCTCACCCTAGAGAGGGCACCACAGGGACGCAATGAATAGGAACAACGAAGGGCAGCAGAGTGCAAACTGGGGCACCAAAGCCTGGTGGGCTCTGCTGGGTCATCCTGAGATGACCCCAAATAAGTTAAAATTAAACCAAATAAATTTATGTTTTCCATAGGACACAGCATCTCAGCCCTCGGGAAGGCAAAGGACAGGGAGAAATCAAATTCCCACATGCCAAGTAAATGGACAGCATATTGGGTGGGAAGGGTGCCGAATGAGAAGTGGTATTTCCCAAAGCATGGTACCCAAGATCACTTTAGGAGATACACAAAGGAATCTTTTTGACATTAATAAACATTAACATGTATATCTTAATGAATAAAGGCAAGTGATACTGGCTTTTCTACTTAGGATATTGATATAAAATTTCTGTTTTGACTCCATTTAAGTAAAAGAGCAGTTCATTTAAATAAAACTTTTTCACAAATAATTGTACAGCTCAGCCAATGATAAGACAGTAATACCCCATTGTAAAGTCTGGGAAACACTGAGCAGAGATAAGTGTCCTGGGCTGACTGGGCACTTTTTTCTGTCCCAGGGTGGGAAGAGGTTCATTCATTGATTCCTTCATTTGACTATTAACAAATATTTGTTGGGTCTCTCTAATGTGCCAGACACTGTCCAAGGCCCTGGCATAGACATGGTTTGTGCTCTTGAAAAGCTACATGTTAGGAGGCAATACAAACAGAGACAGAGAACATAGGCCATGGTAATTGGAAAAAAAAAAAAAAAAAAGGATCAGGACATGAAGTAAAAAAAAGTAATAGATACTTTGAGGGGTGCCTGGATGACTGAGTTGGTTAAGTGTCTGACTCTTGATTTCGGCTCAGGTCATGATCTCATGGTTCATGAGATCAAGCCCTATGTTGAGCTCTGCACTGACCATCATGGAGCCTGCTTGGGATTCTCTCTCTCTCTTTGCCCCTTCTCTCCCCTCAAAATAAATAAATAAACATTTTTTAAAAAATAGATGCTTTGAAACATTGGATGGTAAATTATACAAATATTTAATCTTCTGAGAAAAGGAAACAAGGGGTGCCTGGCTGGCTCAGCGAAAGAGCATGCAACTCATTTTTCTTTAATGTTTACTTATTTATTTTGAGAGAGAAGAGAGTGAGAGTGGGAGAGGGACAGAGAGAGAAGGAGACAGAGATTCCCAAGCAGGCTCCATGCTAAGAACAGAATTCCATGCAGAGTTCGATCTCATGACCTTGAGATCACAATCTGAGCCAATATCAAGAGTCAGACACTTAACCAACTGAGCCACCCAGGTACCCTGAGCATGCAACTCTTGATCTCAGGATTGTGAGTCTGAGCCCCATGTTGGGTATTGAGATTACTTAAAATCAATCAATCAATCAATAACTTTAAAAAAGGAAACAAAGTTGAAAATATAGTCATAAGAGAAATGATGTATAATATTATTTTTTAAAAGATTTGATTTTTAAGTAATCTCTATACCCAGTGGGGGACTCAAACTCACAATACTGAGGTCAAGAGTTGCATGTTCCACCAAGTGAGTTAGCCAGGCACCCCAATATTATTTTATTAATGAACAATCGCTTTCAATGATTAGCATTTTCCATGTGCCAATCTTTGTATATATTATTTCATTTAAATCTTCACCATAACATTGCAAGTTAATTCTTATTCAATCTATTTTACAGGTGAGCAAAAAGAAAGTCTTGTCCAAATGCACACATTGGTGGTGGGATTCAAACTCAGATCTTCTTGGGGCCAAAACTTGAGCATATTCACTAAGTAGCCACATTAAGGCAAATGTCAGAAGAGCAAGGGAGAGAAAGGGGAAGTGGAAAGAAAGTGTAGAGCAAAGAGTGGAAAATAGGGAAAAGAGGAAAAGAAGTAAGGAGATGGATGAGAGAATAAGGAAGCAAGTGAGGAAGGAGAAGAAGGGAGATGCAGGAAGTCTATGTCTCTGAGATGGGGGAGGGAAGAAGAATAACCTGATTACATTTAGGCAGTGAGTGGCCTGGATACATTGATCAGGCCAAATGCATTCTAGAAACACTTAAATTGAAAATATGGAACATTCACAACAGATAATTATATAAAGAAAGAGAATTGGGGTGCCTGGGTAGCTCAGTTGGTTAAGAGTTTGACTCATGATTTTGACTCAGGTCATGATCTCACAGTTCATGGGTTCAAGCCCTGCATTGGGCTCTGTGCTGAGAGTGCAGAGCCTGCTTGGGAATTCTCTGCCCAATCTCTCAGCCTCTCCTCCACACACATGCTCTTTCTCTCTCAAAAATAAATCAAATAAACATTAAAAGAGAGAGAGAGAGAGAATAGATTTGTGGTTGCCATGGCTGGGGTTTTGGAATAAATGGGAGGTGACTGCTAATGGATACAGGGCTTATTTTCCAGTGATAAAATATTCTAAAATTAATTGTGATTGTTGCACAACTCAGTAAATACACTAAAACCATTGAATTGTATACTTTGAGTGGGTGAATTGTATGGTATATAAATTATATCTGAATAAATTTGTTATAAGAAATAATTTTTAAACTTGAAGATAAATCAATTGAGTTATCCGGTTTGAGAAACAGAAAGAAGAGATTGAAGAAAAAGAACAGAACCTCAGAGACCTGTGGAAAACCTTCAAGTATAGCATCATATGCATAATGAGAGTCCCAGAAGGAAAGGAGAGAGAGGGAGCCAGAAAGAATATCTGAAGAAATAATGGCCAAAAACTTACAAATTTTAAGGGAATAAAAAACAATCTATATATCTAAGAACCTCAACAAAATCAAGGTAGGATACGTGCAAAGAGACCAAAAATTGGACACATCATAAACAAACTGTTGAAATATAAAGGTAAAAAGAAAATCTGGGGGGCACCTGGGTGGCTCAGTTGGTTAAGCAACCGACTTCAGCTCAGGTCATGATCTCATGGTTTGTGAGTTCGAGCCCCACATCAGGCTCTGTGCTGACAGCTCAGAGCCTGGATCCTGCTTCGGATTCTGTGTCTCCCTCTCTCTGCCCTTCCCTCATTCACACTCTGTCTTTCTGTGTCTCTCAAATATGAATAAACATTCAAAAAAAAAAGAATCTGAAAAACAGCAAGACAGAAGCAACACATCACATACAAGAGACCCTCAATAAAATTAACAGCTGACTTTTTATCAAAAATCATGGAGGCCAAAAGGCAGGGGGATGACGTATTCATAGTCCTGGGGTGGGGGTGGGGGGAAGGGGACCTGTCAACTAAGAATTCTATATCCAGTAAAACTACTCTTCAAAAACGGAGAACTCAAAAGATATTTGTATGCCAATATTCATAGCAGCATTATTCACAATAGACAAAAGGTGGAAACAACTTAACTGTTCATTGACAGGTGAATGGATAAACAAAATGCGTTGTATACATGCAAAGGAACATTATTCAGCCTTGGAAAGGAATGCAATTCTGATACATGCTACATGGATGAAAAGTAAAGACGTTATGCTAAGTAAAATAAACTAGACACAAAAGAACAAATTGTATGACTTCACTTATATGAGGCACCTAAAATTGAGCAAATTCATAGAGACATAAGGTTGTATGGTAGTGCTTACCAGGTGCTCACTAGAAGGATATGGGGAGTTGGTATTTAATAGGTACAGAGTTTTAATTGGGGAAGATGAAAAAATTTTGGAGATGGATGGTGGTGATGGTTGCACAACAATTTGAATGTTCTTACTGCTATAAACTTGTACACGCAAAAGCAGTTAAAATGTACTTTTATGTTCTGTACATTTTACCACAAAAAGAAAAAATACAATATTAGATAAGAATAGCAAAAGAAAAGGAGAAATTAAGAGATTCCCAGGTAAACAAAAACTGAGAGAATTTGTCAATAGCAAACCTATACTACAAGAAGTTTAAAGGGAGTTCTTCAAGCTAAAATGAAAGAACATTAGGCAGTAACTCAAATCCACAAGAAGAAATAAAGAACATTGGAAGAGCTAACTAAATAGGTAAATACAAACTACAGTACAAAAGAAAGGGTAAAGGAATTGAACTATTTTTGTCTATTTTTTGTGAACTAAGTTTTGTCTATTTTTTGAAATGTCTTTTATAATTTTTTTAATGTTTATTTTTGAGGGAGAGAGACAGACCATGAGCAGGAGAGAGGTGGAAAGAGACAAACACAGAATCTGAAGCAGGCTCCAGGCTCCAGGCTCCGAGCTGTCAGCACACAAACTGACCTGGGGCTCGATCTCACAAACCATGAGATCATGACCTGAGCCAAAGTCAGACACTTAACTGACTGAACCACCCAGGTGCCCCAAAAGTTTTATATATTTTTGAAATTAAGTTGACACCACTCCTAACTGTATTTTTTAAAGTTAATTAATTAATTTGTTTGTTTGTTTTAAGTAATCTGATACCCAGTGTGGGACTCAAACTCACCACCCTGAGATCAAGAGTCATATGCTATACTGACTGAGCTAGGAAGGCGCCCCACCAAACTGGATTGTTTTAAGATGTGAATTGCAATCCCCAGGGGACCACAATGACTTATACATAAGACAGTGACTCAAAGCATAGTAAAAGAAGAAATGACAATGAAATTAGAATGCTACACTAGAAAACATCTACTTAAAAGAAAGTGGCAATGGAGGAATACAGAAATAAAAAAGACTTAAGACACAGAGCAAACAAATAGCAAAATGACAGATGTAAATTCTATGTTATCAGTAATTAAATTAAATGTAAATAGATTGAACACTCCAAGAATTTTGGAAAAGATAAAAAATAATCCAATTATATTTTGTCTACAAGACACTTTTTTTTAATTAAAAAAAATATTTTTTAATTTAAGTAATGTCTACATCCAACATGGGGCTCAAACTCAGCCCTGAGATAGAGTCACATGCTGTTAGGGGCGCCTGGGTGGCTCAGTCAGTTAAGCGTTCAACTCTTGGTTTCGGCTCAGGTCATGATCTCATGGTTCGTGAGTCCAAGCCCCTCATCAAGCTCTGTGCTGACAGCTTGAAGTCTGGAGACTTGAAGCCTCTGTGTCTCCCTTTCTCTCTGTCCTTTCCCTGCTCATGCTGTCTCTCTCTCAAAAATAAACATTAAAAAAAAAAAAAAAGAGTCACATGTTGTTCCAACTGAGCCAGCTAGTTGCCCTTATAACAGACATATTTGAGATTCAAAGACACAGATTGGCTTAAAGAAAAGATATGAAAAAATATATACCATGCAAACAGTAACTGAAAGAGAGCTGGAATGTCTATAGAAGTATCAGACAAAATGTACTTTGAAATAAAAATAGCTACTACAAAGATGATGATATAATTATAGAATGGCCAATATATTAAGAAGACAAAACAAATATAAACAAGTATCTATGAAGAGATAGATATAGATGACATAGATAATAGGAATAGCTATATAACAAAGCCTCAAAATATATGAAGCAGAGACAGAATTGAAGGGAGAAATAGACAATTCACTAACAATAGTTGAAGACTTAATATCCTATTTCAATAATGGGTGGCATAACAAGATGGAAGATCAACAAGGAAAAAGAAAAATTGAACAGCACTATAAACTAACAGACATCTATAGAATACACTAACAACAGCAGAATATACTTTTGTCTCAAGTGCACAGGGAATATTTTCCAGAGTAGACCATATGTCAGGCCATACAACTTTTTCAATAAATTTAAAAGGATTGAAGTCATACAAAAATGCCTCTGATCACAGTGAAAAGAAAGTACAAATCTATAACAGAAGGCAATTTGGGAAATTCACAAATATGTTGAAATTATACAATATACTCTTAAACAATGAGTGGGTCAAAGAAGTCACAGGGGAAATTACAAAATACTTTGAAATGAATGAAAATGAAAACCCAACATACCAAATATTTTGGAATGCAATGAAAGCAATGCTTAGGAGGAAATGTATGGCTTTAAGTATCTATATTAAAAAAAGAAAGATCTCAACTTAATAACTTCAACTTTCATCTTAAGAAATGAGAAAAAGAAGAACAAACTAAACTCTAAGCAAACAGAAGAAAAGAAATAATAAAATTCAGAGCAGAAGAGGGGCGCCTGGGTGGCGCAGTCAGTTAAGCGTCCGACTTCAGCCAGGTCATGATCTCGCAGTCTGTGAGTTCGAGCCCCGCGTCAGGCTCTGGGCTGGTGGCTCGGAGCCTGGAGCCTGTTTCCGATTCTGTGTCTCCCTCTCTCTCTGCCCCTCCCCCGTTCATGCTCTGTCTCTCTCTGTCCCAAAAATAAATAAACGTTGAAAAAAAAAATTTTTTTTTTAAAAATAAAAAAAAAAAATTCAGAGCAGAAGTAAGTGAAATAGGGAATAGAAAGACAAATGGAGAATATTAACAACCCAAAAGTTGGTTCTTTGAAAAGATCAACAAAAATTGACAAAATTATAATGAAATTAGCTACACTGAGAGTGGGAAAAAAACAATATTCAAATTATTAAAGTCAAGAATGAATTGCTAGTTGTACCCCCCAAAAAAGTATTCTATGAACAGTTGTATGCTTACAAATCTGACAAACTAGGTGAAATCAACCAATTCGTAGGAAGAATAAACTACTGAAACTGATGTAAGAAGAAATAGAAAATCTGAATAAATCTATAATAAGTAAAGATACAAAATTAGTCATCAAAAAGTTTCCAACAAAGAAAAGCCCAGGACCAGATGGCTTCACTGGTAAATTCCACCATATCTTTAAGTAATTAACACCAATCCTTCACAAAGTCTTCCAAGAAATAGAAGAGGAGAGATTACTTCCTAACTCATTCTATAAGATCACTATTACCCCCAGACCAAAACCAACATAAAGAAAACTATAGACCAAAATCCCATAAGAATATAGATACAAAATCCTCAACAACACACTGGAAAACTAAATTTAGTGACATATCAGGATTATCCTCCAAACCAAGTAGGAATTATCCCAGGAATCCAAGGTTGGTTTAACATACAAAACTCAAAGTAACTCACAATATTTATAGAATAAAAGACCAAAAACAAATGATGGTCTCAGTAGATGCAGAAAAGTTTTGACAACATTCACCATTCTTTCATGATACAAACACTCACCAAACTGGGAACTTCTCACTCTGATGAAAGGCATCTATGAGAAACTCACAGCTAACATAATACTTAATGGTGAAAGATTGAAAGCTTTCCCTCTTATACTAGGAACAAGACAAAGATGTCCATTCTTGCCACTTGTATTCAGCATTGTAATGGAGGTTTTAGCCAAGGCAATTAGGCAAGAAAGAAAATAAAAGGTATCCAGATTTGGAAAAAAAGAAATAAAACTATCTCTTTCATAGGTGATATAATCTTGTATATAGAAAATCCTATGGAATCCACAAAAAATTATTATTATTGATAAACAAGCTCAGAAAGGTTGCAGGATACAAGATCAATATACCAGAATCGATTATATTTCTATACACTGGCATTGACCAACCCAAAAATTAAATTAAGGAAACGAATTTGCAACTTAAAATCTTATTCAAAAAAACAAAATACTTAGGATTAAATTTAACAAAGAAGTACAGCATGGTACATTGAAACTATAAAATATTGTTAATTTAATAATAAAAAATAACCTAGTTAAAATGAGCAAAGGTCTGAATAGATATTTCTCCAAAAAAAAGATACACAAATGGATGATTAAGCACATATAAAGATGCTTAACATCATTAGCTACCATGGAAATGTGAATCAAAACTACAATGAGATATCACTTCACAGCCAGTATAATGGCTATAATAAAACAAATGAACAAACAAACAAAAACAGATACTAACAAATGTTGGCGAGAATGTGGAGAAGTTAGAACTCTTGTACATTGTTGATGGGAAATGTAAATGATACAGCCACTTTACAAAACAGTCTGGCAGATCACCCAAAGGTTAATCATAGAGCTACCATAAGATACAGATATTCCTAGGAAGAAAGCAAGAAAAATGGGAATATATGTTCACACAAAAAAACTTGCACAGAAACTTTATAAAGTATTCTTCATCATAGCTAAAAGCCAGTTTATGTATTTAGTGTAGAAAAATAGTGCTCTTTATGTGAATGTTTCATTAGCATTGCCTATAGCATGAGTCTGTAAGCCCCACAAATGCAAGTACCACATCTGATTTTGTTCATCATTGTATGTCATCCATGTAGCAGAGGGCTCAATTCAAGAGAGGCAGTCTTATAAATAGTTGTTGAATTAGTGAATGAATAACTTGCAAAGAGGGGTTCCTGGCTGGCTCAGGGTATAGAGTGTAGTGATTCTTGATCTCAGGGGTCATGAGTTCAAGCCCCATGCTGTGTGTGGAGCCTACTTAAAAAAAGTCAGTCAGAGAAAGACAAATACCATATGATTTCACTCATATGTGGAATTTATGAAACAAAGCAGATGAACATAGGGGAAGGGGAAAACAAAAGAGAGAAGGAAGCAAACCATAAGAGACTCTTAACTATAGAGAAAAAACTGAGGGTTGATGAAGGGGAGGTGGGCAGGGGATGGGCTAAATGGGTGATGTGTATTAAGGAGGGCCTCAACACAGGGCTTGATCTCATGAACCATGATATCATGTCCTGAGCTGAAATCAGGAGTCCAACACTTAACTGACCGAACTACCCAGGAGCCCCTGTATCTGGCTTTTTTGGGTCAACATTTACCTATGGTGCTGTATGTAGTTGTAATTAATCTTCATTGTTGTATAGTACTCCAGTAGGAATACACTGCAGTTTATGTATCTGTTCTCTTGATGGACATTTGGGTTGTTTCCAGTTTGCAGCTATTATGAATAACGCTGCTATGAATATTGTTGTCTTTTGCGGTCTTGGATATGTATTTCTGTTCATTATATCCTTGAGAGTGAAATTGCTGCATCATAGGACATGATCTGTTCAGTTTTAATGACACTGACAGTTTTCCAGTGGGTATGCAAGTGCCAATCACTCCACGTTGCCAGCAGTCAGTAGCCTTTAATGGCTCAATATTTCATAGCTGATAGCTTCCTTTCAGAATAGGATGGTCTTAGCTAAAGGAGCTTCAATGATTTCCTGGTGGGACAGCTTCTCTCCAAGCTCTTGTCCTTGTATAGATTAGTTGGGCTAACTTAACTTTTTAAAAATTCATTTATTATTTTTTCCTCTAATGTTATGGAATATTTCAAGGCTATACAAAGAAGAGAAAACACTAGGAACTATTTCCTCAGCTTTGCCAAGTCTCAAGATTTTGTCATATTTGTTTCAGATCAATTTTTTAAGATAAAACATTACAAATCAATTGCAATCCATGCCCCTCACTCTCAAAATGAGAGATGATCACAATCATAAAATTTATCATTCCCTTAAGCTTTTATACTTTTACTATAGGTACACATATATATGAATAGTATTTTTTTACATATCTTAAAACTTTATATAGTATGATATCATACCATAAATATCCTTTTGCATCATGATTTTATTGCTTAATATGATTTTGAGATTTAGCCACATTCATTCATTCTTGGTGTTTGGGCTATAGCAGTAAACAAAGCTGACAAAGATCTCTGCCCTCATGCAACTTACATTCTACCAAGGGAAGACTTAAAGTAAACATTAAATATTATATGTGAATTATATTTTATATTTGAAAGGAGGTCATGCTAGAGAGAAAGGAAAAGCTGAACAGAGCAGGTGGGCTTCAGCACCCAAGGGAGAGGCATTTTTTTACTGTAATTTGTAATTGTAGGTTGTTAAGTTGAGTGGTTGGGGTGTTCCTCACATTAAAGGTGACATCTGAGCCAAGACTTGACAGCAGGAAGGAGGGAGCTATGGAACACATTCCAGGTAAGGCCAGAAAAATGGGATAGCATGGAGGATGCCAATCGTGGAGAACCTTGTAGGCCATTGTGGGGATTTTCCTTTTCTTATGATGTGGGGAGGCACTGAAGTGTCTGGAGCAGAGGAGGGATGTGATCTGACTTACATTTTATTAATAATGTATTTTTTTAACATTTATTCATTTTTGAGATACATAGCATGAGTGAGGGAGGGGCAGAGAGAGAGAAGGAGACACAGAATCTGAAGCAGGCTCTGGGCTCTGAGCTGTCAGCACAGAGCTCAAACTCAGGGACCGTGAGATCATGACCTGAGCCAAAGTCAGAAGTTTAACCGACTGAGCCACCCGGTGCCCCATCTGACTTACATTTTAAAATGTTGACTCTGGGGCGCCTGGGTGGCTCAGTCGGTTAAGCGTCCGACTTCAGCTCAGGTCACGATCTCGCAGTCCATGGGTTCGAGCCCCGCGTCGGGCTCTGGGCTGATGGCTCGGAGCCTGGAGCCTGTTTCTGATTCTGTGTCTCCCTCTCTCTCTCTCTGCCCCTCCCCCATTCATGCTCTGTCTCTCTCTGTCTCAAAAATAAATAAAGGTTAAAAAAAAATTTTTTTTAAATGTTGACTCATAGGGGCACCTGGGTGGTTAAATTAGCTCAGGTTACGATCTCAAGGTTTGTGGGTTTGAGACCTGAATCGGCTCTCTGCTGTATGCATGGAGCCTGCTTTGGACCCTCTGTCACCTCCTCTCCCTGTGCCTCCACCCCCCCCCCCCCCCCCCCGCCACACACATACGTTCATGCACGCTCACTCTCTCTCTCTCTCCCTCTCAAAAATAAATAAATAAAAATAAATAAAATCTTGACTAATATATTTGATATTTATTGTTACACCTGGTTCATCTTAATTTTTGCATGGTGTTCTACTGTAGGATATACTTATTTACTCACTCTCCTACTAGGTTAAATTGTCTCCATTTTTATTATACACAATGCTACAGTGGACATTTTTTTTTAATTTGTCCCTTGGAACATGTGGGAGAATTTTTCTAGAAGAAATTAGTAGATTGTGGGGTATTTGCCTCTTTTTTTTTTTTTTTTCAACGTTTATTTATTTTTGGGACAGAGAGAGACAGAGCATGAACGGGGGAGGGGCAGAGAGAGAGGGAGACACAGAATCGGAAACAAGCTCCAGGCTCCGAGCCATCAGCCCAGAGCCCGACACGGGGCTCGAACTCGCGGACCGCGAGATCGTGACCTGGCTGAAGTCGGACGCTTAACCGACTGCGCCACCCAGGCGCCCCATGGGGTATTTGCCTCTTAAATGTTATTAGCTCTTGCCAAATTGCTCTGCAAAGAGCATGTTCCACTTTACATGGGCATCAGCGTATGTGAAGTTTCATTTGCTGCCCAGCCTCCCCAGCCCTTAAAATATCTCTCTGTGGTTTTAATTTGCATTTCTCTATCCTCGGTAAAATTGAACACCTTTTCACACATTTATTTGTGGTTTGGGCTTTTCTTCTAATCACCTGGTCATGTCCTTTGATCAATATTCTAAGAAGATATTTCTCCCTTTTTTATTAATTTTTTTTTCAACGTTTTTTATTTATTTTTGGGACAGAGAGACAGAGCATGAACGGGGGAGGGGCAGAGAGAGAGGGAGACACAGAATCGGAAACAGGCTCCAGGCTCCGAGCCATCAGCCCAGAGCCTGACGCGGGGCTCGAACTCACGGACCGCGAGATAGTGACCTGGCTGAAGTCGGACGCTTAACCGACTGCGCCACCCAGGCGCCCCTCTCCCTTTTTCAAAAAAATTGATTTTTAAAAGATCAATATCTAGAATATATATATACTAGTATTGATCTTTTGTCAATGATACATAATCTGTTGTTGATTATATGTATATGTAAATTATTATATGTAATAATATATAATGTAATGTAAATATCTTCTCCCCTCTCTGTCATCACTTTTTTAAAGACATCTTTTGTTGTACAGAAGTTTTTAATTTGTATACAGTTGAATATTTGAATCCTTTTCTTTTAAGGTTTGTACTTTTTGCGACTATGCCAAAGTCATAATATTTTCTCCTATCTGTCCATCCCTTATATTTGTTAATACAATCAATCTGATTAGTATTAAGAGGGGAGGGGAAGACTGATCTGTCCCTTTAGAGGTGACTCTGTATCATGCCTGGATTCTTTAATGCTGATTTCATGGTTTAATTCTCGGTGGGCAAAGCTTTACTAGGCTCCAGGGAAAGCTTTACTGAAATATCCAAATCCTAGGTGGATTTTTATTTAGTGGGCCGAAGGTGGGGGTCCTGGGGTCTGTGTTTTGATATGCAACCCAGGTGATTCTGATGCAAGAGGTCTCCTGTTAAGCCATTAGATAGTGTTTAATCACCCTTCCAGGTGTCTGGCAACTGGGGAATAAACCCACTTTTTCCTAGCTGATGATTTAGATTCTCTCTGCCTCTGGTTCCTCTTTGGTGAAAGTCCCTCCCTTAATAATTCTTCCACGAATGATGAGCCCCATGATGAATCCCATGTGTCAAGGCTTAGTCTAGGCCTGGCTTGTAGAAAGGCTCAGTAAAAGGCGGATATTCATTAACCCGAAGGTCTCAAGCTCTGGGGTGAGCTGGCCCTGCCTCCCTCCTGAACTTATCTCCTACCATGCTCCCCATCTTGAGCAAGTCACTTAACCCCACAGAGTCTAGATTTCATCATCTGTGCACTGGTATTAATCTCTGCTTTAGAAGGTTATGGTAAGGATTAGAAATGGAATGTAAAGTGCCCAGGACAATGCCCAGCACGTGCTGTTCTTACAGAGTCTGTGCAAGCTGAACATTCGTGCTTTTAGTTCAGGGGAAGCTGAACTTGAAGTTCAGAAGCTGTTCTCATTGGCGTGCCACAGACCCTGAGCGGTGCTGGGCCATCTCCTGTATCCCCTTCCAGTGCCTCTAACAATCCTGGACATACAGGCTTTCAGTAAAGCTTTGGTAAATGAATGTTTCTTTCCAGTGTAACACACAATTCTTACATTCTATCAATACCTCCAGAGAAGCCACAAAACTGGAAAAACATTTTTATTATTTTATTTAACAGGTGCTTATACAGAATTTATGCTAGGTTAGGCCCTATTCTAAGTGCTTTATATGAATTAACTTATTTAAACTTAAACTGATCTAAAGGGCAGTACTCTATGGAGTGCGTTGACTCCCCACCCCCGCAGTGTGTTGCATTCAGTGTGGTGGGGTCAGGCACCTGGAAAGAAGGTGACTCAATTGCTGGTCCTCCCCCAAGCTTTCTGCCTCTGATTGAGGTGCTTTATTACAAGGGAAAAGAACCTTTTGAATTGAAAATCATATATCCTTGAGCAATATTAGTTGTAAATCAGATTTACAACTTTAAATTTTACAATTTTAAAATCTATCCTGCCACTTCACACCCTCTAGGATGGCTGCTATAAAAACAAACAAGCCAACAACATAGGAAGTGTGTCAGGCTTTGGAGAAATTAGAACCCTTGTGGTTCACTGTCAGTGAGAATGTAAAATAGTGCTGTTCCTATAGAAAACAGTATGGTGGTTCCTAAAAAAAAAAAAAAAAAAGAATTCCCATATGATCCAGCAATTCCACCTCTGGGTATGTACCTGAAGACTTGAAAGCAGAGATTCAAAGAAATATTTGTACACCCATGTTCATAGAAGCATTATCACAATGCCCAAAAGGTGGAAGCAAGCTAAGAAAATATGGTATAAGCCTACAACAGAATGTTCATTCAGCCTGAAAAAGGGAAAGAATTCTGACTTGTGCTAAAACATGGATGAATCTAAAGGACCATATGCTAAGTGAAGACACAAAGACAAATACCATATACCTTATCTGAGGTACCTATCTTATCAGAGACAGAAATAGAATAGAGACAGAAAGTAGAATGGTGGTTGCCGGGGGCAGGAAGGACTGGAATAGGAAGTTATTATAGAACAGGTACAGAGTTTTAGTCTTGTGAAGAATGAATGTAAGGAATACCTAATGTATACTTAAAAATGGTTAGGATGGTAAATTTTATATGTATTTTACCACAACAACAATAATTTTTTCTAAAGAGATAAACAAAACTAATTATGTGATGGTGGGAAAATGGATGGTAGTCTCTAGAAGACCAGTGACTTGTCTATTCTATTCATCATTGTGGGTACTCAAACAATGTCTGGGCTTCTTGTGGGCATTTAAAGACACTAGATGAACAGGGGAGCTTGGGTGGCTCAGTCAGCTGAGCATCTGACTTTGGCTCAGGTCAGGATCTCCACAGTTCATGAGTTTGAGCCAGGCATCGGGCTCTGTGCTGACAGTTCAGAGCCTGGAGCCTGCTTCGGATTCTGTGTCTCCCTCTCTCTCTGCCCCTCCCCTGCTCATGCTCTGCTTCTCTCTCTCTCCCTCTCAAAAATAAACATTAAAAAATTAAAGAAAAAAGACACTAGATGAATAAATGAATATTAAAACACAAGACAACACACACACACACACACACACACACACACACACACAAACACACACCTCTCTGGCTAACTCCTATAGCCAAATAGGGAATCCTACAAAAAATGAAAAATGGTGCTGGGAGGAATATAGAGGAAAAAGTGGAATGAAGGTAGTGGTCAGTTGTTCAAGCTCCACTTAATCCAGGTAAGAGCCAGCTGAAAGGTAGCTGGAGATGCTGGGACGTTTTCCTGGGTGGGTGATGAGGGGAAAGTGGATGGAACGTGGCATTAAAAAAAATTATGTGTATCTGGGTCCGTTGATGGCCCCACCAACCTCCCAGGTCCTTTGGAGTAGAACTGAGATGTTACTTGGGACTCCTCTCTCACCTTACTGTCCCCCAACAGTCACCATGACTTTTTTTTTAGGTTTTTTTTTTTTTTTTTTTAACTAATTTCTGCACCCAACATGGGCCTTGAACTCACAACCCCAAGTCATGGTCACATGCTCTTCTGACTTAGCCAGCCAGGAGCCATGGCTTTTCCATGTGACTCCATCCTACCTCTGACTGACCCTTCCTTTCCACCTTTTTGCCTATAGCAAACTGATTTATAGTCAGCCTCCTCACCCCTAATCCTTCTCTTCAACCTGAAGTAACTCTTCAAAGTAGCCTTTCTAAAAATCAGTTTTCATACTTTTAAAAAGTCAGTAATAAACCTCATTCTCTACCTACTAAAATCTAAACTTAGATGTTTAAAGAACTCTGTAGAACTCTGCCCTTTTGCAGCTGACATATAGGCTGTGCTTGCTCTTCTCCCACCAGCCCCAGGTTTTATTGTGTGTGGGCTTTTATTTATTTTTTTACTTTTTATTATGAAATATTCCAACATATATAAAATTAGAGAATACAAGGAATGTCTATGTACCTACCCCTCCCATAGCTTTAGTAGTTGTCAACATATGCCAGTCTTTGTGCATCTGGAACCTCATCAATTCCCTGACCCCATGCACTACCATTTTTTTTTTTCACTCATGGGTTTTTTTCCCCCTGGTTTTCAAATAATATTTCTTTTCTTTTCTTTCTTTCTTTCTTTCTTTCTTTCTTTCTTTCTTTCTTTCTTTCTTTCAATCTCTATCCCCATTGTGGGGCTTTAGCTCATGACTCCGAGATCAAGAGTTGCATGCTTTAGTGACTGAGCCAGATAGTCGCCCCTCAAATAATATTTCTTTTTTTTTTCAAGTTTTTTTTTAATGTTTATTTATTTTTGAGAGAGAGACACACACACAGTACAAGCTGGGGAGGGGCAGAGAGAGAGGGAGGCACAGAATCCAAAGCAGGCTCCAGGCTCAGCACAGAGCCTGACGTGGAGCTCAAACTCACTGAATACAAGATCATTATCTGAGCCAGAGTCGGACACCCAACTGACTGAGCCACCCAAGCACCTCTCAAATAATGTTTCTTATAAAAGTTTTAAACATCACAAATGTGCAGAACAAAGACTGTGAAAGCCTCCCATAATCCCACATTCCTGAGATAATCATTGTTTGTAATTTAATGTAGGTTTTCCAGATTTTTTTGCTATGCATATATTAAAATATAAACTAATGAATATTCTCACAATATTAATAACCGTATCTAATCTGTTTTGCAAATTGTTTTTTCCATTTAACAATATATATTGGACGTGTTCCATACATATTAGATCATGCAGATCTACCTCATTCTTTCAAAACCAATTGACAACCAATTGTATCATCCTATATGGTGTGCCATAGTCTGTTTAATCAGCCCTTATTGGTGAACAGTTGAGTGAGCAGTTTCCATCTTTTCATTATTACAAAAAAGTTACAGAAAGCATGTTTTTTTCTGCACTCGTGCAAGTATTTTTTATAGGAAAGAGACCCAGTGTGGAATTGCTTGGTCCACAGGTAAAGACATCTTAAATCTATTTATTTATTTTTTTAATGTTTACTTACTTATTTTGAGAGAGAGAGTGAGAGAGAGAGAGAGAGAGGGCATGCAGAGAGAAAATCCCAAGCAGGCTCTGTGCTGTCAACACAGAGCCCAATGCAGAGCTCAATCTCATGACTGTGAGATCATGATCTGAGCCAAAATCAAGAGTCAGATGCTTAACCCACTAAGCCATCCAGGTGCCCCAAAGACATCTTAAGTTTAAACAGATGCCATAAATGTGTATGAAAGTGTATAAAAGTATTTTTTGCCACATTCCTGGGATATAATTAATCTATCTAATCTTTGCCGGTCTGATCAATTTAAACTGATATTTCATTATAGTTTAAATTTGTTTAATTCTCTGTGAATTTGAGCCTCTTTTAATCTATGAATCAAACATCAGAACTTGAGGGAGGAGTGGAGAAAAAGAATAATGGAAACAGAGAGGCTGGGCCTGGAGAGGTAGACCAACTCTAGCAGGCTAAGTGCCTTGAGCTTTAGGCAGACGTGACTATGAACCATACTACAAGTTAGAAGGTTCAAACTAAGGAGTGACTGAGGTCACATTCTCTGCATTCAGATTTGGTGTCGTTCAGTAGAGCCTGAAAGCCTCCAGCCTGTCTCTGCCTGTATTTCTGGTTTCCTCAGAGAAACTCTGCTGCTGACCAGCCAACTCCCCACCCCCATCAGCAGCCTTCCCTTTTCAAATACACTAGTGCTTAAGTAGGGTTTCACTCAAAGATGGTGGACTTTGGGCTCATTGGAAGATTGAAATACTTAAATCGTTAGTAGAAGAAATTTTTGTAAAATTGTAATACATGAATTCCTATATTTCTCCATGTGTACAGTTAATAGCCAAAACCATTTCCTGCTTGGGACCTGAATTCAGAAAATTCAGTGTTTAGCCTCAGAATTAATTCACTGAGTCAGCCAGTGTTTCCAAAAGGCTTCCTGAGTGTTACCAGGTATTGTTGCTAGACACAGGGATGCAAAGGAGAACAAAAGAGACCTGGTCTGGGGAAAACAACTTTTTTATTTTAATATAAACTGTCAATATCCAAATATTATAAACAGATGCAAAAAATGACTGACAAAAAGAGAGTGAGCTAGCAAGAGAGACACCCTGACATGTGTTTAAATGAATAAACACAAGGATCACCTGGCTGACTCAGTTGGTGGAACATGTGACTCTTGATCATGGGGTGGTGAGCTCAAGCCCCATGTTGAGCATAAAGGTTACTAAAAAAAAGCAAATCCAAAACCAACAAGAAAGAATACACACTAAGTGAAAAAAATTTATTTTACCGTGTTTATTTTTTTTTAATTTTTAAAAATGTTTATTTATTTTTGAGAGGAAGAGAGTGTGAGCAGAGAAGGGGCAGAGAGAGGAGACACAGAACCCGAAGCAGGACCCAGGCTCTGAACTGTCATCACAGAGCCCAATGTGGGGCTTGAACTCACTGTGAGATCATGATCTGAGCAGAAGACAGATGCTTAACGAACTGAGCTACCCAGGAACCCCTATCATGTTTAAAATTTACCAAGTTTGGGGTGCCTGGGTGGCTCAGTCAGGTGAGCGGACGACTCTTGGTTTCGACTCAGGTCATGATCTCACGGGTTTGTGGGTTTGAGCCCTGCATTGGGCTCTGCATTGACAGTGTGGAGCCTGCTTGGAATTCTCTCTCTCCCATGCTCTCTGCCCCACCCCCCGCTCTCTCTCTCTCTCTCTCTAAATAAATAAACTTAAAAAAATAAAATTTGCAAGATAGTACAAATATATAGAAAATAGTGTATTAGAAAGTTGCAAGTGAATATGAACTATAATGAAAAAATTCATTTCAAAATGTGACTCACTTGATAATTTGGTTACAAATGCATGCGGGGTGCCTAGATGGCTCAGTAGATTAAGCATCCAACTCTTGATTTCAGCTCATGTCATGATCTCACGGTCGTGGGATAGAGCCCTGAGTGGGGCCCTGCAATGACAGTGCAGAGCCTGCTTGGGATTCTTTCTCTCTCCCTCTCTCTGTTCCTCCCCTGCTCGAGCTCTCTCTCTCTCTCTAAGTAAATAAATAAACCTTTATAAAAACAAAAAGAAGAAGAAGCATGAGCAATCAAAGGTATTTTTATCAAAAATGCATAATCTGAATCTAATCATGGGAAAACATCAGAAAACCCAAACTAAAGGAAATTCTACATAACAACTGGCCAGTAACCTTTAAAAACATCAAGATCATAAAGACTAAATTGAGGAACTCTTCCAGTTTAAAGGAAATTAAGAAGACAAAACAACTAAATGCAGCCACGATTAGATCCTGGTCTGGGAACAAAAAAAACTATTAAGGGCTTTATTGGGACAATTAGTGAAATTTGAATACGAACTGTAATTTAACAATGTTAGATTTTCTGAATTTGATAATTGTACTATAATTATTTAAAAGGCTGTCCTTAATGTTAGCAGCAAAGATAGAACTATTTAGGGGTAAAAATCCAAATTTGCTCTCATAGTTCATTAAAAAGATCATTAAAAAGATCAATAGTATGTATTGCATATACAGAGACAAAGCAAATGTAGCAAAAATAATGGGTGAATCTAGGTGAGGAGTGTATTTGTTGAATTGTTTTTGCAACTTTTCTGTAAATTTGACATACTTTTCAAAATAAAAACCTTGAAATAAGGCTTTAATATGTGCAAAAATATAAAAATAATCTCTAATATCTCTGGTCTGGTTGGAGTCATAGTTTAGAGGGGTTCTTTCTTGGAAGAGGGGGGCTAAACCACGTGAGTAGAGCAGATCGGACGCCTGAACACAGCCCTCCTTGTGTCACATGGGTGTCCCTTGCTCATGAAATGTGGCTCTTACAAAAACGATACTGATGGCTAAGCTCCAAAATTCAGTCAGCTGCGAGGACAAGTTTTAATTTCGTATGTCTGCCCAATTTTGCTCCTGATCAGCAAGCAATATATGAGACCTTGGCAGCAATACCTAGCCTGGCCCACCTCTGCTAAAGCCTGAAAATTGTTCTGTACTCTCTTCCTCTTCCTTTTTTTAAGTTTGAATTTTCTTAGTCCTTCCTGGTGGGGCCAGGAATGCTCCAAAATCTCCATAGATTAGGGTTAATCATTTGCATGACACAATCTGAGCCACCCTGTTCTCAGTTGTTTTAGAAAGGGACTTTCCTTTTTCTCCCAGGCCTCTGAGAAGACAAGTTGAAGAAGGTCTTCTGAAGCTCACCCAGGCTCTGTGGGTGGGAGTGTGCCTGTCAGCCTGCTTAGTGGGGACCCAGAGCACAGTGAGTCTACAAGGGGCTGAGCTGGGGGTGAGGTGGGTGGGAGGCTGGGGGTGGATTTGTCAACTCATGTGTCCTTGAATGTTGAGGCTGCTGACTCTCTGAGGCTGGGATAATACTGTGAAAATTCGCTACATTTTGGTCACAATTTTGTCACGTGATTATTTCATGGCAGTGGCAGAAGTTGATAAAAATCGAGAATGTTTTCTTTGTGTACTATGTAAATTTACCTGCAAGACCACAAGTTCTTGGCACTTAACTCAAGGTGGGACTACTGTCACTGTGGGTGCCCACTGGGGCTTCACAGGGTGAACTAGATGGTAGTTATGGTCCCTGCCCTGAAGGAGCTCCGAGAGAACGAGAAGTCAGTGGGTGCGGCCAGTTGAGAGTGTTACAGCACAGAAAAAGCAATTGTTTAGAACCTAGACAATGTGCATTTTTTAAAAACAAGGTGAATGGCAAAACCGCCAAAAAAAGTTTTAAAATAAGTGATTTTTAAACTGGAGGAAAAACACATTTGTTTAAGTGTCAGCCAAAGTGGTAAAACAATGCAAAATGAATAAATAAATAAGACCCACTACCCGATAGAAACTGAGGCCAATGGTACTTGAGCCAACAATTCAGTGAAAAGGAAATACAAATGGCTCTTAAACATATGAAAAGGTGTTCAACTTCACTCATAATAAGAGAAATGCAAATTGAAATTTCAATAGGATGCCACTTTCACCTTGACCAAGAATAAAAGGTTGATAATATTGTTGTGGAGAGCTGGGGAAACAGCGAGAGTGTGCATTGGAGCCCCCTCCCTGTGGGGCAAGTTGGCCATAGCTTTTGAAATTTAAAATGTACATCCTTTGACCCAACAGTTCCAATGCTAGACACTTACCCTGCAGACACGCTTAAAACTTGCAAAATGTCATACTATTAAGTGAAAAAAAACGCAAGATACAGAACAGTGCATATCATATGCTACCAACAGAGTTTATATATAAAACCATGTAGCTCTACCATAATTTTCTTAACTTTTCCCCTAATGCTGGGTACATGGTTGGTTTCCATGATCTTATGATTATAAGCAATGCTAGATAGACATCTTTTGTGCATGAATCTTTCTTACATCTCATATTATTTCCTTGGGACAGTCCAGATTACTGGGCTAAAGAGAATTTATAACAACCATTGCAGCAACCATCACTATTTGTTAAGCAGCCTTTATTTTTTTCTCTTCATCCTGACGAAAGCCCTGTGAGGTAGGGAGGAGCAGCCCCACTTTCCTCATATTTGAGGAAAGGGATTTAAAAGAGGCAAAGTGACTTGTCCTAGAGCACACAGCAGTAAGGGTGGGTGGTGAGAACTCATATCTTGCTTGACTCCCAAGCCCCTGACTTAGAGCCCACTCCTCTGAGTGGAGTTTTTTTAAGGCTCTCGATAAACATTGTCAAATTACTTTCCGGAAGTCTCACACCAGCTCCCAACTATCACTCCCAACTGAGTGCTAAATTTTGTCACACTTGGGCCAATGTTAGGGATTCCATATTTTCATTTTGCTATTTTGGAAGGAAAAAAATATCGTCTCACAGGTCTTCGATAACTAGTGAATCTGAACATTTTTCATATATTTATTAGCTATTTGTGCTTTTTCTCTTTTGTTAAGTATACACAGTTGACTATATATATTTTTAAATATATAAAACTTTATTACAAATGTAACATGTCAATGGGGCACCTGGGTGACTCAACTCTTGCTTTCAGCTGAGCTCATGGTTTCACGGTTTGTGAGTTTGAGCCCAGGGTCCAGCTCTGCGCTGACAGTGTAGGGCCTGCTCGGCATTCAGTCTCTCTCTGCTCCTCCCGTGCTAGTTCTGTCTCTCAAAATAAATAAATAAACTTAAAAAAATGTAACATGTCAATTCTTATCTAGTCTCAGTTAAGACACCTGCTCAAATGGGCAAAAGCAGCAGGGAAGACAACCAGATGGATTCTGGCTCTGGAGATTTAAGTCCAGGAGGCGTGCGGCCACTGTGGGAGAAATCGGGCACATTCAGATTGAGACAGGTGGCAGCAAGGACTTGGGTGTGGTGTTTAAATAAACCCAACACTAGGATGTACCATCTATGTATTGCTTTCTGCTAAAGCAACAGATGATGGTGGTCTGGGGCCATCATCCCTGGAACGGCCTTTCTTTCTGATTGTTGATGTCAGGCTGGTGATGGCCTCACGACCCGCTGGCTGGAGCGCCCGGAAACAGACACACATTTTCAGCGCAGAGTAAGCTCTTCCAGGAGCTAACCTGTCAGTTTCCAGAACCTTCTGCCTGATTTCCCCAGCCACTAGGGTCATGACCGGCCAGGAGAAGGAAGGCTGCCTGAGGGTTCCAGGACTGTGGAGGGTGCAGAGGCCACGCCAGGCCCGGACTCAGGCTCTGGCTCACTCTTTGTGCCAGGAAGGGAGCAGGTGCTTTGCTCAGGGAGGCAGGGGATACGGTGGCCTGGAGGTGCGGGGTTCCGGGAGGCAGGCCCGCGGGGAAGTGAGGCCAAGACACCAGAAGTGGGGAGGGCTAGCAGGAGGCTTCTGTCAAAGCCCGCTTCTCACTGTGAGTTTTGTGCGCCTGACAGCGGCCCTTCTTCAGCAAGGTGAATTCTTTCGGAAAGGGTCTCATTCACACACTGCCAAGACAGCCGCGACCTATTCTTGAATTCACACAAAAATTAAAAGCAAGACAACAGCCTGGCTAATTTAGCAACTTGCGGGATGCAGCTGGTGCTCCTTTGCACGCCGAAAAGGCTCGGCCTTCCGGCCCCCACCCCCGCCCCGGGGAGGTCTCGCTGGAGTTATTTCGTATCCTGCAGTTCCAGGCCGGATTGTGACAGCTGAGTGACTTAGCTGGCACCGTGGGATGCGGAATGACAAAGGCTCAGAGCATCGCCCGGTGGCGGGGGGTGATGAGGGCTGGCGGGGGAGGGCACGGCGGGCACCCGGCTCTCGCCGCTGCCTGGGGGAAGCCTTGGTGTCTTCCCCCCTTCCATCTGTCTCTGTAAAATGATTCTTGTAGGAATTAAGTGAGAGACTTTTCCAAACCAAAAAGTGGTTACTACGGTGTCCTTACAGCCTGGAAGTGGTTGGGCCTCAGGCTTCTTCAAGGCTTGGCCTTGGACGGTTGTTTTCTCTGCAGCTGCCAGCAGCGCCTCCCCTTTCTCTTTTCCATCCAGTGCCAGGGTTCCTTCCTTCTGCCCGAGACCATATTGCTCTCCCTGGCCTCCCTCCGTCGTGCCTGGAGGTCTGGCCGGTCTGGCCAAGGGCCTCGGGCCTAGGTGACTGGGAGAGGGCGTGGGTTCTCAGGGTTGCTCCTGGTCCACAGGCACCCCCTGGACAGTATGAGGAGGGCAGGTTGCTCAGTACTTCCCCGGATCCTGAACAGCCCCAAGCACCCTCATGGGGCAGTGGCCTCAGGGGGCCAGGCTGAGTGTAAGGTTGAGCCAGGTGGGAATTCTGATCTCCTGCCAACTGCTGACTCAACACCTGGGGAGCCACAGTTTCTTTGTTTGTAAAATAGAAGTTAATAGTATTTGAAAAGGAATTTTGTGATGATGAAATGAGCCAATTCAGGGAAATCAGTGCTCTAAGTACTGCCCAAGTGCTAGCTATTATTAATAATATAGTTATACTGAGCACCCTAAAACCATGTTCAGCAAACATGCTCTGTCAGTCCACTTGAACATCCTAAGTTCCCACACTGTTTATCCTTAGAGGTTTCACGTGGAACCACAGAATTATACAACCCAACAACCAACATGAGCCCCCTTACTCCTTTAATTAACAGGAATAGCATGTGCTTCTAGCCACATTGCAAATCAGCTCCTAGGTCATTTGTCATTTTTTAGAGCTCCAAGACTAGGTTGAAGGGCTACAAAAAGGGTACTGAATGGATTGGGACAGAATTTCTTTCTCTTAATGTTTTATTTATTTTTGGGAGATAGAGAGACAGAGTGGGGGAGGGGCAGAGAGAGAGGGAGGCACAGAATCTGAAGCAGGCTCCAGATTCTGAGCTGTCAGCTCAGAGCCCAATGTGGGACTCGAACCCACAAAGCGCAGGATCATGACCTGGGCCGAAGTCAGACACTCAACCGATTGAGCCACCCAGGTCCCCCTTTTAATAACTTTTTTAATGTTTTATTCATTTTGGGGGCAGAATTTCTTACTCTTAAGAAGCAGCTGTATTCCCAAGGAATGTCCGTATTTCCAAAATCTCAACTTAAACACTGGTAAGAAAGTTAATTATTTGGAAGCCAACAAAGGCACACTGAAGAGCTAAGGTTATTCTGACTTGTTTTTCTCCCCTGTTAGGGCAAAGCAGTAGATTCTAGCCTGAGAATGACATCACTGCTTCAGGCTTTTTCAGCTTTTATTCAGATGGAGAAACAAATCCACTTTTTAATTCTTTTGGTCTCATCAATAGTTTTGCTAACTTACTACGGGGAGGTTCCAACATAACTTGATATATCTGGTGTTTCTGTCACAACCATGGCTGGTGGGCAGTCAGCTGGGGTGTTTGGAGGAAAGGATAATTAGTGGGAAGGGAAGTGTTTTTACCTCGATGGCACAGTCACTGAGATGTATGTAAGAAAGGTATTTGTAAAGTATTGTGTTTTACGAATATATTAATTTAGGTTATGCTACCCTACTACCTGCTGTGGTAGACAAACTTCAACATCTCTTTGGCTTCTCACAACAAAATTTGTTTCTCCTATTACATGTCAAAGCAAGTGGCGTGGGTAGGAAGAAGATTGGGGAGAATCTGCTCCATTCAGTCACTCAAGGGTCCAGGCTAATAGTGGCTCTGTCAACTTGTAGCTCCTTATCTGGGATACATGACTTCTCAGATGCTTCGGAAGGGAAAGAGGGAGATGGAGAATTAACACCCTGATTCTTAACTTTCTTGACCCAGAAGAAATGCATACCACTTCTGCTCATTATCCATTGGCCGAAACTAGCCACATGCTTCTAACCTAATTGAAAGGAAGGCTGTGAAATGTAGGGGAGCACAGGGAATAGCTGGTGAACATTAATCTCTCTGCCAGAGACTGAGATACTACAAACTACAAATCAACTGAACATGGAGTTACTTCAGGTCATTTGCTATGATTCAGGAAACAAAATCAGGAGCCATTATAGACTGTTTACTAAAGGTTATCACTCAGTGTGTGGCATTACAATTGAAAGAAAACAAGAACTCAGTCCCAGCCAATAGATACGTGTCAAGTGACATCAGCCACTGAAGTGAGGCACATAAAGTGGATTAATAGGCCACAAACTCTAGAAAGGGGCAGTTAAAACTTTTGTGGGAATAGAGAGGAGTGCCTCAAAGTATGGAACTCTTGATCTTAGAAAATTAGAAGGAACTGGTTTCAATCTATGTATGTATATATACAGTAGCAAAAAAAAAATTAGCAAATGTAGTATATGATAAATAAAACACACCCATTGGTCAAATGCTAAAATGTTAAAATGTCCAAAGATATTCCTCAACAAACATACATAAACTTAGAAAAAGTGGTTTAGATTTGGTAACAGAAAGTACTGTACAGTGGTTAGGAAATGTATCTATCCAAACTTCATATATTTAATGAATGCCCATGATGTGTAAAACACTGTATAAGAAATCTTTAAGCTTATGAAGTTTATAGCCCAATTTATGAATTTTAGAAGACAGGCTTTAGATAAGCAGATAGATAACAGATTATTTTTTTAATGTTTATTTATTTAATTTTTTAAGGTTTATTCATTTTTCAGAGACAGAGACAGAGTGTGAGTGGGAAGGGGCAGAGAGAGAGGGAGACACAGAATCTGGAGTAGGCTCCAGGCTCTGAGCTGTCAGCCACAGAGCCCGATGTGGGACTGACAGACCTTGAGATCATGACCTGAGCTGAAGTTGGACACTTAACCAACTGAGCCACTCAGGCATCCCAATGTTTATTTATTTTTGAGAGAGAGAGACAGGATGAGTGGGGAAGAGACAGAGAGAGAAGGGGACAGTTTCCAAAGTAGGCTCTGCTGCTGATAGCAGAGAGCCCAACGAGGGGCCGAAGTCTGTTGCTTAACTGACTGAGCCACCCAGGAGCCCCAGATAACAGATTCTTAACCTCTATTTTACTCAGTATCATTTATTACCACCATGTTCAAGGCTAGTTGGGGAATATAAAGGTGAACCAAACCCAATCCCAACCTTTAAGGAGTTTATGGCTAAGTTTGTTATGATCAAGCTCAATCATGTTCTCCCACAAGCAGTTTGTTACTAATACCAGGAAGGGCATCAAGCTGGTAAAATGGCTCACCAGACTGATCTCCTTAGCCTTTTTTGAGGTGTCTTATGTTTGTTAACTGGAATGAGGGGAGGTTGATTGCTGGAAAGACTATGTTAGGCTCTTTGTAATTCCATTGAAAATTGGAATTTTTCTAGACATGGAATTATTATGATATATGCCTACCGTCTGATAGTCTCAACATTCTAGTATGTTCTAGTAAGTTACTTTTTACTACTCTAGTTTCCTTAGCAGAAAAAAAATTTTTAACGTTTATTTATTTATTTAGAGAGGGTGGGGGAAGAGAGAAGGAAAGAGAACTGCAAGTAAGCAGGCTCTGCACTGTCAGTGAAGAACCTGACGCAGGGCTTAATCTCAAGAACCTGTTGAGATTCTTAATCTCAAGAACTGACAGAGTTGCCAGTTTCCCCCAAATTTCAAAATTGAAACAAATGGAGATCATTAAATTAACAGTTGGGTAGTTCAAATTTTCTTTGGGATAGCCTGATGCTAAAAACTGAATCCTTATTAAGACTCTCTTATGATTAGTAAAAAAAGGCCACCACACCTTTGAGTCTCAACAAAAAAAGATCCCTGAGAACTCTGTCCTCGCTAAAATTCGCAACATTTAGCTAATTTTGATATCTTTTACCATCCTCATTTCTTCGGAATTTCTCACTTGATGCTGAGGCATCCTGCTGGTTTGTATAAATCAATGGTTTTTTACTCTGATGGCACAGGGTACTTAAAAAAAAACCTGAGGGGTGCTTGGCTGACTCAGTAGAGCAGGTGACTCTTAATCTCCAAGTCATGAGTTCAAGCCCCATGTTGGGTGTGGAGCCTGGAGTCATGAGTTCAAGCTCTATGTTGGGCGTGGAGCCTAATGCAACAAAAACAACACATACGAAAAAGACACCCCCCCCCCCATGAATGGGGCCACACCCCCAGGGATATTTATTTAAGCAGCCTCAGGTGGTTAAGGCTGCTTAAGGTGGTTAAGCGCTAGGCTGGTTGAAAAATTCCTCAGGTGATTCTAATGTACACCCAGTCCTGGGAACCACAGGTATGTATGGATGGTGTTTCTTTATTAAGTACCGTTTATTGTCAGGTACAGGGCAGTTACACAAATGATCAAGCTGGTCTATGAAGTAGAAAAGCTAATGAGGAAAACAGGAAGGCAAAATGTGACAAGAGAGTGTGATAAGCACTTTTATTTATTCCGTAGTTCAACAAATAATAACAGTGTACTTAACAAATGCCAGGGATGGAGTAAAGGGTATGCTCAAAGTCCTATGGGCTAACTGCAAAGACCAGTAAAACTTCATAGAAGAGGCAGTAGCCAAGGAGGGATTGGGAGTAATCCTTCTTCAAGGTTTCCATCAGGTAAAGTAGGGAGGGCGGGTATGGCTGTAGAGGGAACAGTGTGTGCTGTGTATGGAGGAGTGTGTTGGGCTGGGAGAAGCTAGAGATGAGTGATAGGTTGTGTGCAGATGTACAAGCCTTAGAGGTAGATTAAAGAGTTTAGACCCAATCCAGAATGCATTTTAAAGACATTAAAGGCTTTTAAAGGATGCACAAATGGGGTATAGATACAGAACATCAGTATTTAGGCTATTCATACACAAAACTGTAGATTGAATTTGTTAGCCTATTTAAAACTGATGATGTGACCTATCATCCCCAACCCCCTCTGCCCTTGACTGATATAATTAGATATTGTGACCTTGTGGGGACAGTTTCTGGTCAATGAGAGAGGATTCCATGTGGCAGTGGGAAGTAGGATGCAGACCAATGCTTTTTAAGTGACTTACTGAAGTAAGTAGAATTCACCATGTACTGAAGTCTGGACAAATCAGTTCGGGTTCCCTGTTTGCTGCTTGCTTACCTAATTTCCTTCAGAAGGACTTGTTAGTACGTCTGTAGATGTGATACCTCTTATCAGGCTGTTTGTCTGACTTGCCTCAGAGCTAGTAAACAAACCCAATAGATCAAACCCTCCAGGTTTCCTTCAGCTCCTGAAGCTCTTCTGCATTCTTTTTTTTACCCTTACTTAGGACTCAAGGACAAATAGGCCAAACCATGGAATCATCCCAGTACTAGAGATATACTTAACCTGGTTAAGACATTCACGGAATAAACATTCCTTTTCAGCTGGGGAAGAAGAGGATCCAGCCTAGCCAGTGGTTCTCCAATTCAGTGATCATAAGCTTGAAGTCAAGTCTTGGGCTAAAAATGTAGAGCTGGGAGCCCCACTTGACACCTATTGAATCAGAATCTCTGGGTAGGCCAAGGAAACTGTGTTTTAAGCACTCATTCCCAGATCATTTTGGTGCCAGTGATCTGTGAACCACACTGAGCAGTATAAATGTAGTTGTCAGTAATTCTGGCCTGAGGTGGCCACTGGCAGCTGTTTTGGGGGAGGGAGGAGTGGTTAAATGAGCCCCTGGATTCATAATTGTCCAGCACAGTCAGCTTGCGAATTTTGCAGGATGCTTGGTTTTCAGTTCAAGTTATTTCTAGGTTAACTTCTTAATTGAGCTGTTTAGCTCAGCAGAGGACTTGAGATACCACAGATAAGAGACAGGTTTAGGAGTAAGCATTAAGTATCTCTGGCTGTGTTTCTGTTATCCTTTCCAGTCCCACTTAACTGAAGAGCCAGGATTTCTCAAAGGACAAGTAACTTTAGAGGGAAGTATCAAGGGGAAAGCAACACATTCCCTTTCCTTGCCATGCCCGTTAGAGAACTGTTTGTTAAGAAAAGAATCTCAAAAAACACATCAAGATGTTGGCTAAAGATGTTTCTTCTGTGTTTGCCAGCTCCTGGGGTTACAGGAGTACAAGTTTTAGGCAAATAAGGCCCACTTCTCTCTAAAGGTGTCTCTTCTTGATGCACTGGAAATCCATGTGGCTAACTCATTAGTGATAGCAAGTGTTAGATGCTCATAAATCTCCCACAATTCATTGGCTGAAGACATCTTAAATGTGGACTTTTTGGCTTTTAGTGTCTTTGGTTGCTTCTTTAGCGAACTTCAGTTTGAGTGTACAGATTTGGGGTCTTGAAACTTGTTTTCAATTAAGACATGGTTTATTTTTATTGCTTGAGATAAAATGCAGTCTGGGGGACTCAAATCTAAGTTACAAAATAATGTGCATCTGGGCAGACCATAGGGGGAAAAAAAGAACATAAAGGCTAACTTGTCTGCCAGGATTCTTAAGTTTACTTAGTAACTTCATGGAGAATAAAAACCCCAGCACCTGCATTATAAAAAGAGCACACCTTATAAATGTCCTACTCTTTGAAATACCTAAATGAACTAGGCTGAATTATGAACTAATGGCTTGTAAAAAATTCACCTTGAGCCAGCTACTGAAGATACTAAATAAGAGATAAAGGCTGAGGAAACCCAACACGCTGTTTGTTTGTTTTATCAGTAATGTAGCTCAAAAGTAGCCAAGCCAGTGGCGGATGGGGAACTTTCCCTGTGTTTTGTTTCCCTGAGCTGAGCCTGCAAATGCCAAGATTTAATCTAAAGAGGTTTGTGTTTTAAAAACTAACAACCAAGTAATAAAACACCTATAAAAGGGGTTTATAATGGAACTGGTGACAGTTTTGAGTGTAGTATTACAACTCTTCTGCTCCCCTCTCCCTTTTTCTATTCTTTCATCCAACTCCGTGCCCTTTGTCTTAGCTCCTTTCTCACCTTGTTGTCAAGAAGCATGTAAGTAGGGGCAGCTCACACCCCAGAGGTGCAAGCATCTTTAAAAAGTGAAGTGTGTATTGTGCTCTGCATTTGATGACAGGGTTGTGCTGCTTGTTTTGTCCGAGATAAGTTGCTCTAACAAAGTACCTACCTAGTTTGCACAGTGGTTTTGAATGGGAAGTTGGAGATGCTGCTGCGGTGTCAGTGGCATGAGGATGTTGGGAGTCAACCAGGGCAGGAGGCCCCGGGCCTCTCCCTGGCACCTTGCCTCACCCTGATCTGCCAGAGCCCAAGATCTGCCTGACTCCAGGGACAGACTTCAGTCAACAGGTGGTTTTCCACCCAGGCCATCAAGCCTGAAACTTGGTTCTTTTACAAAGCCAAAGTTCTCCCCCTCCGGAAGAAATGGCGCCTCAGAAGGGAAACTTCATACTCAAACTCTGTAGGAGCCATTTCTCGGGACTACTTTTCTTATTTTCCGAAGTCGCCCCTGCCAGCATCCCATCCATCCTCAGGAATAGCGAGGGACGGTCTTTTCAGTCTGGAGGGCGCTGGGAGGCACGAGGGCAGCGTGAGAGTGGCCTCGCCTGGGCGGCCAGAGGAGCCCCGGCCTCCCTCGTGTGGGCCTCAGGAACTCGGGGGGCCCAGGGGAAGCCTGGAAAACCGAACTTAGCCATCAGCCTTCGTTCGAACGCTGGCTAGAGGGGGAAGGGCCCCCCAGCGGTCTTTCCCCGACTCCCCCCCGCCCCCAGCACCTCTGCCATCCCTCTGCACCGCCTAAGAAAGCACTCAAAACGCAGCTGAGCTCTACAGCTCATCTCAGGCTGGGAGAGGGCATCTTGAGGGGCCAGTTTCCCCCTCCAGCCCACGTCTGACATCCCCACTCCCACCCAAGGATGCTGCCGCCGTGCCCTGTCCGCGGTCGCTGAATGTCACTGCTCCCTCTTCCTCCTGATCAGGGTAGACACAGCTCCCGAGGCATCTCCCACCCCAAAACTGCCGCGATCACCCGAGGGTGTAACGCCCGGGCGGAGGACGAAGTTTGGGGCCCACAGCAGCGGGAGGGGGGACGCGTTGGCGAGGACCGCACCTCTCAGTCCCAGCCCTGGCGGGCACACTCCCCGCCCCAAACGGCCCAGGCTTCCCCATCCTCCCGCGGACACCGGCATCCCCGCCCTCCCCCGAGGGCGGCGAGCGGAGCCCCCCAGGGCGGAGGCAGGTACCCCCGGGGCGGGGACTGGGGCGGGCGGGGTCCAGGCTGCGCCCCCGGCCGGGCCGGGCGGGCTAGCTGGCGGCGCGGGGGGAGCGGGGCTGGGCGGCGCTGCCTCGGGCTCTGTGCGCTGCAGCCCGGAGCCGAGGAGGAGGAGGCGGAGGAGGAGAAGGAGGCGGCGGCGGTGGGTCCCGGGCGGGGGGAGCGCGGCGCTGCGGACCCGGGCGGCTGGCAAAGGACGAGGCGGAGGCTGAGGAAGGCAGCGGGGAGACCCGGGCTGCAGCAACAAAGGGCAGCAAGCGATTGGCCGGGCTGCAGGCGAGGTTAGCCGGGGACCGGGGTGGCTGGAGGCAGCGGCGAACGGTGCACGTGCTTGCAGACACGGGCTAGTGTGGAGCCGGGGGGTGCACGCCCGGCGGGTAGGGGCTTGCTCCCCCTCGGCTTGGGATGGCGAGTAGGCTGCAGCGACATCGCTCTGCCTGCACCCGGCCTTGGGCTTGCAGGGTAGGGGTGTGTGGGGGGTAAGGATGCGAGCCAGGGGGCGGGCGAGTAGTCGCCCGGGACGGGACGGGAGAGGGTGGAGGAGGGGGCGGGATGGAAAGCTCCGGGAGGCGCGCCCGTCCGCGCGCTCCACCGCGGGAGCTGGTGACTGAGAACCTCGAATTTTAACTTCGCGTGCCCGCCCGCGCGCGCCCGCCCGCTCCCACCCCTAAATCCTGCGGCCGCCGCCAGCGATCAGCTCTCACACAAACTTTAGCTGCGGGCTAGGGGATTTGGGGTTGAGTGGGGGAGGGGAGAGGGAAAAGGCCCTCTGATTGGCGTTGTATGCAGCCAATAAGGCCAAGCGCCTCTTCTGCCAGTAGACCCAATCCATTTCTAGAGGTTGAGGGGGTGGGTAGGTGGAAGTAGAGGTGGCGCGGTGTCTGGGAGAGAGAAAAAGGGCTAGACCAATAGGTGCCCAGAAGAGGCGGGCCCAGCAGTCTGTTGATTGGTACTGGCAGTGGACCCACCCCCGGGGTGGTTCCGGAGGGGGGGGGGAATGATGGGTCGAGGGGTGTGTCTATGCGGAGGCGAGATGACCGGCAGGAACCTGCCCCAATGGGCTGCAGGGTGGTTAGTGTGTGGGTGACGGACAGACCCGCAGGCCAACGGGTGGCCATAAGTGTCTGTGGTCTCCTCCAATGGAGCAGCGCCGGGGCGGGGCCGCGGCTCGGGTTTAATGAGACTCCATTGGGCTGTAATCAGTGTCATGTCGGATTCATGTCAACGACAACAACAGGGGGACACAAAATGGCGGCGGCTTAGCTCCTACCCCTGGCGGCGGAGGCAACGGTGGCGGAGGCGACGGCACCTCCTCCAGGCGGCAGCCGCGGCTTCTTTCTCAGGCAGCGGCAGCGCCCCCGGCAGGCGCGGTGGCGGTGGCGCGCGGCCAGGTCTGTCACCCACCCCGCGCATTCCCAGGGGGAGGAGACTGGACGGGAGGGGGGGCGGAAGGTGGGGGAGATCGGGAGCTTGTGACGCCCCTCCCACAGGCCTCTGCGCGAGGGTCACCGCGGGGCCGCTCGGGGTCAGGCTGCCCCTGAGCGTGACGGTAGGGGGCGGGGGGAAAAGGGAGGAGGGACAGGCCCCGCCCCTCAGCGGGGCCTCCAGGGCAATGGGCGGGGCTCGAGGGTGGAGGGGGCGGGGTCATATCTGGGTGGGGGCGGGGCTCGGGTGGTCGGAAGGCGAGGGTTTGGAGGGGTTTTCTGAGTGGGAGTGACCTGGTAGGAATGGTGGGGGGGGGGGGCTGTGAGTGGCTGGGCAAGACTGGTGAGGGGGTGGCGGGTGGGAGGAGAAACTGGAGGTGTGCAAGCAGGTGTAAAGTGAGAGTAGGGAGTGGTGCAACATTGGAGATGTGGAAGGGGGACCGAGGGCTATGTGAGGGCAGGTGAAATGATGCAAAAGGATGGGATTGCAGTTATCTGAGGACAGTAAGAATAGGTTTGGGTGTGGTGGATGTGGAGTGGAGTTGAGAGAGCAGTAAAGAGTAGATATCGGATTGGGGGAAGTATTGGGGAAAAGTGAGGAGCAAGTACAGTCGCTGTAGTGAAGCAGGTATCTGGGTATATTGGCATATTGGAATTGTAAAGGAGGTTTGGGGTCTATGAAGCATTAAAAAACATGGAAGAACGGTATGGATATGCTTGTGAGAGTCTTGAACGATAAGACAGCAGAGCAGAACTTGCATAATATATCTGTAGTAGATCTTACGAAGATGGGGGGATTCAGGGGGTTGAGAAAAGGCGGCAGGTGTGAAAAAAAATGGGTGGGGCTGGGCAGTGGATCTAGGTGAATGTGATTTGGTGGACTAAACCAGGATTGGGGATAGGGCAAAGAAAGGTGTTAGTTTGGGAGACCAGGTTGTTGACAGGCTGAATTTCTTGGGTGAAACTTGAGCTGGAGTCTTGAGGTAGGGCAGGGTGTCTATTTCAGGGGGACACCTTAGTACTACCTTGGGAAAGACATTGTGTCTTTTGAATGTACAAGTACTAAAGTACTTGGTATGGCAAGAGTATGGGCAGAGTGCAGGAAATTAGTTGTGGGAGACAAGGGGCAAAGGCAGAGGGACTAGATTGCAAGTGGTTTCCTGTGCTCCATGAAGGTGTTTAAGCTCTGCAATTGGGAGAAGGTGTTAGGATGTGATAGAGAGAGTATTGCACAGAAGTTGTGAGAGAATAGTGATAAAGAATGAAAGATGTGGAAAATAGGTAATGAGAACCAGTGAACCAAGTATCAAGTATGTTTGGGGTGGAGGTACTAAGAAATTCAAAGTAAAGAGTATAGAAAGACTCTTCGGAATATGGACAGGAGGTGAAAGTAGCAAATGGGAATTAATTATGCTAGGATAATGTTAGTTTTGTGGTGCTCCAAAAAAGTTATCATTATTATTTTGGTATAAATGTGAGTAAAGTACATTCTTCCTGTCTTACTTGTGTAGCCTAGATTTTCTGGGATAGCCCTGAAATAACACACTCCCATTTTTACATAAATTCTTCACACATGTATCAAAATGAATTGGGGCAATCTTTTTATGTTTTTAAGAAGGATAGGAAAATACTGCATATTTCAGTAAGCGGTAAGATTTTTACCTGAGAACTTCTACTTAGGGTTGAAGGTTGGGGAGCTGAAATGATGATTTAAAAAAAAAAAAAAAAGGGAAGATAAAGGAAGGTTGTAACGTTAAAGGAGGAACTTAGGGGAATGACTGGTCGGTGCTGATGACATGGTCAGTTGAAGTTTTGCCTACGAGCTACACTCAGGCCTCTGAGTAAAGTGGGTGTTATGTCATTGCCGTTATGCCAGATGTTTATCTCATGTACTTTTTGTGAAGATAAGATGGAAACTGTCAGATGTAAGGCATAATGTGAATGAAAAGTAAAATAGGGTGAGTGTTGGAAGGTAGTTGAGGAATTTTAATAAGTAATTTTAATGGACTTCAAAAAACTTCATGGGTTTTTACATACCAGTTAGAAGAATCCTTAACCAACTGGTCTGGCTTTATTAAATGCCAGGATTCTTAACAGGTGACTTTTCAGTCTCTTAGATCGTTTTCCTCAAAATACCTTCAGTTTTCCACATGCATATACTTGCTTGTATTTGTATAAAGTGAGCAGGAAGGAAATTGTTTTATGAAAGTGGGGATGTGTGAGCTATAGTGATCAGTCTTTGTTTGCAGAATGGTAATGATGCATGGATGGGAGAAGTGTGATGAAGGGATGTTTTTCTTCTCTTATAATGCTTGAATCTGCATTTCCAAAACACCTTACAGCACCTTTTTGTAGGACTCACAATCTTGCACAATTTGTTTTTTTTTTTTTTAATCATCCATTCTACTGTTGCTAGATATTTGAGTTTTTTTTAAAAATGTAGTTTATTGTCAAATTGGTTTCCATATGACACCCAGTGCTCATTCCAACAAGTGCCCTTCTCAATGCCCATCACTCACTTTCCCCTCTCCCCCGCCTCCCATCAACCCTCAGTTTGTTCTCAGTATTTAAGAGTCTCTTATGGTTTGCCTCCCTCCCTCTCTGTAACTTTCCCCCCCTCCCACTCCCCCATGGTCTTATGTTAAGTTTCTCAAGATCCACATATGAGTGAAAACAATATGGTATCTGTCTTTCTCTGACTGACTTATTTCACTTAGCATAATATCCTCCAGTTCCATCCACATTGTTGCAAATGGCAAGATTTCATTCTTTCTCATTGTCAAGTAGTATTCCATTGTATATATAAACCACATTTTCTTTATCTGTTCATCAGTTGATGGACTTTAGGCTCTTTCCATAATTTGGCTATTGTTGAAAGTGCTGCTATAAACATTGGGGTACATGGGCCCCTATGCATTAGCACTCCTGTATCCCTTGGGTAAATTCCTAGCAATGCTATTGCTGGGTCATAAGGTAGTTCTATTTTTAATTTTTTGAGGAACCTCCATACTGTTTTCCAGAGTGGCTGCACCAGTTTGCATTCCCACCAACAGTGCAAGAGGGTTCCCGTTTCTCCACATCCTTGCCAGCATCTGTAGTCTCCTGACTTGTTCATTTTAGCCACTCTGACTGGCGTGAGGTGGACTGGCGTCAGAGTGGACTCACAGTCTTGCACAATTTTTTTTTTTTTTTTAATCATCCATTCTGTTGCTGGGTATTTGAGTTTTTTCCACTTTGGGGAAATTGTGTACAAAGCTGCTGTGAGTGTTCTTGTACTGTCATGTGGGTACACGTGTGCATATGTTTCTCTAAGGTGTACACCTGGGAATGGAATTGCTGTACATAGACAGGGTGACCATTTATCCTAGCTTATGCCTGTTGTCACAGTGTATAACCCCTTTATTCACAAAAGTGTCTGGATGATGAGTTGTATGATCACTCTAGTCATGAGGTATGCTTGTCTTCAACTTGACTAGGTACCAGACTGTTTTACAAAGTGGTGTACCAGACCACAGTCCTTCCTATGGTATGTGAGAATTCCCATTGCTTCTTGTCCTCTCCAGAACTCCGATTCATAGCTTTTCAAATTAGCCAATCTGAACTGCATTTGACTGGTTAGTAATCAGGTTGAGTGGCTTTTCATATATTTATTGGCTACTTGGATTTCCTTGTTTGTAAAATTCCTGTTCAGTTCTGCCCCGTATTTATTTATTTTTTAAACTGGACCTTGTGTCTTTTACTGGTATTTCAAAGTTCTTTATGTACTCTAGATACCGATCCTTTGCATATGTATGTTGCAAACGTCTACTTCCATATTGCGGTTTGCCTTTTCACTCTCTTTATGGTGTCTTTTAATGAACAGAAGTTCTTCATTTTAATGGAGTCAAATTTATTGGTGTTTTCTTTATGGTTAGTGCTTTTTGTGTCCTGTTTTAAGACTCTTTTCCCACCCTTAGGTCAAGAAGATATTCTTGTATTATTTTCTAAAACCTTGATTGACCTTAAAAGATCTATGATTATGAGTAAAATACACTGTTCTTGACCCCATCCTTGCCATTACAAATCTATTTTTGGTTTGGCCACTTTCTTCTGCTCTGTCTTGAATTTTTACTTGTGCTGACTTCCCCTGTCTCTTAGGAGAAAATGGTCATATAGACAGAAATTCAGCTAGATTAGATTTCACAGGTCTCCAGCTGACTTGTATTGCCCTTTTTCCTTTTATGAGCTTGCATTTTATTGTGTTCCTGCTATATGTCTGCCACCATCCTTGGTTCTTTCATATTTGTTATCTCAACTATTCCTCTTAACAGTTCTGCAAAACAGAGATGTATAATCTTTTTCATGGAGGAGAAAACGGAGACTTAGATTGATTGACGTGTCCGATATCCCACAGTTTAGGTAGCTGGCAAAGTGGGGACTTGATCCCTGAACTCTCTAGGTATGTCCCATCCCAGCATACCTCCTTGTTGAATAAGATTTCAGATGCCTATTTGATAATATCCAAAATCAAGGAGAGTAACTTTCTTACCTATAATGTAACATGTCCCAATTAAAGCACATGTAGTTACTGTGAAACTCAATAAAATTATTGGCCTCTCTGTGTATATTAAAGTAAGTAAAGTTAGGGGCACCTGGGTGGCTCAGTTGGTTGAATGTCCGACTTCAGCTCAGGTCATGATCTCCTGGTTTGTGGGTTTGAGCCCCATGTTGGGCTTTGCACTAACAGCGCAGAGCCTGTTTTCGATTCTCTCTCTCCCTCTCTCTCTGCCCCTCCCCTGCCCATGCTCGTGCACGCACGCGCGCTCTCTCTCAAAAATAAATAAATGTTAAAACAAATTTTTAGAAAGTAAGTAAAGCTAGAGTAGTCAATGGACCTTAAGGGGTCCTGGGATAGGTGATAGAGGTCCTGTAAACCCTTGAAATTGTATGCAAATGTCATACATTTTTAAAAATAGATCTTTAATTTTCTTGAGGTTCTCAAGGGGGAACCCTAATTTGTTTTCGGCTGTACAGGATACCCTGTTTGAAGACATTTGTAATAAAGTTAATGCAGTATTCTCCAATGATCTGTATTTTCAAAATAATCTTTTAAAAATTCAGAGTTTTTTTCCCCAATACATTATTCTCAGTCTTTGTCATTAAAACCTGGTTAAAGCTAATTTACAATTAGGAAGAAATCCAGGATTGAATAGGAATTTTTAAATGCCAAAAAAAGACCTTCTAAATTTAGTTGATTATTTCTTAAATGAGAGTGCTTAGTTATAATATCATCATTACTAATCAGTGTACCCTGGCTCCAAAGGCCTGATGACTTCAAATGACTTTTCATCTTGTCTCTAAAATCCTCTGTTTTACAAGGGATCAAATTTCCTGTGAGGTTCCTAACAGTGTGATTAAAGTTTAGAGACTGAAACTATTGAGCGCTTAAATGTAGGAATGACTATGCAAGCCTAATTCTTGGGCTTCACCAGGAGATTTGGGGCATGTCTCTACTAATTTGTGATGATGATGCTGAAACTAATCTTTGCTAGGGATTATGGAAGCCATAATAGTTTATTGATGGTTCAGTTATTGTTTGTTGAAGCAGATATACACAATTATAGTTTAATGACATAACAAGGATATTGTCAACTAGGAGAGCATGACATGAAAAATTAAACTTCCAATTAATATAATATGTATTAGTTGAAATGATAATTTTCATGGTGATTTAGCCTCTTAGAAATCCTTGGAAAACATTATTAGCTTGTGAATTGGAAACTCTCTATGTTAATGAGTAGTGAGAAAGAATTTAGTATTATTCCCAAAAAAAGGGGGGAATTTAATATTCATTTCAATTAACAGTTATTGAGTGCCTACTCTGGGCTTGCTGCTGAGTTAGACTCTTAAGTTGAACAAGATTGTTGTTGGGAGAGATGAAATACTGGTTGCTTTTGTTTGTTCAGTCATCCTTCACTCCAGTCTATACTGGATGGATATTATTGCCAGAGTGATTCAAACATTCAACAAATTTGTGCATGTGTGGGTGCACTTCACTATGCCGTACTGTGTCACTACTCCTGCGTTAGCTTCCTATTACTTCATATGTCATGTTCACACACCTCAGCCTGGCTTTTGTTACATCCAGCTTTATTTCTTACTTCTCTTCAACACATACTGGCTCTAGGCATGCATATGGGCTCAGCGTCCCTTTTATTAGGCAGTTCATTCTTAGCTCCTGTGCCTTCTGCTAGATTCCCTTCATTCATTCACTGATGCATTCATTTAACAAATAGGCACTGAACCCCTCTTATGTTCAAGTTGTGGTCCTGGGAAATCTAGGGGCATACAAAGGTGAAATCAAACATGAATCCTATTTTTTTTTTTAATGTTTATTTATTTGGGGGAGAGACAGAGACAGAGAGACAGAGACAGAGAGACAGAGAGGGAGAGAGAGAGAGGCAGAGAGGGGAGGACAGAGAATCTGATGCGGAACTTGAACTCACAAACCTTGAGATCATGACCTGAGCCAAAGTCAGATGCTTAACTGACTGAGCCACCCAGACGCCCAAACACGAATCCTGTTCTTAAGAATTTCCCAATTCTGGTAAGGGAGAGGAGGTAAACACATAAATGAGCACAGTACAAAGTAGAAAATGAATGCTAAAATACTAAGATAGCTAAAAGCTTCCTGTTAGACAAAGACATGTAGGGCTTCTGAGAAGGTGTTCATTTTTACTGGACCATGAAGGATTTGAATTTTTACTTTATTTGGGTGAAGAAACTGGGCGGTTATCCAAGTTCCGCCTGGTCTTTCAAGGTCCAGTTTATGTCCCATCCATCCAAGGGGTGTTTTACTCACTCAGCAAGGTAAAGTTACAGTTGTTTCCAGACTTTTTCCCTTTTGTAATCAGAGGAACCCTTTCAGTGAAGCAAATCTTATGGAGAGACCCATTATAAATGGGACAGTTAAAGTAGAGCTGCTTAGTTGGGTGCAAGGAGTTATGTGGCCTTAGTGTTTAAGCCACAGGGGTACCTGCAGGTGATATCCAAGACACTTACTCACAAGAGATCCAAGGAGTCTAGTTTGAAAGCCAGTGAAGAGACAGGAAAGAGTTTAGGTTTTAACATTTGAATTAAAATCCTTCATGATTTAGTGGTCTGAAGTCTTGACCAAGTCATGTCTCAGTTTTCCTTTTGCAAAATGGGGCAACAGTGCTACCTTACAGGGTTGTTTTAATGTTTACTGATAATCTGTGTAAAGTGCCTGTTCCACAGTAGGTGTTAGAAAATGGTTAGCATTATAGTTTAGTGCTTTCTTTTTTTTAAGTGATATATTGAGGTGAAATTTACATAATATAAATGTAACCGTTTAAAGCGAACAATTCATTGGCACCTGGGTGGCTTAGTTGGTTAAGCCTCCTACTCTAGATTTTGACTCAAGTCATGAGATCCAGTCCCATATCCAACTTGGGATTCTCTTTCTCCCGTGCTTTCTCTCTCTTTTAAAAGAAAGAAATTGAACAATTCAGTGACACTTAGTACATTCACAGTGTTGTGTGACCACCACCTTTGTCTCGTTCCAAAATATTTTTATCAATCTAAAATAAAATCCCTTACCCGTTAAGCAATTTCTCCTCATTCCTTCACTCCCCGGGCCCTACCAATCTATATTCTACGTATGGGTTTACCTATTCTGGATGTTCCATATAAATGGAATTATACTATATGACTTTTTGTGTCTGGCTTCTTTTCTAACAAATATCACCATATGGATGCTGTTCGATGTTGTCAGACAGCAGATATTTGTTAACTGAGGACACTATTTTGAGCAACTGTGCCAATAGTCTGTGCTGGATGGTTATAGAAGAAAAAAATTAAGGTCTCTTTAAGCAGTGTATGTTCTGTTTCAGAAGATACTGTTAAGATTTGTGGGTCCTCACTCAGTTACATAACAGGCTATGAAAAAATCCAGGAGCATATAAAAGTGAGAGAGCTAAAAATAACTTAGCAAGTAAGACCCAGGATGACAAAAGAGTAAACTCTATTGTTAATCTTTACTTTAAGCACTGTTTTTGGCTCATCTGTAATCTCATGACTCAAGTATTATGACATTGATTTTGAAACAACACACAGCTTTATTGAAAGCTGTGAGGAGGTTTCACATAATATTTATGATCCAGGGTATTTTGACTCTTCTTATGCTGACATGAATATTTCTGAATAGTGTTGATATTTATATGATACTAATGAAGCCAAAAGCTCGTGTTGGACTAAGCATTTCTCTAGATCTGTTTAGAATAGTTTGTAATGAATGATGTAAATACATCCATACAACCATATAATTTACTGATATTATTTTCTAGTTAAAAATAAAGTGATTGAAGCCCTTAGAAAATAGAATAATTTAATTTGATGTAGCGTGAGTCCTCAGAATTAATTTGGAATAATTCACTCCCTTTTTGGTAGCCTTTTAGTCCAACTTTCATTTTATAGAAAAAAATGAAAAGAGAATAATGATTTTTTAGGGTTGTTCTTGTGATAGAATGTCCTATCTACATGTGAAACAAATCTTGGTGCTCTGAAAAAGAGAAGTGGTGTGGATAATTGCAAATTGGGGAAAAAAGCATTTCTGTTTGACTTTTGAATGAATTATGCTTTTTTTTTTCTTTTGCTATAGATTTGTCTTTCTAGTTAGATACTGCTTAGACTAAAATTAGTTTTCAATCTATTCTCTTAGTGTATACCAATTTACAGTGTGGCCATTGGGATGTCAGAAACAAACTTGCCTAAGATTAAAAAATTTGCTGTGGATAATATACAAAGTGGATGTGTTTAGTTGACAATTGGCTACAGATAAGAGACTACTGATTCTTTTCCTCTCCTAGCTGTGTGTGTGTGTATGCTTTAACACAGATTCCGCTTGTAGCATAGAGCTGCTGAGTTACATCTGCTTCTGCCTAATTAACTCTGTTGGTTGGTGTCAGATGAGAGCTAATTTTAAGATTAAATTGAAGAGTGTGGTGTGTGTCTAGTTGGGGGAGGGGAGAAGGAGGATGTAAGGTTGCTTGGTTGTTTTGTATAAGATAAAAATGAAATTATTCACGGTATTGCTTTAAATTTATTTTTTGCCTTTGAAGTGAACATGATCACTGTTGTCCACTGTTGTCCTAAAGTGTGATCTGTGTTAATACATATTTAGTATTGTGAAAGCTGGTACATCCTTCTCTTAGGTACAATTATTGGCCATATCTTGATTATCCAGTCAGTACATTGATACCAGGTGACCTCTGGGTGAAATAGTGAAAGTTTCCTGGGAAAGTTAATACTGAGCTTCAAACAATAATTGACTTTTTTTCCCAGACAAAATGTTATACCTGCCTGGCTATTTGAGTAATACCAATTTTTTTTTCCTCATGATGAGATTCTTGCTTAGACTCTATCACAGTCTGGAGGACAGATCTGGTTATCTTAAAGAAGAACAAAATTTCTTTCTTTTTTTTTGAGAGAGAGAGAGAGAGAGAGAGAGAGAGAGAGTGTGTGTACGCGCGCGCGCGTATGTAAATGAGCAGGGGAGGGGCAGAGAGAGGAGAGAGAATTTAAGCAGGCTCTGCTGAGCACAGAGCCCTATGCAGGGCTTGATTTCACAACTCTGAGATCATGACCTGAGCAAAAATCAGAGTTGGACGCTTAACTGACTGAGCCACCCAGGCACCCCCCAATTTTTTTTTTAAGTTTGTTTATTTTGAGAGAGAGAGAATGTGCACATGCAAGCAGAGGAGAGCAGAGACAGAGAATCCCAAGCAGGCTCTGTGCTGTCAGTGCAAAGCACCGCACAGGGCTTGATCTCACTAACCTGGAGATCACGACCTGAGCCAAAATCAAGAGTTGGACGTTTAACCAACTGAGCCACCCAGGCACCCCCAAAATTTCTTTTTTTTTTTTTTTAACGTTTATTTATTATTGAGAGACAGACATAGAGCATGAGCAGGGGAGGGGTAGAGAGAGGGGGAGACACAGAATCTGAAGTAGCTCCAGGCTCTGAGCTGTCAGCACAGAGCCTGACGTGGGGCTTGAACTCACAAACTGCAAGATCATGACCTGAGTCGAGGTCGGTTGCCTAACCAACTGAGCCACCTAGGCACCCCCAAAATTTATTTTTTTAAGCACTGCTTTGGGGCTTCCATTTCCTGTTCTGAATTCCATGTTCTTAAAAACCCTTTAGTGGTAGGAAAGAGTTAATACAACACCAAAAGTAAAGTGCTAATAAACTCCTAGTAGTTGTTTGTATTGGATAGTTGTGAAGATCCATAGATGGTTCCTGAATTTGAGGGATGTCCTTATGCCCAAATTAACATTTACTTTTTTTTCCTTTGGCAGATTTGCTTGAAGATCTGGACAATCTTCTTTTTTGTCATGGACTGTTAAAACATTTGGAGTTCCAATTCTGGTATTTTCCCTTATTTTATTATATTTTTAAGATATAAAATGTCAGTCTTATTGAAATGTGTTGATAATGGATATGAACAATTCTTTTGATTGTATGTAAAGATTGTGGTATTAGCTTGTCATGAAGGTATATTATGCATGTTTATTAGTTTTTGTTTTTTTGTTGTTTTTTTTTATTTTTTTTTTCAACGTTTATTTATTTTTGGGACAGAGAGACAGAGCATGAACAGGGGAGGGGTAGAGAGAGAGGGAGACACAGAATCGGAAACAGGCTCCAGGCTCTGAGCCATCAGCCCAGAGCCTGACGCGGGGCTCGAACTCACGGACCGCGAGATCGTGACCTGGCTGAAGTCGGACGCTTAACCGACTGCGCCACCCAGGCGCCCCTAGTTTTTGTTTTAATGTGTGTTCATTTACCTGTGTAACCAGAGTGCCTGAGAGCACTGTTGGATACTTTTCTGTGACCTCTTCTTCTGCTTCCTGCAGTTGTATTTTGTGCAATCAAATTAAATTAGTTGATTTATCCTAAATAATTACTTGGACATCGTGAAATGTCTTCTTTTTTTTTTTTTTTTTTTTTTTAATTTTTTTTTTTAACGTTTATTTATTTTTCGGACAGAGAGAGACAGAGCATGAACGGGGGAGGGGCAGAGAGAGAGGGAGACACAGAATCGGAAACAGGCTCCAGGCTCTGAGCCATCAGCCCAGAGCCCGACGCGGGGCTCGAACTCCCGGACCGCGAGATCGTGACCTGGCTGAAGTCGGACTCTTAACCGACTGCGCCACCCAGGCGCCCCAGTCGTGAAATGTCTTCTAATGAAATTTTGCCCCAAACCATTTTACTCTGGAAAGACGTGTCCTATTCTAAACTTACTAACACAGAATGATTCCATGTTCCGTCTTGAAAGTAGTTGCACAATGAAAGCCAGTGATTTCATTCCTAAACACACCATATTCCAAGTCTAACATTTTTTCAATGATTTATATAATGACACAAGGGGAGCGTTTATTAGATTTGCAGATGACATAGATGACAGAACCAGGATCCAAAATGATCTAACAAGTTGGAAGATAGACCCAAACCAACAAAATGAACTTGAACTGTAATAAATTTTAAATCCCGGCATTTATATTTGCACAAGGAAGGGAATGGAAGGAGTCAGCTTGACAGCATTTTTGAAAGAAGATCTGGGATTTTTTGTTGGACTGCATGCTTAGCATGAGTCAATTGTGTGGCAAGGCTGTTAAGAAAGTTCATGTAACCTTGAGTTCCATTTATACTTGGATAATGCCCGGACTGCCAGATTTTAGGATGGACGTTAGCCAAACTAGTGAGCCAACCAAAAGAAGGAGGTGCTTGGAAACCATGTGGTAGGAAGTGTTAAGGGTGGATATGAGTGGTCTAAATAAAGTAGGTAGAATGGAGTTGACTTTTAGTGATTTTTTTTTTAAACAGTTCTTATTTTCAAATATTTGAAGGCTTGTCATATTTAGAATTAATAAGAGTTTCTTGAGATTGTTCTATGGAAGCCAGGACTAGAGGGTAGAAGTTAGGGGAGGACAGATTTTGCCTTTTGTGAACAAGAAATATATTATTACAGTTAGAGCTCTCCAACAGTGGAGAGAACTCCCTCAAAAAGCGACAAATTCTCCATCACTGGAAGTATTTTGAGACTTGATGGCCCATCTGTTGAGGTTATTGAACAAGGGATCTTTTACTGGATAACTAGGGATTAGATGGGATGACCTGTACAGTCCCTTTAGCCACACATTTCTGAATCTGAAAAAATGGAGTGAACCTACAGTTTACTGATTGCAAAGAGGACAATCCTTTTTAAACTGCCTCTTTCAAGCTGACTGAGCAAGTACGGTTCAGTGGCCCAGTTTTTCAGCAGCAGAGGAAATGTTATGTTTTTCATTATATCTGGCTAAAGTTTTGTGTGTTTTTTTTTAATTTTTTTAAAGTTTATTTTTGAGGGGCGCCTGGGTGGCGCAGTCGGTTAAGCGTCCGACTTCAGCCAGGTCACGATCTTGCCGTCCGTGAGTTCGAGCCCCGCGTCAGGCTCTGGGCTGATGGCTCAGAGCCTGGAGCCTGTTTCCGATTCTGTGTCTCCCTCTCTCTCTGCCCCTCCCCCGTTCATGCTCTGTCTCTCTCTGTCCCAAAAATAAATAAACGTTTAAAAAAAATAATAATAATTTAAAGTTTATTTTTGAGAGTGAGAGAGACATTGCAAGCGGGGGAGGGGCAGAGAGAGAGAAACATAGAATCTGAAGCCAGCTCCAGGCTCTGAGCTGTCAGCACAGAGCCCGACGTGGGCTCAAACCCACAAGCCATGAGAATCATGACCTGAGCTGAAGTCGGACGCTTAACTGACTGAGCCACCCAGGCACCCCGTATCTGGCTAAAGTTTTGAGGAAAGACACTTATTTTCCCTTTTAGATACATTAAATAAATAACCAGAGATAAATTTAATTTTGTATTTTATGAGACATGTTTCAAAGCATGTAGATATTCTATTAATGGAAGTGATGATAGCTACTGTATATTGTATATTAGATATCATATTCACTTAATTCTCTTAATACTCCTGTGAGGGACATATTATTACCCTACAGGTAAGGTGACTGACACTCATCCAGGGTTTCTCCACTAGATGTTGGTAGAGCTGGTATTCATACCATTAGTCCGATTGCAGAGGCAGATCTAGCTGGCACAGGCAGTTGTGGCTCAGGTGAAGATAGCACTGGACTTCGATTTTAGAATAATGGCATTTGAGCCTTAAGTTTTACTATTGACTGTAACCTTGAGTTCTGTCTTTTCCTGAACCTTAGCTTACCCACAGAATTGACTTGCAGATTAAATGACAAGTTAGGTGTGTGCATACTCTGTAAACTTTAAACTCTAAAAAGAGTTAAGATGTGTATATTACTAGTGGAAGGCAAGATTAGAACCCAGATCTGATCTATCTCCCAGGCGAGGGCACTTTCTTCTGGTGTTCTTTGCAAGTGTACCCAATATATAGATTGGTGATATAAGGTGGTTTTGTTGTATGCCAGAGGCTCTCAGAGAGCAATACCACTGTTTACCTGGAATCAGATTTGCATGAACCTTCCTTGTATTGAGCCAGGTATTAAGATACCTAGAATGGTATATTATTTAAAAGGTGAAGGGTTAAAGGGGTGCCTGGGTGGCTCAGTCAGTTGAGCGTCTGACTTCGGCTCAGGTCATGATCTCGCAGTTGACAAGCTTGAGCCCTGCGTTGGGCCTTGTGCTGACAGCCCAGAGCCTGGAGCCTGCTTCAGATTCTGTGTCTCCTTCTCCCTCTGCCCCTTCCCTGCTCATGGTCTGTCTCTCTCTGTCTCAAAAATAAATAAACATTAAAAACAAAAAATTAAAAAAAAAGGTGAAGGGTTATGTTACCATATTAGTTTCAGTTTTCCAACCTGTGGGTTAGAGAGTGTTCCAGACCCTTTGCAAAGGGATGGGAGGATATGATTCCATAGAAGTGGCTAGATGAGAAATTTTCTTATGTGTGACTTGGGAAATATCTAGCTGAAATAGAAGAATCAGGATTATTGGATTATTGCCTTTTTTAAGTTGAAGATTTTTTTTTTTTTAAGTATTTATTTTGAACAAGCATGCATGCCAACAGAGGAGGAGCAGAGAGAGAGAGAATCCCAAGTAGGTTCAATGCTGTCAGCACAGAGCCTGACATGGGGCTCAATCCCACAAACTGTGAGATCATGACCTGAGCTGAAATCAAGAGTCAGACACTTAACTGACTGAGCCACCCAAGCACCCCTCTCATCCTTATGATTTTCTTAATAACATTTTCTTTTCTCTAGCTAACTTTATTTTAAAAATACAGTATGTAATAAATATAATTTACAAAATGTGTTAATCAACCATTTATGGTTATTGGAAAGGCTTCCAGTTAACAGTAGGCTATTAGTAGTTAAGTTTTTGGGGAGTCAAAAGTTATAGGTAGATTTTTGACTATGTGGGGGTTGATGCCCCAATCCCTCATATTGTTCGAGTCAGCTATACTTTCATCAGATTTTTTGTGTCGTAGACTTACTCTTTGAGGTTGGTTTTATGTTTAGAATAGACATATATCTTGAGCTACTCATGTAATGTTATTAATTTCAATAAAGGTTAATCCATTAAATAAGTACGTAGGTGTTATCTTTTCAGTGCCCCATAATGACTTCATAATAAATAACAAGTGAGAGTCCTAAAAAAAATTTCCTTCTCAGACCGTGACCCAATTTCTGGTTAGGAAATATAGTCACTGTGGCTTTGTTACATAACACTTGCCTGTCATTACTTCTGTGGGCCTTTTGCATCTGAAAAGTAATACTAAAGAGTCTTTTATTTTTCAAAGTTCCATTATTAAGGACCTTTTCCCCCTTTTTATCCTTTAAGGTCTTGATTTCCTTGTTAAAGATGTTCTTCACCGGAATGCAGTCTTTCCCGTTGGTCAAATAAGACAACTATCAACATTGCCTGTGTGTCCTGTTTTTAATCTCTTAAGGATGGATGTTTGTGAGGTTTTGTTTAATACGGTCTGGAATATTTTGCCCATTTGTTGAATTGTAAATGACTTTTAAATGTTCAAGTTCTGTTAAATACAAGGAGAACCTCTATGGGTAACTTTGGTATTGAAGAAGTCATTTGTCAACCATGGTAAAACTTGCAAACCCACTTTATACAGAGTGGATTCTTGAAGCTATACAGAAAATAAAAAAGCAAAAGCAAAGGCCCTCTGAAGAGAGAATCTGCCATGCAGTCAGCACTTCCCATGGGTTGGATAAGAAGACAGTCTCTGAACAGCTGGAACTCAGTGTTCAGGATGGCTCAGTTCTTAAAGTCACCAACAAAGGCCTTGCCTCCTATAAGGACCCAGACAACCCTGGGCGCTTTTCATCAGTTAAACCAGGCACTTTTCCTAAGTCAACCAAGGGGTCTAGGGGATCATGTAATGATCTCCGCAATGTGGATTGGAATAAACTTTTAAGGAGAGCAATTGAAGGACTCGAGGAGCCAAATGGCTCCTCCCTGAAGAACATCGAGAAGTATCTCAGAAGTCAAAGTGATCTCATAAGCACCACCAACAACCCAGCCTTTCAGCAGCGGCTGCGACTAGGGGCCAAACGTGCAGTGAACAATGGGAGGTTACTGAAAGATGGACCGCAGTACAGGGTCAATTATGGAAGCTTAGACTGCAAAGGGGCTCCCAAGTATCCCAGTGCTTTCCCGTCCTCGCTACCACCTGTCAGCCTTCTACCCCATGAGAAAGATCAGGTAAGTAAAGACAATATATTCTAAGTATTGCCCATCTGTCTTGTACAGTTTCAGTTAAATTCTATATGTACAAAAGTTCTGAGTGAAGTTGAATAAAATCATATCTTTTGCTTTAGAGCAGGCTTTTATATTTTAAAATGTATATATTGTTTTTTAATATAAATTGTTCTATACTGTTTTACTATGTATTAGGGGTTTCCTTATTGGGAAGAATTTAATGTGATGATTATGCAATTTGTTTTTTAAACACTAGTTGCTAATTGGTGAGTGCTTGAAGGGACCTGGATAGTAACTTTTTTTTTTTTTTTTTTTAATTTTTTTTTCAACGTTTATTTATTTTTGGGACAGAGAGAGACAGAGCATGAACGGGGGAGGGGCAGAGAGAGAGGGAGACACAGAATCGGAAACAGGCTCCAGGCTCCGAGCCATCAGCCCAGAGCCTGACGCGGGGCTCGAACTCACGGACCGCGAGATCGTGACCTGGCTGAAGTCGGACGCTTAACCGACTGCGCCACCCAGGCGCCCCTGGATAGTAACTTTAATCCTCCTTCATCAAGGCAGGACCATATATATTTCAAAAGTCTAAGAAAGGCCATTGTATATTTTTCTCTTTAAAAAATATTAAATTATTTATAATTTATCTTTTCAGCTTTATTGAGGTATAATTGATACATTTTTCTCTTTATTATTTTCAGAGAAGACAGCTCTATAGACTAGTTAATTATATTAATACCGATAACCTGTGCATTCCTGGAATTGTTTTAATGTGTGACCTAAATCCTGCGTATTTCAATTTGAAGTAATTTATTATTATCTGATTCTCAGTGGGTGAAAGTGAATGTTTATTTTGTGTCATGCCATATCTTTTACTGTTTAGTTTCTCTGGGTCTTATGTTATTTCTTATGTCATATTTATTATATGACAGTTTTCTCACTTATACATATAAATGACTTCTGTAATTTAAATCTTTGATCGAGTAGGATTTTTGTTTCATTTCAAAGCTACTGAAGGTGTCTCCCAAACTAAAACCTAAGTAGAGCAATAGCAAATTGTTTATAATAATTTAGGCCTTTCATTGTTGGCAGAAAGAGTAGTTGTAGGCATTGACTACATTTCTAGGAGTGATGGAAACACAAGTGTTAAGGAAAGTTGTGCACCTGATAGCTTGTTTTTCTTCTTTGGGTACTGCCAGCTCTTGAGATGGACTCTACTTCCCTCAGTGGTTTAAGCTGATAGAGACCCAGCTCTAGAAACTGGGTAGCACCCAGTGATTTGCCTTTCTAGCCTGCCTTCCTTCCTTCCTTCCTTCCTTCCTTCCTACCTTCCTTCCTTCCTTTCTTCCTTTCTTCCTTCCTTCCTTCCTTCCCTCCCTCCCTCCTTCTTTTTCTTTTTTTTTTTTTTTCTTTCTTTCTTTCTTTCTTTCTTTCTTTCTTTCTTGAATTTATTTATTTATTTAGAGAAAGCATGAGTTGGGAAGGGGGCAAGAGGGTGAGAGAGAGAATCTTAAGCAGGCTCCATGCTCAGAGCCGAGCCCAATGCAGGGCTTGATCCCACAACTCTGGGATCATGACCTGTACTGAAATCAAGAGTGCTCACCGACTGAACCAACAAAGAGCCTAAATCATGATGATCAACAGACTGAACCACCTAGGTTTAATTTTTTTTAAGTACTCTCCATACCCAAAGTGGGGCTTGAACCTACAAACTCTAGGTTGAGGGTCGCATGCTGTACTGACTGAGCCAGCCAGGTACCCTCTAGTATTTCTTTCTTTCTTTTTTTTAACATTTGTTTATTTTAGAGAGGGAGAGAGAGAGAGAGAGAGGGAAAGCACACATGAGTGCAAACAGAGGAGAGGCAGAGAGAGAGAGAGGGGACAAAGTATCTGAAGTGGGCTCTGTGCTGACAGCATTGAGCCCCACCCAGGGCTCGAACGCATGAACTGTGAGATCATGACCTGAGCTGAAGTCGGATGTTCAACCAATTGAGCCACCCAGGCACCCCTGCATTTATTTCTTAATTTTATTTTTATTAGTTTTCCTCACATTTATTTTATCTTTCGGTGGTATTTGTGTTAACAACCCTCAATTCTTTGTGAGAAAATGTGTTCTTAAAGAAGTAAGTTACCTATAAAAAATTTTATTTTAATAATATTTGTTTCAAAAAAGTGTACTGAGTGACTCAAATCCTAATTCTTGTGTCTGACAAAGCCATGTTAAGCACTTAGGTTTCTCATTAAATATTTTTTATAAAAGCTTATATATACCATGAGGAAATTCCTTAAAGGAATGTAGATCCATTTCTTGATGGATTTGGATATCTTTGTTTTCAAAACCTATACATTACCCTGAGGTATATTAAGATTTTATAATTACCAGGTACCTGGACTAATTCAGGCAGCTTTAGGTAATTTAATAGTATTTTTCAATAAATTTGTCATCCAGGTAGAAGTCACTACAAATGCTCCAGTCCCTTTTTTATCCTTTCTTTAACCTTGCCCATCATTTCTTGCTAACCTTATCATTTTTTTTTTCATGCGGCATCTCTTTAGAAGTATTTTTAGTCTAAAGGAAAATTCATGTCTGGAAGTGTCTAGGATTGAGAACAGAGTAATTTATTGCTTAGCATGCAATTGTTACTGCTCCTTCTATGATGCTGATCTTTTCATATTGTCCAATTAGCATCATCATAGAACAAGGAAAACAGAGGAAATGAGTCCTAGAATTTTTACTTTATGATTTTACTTGATCTAATTCTTAAAAAAGAACAAATAAAAATCTTATCAAGTCAGTTTGGCCACAAGGTACTGGATTGTTTGTGTGGTATATTTGCAATAGTATTTTACCTTGGTGAAAATAATATTGCCCTTTGAGATTACAAGTGGTAAATAGTTTAAAACCATGTAAAATTGGTAAGTAATTGTAATAGAAATTCTTAACCTGGGTCTATGAATGAACTTGGGAAAGATAGGTCACAAATCCCCAGAAATCTAATATAAAGTTATCAGTATCCATGCGTTTTTCTAGGGTTAGGGCCTATTGCTTTTTGTTGTTGTTTTTGTTTTAATCAGATTCTCAAAGGGATCAAAAATGTCAAATAGCCAATGTAAGTATGTTAATACTGTAGAAAATATTTGTTGTTTCTTATACTAAAACCATAATGTATTGCTGGTTTTTGATTTTTCTTACTTTAGCTTCTGTACTTGGATCTGAATGTAGACTGGTTGTACTATGGTTTCGTGTATATAGGACTTTCTCTAATATATTCGAAGGGCAGATTATCATTGTTCTTGATGTGCTAGAAATTTATAGATTTTGCATTGTGGGAAGACATTTATGATATAAAAGACAACTGTACAGAGATGGAGTTATCTCACAATTTAGTCAACTAATGTCTCAGAGAAGTGTTTTTGCTGTGCAGTTCCATTTAATTGTGAAAATGAAACAAAAATATTAAAAATAATAACTAACATTTCTTAAGTGTTAAATGCTGGCAGTATTCCAAGTGCTTTTACATTTATTATCTCCTTGACTTGTCACAATAACTGTGAGGGCCATAAGATTATTATCCTTGTTTTGCACATGAAAAAGTGGGACTCAAAGCCCAAGTAATTTGTCATATCACTTATAGAGCTAGTGAGTGGTGAAGCCAGCATTCTAAGAAGATAGTGTGATTCCAGACCTCTTTACTGCTGGGCTGTATACTGGTTAACATTGCTGGCTTTTCATTAACAGTAAAAGTATTTCTTACATTTCCTCAACTGTTTAGAAGCTGTTTTCCCCCAACAAATAGATTTCTGGTATTTTAAATTTGATAGTTGCAGTGAGCTTATTACAGTTTTTAAAACAGGTGCTATTTATAATATTAGCAGTATGGAAAAATAGTAGGGAAAGTAGTAAATCTGTGTCTAATTAGATTTAACATCATCATCATTCCTATGCATGGCTGCTAGGAAGAATACAATGCAAGTTAAAATAGAAGGGCTTCTTCCTTTCTGAAATGTAATTGCACATCTTCTGATAGTCTAGAATTCAAATTGGATATTACCACACTGGCTCCTTAGCATAACTTCTTTGTATTTATTTAAGAAAGCTCTCTTTGGTGAGGTGATATGGAAATGAATTAAACCACTGAAGATAAAACTTTATCTTTGACTTGGTGAGGGAACTCCTAAAGGATAGTATTAGTGTTTCTCATTAAAAGTGGTAAAGCTCAATTAGGTCAGATTATGAGGACTTTGGAAAGTCAAATATTCTAAGAGAGACTTCAGTTATCACCACACACTTTGTAGCATTAAGATTCCATTTGAATATTTGAGCTTTAGCATTTTTATGAAATCAGTTCAATTTTAAACAGAGTCCTTGGTATTTCACTTTATTGGGAGTATTTTGCTATAATTTATTAAGTATCAAATATTGGTATGTTTCCAGTACAGTACAAAATATGGGAATTCTCATTTTAGGCTGCTATAGTTGGAAAGGGAGATGCTTCTAATATCAGGTAGGTCTTTTGATGTTTTTTGTTGGAGAAATGAAATCTTACAGAAGCCTTCAAACAGAATTACAAAAACAATGATACTGTCCCTAAGAAAAAAAGTGAAGATGAGTTTATGGTCCAAAATGGGGCTGAGAGACAAAATTGTGTTAAAAATCACTTGTGGTCTTGGCTCGTTCAGTTTGTTATTCTGTTTGTCCCCCACTCCCTTCTAGGGAGATATTTTATTAGGGCTTTGGCAATGTTATTAGTATGAAATATTTCCATAAATATAATATTAACATACATCCTACATCACTTTTGTGTAAATGTCATAAATAAAAGAACTTCATTTTTAGATTCCTTTCTTTGGTTTTCACCACTTTGTCTTCGCCTCTCCAGTCCCATTATCCCTGCCCTAGAGAGACCCTCCTTGTCTTTTTCTGGGACTTTTCCAATTGCCTGTACTTTGTGAAGGACCATTCACTAGTCCATATTGTTCTTTGATGTGGCAGGCTTCCAGAAGTCTCTTGGCCCTAGGGGAATCGTTCATAGTCTCAGACTCTGGATCTTTTTGGCAGGAATGTGTGTATTTTTTTTATCTGCTAATTATAGAGAGTCCAAGTGTCCTCCTCTCTGTTGACCTTCTTAGTTTTCCTTTGAATTGGTGTCCTTTGTATTGCAGATGTCACATTTCTCAAAGAGTGCTTAGCTATGTGTATTCAGCTGAAAGTTGGATAAAGCCTTAAACATTGCAAAATATACTCTTTGTATAACCTGGATTTTGGAATTGGTATGGATGAAAGTCAGTTTTAGAATGATAAAGTCAGACAGAAACCTATTACAATGTGGAAGACTAGATAGATCAAATACCTGCTGTTTCAGGGTCAGGAAAGAAAAAAATATTGTAGTTTATGTTGTTCCTATAATTAAGCTTCAGTAGTTCTTCCAAATAGCAGACTATCTAAGCACTGCTTTTGTGAGCAGATAATACCAGTTGTTGAGACATTATTGAGAGAGCACTTGGATTGTCTCAAACTAGTTAGTTGGGTCAAGGGAAAGATAAAATGAAGAGTGAATGAGTCTTTCTGTTGTACTCAGAGGCATGACAGCTTGTTCCACTTTTGAGCTTTTATCAAGATGGGACTTGTCTAGACTTCTAATGAAATAGGCTTCAGGTAAAGTAGTAACATTAGGTCAGGATTTTTGACTGTGAAAATGAGTCTTAAACATTCTTTTTAACTCTTTGGATCTTAGACAGTTTTGATACTTGCAGCTGCCTTTTCGGCAACACATCATCTTGTCCTGAATCACACACACACACACACACACACACACACACACACACACACATACATATACAACACACATACATACGTATACATACACACATATGTATACACACACACACACACACACACACATATATAGTCTATTTTCTTATTTCCTAATGGTATTTTCCAAGCATTAGGGATGCTAAGGGTGTGGTGTTTTGACTAATTCTGGATATTGTCAGCAGCTTTCAGGGACTTACTGTTGTATTCCATATACCTGTTTGGCTTACATAACAGCTACATTTGTTATACTCACAGTGCCAAGAAAATCAATGTTTTATCGCTTTGAAGTTACTTAACAGGTGATGTTTGCTAATTTATTATGATGGTATCTGGGATGGCAAAGGTTTTTATTCATTCTTTCTCTTCAAACCTTATGTAGTAAGTAGTACATTTTAATGTTTCTCAGAATGAAGGTCTATATTTTATATATTTTCTTTGTACCTTAATGTACAAAGGGTACATGAGAAAATGCCATTGTTTTATCTTTGCAATGGCAAATTTTGATTGTAAATCCATGACTTCTTGTTTTGTTTACAAACAATTTTCTTGGCTAGTACATTAAACCACAGTAGATTTGATGAAACTGTTCATCTCTAGTTATGCCAACATTCAAATGTGAATCTGCATCTTCTCAGGTACTTTGATCTTTCTGATCTATTAATATTTCTTAGTACATAAACATCAATTACCTTACTAAATTAAAGTTAGCAAATGAGTCAGCCATGTAATTGGTTTGTGACATTTTGAGTTAGCAGGGCCATGGGAAAAAAATATTTTTATTTGTGTGGAGGTGCTCTTATCTCCCTGTCTTCAGGTGGTGATGTGAGTTTATACATGTAAGAAATGGAGGTATGGTGGTGCACGTTGTGAAATGCTAATCCCTATTATTGGGCTTCTGCTTGGGGCTGGACTGCTTTCCCTGAGATGTCTTCAGGAGTTGCAAACTGCATACTGTTGTTTCCTTTTATAAATGAGCTTTTAATTAGCAGAATATTAATGTGGAGTCTAACTTTTTTGTTTTATGAAAGGTAGTATTTTGATAAATCTGCAAAATGAACTATATGGGCAAAAGTTCTAGAGTGAATGGTATTAGATTTAAACTGTGAATCTGGCCTTTACAAAGCTACAAAATAAATACTAATCAGTGGTGTAAGTAAAATCCAGGAAGGATTTGTGTTAATTTGACAAGTAGGTTTAGAGTTCTTTAGCCATTATTTTTTAGAAACCAGCTTTGTTCATACATCCTTTCTCTAATTTGCTTCACTTTTGATCTTTGATAAAACCAGCTGCAATTTTGTTTCATTAACAAACTTAACTGTTTAACAGATGTTTGTTTTGGCTTGATTGTGTCCTTTCTATTAGAAACAGCATAACATACATAGAAACCATGCTGAGCCTTTTCCTGTCTGTAGCTAGACAGGCGTTTCAGAAGAACAACTTAATTTTATTTACAAGTTCAATTTTTGTTCTTCTGTACTATTATTGTAGGTATACAAACATTTTAGCTCTTGTTCCCCCTGTCAGGGAGGTCTTTTGTTCTTAATCCTCCATCTGTTAGTCCGGTACCCTCCCCCTCCCCCTTTTTTTAGCTTTACAAAATCTTAGCATGCAGGGAAAAAGGTATTGCAGAAGAGGTAATTGAGATATCAATGACTCTTCTACAGTTCAAGGGAGGGAATGGGACTAGCCTGGTGAATTTAGATAATTTCTTCCATCTTCTTTGATGTCAGTAAGCTGCCATATGGACAGCAATGAGGCCTACAGGAAGGAGGTGAGCTTTGGTCTGGGCTGCCTGTGATACTCAAAGAGATGTGGGCTGGGAGCCAGAGGCAGGCAGTCCTTGAATGTTTCTGTAGTTGTTTCTGATACGGCCAGTCCCGATTTTTGTCCGTGGTTTATTGCCATGCTTGTGACTCTCTTAGATCATACATGGGAATGATAAAATTCAAGAGAGGTAAAGTTTATATGCAGTAAGAGAAATAATAATAAGAGAAGCAAGGAATACTCAAACTAAAATAAAGTATTAAAGGACATCAAATGATGATTCCTATTTGATATTTGATCTTGTTTCCAAAACTGGTATTTTAATAATCATATAGGAGCTTCTACCTTATATCAAAACCCAACCTTAGGAGCACCTGGGTGACTGGCTTAGTCAGTTGAGTGTCCCACTCTTGATTTCTGCTCAGGTCATGATCTCGGGGTTGTGAGATTGAGCCCCCCCCACCCCTCACCGCATCCCCCTTGGGCTCTGCACTGGGTGGGGGGGCCTTCTTGAGATTCTCTTTCTCTCTCTCTCTCTCTCTCTCTCTCTCCCTCCCTCCCTCCCTCCCTCCCTCTTGCTCTCCCTCTCCCCCTCTCTTCCTCCCTCTGCCCCTCCCCAGTTTATGTGCACACAAGCTTGCCAGCCTCTCTCACAAACAACCCAACCCAGAGCCTTGAGATGTGAGTAATGCTGCAGAAAACAGGATCTGCTAGTGGAAGAATGTGGGATCTTTGAAGAACATTAGCTATTCCAGTTAGATTGCTGGCAGGTTGTGAGGAAACTAGAAAAGATAGGCAGTGGAGGGAACCAGAAAGATATTTCCCCCTTAACTTTGTAATTTGTGAAATTGCAATATTTCAGAAAAGTTGAAAGAGTAATACAGTAAGTGCTGTGTTTCTTTTACTTGGATTTACCGATTGTTAAGCATTTTGTTACATTTGTTCTTTCTCCCTCTTTTAAGTGTGTATGTATACACAAATACGTATACTTACTCATAATTTTTGGTTGAACTGTTCGAAAATAAGTGGTAGACACTATGATACTAAGATGTTATGACATTAAGTCATAATAATTATATACTGAGGAACATTTTCCTATTACTATTTTATGTAAGAAATTTAGTAGTGAAACAAGAGTGTTATCCAATAGACAGTCCATATTTTCCCAAATGGCTTCTTTTGTTTTTAATGTTTATTTATTTTTGAGAGAGAGAGTGAGCGAGCTTGAGAGGAGGAGGTGCAGAGAGAGATGGAGACACAGAATCCAAAGCAGGCTCCAGGTTCTGAGCTGTCATCACAGAGCCTCATGTAGGGCTCAAACTCATGGACCATGAGATTGTGACCTGAGCTGAAGTTGGGCACTTAACCACTGAGCCACCCAGGTGCCTCATAACTTTTGTTTTTGATCTGGGATCCAGTTAAGGATTGTGCATTGCATTTGGTTGTTAAATCTTTTTTTTTTTGTTTTATTTTAACTTTATTTATTTATTTTGAGAGCAATAAACTGTGCAGAGAGGGAGAAAAGAATTCTAAGCAGGCTCCACAGTGTCAGCACAGAGCCTGATGTGGGCTTGAACTCACGATCTGCGAGATCATGACCTGAACAGAAACCAAGAGTCAGATGCTTAACCAACTGAACTACCCAGGCGCCCTTCTTTTTTTTTTTTCTTTTTTTTTTTTAAAGACAGTGAGAGAGTAAGCACTAGTGGGGAAGAGAAGGGGGGGTGGGGAGAGAGAGAGAGAGAGAGAATGAGAGAGAACGAGAGAGAACATGAATCCCAAGCAGGCTCCATGCTTAGCATGGAGCTTGACATGACACTTGGGCTTGATCTCATATGACTCTGAGATCATGACCTAGGCTGAAATCAAGAGTCAGCTAAGCCACCCAGGCACCCTGATTATTGTATCTTTAGTAGAGAACAGTTTTCCCTCTTTTTTTGCTTTTCACATCAGTGACTTTTTTTGTTGTTTATTTTTAAATTATTTTTTAAAATTATTTTAAAAAATATATTTTTGAGTATAGTTGACAATAATACATCAGTGACATTTTTGACAAGTCTAGGCCATTGTCTTATAGGATGTCTCACAGTTAGTGTTTATCTGATTGTGTTCTCATGATCAAAATCAAGTAAACATTTTTGGCAAGAATATTGTGGGAGTGATGTGTATTTCCTCTTGTCCTGTCAGGAGATAATATCCTTTTAGATTGTGTCATTACTGGTGGTGCTTATTTGGCCATTTGGTTAAGGTGCTTATCTGTTAGATCTATTTTTATAATGGCATGTTTTCTTTTTTGTAGTTAGTAAGTAAGTAATTTGTAGAGTGATACTTAGACCATGTGAATAACTTTTCATTTGTGTCTATTATTTCCTATTAGTGCTACAACAAATTACCACGGACTTAGTGTCTTAAAACAATGCAAATTTATTGTCTTATGGTTCTATAGGTCAGAAATCCAACATGGGTCCCATTGGGTTAAAATCAAAGTGTGGGCAGGGGAGTCTCTAGGGGAAGAATGTGTTTTATCACCTTTTCCAGCTTCTGTGTGCTGCCTAAATTCCTTGGCTCTGGCTCCCTCCCTCATCTTTAAAACCAGCAGTACTGCATCTCTCAGACCATTTTTCCGTAATCACATCTTACTCTGACCACAGCCTGGACAGCTTTTAAAGGATTCATGTGATTAGGTTGGAGCCACTTAGATAATCCTGGATAATCTCCCCATCTCAAAGTCCTTAACTTAATCACACCTATAGGGTCACTTTGCCATATAAGGTGACAGATTCACAGGTTCTTAGCATTAGGAAGTGGACACTGGTGGTGTTGGTGGGGATGCATTATTCTGCCTGTCACACAGTGGTTTCAGTATCCTCACCTAAATTAGTTTTTACAGTGGAGGTTGCAAATCTTGGAAGGTTTGGGGGCTATGATATAACACGGTCTAAGTCTGCTTAGCAAAGAATGAATCACAGTTTATGGGGGTAATGCTAGCTGAAGGCTGGGAATCAAGAGGCCTGAGCTCTAGGTCTGACGGTACATCCTAAATCATTTCCATGAGAGCAGGAACAGGGACTTGCCTCCTGCTTCCACTTAGCGTTTCTTTACTCACAAGTTGAATTGAAGGATGGATTTGGCACTAATAGCTTGAGAGTTTTTAACAATGGGAGTTTGGATATCCAAATGTTCCCTGAGAAGTGCATTTAAAGTTGTAGAGAGAAAGGTCTGTCTTTAAATGCCCACAGAATGCATAGGACAACTTAATAAGATAGGCTCTTTTGTGACATTTTAAATACTAAGTAACAACTGAAGAATTTTATGTCTATTATTTAAATTTGAATCCTCAATTAGAAAAATCTAAATAGGCTGAAAAAGAAACTGACTTATTTTAAAATGAATGATTATCATGCTTACAATGTTATGTCAATTATATGTCAATAAAGGTGGAAAAAAAGAAAAATATGCAGGTAGATGGATGTTGTATTTTCAGTTCTTAGTAAAAACTCAGAAAAGATAAATATCAAATCAAGATTCACAAAGGCAGTTAACCCCAAGGATTCTTTTCCTTTCATTTCATAGTGTTTTAGTAGAATCTTCTGCAGTAGCTGTACTTAGTTGGAATGTTTTGGAAATACTGACTGTTCCAACTGTTAAAGAATAACAGTTTAGTTATCAGCCTATAAATGTGCTTTCTAGAGCTGAAAAAAAAGATGATCTTCTCATCTAATGAGCTCTGACCCTCTGTAAACCTTCCAACTTATCTCATTTTCCACCAGCTATTGAAATATAACAAGATGCCAACAATTACATCCTCACAAAGCATTTATACCAACTTATAAAATTACCTCTTTATTGGAAAATTGTGTAATATCTTGATTTCAATTTAGCATGGCATGTTGGTTAGCAATAAATCTTACTGGGGTATGAACACAATCCTGTAGGCAGTTCGCAGAGCATTGATCAGGTGCAAATTGTGTGTATTTTTCTAGCTTCTGAAAATTTCAGAGCAAAATGAAATAAATAGGTATCACTGAGACCAGTGCTTTTTAGGTCCTATTTTAATCTGACATAGAAGAACATCGCCATGTATCTTGCAAGAAATGCCTTGACTCTCCTGAAATTCATTATTTGTGTTTTTGACTCTTGCATTTCCCCATTTTGTCTGTGATATACAACAGAAACAAAAGAATATGGTTAAAACATGTACCTTGTAAAGTGTGCATAATAAACAGTTCATACTAATTTGAAGGCTCTATATAGAGTACATAAGAAGATGTTAATATTAAACTCATACTGCTTACTATGGACCAGGCAAAGTTCTAAATATTTATTATATACAAAATACTATTCTATGGACTCTGAGAAATAAGTACTGTTATTAACGGAATTTTACAGATGAAGAAACAGACCAGAGAAATCAGTGATGAGGGTGGGAGCTAGACATTAGAAGTTCTTGAAAAGCTGGGTAATGTCAGTGTGCAGCAGAAGTTTGGGAATCACTGCCCAAGGCTAACTTTCTTTTATAGATGTGCAATAGAGTCTACTCAGGTGGTTGAGGAAATAGTCTAGATGTGTTAATTGGACAAGGCCCTTGTTCCTCCTGAAAGGGATCTTAGAGATGATTCTAAAGAAGGAGGCTCTGGAGCCAGAATGCTTAGTTCAAATCCTGACTTTTCCCATTGCCCAAGTCGAGTCTGTCTCAGTTTCCTCAGCTGACAAATGGAGATAATAATAGCCCAAGACTGAGTAGGGATAGTTTGCTCCAACTGCCTAGCCCTCAGATAGCGAGGTAGTGAGCTTTTCCTGGGCCGTGCTAGAAAGGGCACCTGAGCAGGGTCCAGGGTGTGGAAGGGGCAGTGGCCCTTCTGCTCTTGAGGGAAAAGTGTAAATTGATGTCCTTATCATCTTCTAAAGAAGATCTCCTTTCCTACTGGACACTTGCTCTAGTCACACAGGCCATGAGTGGCTAAAATCCACATTTCTGTGTTGTTGTTTCCCTACTTCTTGTTATTTAAAAATCAGAAAAAGCATATGTTTTTAGAGGAATACATGCTCATTGTACAAAACTTTGAAAAATACAGAAAGGTTCAAGGGATGATGCACCATGACTGCAAATTTATTCCAAAGGTAATTACTGATAAAAACTGTTTTTTCTTCCATTCTTTTTTTCCCTACATGTATATATTTGTTATATTTAAATAACAAGAGGAATATATTAACTATATATATTTATATGTTCCTTTCTACATTTAAAATCTGTTGTGAGCCTTTCCCCATATTCCTTATTCTTTGCAGTGTGACTTTTTTTTTTTTTAAGTTTATTTACTTATTTTGAGAGAAGAGAGTGTGAGCAGGGGACGGAGAAAGAGAGAATCCCAAGCAGGTCCCCCACAGCACAGAGCCCCATAGTAACAATGGAACCCAGAGCCTGCTGAATCTCACAAAGTATACCTGAGCTGAAATCAAGAGTTGGTTGCTTAACTGACTGAGCCAAGCTAGTGCCTCACAGTGTGACTTTAAATGGCTGGTAGTGTTTCCTATGTCTTTGTGTTTTAACATTTTTTAAAATGTTTTTTATTTTATTTTTGACAGAGACAGAGAGATACAGAGCACGAGCAGGGAGGGGCAGAGAGAGAGAGAGAGGAGACACAGGATCCGAAGCAGGCTCCAGGCTCTGAGCTGTCAACACAGAGCCTGACGAGGGGCTCGAACTCATGAACTCTGAGATTATGACCTGGACCAAAGTCAGCGCTGAACTGACTGAGCCACCCAGGTGCCCCTGTGTCTCAACATTTAGGATGTTCCTAACTGTTTTGCTATTACAGATAATACTGCTACTAAAATTTTGCATATACATAGGTAATTATTTCCCATAGGATAGATTATTGAAGGACATATACTGGGGCATAAACATGAATTCTTTTTCTAAGGCTTTCGGAACATATTGTCAAAAAGTAAGCCGAGCATGAGAGGCCTTAGACATCTACTTGCTTCCTAGCCCTTTTTATCTTGCTAATGTGGTAGAGGGAAGAGTGGATTCCTGTTAGTTTCCTTTGCAGTTCTTTGATTATGAATAACTTGAACATGTTTTATGTTTAATGGTCATTGTTCAATAACTGTAGTGTGACTCTCTCCTCATCCTTCATCCTGTACCCCAGAGGCAACTGTCTTCAACACTTTCCCCCCCGCATCTTCAACTCTTTATGCCACATTTAGTCATTTCTTCTGGAAGTTAGAGTTCTGTGTTTTTAAATAACATTCTTATAATGCTGTTTCTTGAATTTCAACGTTAGCCATTTTCTATTGACCTCTTGTCGAGGGAAAATAAGGATAAAGTTCTCTTATATGCATATTCCCTTCCCATTGCCTTTCATCTCAGTGTTAAGCCTTCATTTTTGCCTAGGTCGTTATTTGTATTCCGTGTTTATATTTTTATGAGATTTTTATGAGTATGCAAATAGTATTCTATTGGAGCCGTGGAATATACTATATACTATTATCAATTTTTGTAATTTTTATTGGTTATTTTTAGAATACTCTTCCCCATCCTGAATTCAGAGAAGTCATTTACTAATATTTCCTTCTAGTTTTTTGTTGTTTTTAGTGGTGTCATACTTAAGTCATTAAAATCATCTATAATTTTTATTTTGGTAAATGGCGTAAGGATCTGCTTTTTGTTTGCTTGCTTTAATAGCAAATTGATTGTTTCAGTAGAATCTATTACAATTCTTACTTTCCCCACTAATTTATGATGCCTTTAGGAAATTATATAGCAACTTTATATCAATCAGAAATCTAGATCTCTCTTAAACAGTTTCACTTTTTGCCTTTGAAAATTTTAATTAAATTAACTTTCCAACTTTTATTTCACTTAACCTCATTTAACCTGTGGTGCTGTCTGTCTCCAGTTTTACTTTGGAATGTAGGGGAGGAGGTGGGGGGAGCAAAATGCAATTGGCCTCCTTGGTGCAGTATTCCCATTTCCAAGGATTGCTGGAATACATAGATTCCTTGAAATCACTTGCCCCTTAAATTGTGCAGGACTCCAGAGGGTCTTAGCTGTGTCAGCCAGCCTGTGTTTCACTAACTTCCTGTCATCATTTTGTGAAACTGAGTGTTCCAATTTATTTTAGCTGATTAGCTGTTGGCTTTAATGATGTAAATGCGTTTGTCAGAGATCCTTGCTGTATTAAATCTGACACAGTTGGAAGAGAGTGGGTTTCTTTTTGGGCACGCCTTGAGCTGTTGCTTATCAGACTCTGGCCCCTACCCTGCCGCCTGACTTTTCCAGCCATCTCATCCTCATTTACCATTGTTCAAAGGTTTACACTGGGCTGTAAATTTCCTAAACTTACCTTTTTTTTTTTTTTAAACTGGTTTCTAATTTCATTCCATTGTGGTCAGAGAACGTAGTTTGTGTGATTTCAACCCTTTTTCATTTATTGAGGCTTGCTCTATGGCTTAACCTATGTTGTATCCTGAAAAATGTTCCATGTGCACTTAAGAAGGTGTACTCTGCTGTTGCTGGTTGGAGACATCTATAGATGTCTATTAGATCTAGTTGATTTGTAGTGCTGTTCAAGACTTCTGTTTCTTTGTTGATCTTATGTTTGATTATTCTGTTATTTAAAGTATAATATTCAAGAGTCAATAATTGTTAGATTGTCTGTGTTTTCAATACTGTCATTTTTTCTTAACCTGTTTTGAGGCCTGTTGTCAGGTGCATATATATTTGTTATTGCTATATTTTTGATTTATTGACCCTTTCATCATTATACAATGTCCTTTTTTTCTTCTAGTAAGGACTTTTATCTTGTCCTTTTTCTGTTATTAATGTAGCCAATTCACTTTTCTTTGGTTACTGTTTGCATGGTATGACTTTTTCCATGATGTTAATGAATACTAGTGATAGTGAATATGTTTTGGGGGTAATACTTCAATATGTCCCCTAAAACTTGATGCTGGTTTATGTACTTTTTATGTTAATGAGGTTTTATCAGGTGTGGATTTTAAATTTTATTAAATGTCTTTTCAGGATTTGTGGAGATGATTTTTCTCCTTTAATCTTTTTTTAAAATTATTATTATTTTTTTGATGTTTATTTATTATTGAGAGACAGAGAGACACAGAGTGTGAGTAGGGGAGAGGCAGAGAGGGGGGAGACACAGAATCTGAAGCAGGCTTCAGGCTCTGAGCTGTCAGCACAGGGCCCGGCACAGGGCTTGAACCCAGAAACTGCAAGATCATGACCTGAGCTGAAGTCAGATGCTTAACCAACTGAGCCACCCAGGTCCCCTTCTCTTTTAATCTATAATGTCATTAATTATACTAACCAGTTTCTTAATATTTAACATCCCACATGTTCATGGTATATTCTTAGTTTAATGAGTGACAAGTGCTTTGAATAGTACATTTTCCTGGCATATTTTAAAATTTCAGTCTTGGGACACCCGGGTGGCTCAGTCGGTTGAGTGTCCAACTTTGGCTCAGGTCATGATCTCACAGTTTGTAAGTTTGAGCCCCACATCGTGCTCTGTGCTGACAGCTTCGGATTCTGTGTCTCCCTCTCTCTCTGCCCTTCCCCTGCTTACACTCTTTCTCTTTCTCAAAAATAAATAAACATTAAAAACATTTTTTAAATTTCAGTCTTAGTAAATATACCCCCAACATTTTATAAACATGTCTGTTTAGTAAAGAAATGTTCTTATTAGTAAGCTTATTCCCTATTGCCAGTCCTTTTGTTATGCTTATATTAGGGGACCAGATTGTGGGTGTGTGTGTGTGTGTGTGTGCGCACGCGCGCACGAGAGGGGCAGAGAAGGACGGGGAGAGAGCCCTGCATGTTCTTCCCCTAAAACAGCTTTCCAAAGACAGCCACAATTAGTGATTTGTATGTATTCTTCCAAGCCTCCTTTTGTGAATTAAAAAAAATTTTTTTAATTGCTTTGGAGATAGTTCTCTTAAAAAATTTTTTTTAGTGGTCATTTATTTTTGAGAGAGAGAGAGAGAGAGAGAGCGAGCATGAGTCGGGGAGGGGGCAGAGAGCAACAGAGGCAGAATTCAAAGTAGGCTCCAGACTCTGAGGTGTCAGCACAGAGCCTGATGCTGGGCTCGAACTCATGAACTGCAAGATCATGACCTGAGCCAAAGCCAGACACTTAACCTACTGAGCCACCCAGGTGCACCCCCACTTTTTAAAAATTTTTTCCGAAGCCCTTTTAAAGCAGTTGTAAATAAATATTTTGTGTGTGTGTATAACAAAAAATAGATCCATACTTTGGTGTTTTTTTGTTATTTTGAATTTTTTTTTTAAGATGCATAAGAAATGTATGAGGGGCACCTGGCTGGCAATAGAGCATGTGACTCTTGATCTTGGGGTTGTGAGTTGGGTGTAGAGATTACTTATAAATAAAATCTTAAAAAGGTTTTTTTTTTTTGTTTTAAATTAAAATAGTATGAGTGCATTCTTCTTGGGAAAGTTCTAATGCTAGAAAGAAAACAATGGCCCATACAAACTCCCTGAATTTCAGTCATCTTATCTGTAACATAGGAATAAAAAAATATTCTTCATGGGACCATCAATTAGGATTTGATGAGATAATGTGTTTAAGCACGTAGCACAATGTTCAATAGAAGAGACGAGTTAGTTATTTTGAACACGTATCAGCTCTGGAGTTTCTAATGAAACGCATTTTGTCACGTAACTGTATGACCTGACAGTGATCTTTTGGCTTTTGTCTTTGTTCAAGATCCTCTAAAAAAGAGAAGGTCTTAAATATTTTCCTTCATAGCTTTGTGTGCTATAAATATAAGTTTAGTTTAATAGCAGAGGTCTTTTTTTTCTTCTTTATTAATTATTTACATTATTTTCCCCCTCATTCCCCTCCAGCCATTACTCAATTCATTGTTTTTGAAGTAAAATGTGCCTCCTTCACAATTTTTGCCAGTTTTATATATTGTCTGTATTAATGATTTTCTTAGTGTTTTCTTTTAGATTACCCCACTAAGAGAGCTATAACAAACCAAATGCCATGAGTAACTTTGGTTTCTGGACCAGATATTGGGGGATAATTAGATAATTTGAATTTGAATCAGATATTAGAGGAAATTAAAGCATTAATGGGGCTCCTGGCTGGCTCAGTCAGTAGGGCGTGTGACTCTTGATCTCGAGTTTGTAAGTTTGAGCCCCACATTAGGTGTAGAGATTACTTAAAAATAAAATCCTAAAAAAAAAAAAGACATTAATGTTAATGTGCTTCATGTGCTAATGGCATTTGGTTCTCTATGATCACGTCCTTGTAAGTTAGGATGCACTTTCTGAAATATTAATGGTGAAGTGTTATGCTGCTGCAACTTGTTTTTAAATGGTTCAACAATTATAACAAAAGTGTGTGTGTGTAAATACGTGTGTATAAGTATAGATACAGGTGTAGATAAAAATATGAGGCAAAAATGTTAATTGGTGACTCTTGGTGAAGGGAATATAAGCGTTGAGTGTACTACTTTAGTTTTTCTGTAGGCTTGAAATTTTTTAAAAATGTAAACTTGGAAAAAGAAATGTAATTAGAATACTAATTAAAAATTAAATCACCTCACTTTCTTTAATAGATCTGCTGAAAAAGGAAATTTTATTATTACCATAAGTGGAAAACAAGCATCCGTTGTCATAAATAGAAGGTAACCGTAAAAGTTACTTTCAAAGTTTTATTAAAATGTGGCTGGATCTTTTTATCTGCCAGGACTCTCAGCCTGAGGCTTGCTCTCTCAAAGGAACACTAGCACTAGCAAACATTACAGAGGTGTTAAAGACATATTAGCACCAAACTGAAACTTTCTCCTTGACTTAATGAGAGAATATGAAAGAAAATTAAAAAGGGAATAGCTTTATGATTTTGTGTGATTCAGGTCACCTCAAAGCGTCACCATACTTGGGAAACACTGACTCCATTGATGTAAGTGTTAGAAAGAAAATAAACTTCTGTACTGAATTCTGCTTATAATGCTCTTCTATGTTGAATTGCCATCTTTATTATTTGGTAGTTTTGATCACTACAGATGCATGTAGAGCTGAATGGTATCCTGGCCTAAGGCAGATGTCAGATTTCGCAGTCTAAATTGTCGCTGGTTTTTTGCTCTGATGTTGCTCTTGTGGTTGAGGTTTTGCTGAGGTTTTGTTTTGTTTTTTTCTTTCTTTTCTTTCCTGCTATATTGTTCCTGCTGTTATTTGGAAGCCACTAGGTTGCTTTGCCTCTTGAACAATGAAAGGATCCAGATCGAGTCTGCCTCACATTTTGTTATCCCAGTACAAGACTCAATTGAATAAAACATATTACCCATCTGGCCTGGAAATCTCAGTGGCACTCAAAATAACTTACTAACAAGTTGTTGGATCATGATATCTTGATTTTCTGAAAGTTCAGCTTCTTTTTAGCTGTTGCTAAGAGAGAAATTTCATTGACATGAGGGACACGAGGACATGTCTGCACGCTGCCAGTTGTTTTATAGGCATTTGGCTCTGCCGCCTTGCAGATGGTTAGACTCTGGGTGGTGGGTAAATGAAATGTGTGCTGATTATCTTATTGAATTAAGGTAACCTTTTGTCGTTCATTGAATTCTGTAGACCAGTTGGTCAGTGAGCAGCTGCTCTGTGTGGCTTGGTTTGAGTTTTGAAGCACACAAAGACTATCTTAAAGGGTGGTCAGTCTAATCCAGGTATTCAACAAAGCAATAGTGAAAGCCTTCTTCTCTTTTGACACTGTTTTCTGTTCTGATGGAAATGATTGAACAAAAACGTTTTTGCTTTTTGCTCAATTAACTAAGTGATTAAAGCAATGGTTTTTTGAGTGTTTGGCTGAATGCTTCAGAATTTTTTTGACCTAATGTTTTAAGTGGAAGAAAATATCTTATCCCAACATTTGATGTTAGAAGCGTTCTAATTTAATGGCAGAGTCTATGTTTGAAGATGCGTGATAGACTAGTGGAATTGTTTTTTAAGATTATCTTCACAAATATTCTCGAAATTAAAGCATGCTTCAGTGGTGCCGTTTCTTGGCAAATTCTAGCTGTGAAAATCTACCATATTTAAAATTTTTTTCTAAATGTTTATTTATTTTTGACAGAGAGAGAGACAGAGCATGAGCGGGGGAGGGGCAGAGAGAGAGGGAGACACAGAATCCAAAGCAGGCTCCAGGCTCTGAGCTGTCAGCACAGAGCCCGACGCGGGGCTCGAACTCACAGACTGTGAGATCATGACCTGAGACAAAGTTGGACGCTCCACCGACTGAGCCACACAGGTGCCCCTAAAATCTACCATATTTTTATATAAATTCTATCTCAATGTCTGCAAACTGTTTCAGGTGGCGGCTGCTGCTGCTGCTGCTTCTTCTTCTTCTTCTTCTTCTTCTTCTTCTTCTTCTTCTTTTTTTTTTTTTTTTTTTTGAGTAAACTCTACCTTGAGCTCACAACCCCAAGATCAAGAGTCACCTCTCTACCAGTTGATCTAGCTGGGTGCCCCAGGAGTGCGAGTGGGGGCAGAGGAGGGGGGAGAGAGAGAGAGAGAGAAAGAGAAAGAGAAAGAATCTTAAGCAGACTGTACACTTAGCCCATGACCCTGGGATCATGATCCAAACTGAAATCAAGAGTTGGATACTCAACCAGTTGAGCCACCCAGGTGCCCCAAATATTTTCCATTCTAAAAGTACTTCTTTAAAAAGGCTTTTCCAGAACTCTTTGAACTTCCCATCTAAATGAAGTCCATTTAGTAATTCCAATGAAATGCTCTATACTTTTTCTTATTAGCCCTTCTTATAGTCTATATATTTATTGGTCTGGTTACTTTTTAACTTCAGTTGTCCCCTCCAGGTGGGAAAGCTTCACAAACACAGAGACCTTACTTCTTTGCTCACCTCTGTTGAATGAGTGAATGTGAATCATGTTTTCTGATCCTGTGTTAAAGGTAACATAAAGACATTTTATTTTATTTTATTTGTTTTGTTTTGTTTTTTAAATGTTTTATTTATTTTTGAGAGAGAGAGAGAGAGAGCAGGAGTGGGGGAGGGACAGAGAGAGAGGGGAACAGAAGATCTGAAGCAGGCTTTGTGCTGACAGTAGGGAGCCTGATGCTGGGCTCCAACTCACAAACCTTGAGATCATGACCTGAGCTGAAGTCGGACGCTTAACCAACTGAGCCACCCAGGCACCCCAACATATAGACATTTTAAATGTGAGATTGAAATGGAAAGTCCTAAGGGCAGGTTAGTTAATTGGAATTTCAGACTTTGGTTGGCATTTTACACTTGAAAGCTGCTCACTTGGGCTATTCTGTATCTTGATCTAGGGTGAGGGAAGTCAAGAATCTATTTAATGATGACCAGTGAGTCTCCCAATCAGATACCTGCTAATTTCAAATAGATCCATTTTATCTCTTCATTTTCATTTTACTTGTTTGAACTTTAAATTGTCTATTGAAAGAGATTATTTTAGTTGCTTCTTTTCTGTGAAACAGAAACACTTGTGAAACACTTATGAGCTAATGAAGCAAATTAAACAATATGAATGTTTGTAGTATAAAAGACATTAGGATTTATAACTATTTGAGACTTGAATTTGGTTGAAAGAAGAGATTGTATTATACCTAACCCTGTGGGATATACAGTGATTATTAGGAAGGTCTAAAATAAATCAGATACTTCAGGTGTGTAAGAAAGCCAACTGCCTGATACTGTAACAATCTTACTAGGATAATCTGTAGATATCTGCAGATGGAAAAAAAAATAGAGTCAAATAGAAACAAAAGTCTTTTTTTTTTTTAAGTTTATTTATTTTGAGATGGAGATAGCATGAGTGGGGGAGGGGCAGAGAGAGGGAGAATCCGAAGGAGGCTTCACGCTGTCAGCGCAGAGCCCAAACCCATGAAACATTAGATCATGACCTGAGCCGATACCAGGAGTCAGAGGCTTAACTGACTGAGCCACCCAGGCGCCCCCAAAAGTCATTTTTAATGTCTGACATTCTAAAAACTGGTTTTGAACTTAGGGGTGAAGATCAGCCTTTGAGTCATTGGAAAGCAAATGGAAACAAGAGTTCATCTCAAACACCCTTCTCTTTAATTCTTCAGGCTTTGTCCATGTATCCTCTGCTGCCAGAGCCTGCTTGTTTCTTCTGTAAGCTCATCCTTCTCATGTTCCTGTGGATTCTTCCACAGCCCTTCCTCTCTCCTTTGTACTGTCCTATGTCATGATCCATGTAGCAGAGTGTTTGCTAAGTAACCACATACTCCAGAACTTGTGCTGCACATTCAACTGGAAGTTAGATGTGCCTCCTGTTCTGGCAGTGTCGGTGGATGGATGTGCGCGTCAGGCCGAGACTAGAACCAGCAGCACTAGAAGAAAACTACCACTAGTATTAATTAACAGAGATACACCCCTCATGTGGCCACATGTTACACGGCCATAACATTCTAGCAGCCTTTTTGCTTCTTCTCCTGCTTTTTTTCTTTTAACAGAGGTGTAATTGACATACAACATTATATTAGTTTCAGGAGTACAACATAATGGTGAGATATTTGTGTATATTGTGAAATGGTCACCCCAGCAAGTCTGGTTAACATTTGTTACCGTATGTAGTTTCGGAATTTTTTTTTCCTGTTGTGAGAACTTGTTCACTTCTTCTTTGACAGCCTCCTCACCTCTAGTAATTTCTCCTCTGAACTATTGTAGCGTTACTGTTTGTCTGTCTTATTGGTACTACCTATAACTCCTCAGTTCTGTGGGCCTTGACATTATGGGCAATAGAGATGAAGACTATGTCGTTTTTAAAATTTAAATTAAAATTTTTTAAAGTTTTATTTTAATTACCTGGTGCTCATCGTGACAAGTGGCACTCCTTAATCCCTATCACTTATTTCACCACCCCCTCCTCTGGTAACCAGCAATTTGTTTTCTGTAGTTAAGAGTCTGTTTCTTGGTTTCTTCATCTCTCTCTTTTTTCCTCCTTTGCTCATTTGTTTTGTTTCTGAAATTCCACATATGAGTGAAATTATGTGGTATGTGTCCTGCTCTGACTTATTTCACTTAGAATTATATTCTCCAGCTCCATCCATGTTGTTGCAAATGGCAAGATATCATTCTTTTTACAGATAAATAATATTCTATTTGTGTGTGTGTGTGTGTGTGTGTGTGTGTGTGTGTGTATACACACCACTTCTTTATTTATCAGTCCCTGGACACTTGGGCTGCTTCCATATCTTGCCTATTGTAATAATGCTGCTGTGAACATAAGGGTGCATACATTCCTTTGAAATAGTGTTTTTGTATTCTTTGGATAAATACCCAGTAGTGTGATTGCTGGATGATAGGATAGTTCTATTTTTAACTTTTTGAGGAACCTCCATACTGTTTTCCATAGTGGCTATACCAATTTGCATTCCCACCAACAGTGCAAGAAGGTTCCTTTTTCTCCACATCCTTGCCAACACTTTTTGTTTCTTGAGTTTTTTATTTTAGCTGTTCTGACAGGTGTGAGGTGATAATCTCACTGTAGCTTTGATTTGCATTCCTTGATAAGTGATGATGAGCATCTTTTCATGTGTCTGCTGGCCATTCATGTGTCTTTTTTGGAGAAATGTCTGTTCATGTCTTCTGCCCATTTTTTTTTAAATTGGATTATTTGGTTTTTGGGTGTTGAGGTGTATCAGTTCTTCATATGTTTTGGATACTCTTTATCAAATATGTCATTTGTAAATATCTTCTCCCATTTAGCAAGCTGCCTTTTAGTTTTGTTGACTGTTTCCTTCAATGTGCAGAACCTTTTTATTTTGATGTAGTTCCAGTGTAATTTTGTGTTTATTTCCCTTGTCTCAGGGGACCTATCTAGAAAAAAGTTGCTATGGCCAGTGTCAGAGCAGGTACTGCCTATACTCTCTTCTAGGATTTTTATGGTTTTAGGTCTCACATTTAGATCTTTAATCATTTGGCTTTGGCTATTTGGGGTCTTTTGTAGTTCCATACAAATCTTAGGATTTTTTTTGTTCTAGTTTTGTGAAAAAATACTGTTGGTATTTTGATAGGGATTGCAATAAATTTACATTTTGCTTTGGTTAGTATGGACATTTTAACCATATTTGTTCTTCCAGTCCATGAGCATGGGATGTGTTTCCATTTGTGTTGTCTTCAATTTCTTTCATTAGTGTTTTATAGTTTTCAGAGTATAAGTCTTATACCCATTTGGTTAGATTTATTCCTAGGTATCTTATTATTTTTGTGCAGTTGTAAATGGGATTGTTTTGTTAATTTTTCTTTCCACTGCTTCATTATTGGTAGAGAGAAATGCAGCAGATTTCTGTAGATTGATTTTGTGTCCTGTGACTTTACTGAATTTGTTTATCGGCTCTAGCAGTTTTTTGGTGGTCTTTTGGGTTTTCTGTATCATGGTATCTGTAAATAGAGGAAGTTTTACTTCTTCCTTACTGGTTTGGGTGCCTTGTATTTCTTTTCATCGTCTGATTGCTGGGGCTAGAATTTCAAGTGCTCTGTTGAATAAATGTGTTGAGAGTAGACATTCTTGTCTTATTCTTGACCTTAAGGGAAAAGGTCTCAGTTTTTCCCCATTAAGGATGATGTTAGCTGTGAGTTTCTCATATATGGCCTTTATTATGTTGAAGTATGTTCCTTCTAAACCTACTTTGTTGAGGGTTTTTATCATGAATGGATGTTTTACTTGTCAAATGGTTTTTCTGAGGATAGAGAATATGTCTTAACCTTATTTTTATCATCTGCTCTGTGGTCTCTCTCTGCCTCTCCCCACTTTTCTCCTCCCCCCCCCCAAACAAACAAATTTTAATAAAGGATAATTTACTGTTGCCCAGTTGTGTGCCATAATTTACGTCCTCCTCATTTCTGTTCAGGAGCCTATTTTCCTTTTAGGTTTAAAGGGCCTGCACTCACTCTCTTGCTTCCCTGTTCTCTCAGATGGGCTAAGGAATAGACATTATCCTCACTAAACATGAGGAAATTGAGGCCCAGAGAGGTAGGGTCACACATACAGGAGTCAGACCCCATCTTCTGACTCCAAAACCAGTCCTTTTTTTTTTTTTTTAATTATTATTATAATTTTTTTATACCACTGCAGGCTTCCCTTTCAGGCTGAGGATGTGTATCTTTCCAGCACTATAAACCACCTGGTTCTGGTGTGTGTTCTTGGGCTTTTTTTTTTTTTTTTTTTATGTTTGTTTATTTTTGAGACAGAGGATGTGTGAGTGTGAGCGGGGCAGAGAGAGACGGGGACAGAGGATCCAAAGTGGGCTCTGTGCTGTGACAGCAGCAAGCCTGATGCAGGCAGGGCTCGAACTCATGAACCGTGGGGTCATGTCCTGAGCTGAAGTCAGATGCTCAACCAACTGAGCCACCCAGGTGCCCCTAATCCATCTTGGTCTTATTCACCTTGGTAACCTTCACAGTGCTCACCTTAGGGCGATTGTTAATGTTGAATCCCTCCCAGTTGTGACTATATACTATCTACTGTCCTTCCTGTGGAAGAGAAGGGGTCTTATTGACTTGTATCTATCAGTGTGCAGTCTTACCCAGGGATGTCATTGAAATGACCACTTTGGTTTTTTAGCAGTTTATTTATTCTTTCATTTAGTCATTCAAAAATATTTATTGAGTGCATACTCTGAGCCAAGCATTGTTCTCAGAGTTCTCACCCTGCTTTCATGGAATTTAGATTTTCCTTGGACAGTTGATGATAAACAAATAAACCAACAAGGTAATTATAGACTGTAAGTGACATGAAAGAAATCAAGAGAAAAGTGAGAGAGAAATACCAAGGAGTGAGGCTGTAGACATCATGCTCTGGAAAGTTCCTGAGGAGAGATGAAAGGATGAGAAGGGGGTCACCTGTGGGGAGAGCTTAAGGAGGGAAGGCTTCAGTGCTTGTGTTTGAGGAAGAAAAAGGCATCTCATGTGGCTATAGCAGAGAGACCCAGAGAAGGGCAGCAGAGTTTAAAGCTGGGGAACAATATAGTCCGATTTGTGTTTTTAACATCACTGAGAGACATGATAATTAAATGAAATGTGTGTCCCTGGACTGGATTTTTTTTTTTTTTTTTTGGCTTCCAAGGATGTTATTAAGACAAATGGCAGAATTTGACTATACATCAAATATTAGATAACAGTATTATATCAATGTTAAGTGTCCTGAATTTGATAATCCAATGTCTTCATGAGGAGAATGTCCTTGTTCTTAAGAGGGGTGAAGGGTTGTGATCTTTACAGCTTATTCTCAAATTGTTCAATAAAAAAAGAGGGATCAGAGATGGCAAATTGTTAAGAGGATATGTGTGTTTATTGTAATATTCTTGTAACTTTACTGTAGAGTTGAAAATTTTTCAAAATAAAACTTTAAAGGTCACTGAGGCTGAGGTATGGAAGAAGTTATGGAGGGGAAAGAGGCAGGCGGGCTCGCAGGAGGCTGTTGGGATGATGGCTGCACACACTGGGGTGTAACTGGAGAGGGAGAGAGGGGGACAGATCAGGAAATATGTTTTGGAGATGGAACAGACAGCTTGTTAATGGATTGGATGTGGTGGCCAAGGGGACAAGCAGGAGGTAGAAGTTGTTCCCTGGGGCTCCTTGATAGTTATGGACTGAATTCCAGTAGAATCTTACCCTTCCTAAAGTGCGTTCACTCCCAGTCTGCCTTACTCAAGTCAGCCCCTCTATGGGTAGTTACCACAGGAATTTATTTCACAGGTGAGGGGAGGCCCAGGGAGGTGAAGTGACTAATTCGAAGTTAGCACATATAGGCAGAAAATTTATTTTCTTTCTCCCTTTCTTCCTCCCTTCTTCCCTCCCTCCCTCCCTCTTCTTGCTTTCTCTTTCTTTTCTTTCTTTCTTTTCTTTCTTTTCTTTCTTTCTTTTTCTCTTTCTTTCTTTCTTTCTTTCTTTCTTTCTTTCTTTCTTTCTTTCTGAAAATTTACTTTCTTTACCCAGAAAGAATTTACTTTCTTTACCTGTAGGAGGTCTGAACTAGATATACAAGTTTGAGACCCATGAGTGTATAGCTGGAATGGGGCTGATAAGCTTATCTGGGCAAGGATGTAGATTGGAAGAGCAGAGGTCTGAGGCCAGATTCCCAGGACAGGTAAGAGAAAGGAGCATCAGTGACAAAGGAGGAAAGCCATGTAGGAGCTTAGAGGAGAGGGGAGGACTTACTACCAATTTATGTAGCATTGACTCCCCACTTTTGAGCCCTGGACTTATTAGCAGTAAGGGAAGTTACTTATCTTGAGAACTTAATCCTCTGTGTGAGATATATGTGCTTTAAACTTCTAAAATGTTTTATTTAATACATTGGTGATAATAGTACTCATTTCACAGAGCTGTTTGGTAAATTAAATTAGTTAATACACACAGAGTGCTTCAAACAGTCTCTGGCACATAGTAAGAACTTAATAACTGTGAGTTGTTTGTGGCAGTGGTGCTTATTATAAGAAATCAATTTGGGCTTGAGGTCTAGATTCCAGATTAGTAAAGAAGAAAGAGAATAGTAGTGTTGGCTTTTCATCTGAATGTGTTATGTGATAATCAATTTTGTTTAGCTGGTTCCCTGAGTTGCACATTAAAGCAGTCTTGAACAATGGGGGGCCTTGTTACTAGAGTGCCATTAAATGGTGATATCAAGTGACCCTAAAAATCAAAGTAATGGAAAATTGTCTTTTTTTTTTTCTAAAATATTTAATTTGCTGTTTTTTCATAACATCTCAACCTTCCTTTCAAGGTCAGGAGGAGATACTAATTTTTACTATACTGCTACATCTTCACACAAATTATCATCTGAAGGAGCTTCTTAGAATTGACAAATGAACTTTGTTTTCCTTCCCAGGAGGAACTTGTTAAACCAATAAAGTTCAAAATTCTAATTCCCATTCCTTACTAGTGTGTACCATTTTATTCATCTCGAATAAACATACAACCTCAAGCACGCTACTAGGCAAATAGATTCCTTTTTAATTAGTGGTTCTATATACAGAATTTTATCATAGTGAAATTTATAAACCAAAAGGGAACAAATATTTACACTTGCAACTTCATGTCAACATTGCCCTGAAAATGTAAATGTATCTCCCATGTTTCTACTACAGCAGTAGAAAAATAAGCTTCAACTTCTTAGGAGCATGTCTGCTCTGTTATGTAGGGAATGTGGAAGATACATAGAAGTGTTCTTTCTTCGTGACTGGCATTAGTTTTTTTCACACAAAGACTTGTTTTATTAAAAGCTAATCTTTATTTATTTATCTATCTATTTATTTATTTATTTATTTATTTATTTATTTATTTATTTATTTATTTTTGTAGTACTATTTCTTAGGCATCTTTAAGTACCAAGGCAAAGTTTTATTTTGAGGAGTTATTGCATTTGTAGTTACCATAAAGAATTATTTCTCAATTTAAGTAGACCTTTTTTATTCCAAGGCAAAATTAAGCCAACCACAAGGGTTTCTGGGAACAGAATAATGCTGAGGTTTCGTGTGTCAATATGAGCAGCCTAATACTTTACAAAGGAAGATTTTATTTATTTACTTAGTTATTTATGTTTTTTATCTTGAGAGAGAGCGCGCGCATGCATGAACTGGGGAGGGGTGGAGAGAGAGAATCCCAAGCAGGCTCCGCACTGTCAGCACGGGGCTCCATCTCATGAACCACAAGATTATGACCTGAGCTAAAATCAGGAGTTGGATGCTTTACCGACTGAATTACCCAGGCACCCCTACAAAGGAACATTTTAAGTGATGCTTAAATAATAATGGTTTAAAGATCTCAACTGAAATGAAAAAGCTTATTAAAATGTATTGAAATAATTTAGAAAAGGGGGGATGATTTTGCCAAGATTTCGGAGAGGACTAATTTTTTTTCAAGGTTTTACTACAGTTTTGATTGAGCTGCATTAAATGATTCAGTCTAATTTCATCTATTACATGTAGTTATACTATTCCTGCATCCCAAAATGATTTTAGGTCACTTAGGTCATTAAAATATTTTTTATATAATAATCTGTTTTTCAGAGCATCAAAAATAATTAAGATGAAAGAACAAGATCAACCCTGTGTCTAGAATGAATAATTTAGTTCTAAATATCCTAGAAGCTAAGGAGACAGCTGGGGTTTTTAAGATTTTCATTGTCAGATAGGGAAGCATAGAAGTTTGAGAAGAAAGAATTTTTTCCCTGCTTTTTCTGAATTTAAGGACAATTTATTTTGGATTCTAATCCTATATAGTCAACAATGAGTAATACCGTTGACAGTCTTTCTTCCCACTCCTCTCTCCTCTTCCCCCAAAGGGAAACACCTGATTGTAAAAATAATGCATGCATACTGTTTATATTAAAAGAAAAATTTCAGACAAGTCAGAAATACATGTATTGAAATTTTCTTGAATGATACTATTTCTCAATTCACAGAAAGGGGTGGCATTACATCATAACTAAATGGAGATGCTTTGTGTGTGTGTGTGTGTGTGTGTGTGTGTGTGTGTGTGTGTGTGTTTAAGACTTTTTAATGTTTATTTTTTAAGAGAGAGAGCATGAACCGAGCATGAGCGGGGGAGGGGCAGAGAGAGAGCGAGAGAGAGGGAGACATAGGATCTGAAGCAGGCTCCAGGCTCTGAGCTGTCAGTAGAGAGCCTGACAGCTCGTAGAGGCCACGTAGAGGCCACGAGATCATAACCTGAGCCAAAGTTGGACACTAAACTAAGTGAACCACTCAGGTGCCCGTGTTTTTTGTTTTTAATTTTACCTAGGCCCCACACCCAACATGGAGCTCAACTCATACCCTTAAATGAAGAGTCCCATGCTCTACTGACTAAGCCAGCCAGGTGCCCCGGTGGAAACATTTTTGTGAGGCACTTTGATGATAATAAGTTTAGCATTTATTGGGCATCTCAGATTTGCCTGTACTAGGAATATAGAAATGAGTAAGACACCACTCTTTACCTTAAGAAACTCCAGGATTAGTGGGGTTCACTTAACTCATCAGATAAGTGACTCATCAGATATTTCATATTCGCTGAGTACCTAATATGGATATAGTACATAGTGGTCAACAGGGTCTAGTAAGGTGTATCAGTAACTAACCATACAACTCATGCTAATGTTGTGTCTTGAGTGCCTGGGCTTGTAGGGAACAAATTACCTTGAGAGCAGAAAAAGAATTTTGTTTTGTTGGGGAAGACTTTCCCCAGAGGGAGAAAGTTTTAGGTTGCAAGTTAGTATCACAGTGTACCAGATAGCCCAGAAATGGGGAGGGCGTTCTAGGCAGAGGGAATAGCAAGCCGAGTTTTGGAGTTTTGGAGGTGTGATCAGACCCGTATCTATGACCAGTGCTAAGTAGCAGATGGCCAAACACAGTGTATGGCTCAGGGAAGTGTGTTGGAAAATGAAGCTGTGAAAAGATGGTAGAGTTGTGTCCAGCAAAAAGAAAAAAAAAATTGGCCCTTAGTTTGTAAATAGACTTAAAAAAAATTTTTTTTTTGTTTATTTATTTTTGAGAGAGAGACACACACAGAGTATGAGCAGGGGAAGGGCAGAGAGAGAGAGGGAGACACAGTGTCTAAAGCGGGCTCCAGGCTCTGTCAGCACCGGATTCCTATGTGGGGCTGGAATTCACTAACCATGAGATCATGACCTGAGCCCAAGTTGGACGGAGACTTAACCGACTGAGCCACCCAGGCACCCCTGTAAATAGGCTTTTAAGGCAGAGGAGGAAGGATTTATATTTTAGGTACAACACAGGTGGAAGAGCGGAACATTGATTGTGGGGTGGAAAGATTAGAGGCATGGATTGAGATGCTAAGTGAGGTAAGAACAGCATCTGTGTGGGTTGAGAGAATGAATCAAAATGCAGAGACATTTCTAATCTAAGTTGTGTGCTCTGAGAGCCAGGAGTCTGTGAAGGATGATGGTTGCAGAGGAGAGAACAGGGAATACAGACCTTCAAGGATTAGCCTAGGAAGTGGGCCTGTTCATTATTACTGTATATTCTGAGCAGTTTTACTTTTCATATTGTTTCCTTTAAGTAATAATTGTATGAGTAAATATCTTTTTTTTTTTTTAAATACAAAAACTGCTCCCTCTTGGCTTATTCTGGGGATTGAGCCCCACGATGTTGGTGTTCCTGCCACATCCTACCTAACTGAGCTAACTAGCCACCAAGCAGCTAGCCCTCTATATTAGTATCTTTTTTTTTTTTAATTTTTAAATGTTTATTTATTTTTGAGAGAGAGAGTGGAGAGAGAGGAAGACACAGAATCTGAAGCAGGCTCCAGGCTCTGATCTGTCTCCACAGACCCCGACATGGAGCTCAAACCCACGAACTGTGAGATTATGACCTGAGCCAAAGTTGGACACCCAACCGACTGAGCCACCCAGGCGCCCCTATATTAGTAAATATATTAACAGAAAGGTTACCTTTTGGGGGCACCTAGGTGGCTCTGTCGGTTAAGTGTCTGTCTCTTGGTTTCAGCTCAGGTCATGATCTCACAACTCGAGTTTGAGTCCTGCATGGGGCTGTGTGCTATCAGCATAGAGCCTGCCTGGGATTCTCTGTCTCCCTTTCTCTCTGCCCCTCCCCTGTTCACATTCTCTCTCTAAATAAAATAAATAAATAAATAAATATTTTAAAAATAAAATAATTAACATTAAGAAATTTCACTTTTATCCACAGGATACCTGATTATCTAATACATATAAATTCTTAAGTCTTTAAGAGTAAAGCCTCTTTATAATAAAATCAAACTTGTTTGAAAAATATTTTTTTAAAAGAAACCATGATAAAGATGCATGTGCCACTGTGTAGCCTCGAATTACCCACTCCTCATTTAGGCAGATGTTGCACGTTTTAGGACATCCTAGTCCATTCCCCATAGCCCTGGGGCAGAGGCAGGGGCAGTCTTCCGGCTGATACTGGATTTGGATACTGGCTCCTCCACCTTCAAACTACGTGACTTTGGGTCTTTCACTTTATCTCGGAGCCATAGTCTTCTCATCTGCCAAGTGGAAAGATTAGTATCTTTTGAAGCTTTAAAAGAAAAAGCATTTGTTGGTTCAAATTGGAACATATCTAAGAAAACTGGCTGACACTTTGAAGAGGCCAGTTTGAGGTTGTAGACTTGACATTCACACCTATTTCATGACCATGGAAAACAAACTATTCACATTTCAGCTTTTTAAAAATGACCCGGCTGTATACCCAGCAAACACCCCTAACCCATGTCTGGCCCAAGCCTTATTCATCCCTGAGCTCTTTTTTTTTAAACCTCCTTGGTAAAATATACATACCTACTGTAAAAAAAAAAAAAAAAAAAAAAAAAAAAAAAAGAGAGAGAGAACAGTTTGCTCTTTTAAGTTCTTTTCCACGACTATCTTTAGGTCTGGAATAGCCAGACCTCTTAAGCGGTAGCTGCCTCTTAAGAAGTCTCACAGATAATGTAAGTTAGGGATATGCCCACCTCAAATAATGGAGAGCTTCAGTGGAGATTGAACATGTGGGAGTTCTTTGTCTCTTGCAGCAGTCGTGGGGAGTAACTCCGAGGCTGGCACAGCCAGCTGCCTGTACTGCCACAGTGTCATCCAGACCCAGGGCCCGTGCATGTCTCCCCTTCACCATCTTTAGCATAGAGGTTTTCCTCATGTTCTTAGAAGTAATTTCGTGTCTAGGCATCACTTCTCTATTCTAGCAGGAAACAGAGGGAATGGGCCAAGGGTAACAGCAAAAGATTTCTCTTGGTGAGGCTTTTCCTTCTTATCAGGAAATGAGGGAACCCCTTTCCCACCAGGGGCTTCTGCTTATATTCCATTAACCTGAGCTGAGTCACATGGCTATCCATAGTGCAGGTAGTCACGGAGGTCAAGAAGTTAGCTTTCCAGTCTTCTTGGTTAGAAATGCAAAGGAGAAGGTGGTGGGAATGGGTTTGTTTGTATCAGTCTACACAGTAGCTGCTCTTCTTAGGGCAACATTATCTTACATTTACCCATGTCTGGGTCTTATCTAGGATGACCAGTGTCCTGGTTTGCCTGGGACTGAGATTTCCTGGAATGCAGGACTTTGTGTGCTATAACCTGGACAGTCCTAGGAAAACCAGGATGATTGTTACCCTAGTCCTTTCATATTCTCTTTGGCAAATGTATCATCTCTTGAGGATGGAGCCACCTTGACCAGGCTTACAAAGACTGAAAAGCAGCTTAATAATTTAATTAAAAAAAATTTAATAACATAGGATAGTAACTTAATTATAAATTATACAAAATAATGACTAAACTATTAAATAATAATTCACAATGAGAAATAAGTGATATTGAATCAGTGGAGCATATTGGAAGAAGAACTTCGTGGAGCTGCCTAATGCATGTGAGATTTTGACCAGGTATCTTAGAGCTGCAGTGTTGCCCAACTCTAGCGGGGCTCTGATCACAGCAGCCTGGGATTAATTCTGTAATATTTTTTAGTAATTGACAGATTATACCAAAAAGAATTGTATGTTATCTCAGGCAGGGTGTATGCGTGAAACTCTGTTACAGGCATGCACTAGCTAGCACACATGTAGGGGTGGAGTATTAGACATCAGAGGGTCTCCTGACACTGAGCTTTCTGCTGAGGTTGACCTTGAAAGCAGTCTTAATGGGGCACATGGGTGGCTCACTCAGTTAAGCATCCGACTTCGGCTCAGGTCATGATCTCATGGTTCGTGGGTTCGAGTCCCACATCGGGCTCTATCCTGACAGCTCAGAGCCTGGAGCCTGCTTCGGATTCTGTTCTCCCTCTCTCTCTGCCCCTCTCCTGCTTGCACTCTGCCTCTCGCTCTCAAAAATAAATATTAAAAAAAAAAAGAAAGAGGGGCGCCTGGGTGGCGCAGTCGGTTAAGCGTCCGACTTCAGCCAGGTCACGATCTCACGGTCCGTGAGTTCGAGCCCCGCGTCAGGCTCTGGGCTGATGGCTCAGAGCCTGGAGCCTGTTTCCGATTCTGTGTCTCCCTCTCTCTCTGCCCCTCCCCCGTTCATGCTCTGTCTCTCTCTGTCCCAAAAATAAATAAAAAACGTTGAAAAAAAAAATTTAAAAAAAAAAAAAAGAAAGAAAAAAGCAGTCTTAATGTAGACCCTTGGTGGGTGACATGGTTGGGAGAATAGGATCAGAAAGAACCTTTTTTCCCCCTCCTCTACCCTTCTGCCTGAAGCTGAGATCTGGTCTGGATGGATGTATCTGCCGGCTGCAGGAATCTGGATCCTCCTCCTCTTCACTTCATTTAGAACCGGAGCCCTGCCCCTTCTTCAAGATTTCCTCTGCTCTCCTCCCTTCCCTGTTTGAACAGATTCCTCTTATTTCTCCTCTTACTAGGAGAAATAGGAATCTGGCTCACTGCCTCTTTTCCTTCACTTCATTATAAAACTGTGTGATGCATATTTTATATTTTCTTGCATGTTTGACTTTCAGTTAATATTTAACGATAATTTCATTCTGTAGACATCCTCTTATCTGATATCTTGGAACTCGTCCCTGTACCTCTTAATTCTAGCCTCTGATGGTAAAGTTTTGTGGGGGCTGGGGGGGGGGGAAGTGTGCTATTTAGACATATTCTCTTATTAGTGAGGTATTACTTAGTATGTGACTAATGCTATGCGTCTGTAACCAGTTGTTGTTCCACCCCGTGAGTCCTGACGTAATTTAGAAAGAATTCTTTCTTTGTTAAAGACCTTTTCTACGTGGGCCACATGTTTACAGACCTATTTCGTAGTAATTTGTGGTTTTTTAGGTATGTCAATAGAGATGCTGTAGCAGTATGCCTGGATTCTGTTAGATAAACATTTTGTAAGATTGCTTACTTTAAAAACCTGTCTTTGTTTAAAAAGTTAATTTCTTCTCTAATGTCTTAGTAAAGAAATTTTTTAGTAAATCTGATAAATTCTAGTTAAAACATTTTGTTTTTAGTATTTTAAGCCTTTTAACATTTTGTTTTTTAATATTGTAAACCTTGAAACCTCTTGAAGGTTGATATATTAGTACTTTTTTTTGTCTGCATACTTTCTTTTGAATTTTAAGAAATCTGTACTAGAATCTGTAATATGCTTAAAATATACTTTTGATGATCATATGGGTTTTTATTACAAACAGCTAAATAAAATTTTCAATGAATGATAGTGTGCATATGGTAATATATTTCTCATAATTTATATGCTATTGGGAGAGTGACTCACGAACTGTTTTCTCTTGAGTTCCTGAGAGTTTATAAAAAGATTACAAACAATTGGCGATAGAATTGAAATAGTGAATGTGTAAAGTGGAAGGGAAAAATATTTCTCATTTGTTCCTCTCTTACCTTGGTGAAATTTTTACCACTTAAAATTTTCCAGTAAATTCAAGGTCAGTACATGAGTCTAATATGGTTGTACGCATCATGGTCTAAGGATTTCCTGTCTTGTCACACGACATGTGTGTTCCCAGAGGAGAAAATACAGTTTGATTCCATGATGATAAATAGCAGTTCAAGGACACTGGAGTCAGGTAGAAAAGGATGATCACTGTTTGAGGACTATGAGGTAGTATGAAGGGGAAAGGAAGGGATGAAAGGGATGATATCACTAAGCTCCCAATTGTTGGTCACCGCTAATAACTCTAGCTGCCCTTCTGGCAGTATTTGAGGCATATATTTCCTTTGACCTTTACATTAGTAGGATGTCATAGGCCTTAGGATCCAGCATAAACCTGAGCTGAAAACAAGTTGGAGTTGTTTGTGACTTGCTAGAGTTGTCCTTAAGGTAGAGCACATCTCTGTGAGAACTAGCGAATGACCCTGGCCAATTAAAGCTCAGTTTATTAGACAGTGTCATGGACAACCCAATGAGAACACACAAATACTTAGAAACATGTGTAAAATTCAGACTCCTAATGCACTGTTTTATACCTTGACACTCCTGGATAAGTTATCTTGGTTTTTACCCCCAGGCTTCCCCTTCTGTACATCGTTATCCACCTGGGTTTTGATTTATTTTTCATTGTGCACTTATTATCCCTCTCATTGCCTCACTCTGTGGGAGAAACTTTTTCTTTGCAGTGTGGTGTAACTTTGCTGCCTGGGACTTTTAACTTGAAAGTCTTAATGTCCTAGAAGTCTACAAAAAAATAGATCCTTTTTCTTTTACTCCCTATATGTGTGTTTTATCTTTTAAGGAATGTTGGCATTTACTGAGGAGTGGGATGGGGGATGCCCCAGGTAGAGGTTTGTTTTCATTCACAGTTTCTTAACATACTCATGGCAACCTTGCTCCTAGCTTCAGATTTTGAGTTCTTAGAGGACTTGGATGTTTTGGGTTTGTATTCATACATTTTGAAATCCCTGGGTTGAAAATTTCCTAGATGTTTGCACCCTCTACTCAACCTAGGACATTAAGGGTTATATACAAATTAGCCCCCTAAATGACCATTAACTAGAAATGTTATCTGTCCAAAGAAAGGATTCATGTGAATCCAAGTATGCATTACCCTCTATATAGCATATTAATTTTGGCAACAGAGATAGATGAGAATTTTGCTGCGTTTAAATTTTTCATTGTGATGAGACAAATCTATTATTATAAAAGCTCTACTCATCAGTGAGAGTGTTTCCTTCTGTTGTTTTAATTAAAGGAGCAGTGTATTTTTAAATTTAATTATGGCACTTTGATGATCTGATACTGGCTTCAAGCTAAGGGTTCTTTAGGTTTCCAAGATTTATGATGCATCTAGAGCAGAGCTGATCAAAAGAATGACGGAAATCTTCAATGTCTACACTGTTCAACAAGATAGCCACATGTGGCTGTTGGGCACTTAAAATGTGGCTAGTGAGACTGAGGAATTAAATTTCAAATTTTCTTTAAAATTAGAATTTAAGGGGTGCCTGGGTGGCTCAGTCAGTTGAGTTTCTGGCTCTTGATTTCCACTCAGGTCATGATCTCACAGTTGTGAGATCGAGCCCTGTGTTGGGCTCTGTGCTGACAGGGCAGAGCCTGCTTCAGAGTCTCTCTCTGCCCCTTTTCCTGCTATCTCTCTCTCTCTCTCTCAAAATAAATAAACACTAAAAAATAAAATTAGAATTTAGTCACACATGGTTAGTGGTTACCATATTAGCACAGATCTAGAGCATGTAGAAAATGTCCATTTAGTATAATGGCATCCTGGGCTTTCAAGTTTCCTTATTTTTGGTTGGGAAGTTGAGGCAGGTTAAATTTGAAATTGATAATGGATAGTATTGCTCTTAGCCATAGAGAAAGACTTCTTTAATGAAGATGTGAGTTTATCAGACTTAAATATATTAGAAGTGAACTTTTTTAAGAAGGTAAATACTGGGGCGCCTGGGTGGCGCAGTCGGTTAAGCGTCCGACTTCAGCCAGGTCACGATCTCGCGGTCCGTGAGTTCGAGCCCGGCGTCAGGCTCTGGGCTGATGGCTCGGAGCCTGGAGCCTGTTTCCGATTCTGTGTCTCCCTCTCTCTCTGCCCCTCCCCTGTTCATGCTCTGCCTCTCTCTGTCCCAAAAATAAATAAAAAACGTTGAAAAAAAAATTAAAAAAAAAAAATAAAAAGAAGGTAAATACTCATTCCAAAAATAATTCCAGTATAATTAATTGAACAAATATTTAGAAGATATTTCCTGTGTATAAAGAATCATACTAACTGTGGAGGTCAGAGGTGAGTGGAACTTAGGTGGTCCCCTCAAGGAGCTTTCTATTTGAGTTTCCGAGAGGCTCTGATAAGCCAAAGGGTGAGCTCTGTCCTTGAGCACAGAATGCCTCGTGGGGCATTATCATCAGGATTTGTCCTCAGTGCTTTACAGGAGGACTGGGTCCATAACAGTACGAAGAGGAACTGTTTATATCTGGGAATATAGAGTTTCATATCAACTCTGACATACAAGATTAATTTTGGTTGAGAGAGGGTTGAGGTAGGATTGGGATTTCTTCAGGTGTGCAAGAAGTCCTGCTGAGTTCCAGATATGTTTGAGCAGGCCCTTCGGGTCTTCCCCACTTCTGGGAGATGGACTTTCCCAGGACTCTGGAATGCTGGAGGAAGGGACATTGGACATGGACCCTTCCCCACCCATGCGCCCCCTTACCTAGGTGAGGAGGAATTCTTGATAATGCTGAGTTTGGCTCAACAACCAAGCGTGTCTAATGGAGGTAAATATTCCCTTAAACAGAAATACAGAGATTGTTAGACAAGCCAGATTTTTAAAAGTCACAGTAAGAATCCAGTTTTTTTCCCCCTCCCAACTGGCAAGACCCTACCTGAGTTCACTTTGCTGTGCTCTTAGTTGGAAACCCAAGGGCGAAGGAAAAGCCACAGAAAAACAGGTTGCATCTACTGCTACTGAACAGCCACCTTACATGCTCTGTGTTTTTAGCTAAATAAATCATGAACTTATAGCAGAGAAGTGTATGTTCCCACCAGTCTATGACCCATCTACAACCCTGTGCTTCCTACTGAGCCACTAACCAGAGCTCACTGAACACTGCTTGGAGTCAGGGAACTCGGAACCCAACTGTCCTGGGCCCTCTTTCTGGCAGTTGGGTGAGTTGTGAGGGCCTGAAGGGTGAAGCTCAGACAGGCTGGAGCAGTAGGTTATAGATTAAGAAAGGGAGACTGTGTAAACAGTGGTGAGCTGGACACAGAGGAATTATTGATCTGATCTTATGGTGCAGATGTAGAAGGAGAAGAGCCCTCCTTTTCCCCTCTGCTCCCTGGGACAGGGGACTTGTGTCACGTGGACTGTGTCTTGGCGGCTGGGCCTGTCAGGATTGAGTCAGCAGAGTTACCCAATGCTCTGCGGTTTGTTTTTGCCAGGTCAGGGATACAGTAGTTCTGCAGGCAGTCTCTTATATCTGAGACTGAGAGAAAATGGGGAGATGGGTTAACAGTCTTCACACGAGTGACCAGACACTATTGGCTCAGGATCTCAGCCATGAATAGTGGGATGCTTGCCTCTCTATGCTTGGTCCTTGGTGTCTGGCCTTGGGCCATGATGTCAGCCTGGCTAGGCTGGCACATGTAGCCTGGAATGGGTTGGCGCACATTGCCTGGAATGGGTTAGGCTTCTGCTTCAGACAGTAAGGAAGGGAACTGGCTAGTCCTTCCTGAAATAGTGCCCACAGGCTGGCAGTGCACTGACTGGCACCTGCCCCTTTCAGAGGTGGGCTGGGGATAATTGTAGAAATTTTTCAGTGTATGGGTTGTGAGAGTACCCCAAGCACTGTCAGGCCAGAACATCAGTGGAGTTTGCAAAGAATGGGTTAACTATTAGAAGAAAATATTTCCAAAAGTAAGGTAATCCCGAGTGCAGATGAGAAAAGATGGGTAAATTTGACTTTTTAAAGATTTGGAATGTCTGTATCACTAAAGACAAAAATGCAAATATAATTAAAAGATAAATGGGAGACTGGGAGAAAATAGGCCATGTGTAATAGACAAAGGATAAATACAGAGAATATAAGGAGCCTTCTGCAAAACAATGCAATATTATTTTCTCCCATTAGATTGGCAGAAATTAAAAAGATTAATAATCTGTTTTGATAACTGAGGAAAATGGGTATCATTTATATATGGTGAATGTATTTGTTCAGACCTTTTTGGGAGGGCAGCTTGGCACTATTTATGTAAATAAGGCCAGGTATCTTTGATTCAGTAATTCTGTGTCTAGCAATATACACATGTGTACACTCTCATCCCATCATTGTTAGTAATAGTTAAAATATGGAATAATTAAATACATGGTGGTATAGCCAGCATATGGAATATTACGCAACACCTAAAAAAATGTAGATTGGTAGGCAGCTGATGTGGGAAACTCCCCCTGATATATTTTTACTGAGAAAAATAAATTATAGAAATACCACATTCATGTAAAAAAAAAAACTTGCAAAACTAGATATATTTCTATATGTATTGTATTTTATAGATTCTGTATGTGTTGTGCGTATGAAATCTCTGTATAAAATCATTTCAATTCAATCCATGCTTTTCATGGATTCTAAAGCATGTTTTTCACATGTCAACATTTCTAAAATCAGTATATCTAACAAGTGGTGGCATGGTTTAATAGTTAAACTTTTTTTCTTTCTTGGTGAAGCATAATGTATATTCTAAGTGATAAGATTAGATTTAATGGCCAACGATACATAAATGCATTGATAAAGGACTCTTGGGAAGGACTGAGATGGGATTGAGGAGATGTCAATAGACACTTGACTTTACTGTATTATATGTATTATTTGAAAAAAAATTTTTTAACAGTGAAAATGAATTCCCTTCTCTGAACCATATCTCTCTACCTCTGACCTTATACTTGATACTGAGCTTCATCTGAGAACTTTAAGGCCCAGACAGCTAAGAGATTGTTCAGCTCCATTAAAAAGCTAAGTAGCTTTAAGATTCAGTGAGAGAGAATTGTGTGCTGAGGTCCAAGGGGGAACAAGACTCTAGAGCCCAGGGCCAGTGCTCCATCTTAACCTCCACTGTCTATGTGAAGAGGCTGAAGGTTTCAATCTACAAGTTGGTGCCTGGTTAGCCAGGGGTAATTACTGCAGGGTTCCCCATCTACCTATTGGGGCTTCCCTCTGGCAAACCCAGTCGGTGGTATCCCATCCACTGTTTGGATGAGGAAATTGTATGGTGAGACAGAAGATAGGCCAAACGAAGGAACGTTACCAACGACATTGAAAGGAGAATGGATTGTCTTGGTAGAGAACTGAACCTTAGTGGGGAAGAGCCAAAGTAGTTAAATGGGTTTTTATATCTGCGAGGTGCAACAAAGCAGGTAGAAGATGACCTGCCATAGGTGAGGGGTTTGGTGTGTTGTGCCCTGAAGGCTGGACCCTGGGACCCTTCTATGTAAACAGGGTATTGTATGGGTGTCTCCCCGTAAGTGAGAGCTGTGTTGTGAAGATACACACTGAAAGTTTAGTAGTGATGTTATAAACAAAGATGCCTATTAAAAAGGTACAGAGTGTAGTCTATTATAAGAGAACAGCCAGAGCTGTGGGAGCCAGAGGAAGGAAAGAGCAGTCGCTGGAAAATCCAGGAAGACTTCTTGGCCAAGGTGTCATTTGGGGTAGTAGAATTTGGATTTTTAAAGAGGGATGCAAAGGAAAGGAAGGAGGGCTCACCACTGTGAACGGAGGCACAAAGGAGAATATGAGCAACTGTGTGAGCAGTACAGTTTCCTTGGTACAGGCACACAAACGGGCATATAGAACAGGTATATAAAAGGGAAGCAGTAGGAAGTAAGATTTAAACAGGTAGCTTATGACCAGATCACAGAGCTGAGAATGTCAGGTTTAGGAGTTTGACCTTGACTCAGTAGGCTCATGTTTTACATTTAATCTTTGGGTTACCAGGTGTTTTTGTAACATCACTGGTTTAGCTTTTATTTAATTCAGTCACTTCAAGTTCATTTTCTAAGGGTTTATGATATAGGTTTAAATTTTATGTTAAAAGTATATGGAACATAGGAGTTTCTTGCACGTACTACAGACTTTGGTTTTTCTCTCTGCCTGCCTGCATTTGCAAATAACCACTTCACTTTCAAAGGAGATGCTAGTATTTACCCCTGCCTAATGAAAGTAATGAACGGACTCCTGCATGAAGAGGAGAAATTGATCATGAAAGATGTACAGAGTAAAGTTAGTGAGAGATAAAAATGGGTGAACATTGTTTAAGCAAAGCTGTGATCCATATTCCCTTTGCTCTACCATGATCTGGAAAATCTTTTGTCCTGGCAATTCCTTACAGCCTTCTTTTAAACCTGGCTACCTTTCCATTGCCAGCTCAACCTCCATGTTAGCTGATGCTACTACTTCAAGCGCTGCTTTGGGTAAGGAGCCTCCTTTCTGGATTCTGGCTTGGGCTCCCCAGGTGCCTTGCTGAGCTGAGCTGACCTTAGGAATCTGAAATGTAGAGGGTCAGTTTGCAGTAGGGAAATGTGGTAGCAACTTGCTTTTTTTTGCCATGATGTAACTTAATCAGATCCTCTTGTCTTTCCCTGAATGGTATGAGCAGTTGCACTGAAATGCTTACTCATCTGTGCCTGTGATGCTTTAAAAAATAGTAATTTTACTAATATGTTACAACATGCATTATTTATTATTTTAACAAATGGATTTTTAAACAAGCAACAATTTACAAATTTAAACATGACAATTAACATGACATGACATAAAAAATTAAATAATCTCCTGGCGTCTTTGTTATCAGGATTGCATTAATGATCTTAGCCCTTCTGGGAGCTTTCATTTTTTGTTAACTCTGACTGATGATGGCAGACTGTGGTGGTAATATGCTTTTATAAATTATTTTTTAGACAAAATGATATTGGCATGTAATGTGGACTGCCAGAAATAACATTGTTTATCATTGCCAGTATTGTTTTGTTTTGACTTATATTCTGAGTTCTTTAAAGATGTCCACTATAGGTTGCATACTGGTGGGCCGTGGTAGGGTTTACCTTCTGCTTGGAAGCCGGTGTAGGTCAAATTGATGGGGCTTTGGGGTGATGGTGGGGTTCGGATCTGACAGCCAAGAAAGAATTCTTGAAGACATCTTTGGTGCAAAAGTGATTTTATTAAAGCATGGGGACAGGACCCACGGGCAGAAAGACCTGCACTGGGGTTGTGAAGAGGGGCTGCTTATATACCTTAAGGTTACGGGGATGGGGGGGGGGGGTGGTTAAGGGCAGCATAAGTCTCTGAGGAATTTTGGAAGCAACGTTTCCAGGACCTTGAGGGACTAGCTGTTGTTAGAAAAACACCATTTATTACTGTTTAGTAAAACCTCAGTCATGAGACCCTTCAGATGTATTACCAGGCCATATGCTTAGAGTATAATTACCAACATATAATTGGGGGTTAAAGATAAAGGAGGCTTGCAAAGGAATTTTTATGTGTTTAAGGAGACTCACAGGATCCTGGGGGGTCAGGATAATGTTAAGCCAAGATCCCCTTTTGCCCCTAGCAAAGTGTCATCATTGAGGCAGCTGAGCTCCTAGAGGAAGGTCACTGCCTGTTTCAAGGACTTGTCAATGAGCTGTAGGCAGTAAGGGAATTTAATTTTTCATTTGCCTGTGTTTTCCACATAAGCACTTAAACCCCCTTACATCTTGATGAGGGTGATATTAGGGCTCCAGGAAACAGAGTCTATAGGTTTCTGGAGATTAGGCTATGGATAAGATTGCCTTTTTCTTGCCGTTTACTAAGTTATGTTTACTAAGTTATCAGTAAACTGAAGGAGACTCCTGTCTTGCATGACTGTGATTTCTATCAGTCAACCATCTGCTTTCTTCCCTTTCCCCTACTCTTGGGCAGCCAGCCAGGAGTGTCCGAGGAATATCACACATATCCCACCTGGGCGGGGGGAGGTGCTGTTACCCTGTACTTCGCCCTCAGCTTGTCCCGCACTACCTCATTAAAATGAGGGTTTCCTGTTCTCGCCTCCTAGGAGTTATGGTGTGGGTTCACTACTTAGGCCCAGCGCTCTGACTGCTCTTACCCTGGAGTTTGAATCGGGAGAGAAAGTTCTAAAATGCAGAGACAGTTAGTGGCAGAGTTATTAGTAAAATTACCAAGATTTCCTTCCTGCATAGTCTTACTTGAACATGGGCCTAGCCTTTACTTTTGTATATTTTGCACTGATACCTCTAACCACCTTTGTGCACATAATCAGAACTTTTCAGCATTGGGTGGCAGACAGTCCAAGCTTTTGCATGGTGACACAGCCTGCCAATCAACGGTTTGTGTTTAGTGTTGATATCTTCTTCTGTGCTTGTTTGTGCTGTTATTTGAGTTTAATAGAGTTGAATTTCACATTGTCCTCTGAGGAATTTTAGGCCTCATGGAGGTACCTTGGGCACCTGATAACAAAGTACCTCAGTTTGATGGAGTCCTTATGGTTTTTCTCTCCTATTATTATACAGATATATTACAGCAGGTTAAATGGGAGTTTTCCTGTTGTCTAAAATTTTGATCCAGGTCCCAAAGCTGTTGCCAGTAGGTGTTAAGTACACACATTGTCTGAAGAGAGACTCTAGAATCATCCATTGCAGGGTTTGTCAAGCGGTGGCCAAATGGGTTTAACAACTATATGCCCTCCACCCTATAACCCAGGCTGTGTCAGGGAGACTAGAAATGTATTCCATGCAAGGAACTCCTAGGAGTAGAGAGTGTTCTTCCCTGGGGGAAGTGAGAGTCCCCTCTCCCTATCCTCCTCCCAGTCATTTGAGAGAGGCCTGAGCTGGTATGTATGGGATTAAAATGGAATCCTATGGAAGAGTTGTTGAGACTGTAGTGTGTCTCTCCTGGAGTTTGGAGATGTTTGTGAGCACAGATACTGAAAGCAACGTTGTGGCTGGAGCTACCCTGGGGGGTGGGAGGTTAGTGTGTGGAGAGGGGACAGCAAATGCTTGACATTTCCTGCTGGCCAGGAGGTCTGCCTGGAGGGCAGCTGTGAATCATCTTGAAAGACTTTCCCTGGTACAAAGACAGCCTGCTGGGCCAGCTGTGTAGGACCCCAGCAGAAAGAAGCTGTGGGTGAACTACAGGGGCAGGAGCTGAGAGGAGGTAGTGAGAGATGAGCCAAGGGCCCCCATTGCCTGCTTTTGAACTCCTGCAACTGGGAGCTGTTTTACAGGCCAGGGGACCACAGACGATTGGATAGACTTCTCTGTTTCCTTTTCTTCACACTTGCCTCTTGTCACTCTCTGACCCCTGCCCTGTCCTTACACTGGTATCAGGGGAAAAGCTTCACATTGGATGAAATTGGTTTTGATTTAGACTAGATTGGACCTGAAAGTTTGGCTATATTCATTTAAGGTCATGATTTCTTTTTTAAACTCTAGCTAACCCTCAGTAGTTCTAGGTTACTGAACCCTGAAAACTCCATCCATGATGGAACAATCAGCAGTCTCAGCACCAGTAGACTAGAGCTGTATTTTATAATTCTGTGCAGTTTCATTTATTTTGTGCCCTGCAGATTTCAGGCATTCAGCTTACCAGTAATTACTGTGTCATCAGAAAAAGTTCAAACTTCACTCTAAACAGAACACTGTAAATTTGATAACTCACTGTACAGCTAATACGTGTTGTTTTCCCATATTGACATTAGGAACTCTTTATGAATTAGCCTGGAACTTTGCAACCTTTAATTGTAATTTTTTGTTTTTGTTATTGGTTTGTTTGTTTTATTGTGAAAAAGGTAACATAAAATTTACCATTCTAACCATTTTTAAAGTGTAAAACATATAGTACACTATGTTAAAAAAAGTATAGGATAGTAGTGTTATGTGTGTATTATTGTGTAACAGTTCTCTACAACTTTTTTATCTTGTAAAACTAAAACTCATTACCCATTAAACACTAATCCCTTCTCCCCCAACCCTCCTCCACACCCTTAACTACCATTCTACTTTAAAAAAAATTTTTTTTTAGTTTATTTTTTTATTTTGGGAGAGAGCACAAGTGGGGGAGGGGCAGAGAGAGAGAGAGAGAGAGGCCAAGAAAGAGAGAGTCCCAAGCAGGCTCTGCACTGACAGTGGGGGCTGGAACTCATGAGCTGTGAGATCATAACTTGATCTGAAGTCAGATGCTTAATCAACTGAGCCACCTGGGCACCTCTAAATATTTTTAATATTTTATTTAAGTAAAGGGATTTAAGTGTAAAGACACCGAATGTGGGGCTTGAATTTATAATCCTGAGATTAAGATTATGCTCTGCCAACTGAGCCAGCCAGGTGCCCCTAACTATTCTACTTTTATGGGTTTGATTACCATAGATACAGTAAAGCCTTGGTTTGTGAGCATAATTCATTCCAGAAATATGCTTGTAATCCAAAGCACTTGTATATCAAAGCAAATTTCCCCATAAGAAATAATGGAAACTCAGATGATTCGTTCCACAACCCAAAAATATTCATATAAAAATGATTACAATACTGTAATGTAATACAAAATAATAAAGAAAATACAATAGATAAAAAAATAAATTAACCAACCCTTACCTTTGAAAGCCTTCGTGGCTGGTGTGAGGGAGAAAAGAGAGAGGAGGGTTATTCTGTAGGACGACTTTCACTATCACTAAGCAAATCACTGCTATCTCTTGGCTCAATGGAATCTTCTTCTGCATGGGGGCCATTGTATACTCTCACATGGATGTTGACTACAGTACAGTATTAAACTCTTGTCAAATATTGTATTTAATGTAACTGGCAATAAGGCAGCAGTGGAAAGGGTCTATATCTGTAGGCACCCTGGTCTAGAATGAAGCAAAGCATTTCTCAGCTTACTCTTGTAGGGAAAAGCAAAGGACTGTCCATAGGTGCTTTGAAGTGACAAAACATACACTAATCCAGTTGTGGGCACCTCCCAACATTCTGAAAAATCACTGATTTCTGCCAAACACCACCACCTGAGACTGAGCATCTGTGCATGGGAGATGATCACCCACAGTCCACAGCAAGTGAGCGAGCGAGTGAGAGAGAGAAGAACCTTTGGCTCAGTTGTGATCATGTGACATTTGGCGTCATATACTACTCATATTGCAATTCATTGCTCGTTTGTCAAGGTAAAATTTATTAGAAATGTATGCTCATCTTGGGCAACAGTCACAGAACAAGTTACCTGCAATCCAAGGTTTTACTGTATTTCACATAAGTGGAATCATGCAATATTTGTTTTTTTGTGACTGGCTTATTTAAGTTAGCATAATATCCCCAAAGTTTATCCATATTGTAGCATATGACAGGATTTCCTTCTTCTTTTAAGGCTGAGTAATATTCCAGTGTGTGTATATATGGCAGTTTCTTTACTCATTCATCTGTTGATGGACATTTGGGTTGCTTCCACTTCTTGGCTATTGTGAATAATGCTGCAATGAACATGTTGCAAATACCTCTTTAGGATACTGTTTTCATTTCTTTTGGATATATTCCCAGAAGTAGGATTGCTAGATCATATGGTGATTCTATTTTTAATTGTTTGAGAAGCCTCTATATTGTTTTCCATAATGGCCACAGGAAATTACATTCCCACCAATAGCGCGCAAGGGTTCGAACTTCTCCACATCCTCACTAACACTTGTAATTTTCTGTTCTTTTGATAGAGGCCATCCTGATGAATGTGAGGGCTTCTCTCATTGTGGTTTTGGTTTGCATTATTATTATGATTAGTGATGTCGAATTACTTTTCATGTACATGCTGGCCATTTTCAAGTCTTTTGCCCATTTTAAAAATCATTTTTTTGGTTGTTGAGTTGTAGCAGTTCTTTTTATATTCTGGATATTAACTCTTATCAGATACATGGTTTGAAAATATTTTCTTCCATTTCTTAAGTTGCCTTTTCATTTTGTCTTTTAATCATGTGTGTGTGTGTGTGTGTGTGTGTGTGTGTGTGTGTGTGTATTGCAGTTAAAACAGTATAATTGTTAAATACTTTGGAATACTGAAAAGTTTAGGAGATAATAGGACAGATTTTGATCAGGTCGTAAGTATCTTCCCAGCAAGCTCCATTGAGTGAGGCATAAAGCTTGAACTAATTCCATAGTTTGACTGAAAGAAATACTCTTCCATAATCCTGTTCCCATCAATTTCTCCAGCTTTGTGCATCCCATCTTCATGCCTCCTTATTATCCCCCACTCCTCCTCTGCCCAAAGATTCCCTAAAATACTCTGTTTCATCCATGGTACCCTTTCCTGTACTGTTGTCTCTTTTACTTGGACTATGGAATGCCTTCCTTCCCCTCTTGTTTCTTCCTTCCCCTCTTGTTTTACCTTGTTTTTCAGACTCCTTCTCCTGTAAGACATGGTTCAAAGACATCCTGGGTAGCTCAGTCGGTTGAGCATCTGACTCTTGGTTTTGGCTCAGGATGAGATCATCATCTCACAGTTTGTGGGTTCAAGCTCCCCATCTCTCTCTCTCTCTCTGTCTCTCTCTCTCTCTCTCTCTGTTCCTCCCCCACTCGAGCTATCTCTGTCTCTCTCAAAATAAATGAATGTAAACAAAACAAAACATGGCTCAAATGTGGAGATTCTCCACTCAACCAGTCAGTCACAGCTTCTCTCCATAACTTCTTAGATGTCGCTTGTGTTAGAACACTTGTCTGGAGGTAATATGAGGATCTTTATAACCCTCTTCCCTTCTACCCCAGCACTATAAGCTTCTGGAGCATCCAGCTTGGTGTTCTCTTATTTTTCCTTCATTCCTGAGGATCTACCATAATATCTGGCACATGATGTTATCTCTACTTTTAATGATTATGGGTGGAAAGAAAGGGCAAGTGCTTTTTTTTAAAGAAACAACAGAACTTTTACCAATTGTGCTTCTAAATATCCTTTCTCTTTTAATTTTATCTGGTAAGATTTTGGCAGCTAATTGTGGATTTTATGAACTTACACTGGGTTGCTTTTGTCTTCTGTTATAAAAGCAATAATTAGAGGAAATGATCCTTTTGAGAGGTTGCTTAATGAATTCTGCTTCATTTAAATGTGCTGCTTTAAATCTTATTTCAAATAAACTGTACTAATGCCCAAATTATTTCACTGTAGCTCAGTATTGAACTAAAGTATTATGATGATTAATTTCCTTCTGTTAAATTCCTCGTAGTCTTCTCTGGTGGTTGTGGTGGGGCTGAACAATCAAAAAAGAATTTATTGACTTTACATTTAGTATGGTTTACTCTGCTTGATTATATTGTTCCAAGTATGAATTTGTGTGTGGTATAAGATTTTGCTGTATTGGAGTTCTGTTAAACAAATTACTTTGTATTTTATTAACTTGGTGTTTAATGGTTTAAGATTTCAAAAAGCCTTTTCCTAAGTATTTGAATGCTTTTGTTACGATACCATGGCCTAACCTGGTCTCACTGCATCCTTCTCCACCCTTGAAACAAGCCCAGGCACAGACAACACATTCAGGCACACATCCCAGGGAGCCCTTCCTGCTCCCCTCCTCCTCACCTTAGCATGACATGAAATGTCTGTCCCAGAAATAATCTGATTGTATACCTAGAGCAGTACACAGAGTGGTGGCCCATGTCTAGTAGCCATTGTTTTGCAGCTCCTCTCCCCGCTGTGGCAGCCCGCGGGCATGTGTAGCTTCCCGTTGGTCCATTAGGTTGATTAGTTCCTTTAACTTCCTTTAAGCCTTGTGGGCAGGGGACGTCCAGTAAGGCACAACTACCTGGAGACTTTCTTTTTTTCTGTTACCTCATAACAAGGCATGCTGCTTGCATCCTGCAGAATATAAAAGATGTACTGAGCATCTATTTTATGTGGTAGCAGTGAGCTTCATCTGAGATGGACTTGATTTTTAAATGATTTCAACTTGCGTCATGATTTAAATCACTAGTCAGGAAATGTCAGCTTTTCTATAAAAAATACATCTTATTAAAAATTTAAATGTATTCATCACAGTTCACTTTCAGTAAATGAACACTATGAACCTAAAAGTAGGAATCTATGTTGCTTTTTTGACTCCAAAAATTGAAAATTTATGAACTATTCTGTTTCTTAGTACTTGAAAATTTCATAGGAAGTTAGCTAGAATTCAGTTGCAGATATTTTTGCTGTGTTAAATTAGCTTTTTAACCATACCAAGCCTAGCATAGACATTTAAAATTTTTTTATTCTACAAAACACAATAGGCTCTTATATATATTTGCTGGACATTTTCTTTGTCAATAATAAACTGTATGTTTAATAAAAACAGACAATAATAATACCTACTATGCAACTTTTTTCAGTACATGTGAAATGTATTTGTCAACCAGGCAGAGTGACCTAGAATTTGGAGCCTCGTGAGTTGAGGTGTGTAGCTTCCTTGTTTTGTAGTCACTGGAGGCAGGGCTTTCATGGGGAACTCTGTAGGCCATAAAAGGACCTGTCTCTTGTACCGGCCCTGTGACTTTGTACAAGTTGGGATTAATCTCTTTGAGCTTCGTTTTCTCATAAAATTGGAAGAGGATTAGGATCATAGCACATGATATTAACTACTTTATTTTTTCTAGATTCTAGATTTTTCTACTTCTATTTGTATATTGTTTTTATTTTTGAAACGATGTTTTATTTATTTTGAGAGAGAGAGAGCAAGAGCACGTGTACAAGTGGGGGAGGGACAGAGAAAGAGGGAGAGAGAATCCCAAGCAGGCTCCGTGCTGTCAGCACAGAGTCTGACGTGGGGCTTGATCTCACGTGAAATGTGAGATCACGACCTGAGCAGAAATCAAGTGTGGGATGCTTAACCGACTGAGCCACCCAGGCATCCCTGTGTGTTGCTTTTAGATGTTGAAATGTCAGTGGATTTCATCTCAATGAGCCTTCTGCCCACTTATATAGTGGGTAAGGTGGATATTACTCTTGTGAAGCTAAGAAAACAGGGTCAAGAGAAATTTTGTGTATTGTCTGTTTTATCTTCACATGGTCAGTCAGTGGCAGAGCAAGAACTCCTGCTTGGGTCTCCTGGCTTCATATCCCGTGGTCTTTCCATTGAAATGCTATTTAATATGCTGTGGCAGAAAAAAAGAAGCAATTCTCTACTAATAGTCACCTTCATTTTCCAATGTAATTATACCTTCGGGGAGAAAAATGAACCTTTGATTTTTCATCTCCCAAATTATTCCTTAAATTAGACAATATATCACCATTCTAAGTGGATTTTAAAAATTCCACAATCCAACAAATGGCTCTTGAATAATTTTTCCTTAGCTTCAAGTTGGATTGTAGAGGTTTTTAATGCTAGGAATCTGTACACTATAACCACTTCTTTGGGGATGAAGTTGATCTCTACTCCTGAAGAGTGATCGTCTGTTTTCTTGTAAAGAAACCTGAACACATGATGTTTGGCAATATTGTAGTGAAACAGTGTCCACAAGTAACACATTAATACCAGCTTCTTTATTTTTGGTCAGTTCTTACATAGCTGGAATGTATAATCCTTGTTCTAGTCTATATTGAACTAACTACATTATTTAAAATACCTTAGGTTTAGGAAGCCTTCATGTTTCTTATTTTCTTTCTTTTTTTTTTTTTTTGATGTTTATTTATTTTTGAGAGATAGAGACAGAGTATAAGTGGGGGAAGGGCAGAGAGAGAGGGAGACATAGAATCTGAAGCAGGCTCCAGACTTGGAACTGTCAGCACAGAGCCTGACAAGGAGCTCGAACCCACAAATCGTGAGATCATGACCTGAGCAAAAGCTGGATGCTTAACTGACTGAGCCACCTAAGGCGCCGCCTTTATATTCTTTTTAATATACAGCAATAAGAAATTTAAAACTTTAAATCAATTACACATATGAAACAGTAAGAAAGCAGTGCAAAATAAAAATCTCTGGGTAATGTAGAAGCTGAAGTTCTATAGAACTTAAGAGAGAGATCAGTAGGATTTCGTACAGCAAGCATGTGATTTAACTGTGCCTTGGGTCAGAATAGCAATGTTAATAGTTACCTAGAGACATCTAATATTCAAAACAGAAAGTGGAGGTGAACTAGGCTCAATTGGCTCCTGTTGTCCAGAGGATGTGGTCAGGGCTCTTTCTCTGCATCTTGACGTCTGCTCCCTCCCTACACACATTTTGCATTTTGGCTCTCTTCTTGGGATGGGAAAATGGCTGCCCATATGTCCTGCCAGGTGAGCAATTCCAGCCCCCAAAGACTTTTCTATCCTGGCATGCATATAGAAACACCCTGCCTGAGGCATGTGCCCAACCATTAGACCAGCCACCGTCCCCAGAAGCCTGGGGACTATGGTTTGAGGGTGTGTCTATCCAAGGGAGTGGGGGGGGGGAGGGCACCGTGAGTGACACCTCTCCAGGACCAGTAATGGAAGTGGCGCTCCCCAGAAGAAAGGGGGTTGTGTATCAATAAAAAGGGAAGATAGGAAATGTGCATAGCAACCACAAATTATAGCAGTTACAGTCTATGGCATATGCAGTTTTTAAATTGTTCACTGGGTTCAGTTATAGGGGACACATACCTGTCACCTGTCAGGTATGGGAGACACCGAAAATACTCTTAAGTAATTCTAGACTGTTTGTCTGGTGTCATTCCCTGTTATAGGAGTTTTTAAAGTAGCAAGTCTTCAACTACTATTTTAACTAATGCACCATGAAAGTTTATACTCTTAGTGTCCCAAATGTTTGTGCTTTAAAATATTTATATGTGCCTTTTATATTCATGCTTTTGTAAGTTAAAAAAATGTAGTCACCATGGTCATTTATTTGGATGTGGCAACCCTCCATTTTATAAAATAATTACTGTTGAATCAAAATTTTTGCTCAACGTGTGCTATCAAGTTACCTATCAAAGCCCACTGAATGAATGATTAAAAGGTTCAGATCAAAAGCAACTGGCTTAACTTCGTGGAGGTTTTCATCCTTTAATTTAAAATGTGTCTGTGTCTAACTGATTATCTCTCACATTTTGTAAAGAAATATTGACGTCCTGTAAAGTGTGCGGTGACCTCACTTCTGGCTGTGTGGGCAGGTTTCACTGCAGGCCTCCGAAGCATTGATATTCCTGTAACCTTTGAGGCAAGATGTGTGTATAGTGTATTAATGAGCTGGTTGAAGTGATGTACAGTAATTTCATCCTTGGGTAAAAACAGATGTGAAAGATTCTGTTTTAATATTTAATCAGGCTCCAAGCCTCTGTTGGCTTGTTTAAGTTGACCTGACAGCATTATACCTGGAAACACTTTGAATTAAACTCTGAGTGCTTGACCTTGTTCAAACAGTTGTAATTTAATAAGGCTGCTGTCTTGGTGGAGATAGCGTGGCTAATAGGCAAATCCTTTTCTGGCTGGGATTGCTCTGTTTGTGAGTGCTGGGGGTGGGGAGATTCAGAGATTCCCATGTTCCCACCAGCTTTTGGGAGGAACTAGACAAGAAGTAAAAAAAAGAAAAAAAAAAGAAGGAAGAAAGAGAATAAAAGCAAAATTAAGAAATTGTCTTTTAGAACACCTTTAAAAACTTGTCTTTTATTTTAATTTTTAGCCTTATAGAAATAATATTTTTAATGTCATTTTACTTGGACTCATTTTGGTCAAAAGGAATGAAAAAATCGTTTATTAGAAAGTGGGGGCTGGAAAATTCTCAGAAATCAAAGGAAGAGCCTTAAGATGCTAACTCTGGCCAAAGGTCCACCTGTCCATCCATCCCTCTGTCTGCCCATCTGTCTCCCATCCACCCATCCATTCTCCTCTAGTCCCATCTGCTTTCTGTCTTTGCCTTCCTTTGCACAGGGCTTGCTCTGTTCCCTGCTCTCCTGTGTTGCTTCCTCCTTCACTCTGCAGCTTTTCTTCTACCTCATAGCATCTGTTTATTCATCATTTCTGTTCCCCATGCTGTCAGTTTGTTGTGGCCCTTATTAGTTTCATCTCTCTTATATCCTTTCAGCTCTAGTTTCTGCTATTAACAAGTTTTTCTTGTTCAGATTTCAGATAATGGGGTCTCTACTAATGTGTTGTGTTATATAAAAACTGCCTGTGTTTTCTAGATCAGGGGGCTGTGGCTATGCACAGGACAGGTTTTGGCTTAAAGGAAACGTTGGTTGGACTAAATGCCATGACTTCCCCAATATAAATTGTGTGTGTGTGTGTGTGTGTGTGTGTGTGTGTGTGTGTGTGTGTGTATACTATATGTCTATATGTATTTTTTTCCCCTGGTTATAAAAGTGCTACATGCTTATTGAAAAAAATGAGAACATTTAAAAAATTAATAAAAATATAATTTTATTAAAACCTGCTATAATCCCACTATTGAGCTAGCTAACAACTTTGGTATATTTCCTTTGGTATATTTTTTCTTGTTTACACATGAAAATTTGTGTATGCATTAAATACTCCCCAAATTAAGATCATATTGGTAATTTTTTCATATTGGTAATATTTTAAAGGTCTACATATATATTAGTCACCAGTGACATTTGTAGGAATACTTCTGGCTGTGAGCATTGTGTTAAAAGCCCTGTAGTTTGGTGTGAATATTAATTCTTGTACTTCTGACTATATTAAGTGTGGCATCGTTAGTCATTTTATATTATCTTCTCTTCAAGTTGCATTACTTATCAGTCCCTTTGAGAGGGCTTAACTTGTGTATATTTTCATTTTGTATGTATTTCCATGCTTAACGTAGCGCCTCATAGTAAGTGGTTGTTCAGTGTTTGGTCTATGCTTTTTGCTTAGTTCTTTTTAAATGTAATTTCTGTGTGTGCTCAAAGTATGTTGATAAAGGAAATACCCTAACTGCTTTAAGATGAATTCGATTTTTGACAGTCCATGTGGTATATGAGATATCTTCTGTAGGGAGCTGACTGGTTCTTCTCTTTCAGGAATGCTCCCAGGGCTAACCTTCATTATCTTACTAGATTTGCTGTGGTCTGGGGTCCCTGGGTGGCTCTGTTGGTTGAGCATCTGACTCTTGATTTCATCTCAGGTCATGATCCTAGGGTCGTGGGATTGAGCCCTGCGTTGGGTTACACACTGAGTGGGGAGCCTGCTTAAGATTCCCACCCTCTTCTCCCCCTTTCTCCCTCAGCACCTCTCCACATCTCCCAATCTCTCTCTCTCTCTCTCTCTCTCTCTGTCTCTGTCTCTGTCTCTGTCTCTGTCTCTAAAAAGATTTTCCATGGTCTGGTGTGGTAGGCAGAATTCTAAGAATGACCTCTTTAATGACCCTTGCCTTTTGTGTAACCCTTTGAGTTTGAGTGGAACCTGTGAATGTGTTGAGGTAGCACTCCCATGATTACATTACTTCACATGGCAAAAGCATCCAGGTTGGCTAAACTAATCACACAAAGCCCATTGAAAACAGTTTGTTCTGGTTACCGGGAAGAAAGAAGCATGAGTAGGATTCAATTAAGTGTGTTGTTGCTGGCTTTGAACATGGCAGGGACATGTACCAAAGAATGTTGTTAGCTTCTAGAAGCTGAATGTGACTCCCCCAGCTGACAACCAGGAAAGAAACAGGGACCTCAGTTCTATAATCACTGGGAACTGAATTCTGTCAAAAACCTAAATTATCTTGGAAGTGGATTCTTCCAAAGAGGCTCCAGATAAGAGCCCATCGTAGCCAGAACCTTTATTTTGGCCCTTTGAGACCTTAAGCAGAGAACCTAGTCAAGGCTGCCTGGACTTGTTTTAAGCCACTGTGCCAATAGAAAACGAATATATTTCTGGGTCTGGCTGATTCTAAGCTTTGTGAGATTATTCCTGACTTTCTCAGGATATCAAGGGTAGAGCTTTCTTGTAGGGACAGACTTGCATTAGCCTAGCCAAAGAAATAGATATATGAAGTTAGGGGACCAGTAAATTTATTTGTTTGCCTGAGGAGTAATTGTCCCAAGGACCAAGATAGTCAGTTTGTATGGTCAATATATTATCTCCCTGAGGGGAGACCTGTGTAGGAAGCCAAACTTCTATTAGTGAGCATGGCATTTAACCAGAACAGTTAGATGATTGGAGTTTTTCTGTCTCACGACAGGGATGCCTTCCCTCTGTCCTGGACAATTTTTAGATGGTCGCTGCCAACTTATCTGGAGACTTGCTGTATTAGTTTTCAGTTGCTGTGTTAACAAGTCACCACAGTTGGCAGCTAAAACCAACACATTTAACATCTGACTCCTCATAGGTCAGGAGTCCAGGCATGGATTAGTTGGGTCCTCTACTCTGGGTCTCACCAAGCTGAGATCAAAATGTCAGCTCAGGGCTGTGATCTCATCTGAGGGTTAGGGTCTTTTTCCAAGCTCACTGACTGTGGGCAGAGATCAGTTCCTTGTGGTTGTAGGACTGAGGCCCTGTGCTCCTAGAGGGTGTCTTGCTACATGGCCCACTCTACTGCATAGCTTTTTGTTTCTTCAAGGTCATTTTGACAATCTCTTATATGCTCCCCATCTTTCTATTCTGTGGTCCTCTAAAAAACCTCAGTTGGATTAAGGCAAGCCCATCCTGGATGATCTCCCTCCTGATGGGCTCAAAATAAGTGGATGTGGGATCTTAATTACATCAGCCCCCCCCCCCCCCCGCCTTGGTCATATAACATAACCTAATCATGGGAGTGAAATCCATCATACTCCTGGTCCTGCTCACACTCACGGGAAGTTGTATATTCTAGAAGGCCATCTTAGAATCCTGCCTACCACTCCATTAGTCTCTGCATCCACTGCTGACTGACCACCTTGCTGTCTGACACTTTCTTTCTATAGCTGCGTTAATATATCCAGCGCTTAGCGGTCCAGGCTTGGAAACTATTTCGTGTCCCCAAAGTTACTACATAGTTCTACTCTTCTTCAGAATGTGTTGATCTTAAAGTTTATATTTGTGAAGGCAGTTTTATTTCTCTTCTCTTTCTCCCTTACTAATTGAGGGATGGGATGACGCATAATGTCTACTGTAATTTCCAAGGTCTTGACAGCAGTGGCCTCTCTTTGTAATTTTATGGTCTAAGGATTTTAGATTATTAAACAGATTCTACCCTCACTGAACTTTTGAGGATTATAACTTAACTTTCTACTTACTAGATAGAGAAATTGAGAAGAAATGAGTTGCTTGCACAGTTAAATTTTTAACCGTTGAAGAAATGCAAATACATTTTTACTTATTTATTTCCTGCATTCTCTCAATGTGATGACTTCCAGTAAAAGGCATAGTCTAAAATTGAAGCAATTAAGAAAAAAATTTTCTATTATGGAGATTTTGACAGTACATAAACATAGATGTCTTTGCTCATTAAAATGAATGCTAAGGAGTCTAGAATGTTTTCATGAGGTAGATTTTTGCCCATCTGTTGTGAGAGATCATTGCCTCAGGCCACAGTGGCCAGGAATATGGCAGAATTAAACCTGCCTCACTCTCTAGGGAAACTGTCAAGAAATGGGCAATGAATTAATAAGTAAAAAGTGTTCTGTGAGCTATAGGCAGTCAGTTGTTGATTGATAGAAAAGGTAGGAGGAAGGCTAATGGAAGATGACATTCAAACTCAGCTGTTGACTCTCAAGTTGAGTAGAACTTGGGGTATCTGCTGTCTTTTGCTCATTTTTCCTGAGTGGTAGTAGCTTGTAGGTTAAACCTGCAGACCTGGAAATCGGGCTGCACAGAGTAAATCCTCATTCTCCCATTTACCCCAGTCTCCTGAGCCTCTCTTTCCCTATCTGTGAAATGAAGGTTAAAAGAGACCTGCTGTAAGACACTTTTACTGGATGCTGAGTGCTGGTACTAATGGTGGACCAAGGAGAGGCGGCTATGTGGGAGCCATCAGCCCCAGCAGGGAGAAGTTAGAATTGTTTAGCATTGCCAGTGCAAAATGACAATAAAAAGCAGACTGACTTTTAGTCAGTTTATTACTGTTTTTAAATTCTCTACAGACAAGGTACCCCCTTATTCCCTGCACCATGGGTAGACTACTCCTTCTGTCTACCTCTTGAAATGCCATTCACTGCCTTGCATGTAAGTGTCCAAAATGTATGCTGTTACTGCTCTTCTCGCATTTGAACTCAGCTCAAATGTTTTCATTAATATCTTTTCATTATGTTTTCATTAGAGAGGAAATGCTTGGTAAACATGGTCTAATAGAAGTATGTACAAAAATTGATGGAATAAAAATAATGAGGCATTTTTAGTATAGTTTATAAACGATTAAGGTTAAAATTCAGCAAATCTGACCTGAAAAATAGAAAAATCAAATAACTGATTAATCAAAACATATTTTTGCTTTTTCTCTGTCTGAATCCTAAATTTTGTGATATTTATATTTCAGACATGTACACGAATACATGAAATGTATCTTTTGGTCTTCCATTTTTGTCTATAAACCATGCTTAAAAGACTTTAGTGAACAAACTTACAGTGTAAGCCTGTGCTTGGCAATCAAGATGATTTCCAGTCTTGGCCTCAGCCCACTTTCCCTGACTCATTACCCCAGACTCTCTGTTCAGCTAAATTTATTGTCTCTCTGCTCTGCCACTTCTGGAGCTTCAGCCCCTGGAACACTTGCTCTCCACTCCACCTGTCCCAAACTACCCATCCACACCCAGCTACACAAACCTGCCCGGTCCCAGTTCTGCAATTTTTTTTTTAAGTTTATTTTTTAAGTTTATTTATTTTTGAGAGAGAGAGAGAGAGAGAGAGAGAGAGCGCGCATGCAGGAAGAGCAGAAAGACGGGGAGAATCTCAAGCAGGTTCCCCACTGTCAGCATGGAGCCAAATGCAGGGCTTGAACTCATGAACCATGAGATTTCATGACCTAAGCCGAAATCAAAAGTTGGACACAGTCAAATGAACCACCCAGGCGCCCCCAAAGTTCTGCAATTTTAAGTCCCTTTAGCTCAGGGAAACCTCTCATTCCAGACCCCTTTACTGCACTTTAGTGGTGCTAAATCCTTACTGTACTTACAGGGCTCATTCTTCCTGCCTACAGATGCTGGTTGAATTTTCTCATGACATTCAAGACTGGGTGGTCTTTAGGTACTGCAGAGGGTGGGCTAAAGCTGGTGGAAATGGTCACTCCTTTACTTGCCTTCCTCAATTTCTCTTGTCCCATTCTCTTTTCAGGACACATTCTTCTCACATCTACCTCTCCTCTCCACTCTCACTACAGACAGCCAAACCCACCAGAATTTGCTTAGACTAAGTAGGCGAGAACCTTCAGAATAATTCAGAAGGGATCTTAGAGATCACTCACTGCAGAAGTCTCTTGAGAAGGGTTATCCTGTTCTATTTGCACACCTCCAGTTTCCAGTTTGGCTGCCCTGTTTGTCAGGTACAACCTTCATATGGAGCCTAAAACTTCTCTTCCCTCTGGTGCTCTCCAGTGCAGTTTTATCAGATAAGCCTTTCACAGTGTGAAATATGTTAAAATATTAAGTTATTCATTTGAATCTTGTGAAATTGGTGATGTTGGACTGTTTTTGACCTATAAAAATGGCAACTTTATATGGGTCAACCTAATATATTCTTCTTGATTTTCTGCTTTTCCAGTTTTATATTCTTCTAGTTAAATACTGTTCTATCCTTTAAGTCTTTAATATAAGTTCTTGGTTCCTTTTTACTTTCTATATATATTTTTTATTATTTTGTGTTTATCCTTACCCCTGTAGACCCCAAGGATTTGGCCCATTGCAGCTCAGATTCCACCTTGGCTCCTCTTCCCCAGATGAACTAGAGGAACTGTGAATTGTTCCCCAGATTCTCAGAATTTTAGACTCTGAACCAAGGTTTCTTCCTTCCTTCCTTCCTTCTTTCCTTCCTTTCTTTTCTTTTCTTTTCTTTTCTTTTCTTTTCTTTTCTTTTCTTTTCTTTTCTTTTCTTTTCTTTTCTTTTCTTTTCTTTTCTTTTAAATTAGGCTTCACACTCAGCATGGAGCCCAACACAGAGCTTGAACTCACCACCCTGAGATCAAGACCTGAGCTGAGATCAAGAGTCAGACACTTGGGGCACCTGGGTGGCTCAGTCAGTTAAGTGTCTCAGTGTCTCTTGATCTCAGCTCAGGTCATGATCTCAGGGTCGTGAGTTCAAGCCCCACATTAGGCTCTTCGCTGGCAGCTTGGTGCCTGCTTGGGATTCTGTCTCTCCCTTTTGCCCCTCCCCCACTGGTGCTCCCTCTCTTTCTGTCTCTTCCCTGCTCGCTGTCTCTCGCTTTTTCTCTCAAAATAAATAAATAAACTTTAAAAAAAGAAGAGTTGGACACTTAACTGACTGAGCCACCCAGGTGTCCCTGAACCCAGGTTTCTTAATCATAATATCCACAAATACAAAAAATATGATGAGGTTAAGGGTGGTGGGAAGTAAATAATGAGGACATGAAAAACCCGAAAAGTAATGGTAAAACATGGTTATCTCAGCCTTACTGAAGTGTAAATGGGGCCGGGCCTGTTCCCTAAAATCAATTGCAAAATTTATCCTCTTGATTGTGTGGAAGGATGGTTTCTTGTCCAGTTCTTTATTGGCTAGATATTAGTTCTTTACCTTTTCTCTTTTCAGATGAACTTTTGTGGAGCAGTTGTAGTATTTATGTGATGAGCAGAGTGCCTAGCTTCCAAGCCGCACCCCCAACAACTTAGATCCCAAACCATTTTCAGGGAGGAAGTTAACATACTTTTGTATTCAGCTGTCTCTTTCCCCTAATGTTCTCACTGGTTTACTCTACTGCTTTATTGAAGTCGTGGACCTACTGAGTAGGATGGACATAGGAAAGACCTTCCATTGCCCTTGCTCTATTAATCAGTCTTTGGTTTTCCAATAAATTTGTGAATTCGCCTGTCTTTAAGCTCATTTTTGTCTTTAAACCATTTTTCTCATTTCTCCATAATTATAGCATGAAAAGAATGTATTACTTGGTTTTGTGGGTGGCATTTTCTGTCACTAAGTTCCAACAACCTTAATCAAAGTTGCAGTTTAGTGCTTAGTGACTCTCATGTTGGCTTCATTCATTCACTCATTCATTCATTCATTTAAAGTTTTTGCAGAGAGTAAGTGCAGTGTTTTCCTGTCATTTTCTGAATTTTTGTCCTATGTGTGCACGTGTGCGTGCAGGCATACATGTGCCATTTGCTCACGTTCAGATTTCTGGCATCTCAGCCACTCCCCTCGACTTTTCAGACTTACTGGACTACAAGTCTGCAACCTCCTTGTATATAAGAGGAAGTTTGTCTAGGCCTGGAAACTTGAACTTCTATAGAGCAGATAGCATCACTCATCTTTTATGGACGAAGGCAAGGAGTATAAATGTATATATATACATATATATGTTTATATATACATACATACATACATACATACATACATACATACATACACATACATGCACAGAAGCCATGTCCTCTCTTACCATTTCTTCTCCCATCTTGGGCTTGAGTTGTTTATCTTGTCTAGCCTACTCCTTGCCATTTTCAAGATCCTTTCCTTTGACTCTTGACAGAGGATTTTGTGTATTTTTCTTCATTCTTGAAAGAACATATTTTTAAATATATTTTGAGATTGGGTACTTTATTTTGTAATGGATCTTTCTTCTGAAATCTTCAAAGTAATATTTTTCTTTGATTTCTGTGAGTAGCCTAGCAAAATGTGGTATGTGTGAGAATATTTGGTAAACACTATTTGGATTCCTCTGAGATTCATGCTCTTATGTATATGTGGCTCTATGTGGGAACATTTTTTTTAATCAGTTGAACATAATTTTTAACTGTCTTCACTCACTTTAGGTCTTGGTCTACCTGCTATTCATGCCATGCTTATAGAACAATGTCATTGGTTTCTCTTGATGCCTTTTCTTTCTTCTCATTATGATTTATTATTATTCTTTTGTAATATTTGAGATTCTTGCATCCATTTCAAATTATCTTTCTTTTAAAATTTTTTGATACATTTTCTAGAATGACTGTGTTATGTCCATAATCTGGAGGAAGAACATAGTGTTTGTGATTACTTTATATATATATTTTTATTTTTAAGTAATCTCTACACCCAACGTGGGGCTCAAACTCAGCCTTGAGATCAAGAGTTGCATGCTCCACCAACTGAGCCAGCCAGGTGCCACTGTGATTACTTTTTAAAAAGCAAATTGTTTTCCAGAATTATATTTCCTTTTATATTACAAAGGATTTCTAGACTGGTTTTCCTTCTAAGCATATCTTTAGTAACTATTGAGTTCAGCGTACAAATAATCCTAATTTCTAGGCTGCCTGGGCATGTTCCTCGAATGTCTTGTATATATATGTGTGATAGTTAAAGGTTGAAGGGGAGAGGGTTGGAAGAAGAATTCCAACTTTTAATAGATTTTCTCAGCTATATAACTTCCTATATTGTGAATCTGTTTACGCAGAAGTTCAGCCATGTGTCTTGGATTTAGCTCTCTGTATGTATTGTAGAAAGGTTATTTATTTTGTGGGCACTTTGCTTTCCCCTTTTTCTCCATTTCTCCCTTTTTTTTTTTAATTTTTTTTAACGTTTTATTTATTTTTGAGACAGAGAGAGACAGAGCATTAACGGGGGAGGGGCAGAGAGAGAGGGAGACACAGAATCGGAAACAGGCTCCAGGCTCTGAGCCATCAGCCCAGAGCCCGACACGGGGCTCGAACTCATGGACCGCGAGATCGTGACCTGAGCCGAAGTCGGACGCCCAACCGACTGAGCCACCCAGGCGCCCCGATTTCTCCCTTTTTAACATCAATTATAACACTTGTGAATGCACTTTGCAATATGGGCAGCCATATTCAATTTTTAGGCTTTCAAAATTGCAAGTGCAAAGGAAGCTATGATGTACTATCCTGTATTTTTTTAAAATTATTTTTAGAGAGAGAGTGTACTAGCGGGGGAGAGAGGTAGAGAGAGAGAAAGAATCTTAAGCAGGCCCCACACTTAGCAGGGAGCTTGACACGTGGCTCGATACTGTGACCCTGGGATCATGATCTGAGCTGAAATCAGGAGTTGGACACTCAATCAATCAAGCCACTCAGGTGTCCCTGTCCTGTATTTTTACACATATTGGGGGACTTTCCCTCATTTCTTGCTAGGTGGTATTGCCTAGTTATGGCCAAGTTCATTATTGACTTAATGTAATTTAGTGCTCTCCCTGATGTCCACGTCTCTGTGATGGAACAAGCAGAGTGATCGTGTCGCAGTGTGCCTGCTTGGCAGGGGCTCTTTAACATGGCTCCCCAACATTGACCCCAGGGGAGTCTGCACCTGGAGCAGCTGTCTGCCCCTGACAGTAGAGTGTCCTTGTTGCTATTGATTGGGTTGTTCAGTCAAGTACAAAAAAGGATCTAACCATAAATGTTAGTTATATGGTGATCCTGAAGATAAATAAGTGTCATGTGAAGTATTACTTGAATTTGGGATATAAAGAGAGGGAAAAGAGTAGGTAGAGTAGTTAGAAGGTTGGTGTAACAAGCTATTCAGTGTAGTTATTTTGTATGTTGGGAAAGTCTGCAGATATCTTTTATTAGGGAAATCTGTAGTTAAGCACCCGCCTGGTAAAACTTTCAAATAGATTTGTAAATACTGTCATAATGTTAATTGCTTCTAGAATTCACAAAGATTGAATTAGACTTGGGTCATTGTAAAGAAGTGCATTCCCTGACATTGGTAGAGCAAAAACTTGTATTTTAGTAATTTGCCCTTTTGAGAGAGTGCACAATGGTGAAAGAAAACTTGTATGCCCAAGGCCCGCTAATAGATCTGCTTCTGGAGACATGAAAAACCTGACCTGTGGGCATCACCTAGGGCTTCCCTAGCAGACAGCTGTGCCTAGCACCTGTGCCTCCTGCTTCTCTAGCTCTCGCAGGCCTGTACAACAGACCCGGCCTCTAGCCTAGCATGAGCTCTGTTATTTATTTAGCAAGACTGGTAGCATTTTCTTCTGACAGTGTATCACTGTGCTTTCTCAAAGTATAATTAGTTAATCCAGAAATTAAAAATCCTAGGACAGAAAACAGATGCTGTTCTCACACACACATACAAAAAAATGAGAAATAAAATTCAATCAAATTTATTATTTAAATGAATTCTTTTTAAATTGAATTGTTATGTGGGTAGCTTTCAGCATAATTTTCCTGATATTAGATGCTTAAAACTAATTTGGATTTAGTTAATTCAGTATTTATCATGTTTAATTCTTATTTACTGCAAAGATTAAAGCAATTTATTTCTTCTGGAAAATTTTAGGATCTTATGAGTAAGGGACTTCAGCCAAAATTGGTAACTTTTTCAAGCAGCTGGCTCAAGAAATTAGGAATTTCTTTAATTATAAGCCATCTTTTTTAGAATTCAGCAATTTAAAAGTCCTTCATAGCTATGTTATGATTCCAATGTGCACTCATTACAAATTGATTTGTTTTTCTGTTGACACATTCTACTTTGTATTCAAAGCCCAATTTTATACAGTTTCTTTAAAAGCAAAGAAAACATCTTTGAAAATACAGCTTTTCATTAAAACATTCTCACTTTGGCAAAAGTAGTGGTAAACATAATGATAAATTATTGCTATGTGTAGCTTAAGAGATCCAGCTGTTTAAAGCATCAGTGCAAGTCTGTGTGTATTTTTGAGAGTCATGCTACAGGCTGATAAATACATACCTCATCCATACATTCCATTGTAAGCATTCTGATTTTTCCTCGCTTCCTGGAATAGACTATGCTCCATGTACTTCCACTTCTCTTCATATAAGGTGCCTCATCTGCCAAGAACCCTACCTCACACCTCTACTCCCTTTGTCTAGCTAACTTGTGCTCACCCGTTAGATCCCCAGTGTAAATATGCCTGAATTCTGGGAGGCCTTCCCTGCCTAGATCCTGAGCTTCCATTGCCTCCTGTTTTTCACTAACATGACACAATCACATTTATTAGTATTGTCTCATTGTAAACCCCAGTAAAGCCAGGGCTTTATCTTTCTGTATCCTCCACTCTACCACAATGCCTGACGCATAATAAATTTCAGGAAATATCTGTAGAATGAAAGAGTGTTTCCTTTCTTCATCCTAGGTCTTTCAGACAAAGAATTATCTAGTTACCTTTGTCTGAAATCGAAACGGTTTCAAAAGATTACATGTGCTGGTGGATCAGTTCAAATCCACCACTCCAACATTGCCCATTGCCACTGTTACCGGTGTTCCAAAGATGATTTAAAATTCAGTTATATTCCTTGTGATTGGAGCACTTATAATTTTTTTTATACCTATGTTGCCATTGTCGTGACTCTGTGAGACATCATAATGCCTTAATGGTATTGTAGATCACTTTTGCATGTTCACTTCCATCTATAGTTCTAAATGTTTTATTGAATTGGTGCTTTCCTTGATAATTGATATTTTTCCATAAGTTAAACTGACCTCACATTTATATTTTTACAATCTAAACAATTTTATCAGTGACATAGTTTTCTATTCTATTTTGTAGCATGGTGCAGTGCTTTTTCTATAGATCTTAGTTTTATGTCAAGTGATGTGTCAGAATGAAATACCTACCCAGTAGTGCTGCATTTCATGTATTATGATCTACATATTCTTCTGTGTATTACCGAATTTCATATTATCCACAGAGTGCTTATGGTGATGGCTCAGAGTCATGTATCTTTATTGACTATATTGGCGGTAGGCATATTTGCAGCTGTATTAAATTTGCTTTGTACTTCTTACATAATTTATTTGCTTGGCCTTGTTTTTTAATTAATACTTAATGCATGTGTTCATGAATTTATTCTTGGTGAAAATTCAGATTGTATACATATGGCAGTGGTTTCTTTGACCTGACCCATTATTTATTTACATTGTGCATCTGATTACTTTGTATGAAACTGAACATTTCCTTGTGACATTTCTATAATTTTGATGAAATAATCCAATTCTTCAAGCATTTTTAAAAAAATTATTTTGAAAATAATACAGAAAAGTTACAAAAATAGTAGATTGGTATATACCCTTTACCCAGCTTCCCCCAAAGTTAACTACTTACATAACCATAATACTGTTATTAACCAGAAATTCACCCATATAATGCTATTACAACTATTTTTTAAAGTTTATTTATTTATTTTGAGAGAGAGCACATATGAGCACATGATGTGAATGAGGGAGGGGCAGAGAGAGGGAGAGAGAGAATCCCAAGCAGGTTCATCATTGGTATAATGCTATTAAGTAAACTACAGTCCTTAGTTGAATTTCACCAGTTTTTCACCCACTCTATTTTTTCTGTCCCAGGATCCAGTTCAGGATCCCACATTGCCTTTAGTTGTTGTTTCTTGTTTATCTCTTCCAGCCTGCCATGCTTCCTTGTTCTTTTCATTTTCTTTCATCCCCTTAGCCAATAGTGTGGAATGCTTACTATGGCCTCATCACTAAGATTGGTCTTGGAAGCAGGGAGATAAAAGAATGGGAGAGACATGACCCTCACCTTCTAGCTCCAATGACATAGACAGCATATATACAATGGCAACACAATAACTTAGTACCTTCTATAGAAGGCATTTGTACCATATGAATAGAAGAGAGTTACAGAGGTAGGTTTTCCAGAAGAAATGACATCTGGTAGAGGTCTTACAGAATGAGAGAACTTTTGTTTTTGGAGAACTGGCATGAAAGAGGAAGACATTGGGAGCAGGCAACAATATTTGGCATGGGTGTATGAATGACTGTGGTGACTTTGCAAACTGGCAAATACTGAAAAGGAATGGAGCATAGGATATATGGCAAGCATAGTGAGAGATGAAACTAGAAATATAGTTAGGAACCACACATTTCATTGTTTTTAAATGATAGATAAATATATTTATTCTCATACTTCTGAGTCAAGTTTTCGCTTTTTTTTCTTTTTCTTTTTCTTTTTCTTTTTCTTTTTCTTTTTCTTTTTCTTTTTCTTTTTCTTTTTTTAAGAGAGAAAGAGAAAGGGTGGGGTGGGGCAGAGAGGAAGACTGGGGATCTCTCCCATGTGAGGAGACGATGACATTAGCCGAAGTCTCAGCGATGACCTGATGCCCAATCACTCAATCAGTTGAGCTACTCGGGTGCCCTTTGGCTTTTTTTCTTTTCTTTTTTTTTTTTTTTTTAATTTCAAGTTAGCCATACTTGAACTTTTAATTTGTGATTCGTGTTTCTAATTATAGAAGGCACATTAAGATTTTATTGTCTTTTTGGAGAAACAGAAAACAAATAATTATTTTTAAGTCTTTCAGTAGCACCTAATATTTTAAAAGTTCTCATAATAATGATAATATGAATTCATTGTATAATATCTATTGAGCAGCTATTATGTGATAGACACTGTCTTAGGTGAGGGACATAGCAGCAAAGAAAACTGAAAAATTCCTGCACATTCCAGTGGTTCTGGTGGTAATATAATTTTACCTTTATTTCACATTCTGGGATTATTTTTGCCAGATATAGATTCTGGGTGGTCAATTTCTTTGGACATATTGAAGATGTTCCATTGTCTTATGACTTTGTTTGTCAGTCTAAGGCAGGTGCCTTTTCTCTGTTTTTTAAGCTATTTTCTTTGGTTTTTATCTTTAAAGTTTAGCTATGATATGCCTAGATACAGATAAATTTCACTTTGCTGTGGCTCTGAGGATTGGTATCTTTCATTAGTTCAGGAAAATACTCAGCCATTATTTATTTACATATTGTTTCTGCTTCATCCTCTTTCTTCTCTTTCCGGGTTTTCAATTAAACATGTTATAATTTCTCACTATATGCCTTGTGCCTTTTACCCCTCTTCTGTATTTTTCATTTTTTATCTCTCTGAGCTATAGTCAGAATAATTTCTTCTCAATTGCAATTTACTAATTCTCCCTGCAGTCTAATCTGCCATTAAACTCATTCATTGATTTCCTAACTTCAATTATTACATATTTGTATATTTTAGTAACATGATTTTTAATTTTTTTTAAATGTTTATTTATTTTTGAAGGAGAGAGAGAGAGAGAGAGTGTGTGAGCAGGGGAGGGGCAGAGAGAGAGGGAGACAGAATCTGATACAGGCTCCAGGCCCTGAGCTGTCAGCACAGAGCCAGATGCAGGGCTCGAACTCATAAGCTGTGAGATCATAAGCTGTGACCTGAGCCAAAGTTGGATGCTTAACTGACTGAGCCACCCAGGAGCCCCTATATGATTTTTATTTAGTTATTTTTCTTTAAAAATTTTTTAAAAAATGTTTATTTTTTGAGAGAGACAGAGGACAAGCTGGGGAGGGGCAGGGAGAGAAGGGGACAGGATCCTAAGCAGGCTCTGCGCCGACAGCAGAGAGCCCCATGTGGGGCTCAAACCCATGAACCGTGAAATCATGACCTGAGCCAAAGACAGATGCTTAACCAACTGAGCCACCTGGGCACCCCAGTTATTTTTCAAACTTGTCACATTTTATAGTTGACCGTTGCCGAATTTTTGAGCTTGGTTTTTATCTCTTTGAATATAGTAAGGGTAATTGTATTTTAATCTTTGCTTGTATTTTCAATATCTGATATATCTGTGGGTCTGATGCTGTTGTTTATTGTTTCTGCTAGTTCTGACTCATGGCATCTTTTCTTTTCATGTACTTGATTATATGTTGGATTTTTTTTTTTTTTTTTTTTTTTGGAAAAAATACTTATAATTTGAGGTCTAGAATTTCCATGTGCTTCTGCCTTATGCCTATGTTGAGCAATTCAAGGCCTCAGTCCAGGTTCACAATTCAGGTATTGTGATTTAGGCTGCAAATCCATGTGTAGGCTCATTATGTATAGTTCATGGCCCTGCTCCCCACCCCTCCCACCCCCATCTTATGTGTGGCTCAGCTCACATTAGGGGTTAGCCTGCTGGAGACCCCCAACATTTTAGCCATAGAGGCCACCACAATTTCATCTCAGGTTCTCTTCTAGATTGGTAGATAATCTCAGGACCAAAGTGTCTCCGAGGGTTGGGATTATTGCCCCAGCTTCTTTCCTCACCAATCTTGGACAGATAATTTAACCCTATCTCAGCTCTTTTGGTGCTTATGTGAAGTTATATTTATTTTCTTCAGCTTTTTACATGTCTTTTTAGCAGGAGGATTGGTGTGAATTGCCTATTCTGCCATCACCAGAACAATGTCTCCAGCATTTACTGCCTAAACTCTATCAATGTTTTAGTTGGATTTTTTTTTTTTTAACATTTGTTAATCTTAGCTTTTCAACCAGATCATAAGCTTTGTGGGTGAGGGCTTTGTTTTATATTTCTTATCTGTATCACATAGCATTTATTATAATGGTAACTGGAAATTGGTTTTTTTATAACTATCTCTTGGTTGATTGATTAGATTAAAGCAGCAATTTTCCAACCTCTGGTGTTTTCCCCTCTTTGTTCTTAAAGCTGCTTTTGTCCCTCAAAAAGAGATTTGTTATAACTTAAAAATAGCATGTCCATTTTTTTCCTTTCCTTTAACTGTTTCACCCCAAGGTGAGAAAACCCAAATTAAAGTAACCACTAAAAGCCTTACATAAAGTGGTGTGGTACACAGGGAGCTTTTCTGAATATTAATTTGTGTGTGTTCTAAAAGGAAAGATTATTTAGATGTTTAGGAATCTAAGATTTTGGTAATGAAAAATTTATATAATGATTTCTTTTGAGCTTGATTTTCTGTTGATTTATTTTTGTTTCTTCCATTTCGCCTTAAATGGTTTCCTAATGTAAATGGATTATTATAATCTAAGTATTTTTAAAGTTTTACTGAGTACAAAGTTTCATCTTTTTTGTGCATCTACCCAAGTATGTTCTAACCATAGAGTAAGAAGCTGTAGATGTGCTTCTCTTATTATCTTACATTAACATGCACCGAATACTTGGTATATTAAAATTGAACTTGCCTATTATATTCTTGATCCCCTTCCAAATTTATCCTTGCTTTGGTGGGCAGCGGGGAGATCCCAAAACCAGGACTGCAAGACCCTTATAATTCTTCCTCACCATTGGTTCTTCAGTACTTTTGGCAATTCTCTAATGGCTGCTTGAACTATTGGTTGTCAGACTAACCTGATTTGTTTCACTTGTAGACGAAATGGCTTAAGCCACTGTTGATTTTTGTGGCAGCTCAGTTGCTTGGAGCAAGGTGCTAATGAGACATGGGTCATAGGTCCAGGCTCTGAGTGGGTTGGTAAGCTTTGCTCTGGCCCATGGCCACAGACCCTGACTCCCCCTTGCCAGCTGTCTTGCACATGTATGCCATGGCTCATTATGGGGACAGAGCAGGGGGTGTAGATAAGACAAGGCAAATCTATCATCTCTGCCAGAAAAGACAACTCCTACTGATAGGTCAGTAACCTTTTCGTTGGAAGAACAGCACATTAGTGTTAGCTTCCATAGACATGTCCATCTGAGGCTTTTTCTTAAAATAACTTTTGTGATTGTATGGGCTGTCTGAAGCAAATCTAGAATACTGCTCAATTAAAAAAAAACAAACCTGAGTATAAGGATGCCACTTTAGTTTGTAAAAGATCTTTGTTCTCAAATCAGAGGCTTTTTTTTTTAAGTGTCTCACCCATTATATTATATACCACAGGGAGAGCTTTTAATTTTTTTTTTTTTACGTTTATTTATTTTTGATAGAGACAGAGCACAAGTAGGGGCGGGGCAGAGAGAGAAGGAGACACGGAATCCAAAGCAGGCTCCAGGCTCCGAGCTGTCAGCACAGAGCCCGATGTGGGGCTCGAACCCACAAACCGCGAGATCATGACCTGAGCCAAAGTCGGACGCCCAACTGACTGAGCTATCCAGGCGCCCTGCAAATCAGAGATTCTTAAGTCAAATTTGGTAACGCACTAGAAATGAACTACAAAATTGCTATTATGAAGAAACCTATCAAATTTAGGAACCATCTTCCAGGCAACTTTACCTCCACCCTAAACCAAAAAAAGGCCCTTTTGATCCTCCAAAGAGAAATAAAGGAAGTAGGGAGGAAGGAAAGAAGATAAATACATATATAGATAGATGGAATGGTGCTCAAAGATGGAACTTTTCTAGAAAAGCATCAGAGTTTGGTCTTTTAGAGCATTTTAGCAGGTAATATCTTGAAGGACCCAACAGATAGTTGAACAGATTTTCCCTTTGGGGACTTAGTTTTTGTGGTCTAAATTAATCTGTCTAGGGGCGCCTGGGTGGCTCAGTTGGTTAAGTGGCCGACTTCGGCTCAGGTCATGATCTCGCGGTCCGTGAGTTTGAGCCCCGTGTCGGGCTCTGTGCTGACAGCTCAGAGCCTGGAGCCTGTTTCAGATTCTGTGTCTCCCTCTCTCTGACCCTCCCCTGTTCATGCTCTGTCTCTCTCTGTCTCAAAAATAAATAAACGTAAAAAATTTTTTTTTTTAAATAAATTAATCTGTCTAGGGATTTAGACATTTCTCCATGATATATTTCGAGTTCATAGATGATCTGATTCTGTTGTGACTTGAATTCTTACTTGGTATAAAACAAAGGAAGAGGGGAGAGTGTGTGCACACGTGCTTGTGTGTGTGACTTCCTAAAGGCATTGCAGGCTCCATGGTAAACTTTTTGGCTTATGTCAGTGAATCCTAGAGTATGGTGTTGTACCACTGGTGGTGGACTGTGGACAAACACCTCCCTTCTATAGTCCTACTTTTAATACATATTAGAGGTGGGGTGGGGGAATGCTTGCTTCAAACCTGTCATTTCATGGATATTATTGCTTAAGATGAGTTTCTTTTTATATACATTTTTTAAAAGAGCAAAAGTGAGTCAAGTTAAAAAGTTAGAAAATAGTAGCATAGATGATATGTGGATGAAGCAAAATCACTGAGGGTAGTCTAGGAATGACAGAATTGGGAAACACTGAATTGTACCTTGTGGCAGAAGAAACCGCAGGCCTTCAGAAGCAGGCAGAGATTATTGGAAAGATTCAAGTCCTGATATTAACTAGAAGGTAACTAAGTTGGTTTCTTAAGTTCCTGTTTACTGCATGTAGGCTCAAGATCTTAAGAGTTATATTTAATACAGATCTTTGAGAAATAAACTCAAGACAATTTTACTGAGGAATTATGGGCAAACAATCCTATTGTTAGAAGTAATGTGGAGTGCGAGAAGTCTCACATTCATTCATTCACTTATTCATTAATTCAACCAATATTTCCTGAGCACTTACTGTATGTCAGGCACTCTTGTAGGCACTGGGTATATAGTAAGGAACAAAACATGCCTCTGCCCTCATGGAATTCATTTACATTCTAATGGAAGAGACAGATAATAAACCAGTAAATGTATAGTATGTCACCTGGTGATAATTACTATGGAGATAAGTAAAGAAGGGTTACTGAGTGACAGGGTTGGGGAGACAAGATTGCTATTTTAATTAGTTTGATTAGAAAGGCCTCCCTGAGAAAATGATATTTGATTCTGAAAGAAGTGAAGGAACATGCCATGCTTGGGGAAGGAGTATTCTAGAAGGAGGGAAACGCCACCCCAAAGTACCATGATAATGAAAGTGTGTTCTGACATGTTTGAGAAATAGGAAGGAGGCCAGTGTAGCTGGATTAAGTGAGAAGGGCCAGTAGTAAGGGATGAGGGTAGAGACAGGAAGGAAGGGCTCCAGCCAAGCCTTGGGATCCAGTGTAAGGCCTCTAGCTTGGTTTGGGAGTAAGTTGGGAAGCCTTTGCAAGGTTTTGAGCAGATGAGGAAGATAATCTGACTGACTTTTTTAACAAGGCTGCTGTGTTGAGAATGAATTAACTGTAGGGTAGCACCGAGGAGGCCAGCTTAGGAGGGTATTGCTGTAAATCAAGCAAGAGATATGATGGCTTAGACTAGTGTTGACGGTGGAGATGGAGGTCAGATTCTGTATATATTTTGAAGTAGAGCCAACAGAATTTATAGATAGACTTCAGTGTACAGTATTATAAAAAGAGAAGACTTCAAGGTTATTGGCCTGAGTAGTTGGAAGGATGAAATTATCATTTACTGAGATGAACAGAGGTAGTAGTGAGAGTAAAGGGGAAAGACTGCATGTGGTAGATGGTGGGCTGTACCTTTAAATTTTATTTTTTATTTTTTTTTTTTCAACGTTTATTTATTTTTGGGACAGAGAGAGAGAGACAGAGCATGAACGGGGGAGGGCCAGAGAGAGAGGGAGACACAGAATGGGAAACAGGCTCCAGGCTCTGAGCCATCAGCCCAGAGCCCGACGCGGGGCTCGAACTCACGGACCGCGAGATCGTGACCTGGCTGAAGTCGGACGCTTAACCGACTGCGCCACCCAGGCGCCCCTAAATTTTTTTAAACTTATCTTTATTTAAAATAGTCCCACTGCTTGCTCCAGTACACACAAAGGACCTGTACTTGCTTTTATTCTGAATTTGTTACTGTAGATTTCCTGGAATACGTCTTTAAAAACTATAAATAACATTGTCATAATCTAGTTCATTTTGCTCAGAATTTTTTTTAACTTCCTTCATAAGCTCTTGGCTTCCAAATAGCAATGTATTCTGCCAATTTGGTGACTAATTGGGTTAGAGGTTAAGAGCAAGACATTCTTATAAACATCAATGGGAGTGGTGTATCCAAATGAAAGCTTTTATTAGGCAAAGATTCAAAGAATGGGAATGACTAAAAAATATGTTCCAAGTGAAGTGAATATTAAGAGTTTTAACTTTGAAAGGAAGGGACATTACCCTTGGAAATACCTTAGGTTGGATGTTTCTGACTTAATTCTTCTGGTCAGGTTTCAAAAATGAAGAGGTATTCATTACCAATGAACATCACTTTTTAATCATGAAATTGACATTTAAAACTTGGAAATTGTACTACTTGCTTCTCACTGTGCTGATTGGACATTCCAGTCCTTTTGCCAAAAAAATAGAATGTTGGGTTGTGTGTCTTGCAGCCAAGAGAGCCACTCTTCTGTCTCTCCATAGGCCAGTTAAATGTTTCCTAGTGCTCTGTGATAAAATCAGATGATGGAATCTGTCAGTTTGCTCTATTGAATTATTTTTTTCAACTTTGTTTTAATTGAGCCTTTGGGACATAAACTATTTCTTAACATCTGAAAGCTGAAGGTCTAATACTGGAATTTATGGGATGTTAGAAGAGATCTTTTAGCCTCTATATCCAAACCAAAATGTAAAATCTCTTTTTTTCATTGTGGGATAATCATTCTATACTTCCCTCCCCCTAGGCCTCGCCCCTACTCTCCCCTCCCCCCAACCCACAAAATTTTCAATGAAGAGGATTTCCTAAGTAGGTCTAGGGTTAGTCTGTTCCAGTCTTTCTTTATAATAGCATTTCTTTTTGATAATCCTCACAAAGGCACTGGTAATCACAGTGGTTGGCAGAGAATAAAGCATTCTGTGAAACCTATACCTGGAAATTGAGTCACTTTTATTGCTAAATTTCTTTCACAGAATAACATAGGTTCTGCTGGACAAGTATTTGTTATAAAAGCAAATTATTAAGGGGCAGAAACTGTCTGTATAGGGTTATGTGTAGGAGGATAGCTGAACTGGATTATTTGTTCCTTTATCTGTGTTTTCAAAGCTCTTTAACAGTAACTCTTATAACACTCATTACATAGTGTTATCATTAGTTTTTAGGTGTCATTCTATTTTGTAGAGTGGGAATTCTTTTATAACACAGTGCCTGATAGACCTTTATTCATTCACTGAAAGAATGTATTGAGTGCTCGTTATGTGCCAGACATGGATATGCCATGTGTGCAGGAGATAGAGCAGTAAGCAGAACAGATGCAGTTTGTACCACAATGGAGCTTACAACCCACGGCGGGGCGGAGGGCAGGGCAGCCAGGACACAAATCATCACACAGATAGATAGCCATGCAGTTGCGATGGCAGTAGGTGCAAGGCACAGTGGCTGTGTAACTGGGTATCCAATATGGATACTAATAGGTACATTGTGAACGCAATAAATAATTGTTGAATTTGATCTTGGAATTGGATGGACACTTGAAGTTTTAGACTACTCAGAAATGAAATGTGTTTTTAAAAACAAGACCCCACTGTATGTGTATTGCTTAGGAGAGAAGATATAAATGATTTATTTTATGTAGTTTTAAAAATAACCTGACCCAGGTCCTTTCTTGGGCTCATCCTCTGAACATGTTGTACATGCTCTGGTCTTCTTCACCTACCCATGTACACAGCCTACACCTTTCAAGACCCAGCCTACATGTCACCTTCTTCCTTCCATGTCATCTCACAACCACTTTAGGACAAGGACGACTTTATATTTACCTGGGAAATCCTAGAGGTTGGTCCTCCACTTCACATGGAGGCAGACAGAAGTTCAATGAATCAGTGAATCTGTTTCCATACCTTCCTTGGTATATATTGGAGACCTCTGCTTGGCTCTCCCAGGAAGGAGTGACCTCTAGTCAAGTCCCCTGTGTGTCTCATTTGGGGATATCCATCCTTCCTCTTCTTATACAGGGTTGTGAGGATTAAATGTAATAGTGAAGTGAGAGTTTAGCGTATTCAGTAAATGTAACAAGGCGGTGGAGTCATCATAATCAACATTAATTATTACTACACTACTGTTCTTCAGAATGCACATTCCAGAAATATAATTGAAAATCTTACTGAGGGCACCAGTGTTCTAGGTTTGACCTGGATGTAGACGTAATGAACAGTTCTCTACCAATTAGTGTGTTGGCCCAGCATAGGTGCTTGACAAGGCCCCTTTCAGACTTCTGTACATCACTTCAACCCTCCACCCCGATAGTACAGCCTGCTAATGAATTAGGAGTCCTATCTGTCAACTGGCAAGGGACTGCCTAGAGCAGATTCCTGTGGAGTGAGACCTCACTGTTTCTGTGAATATAAAGAAACCTCTCAGGAAAGCCTGAATGATTCAGGAAATCTGAACTGAGGAGCCAGCGGCTCGGCAGGGGGCACCTCTCTTTGGCTGACTAGAGCCTGCTGTAAGAAACATTTTTTTTTGACCCTGACAGACTTGTTGAGGAAATTGAAAATCTCCTTAAAAAAAAAAAAAGTTCATTTAAAATCCTTTCTGGCTTGGAATATCAGGAAGTCATGATGGGCTAGATTGTTCCCTGGGCGGCCAGGGGATAAGGAAGCCCCAGGGAGCCCTGGGTTCTCTCAGGCACCCATTTCCGCAGCCCCTCACCCCTCACCCTTCCTCAGGTGTCTTTCTCAGGCAGGCTTGCAGCGGAGAACGCTGTTTTTCCTGTCCACTTGCCTTTGTGGATACCCCCTGGCCATTTGCAAGCATCCAGTACCACTGCAGTGCATCTGGAGACTGGCAGCTTTACAGTGATCTTTGCCCTTGGACCCCGTGCTCTCAGCCTAGGGACTATGCAGATCACAGTGGTCATAGTGCTGCTTTACAGTGCTTGTAGATAGAGAAGAGGAGGCTTATGCCAGCTGACCCAGGTCATGAGTCAGATGTCTGAACTCATCAGCGAAGAGTGCTCCAGGGGAAAGAAATGGTATACCAGCCATTTGATTATTTGGAAATTTCTTTTAACTGGAACTCCTGTATTTCATCAAGGGTAATATGGATGGGTGTACAATGCAAAACTCGAAGAGAATAAATTGTGTTTTGTATACCTGGTAATATCCTATTCTTTACTCTGCTCAAAATGGGTGAAATTGTTAATCCTACCCTATAAACCAGGATATTTGAATCAAGCAAGTATCCCTTGCCTGTGCCAGATGCAAGAGTTGGTTTTCTCTTTGCCTGGTTAAATTATCACTTAATAGGTAAGCAGTATTTTGAAAGTCTGTTATATCCTGATGGTGCATTAGGCCCTGAAGAGGATGTAAAACGTTTAAGACCCTCTTCCAAGAAACTAGTGGTGTGATTGAGGGAATAAGACTTACGCATGTGAAACAGAGAATGCTAGATGGTTTCAGTAGGAATCATTGTGTAATAGTGTATGATTTCAGTTTTAAGTACTATGCATGCGGGAAGGAAAAAAAGATGAAAAGTAAATATTATTTAGTAAAATCTTCCAGTACAGGAGAAATAAATGTTTGCAATATTTTCTATTCTCTCAGTAAGAAAAACTTGAATTACTGATTTAATCACCATGGAGATCCTGGATTTTATTCTGTACCTTAAAATCCTTAGCTTAACCTTTTTGGAGAAAGACATCTCTAGTTTTCTTACATAATTCTTCAAAAGATTTCATAGTCCTTTTCTTAAAAAATTAAGACATCAAGTCGGCAAGTATTTACTGAGTACTGACCTTGGGCCAATGCATGTACATTTTTTAGTTGTTAGACCACAGTAGAGTAACCCTAGAATAATGCCTTGTAAGATGACTTTGATAAGTGCAAGATGGTGAGTTGAGCTTTAAGCCAAGAACCTTGGTTTTCTCTTACTGAATGTTTTTCTCTTTTGTTGTATGGTAGGACTTAGAAAATGTTTGGACTGTTTTTGTCAAAGGTGTGTTCTCACCCTTGTCAGGGTTTGTTTAGTGATTTATAATTAGATAAAAATTTGCAAAGTTTTTGAGCTCTATGATGGGAAATGCTATGTAATATGAGGTAGTGGTGATTTGGGCCTCGTCACAGATCTGCTATGATTCTATGCCTATCTCTACCAGAGATTCTTTCCTCTTAATGGAATTTGAAAGTAATCATTTATCTTGAATGAAATTGGTTTCTTCTACCTAATGCTGGGGAATTTAGTTTTCTAACTGGAATGTCTGATCTATTTTATGTGCCTGCCAAAAAAAATCCCCAAATACTGGCCGCCTGAGCTCTGGCTAATGTTTCCAGGCTCTCTGTTTTGAAAACATTCCGTTTCCACCCTGTGTTACAGATGCTCTTGCATACAGTGAAATCCTGTGATAAATATTTTTCAGTGAACATAAAGTATTTGAAAAATAAACGAATGGCAGTGTTATCATTAGTCATACATTGACTGAGTGCCACCAGTGTATTCATCGTCATGTGTCGGACATAGTCCAAGACACAGTCCCTGCATTTAGTGGTTTTAGAGTCTAATTATCTGTGAAATGGTCATGTTGAAAAAAACCAAGGAACCATGGGTTGAACAATTTGTTTGCAATTATGATTAATAACCTGCTCTGGGTAATTAATGGGAAAATATATGTGGCTCTTACTGGGCTGCTAGTTTCAGATATATAAGCACTAAGTGTGTACTCAGAGTAATTCACAGTAAATAAAATAATTTTTTTATACATCCTAGATCTCTTTCTTAACTGTGTTTTAACCCACTCAAGAAAATAGTGAACGCAAACAGGTGGTTCTGCCATTCTTTATGGTAATGTTGTTTAGGTCTCAAAAATCCATCAATAACAAATTATATTATTTGAAAAATGATTGCTTTTCACAGACTCATTATCCTTACAATATTTCTCCTTTCGAGATTATTTCATGATACTGTGAAAATACTTAATATCTATTTAGGCTTCTTTTGTCCTGCATATACAGTATTTATTTTGCATTAGATAAAATGAAAACATATGAAGGATAGGTCTACAGAATGTAAATATCTATTTGCTTTCAGTATTCAGATGGGAGTTTTGTGGGCAAAGTATTTAACAATGTTTGTGTAAATTTACCTGTAAATTTGACTCACATAGACTTAGCTGAAATGAGATGGTGAGTATAGATATAAAAAATTATGGGGGCACCTAGGTGGCTCAGTTGGTTAAGCATCAGACTCTTGATTTGAGCTCAGGTCGTGATCTCATGGTTCATGAGATCAAGCCCCATATTGGGCTCTGTGGTGACAGTGCAGAGCCTGCTTGGGAGTCTCTCCCCCCCCCCCTCTGCCCCTCCTGTGCGCCCGCGCACGCGCGCGCGCACACACACACACACAGTCTCTCTCTCTCTTTCTTTCTCTAAGTAAATAAATAAACATTAAAAAATTTTTATGTATTTGAGTAGGATTTCCCCCCACTTGTATATAGGTGAAGTTTTTGATAATTTTTTCCCAAGAATGATTATATATGGTCCACTTGATTCCATTATAGAAACTTTTTTTATTGGATGTGATAAGAATTGGTTGGTTAATTTAAAAAATTGGTTAAAAGTAAGCAATAGAAAGGAGCGCCTGGGTGGCTCAGTTGGTTCGGCGTCCAACTTCAGTTCAGGTCATGATCTCACGGTTCATGAGTTCGAGCCCCACGTTGGGCTCTGTGCTAACAGCTCAGAGCCTGGACCCTACTTCAGATTCTGTGTCTCCCTCTCTCTCTGTTCCTCCCCTGCTTGCACTCTGTTTCTCTTTCTCAAAAATAAATAAAGATTTAAAAACAATTTTTTTAAAGTAAGGAATAGAAAATGATATATAAAAACATTTAGTTAATATTTTAATTTAATAAGATACATATATTTGCCAGTTATATAATGGAGGCTCCAGGCTTTTCTTTGAGCATGGGTTGGATTTCCCCATCTTTTTTGTCAAGAATTTTCAATCTCAGTTTCCTTAGAGGTACTTGTGAAGCAGTCTGAATACAGAGTTCTTCTAGATTATGATTTTCTCCAAATCTTATAATAATTTTTTTCACTGTTATTCACACTGATCTAAAAACATTCAACTAAATGTCTATAGAGACTATAACTCTTTTTGTATGCATAGGTTATTGGATGTTGGAGAACAGTGTTTAATGAAGGTATTTAATTACAGTAACAGGCATAGCTCACATAAACAGATTTGAAAACACACAATTAAGGACAGAACTCAACAGGTGGAAGCAGAAGTGCACAGGTGTCCTGGACAATAGTTTATTAGCCACTAGCGTTGAGCATTTTGTGGGGAAATAAAGAACTCTGTATTGCTGAGGCTGTCACATGGTGGACAGAGAGCTTTGGGCTTTTTGTTTGTTTTTTTATTTTGAGAGAGTGAGAGCAAGCAGGGGAGGGGCAGAGAGAGAAGGAAGGAGAGAATCTCAAGCAGGCTCCTTGCTGAGCATGGAGCTGGAAGTGGGACTTGATCTCATGACTATGAGATCCTGACCTGGGCCAAAATCAAGAGTAAGACGTTTAACCGACTGAACCACCCAGGCTCCCCTGCTTGTTTGTTTTTTAATATGAGGCTTTTGCCAGTTTGGTTCTCCATCTGAAGGATCTCCTTTTTTTCCCTGTTCCTGCCTGGATCCTTGCTCAAGTCCAAGTCCATATATTTTAATTGCAATAGCCACCACCCCTCCCTTTGTATCCATGTCCTTAACCTCTGCTGTTTGTTTCCAAATAAAATCTCTCCCACCTTCCATTTAAAAATTTGCATCGAAATTCACCTCTTTATAGAAGCCCTATGTATTGACTCAACTCAACTTTATACTTCTATTGATAATTTATGTTCTATCTGTACAACTTTAATGAGACAAAACTTCAAAAACCTGAATTTTAGTATCAAGTAAGTGTGCAAATATTTCTTTGGCCATATGAACTTCTAAAAGAAAATAGGACAAGTTTTCTTCCCTAGTTTTATTGAGATACAATAGAATGTAACAATTTTTGGGATGTTTAATTGTCAAAACTGCTCCCACTACCTTCATTAAAAGAAATTTTTTTAAATGTTTATTTATTTTTTGAGAGAGAGAGAGAGAGCGCGAGCAGAGGAGAGGCAGAGAGAGAGGTAGACACAGAATCCGAAGCAGGCTCCAGGCTCTCAGCTCTCAGCACAGAGCCTGACATGGGGCTTGAACTCATGAACGGGGCTCAAACTCATGAACGGCGATATCATGACCTGAGCTGAAGTTGGATGCTCACCCCACCCTGCCTTCATTTTAAAAGGGATAGAGGTAGGGAAAAAATTGTGGCCAAGGAACTGGCCTTTGAGAATGTGACTTGCTAACTTTCCACAGTATATACTATTGAAGAATGCAAGAAACATGTGTTTGTGGGATTTTATTGTCTGACAGCATGTCCTTGAATTGCATATGTATATTCATTCCCCATGTAATTTGTAAGCTCTTAAAGGCACGGGTCATATGTTCTCAGTCTTTGAGTTTTCTATGGCATAATGGGTAGAGAGTCGGTGCTCTTGTAGCATGTGAAATAAGTAGCAGGTACTGAAAAAAATGTTGGCAAAAAAAAAAAAATCTACATTAAATACAAAACAGCACATAGCTGCTAACATTTTTTTAAATTTAATTAACACATGCTATACACTGTCTAAAGTACTTTATATATGTGATCTCATGTAATTTACACAACTGTTGTTACTCCCATTTTACAGATACAGAAACTAAAGGAAGAGTCAAATACTTGGCTGAGGTCATACTAGAAAATAGTAAAGCTAGGAATCAAACCTTAATAAGTCTGATTTCAGATTCTATGCCCTTAATTCCTTTCCTACACAACCTTTCAGAAACTTTCTTTAAGAAGTTCTGAAAACTTAGATGAAATATAAATTTTCTCTTAACCAGACTAAATGAAAAGCTAAAAAGTAATCCGTAGTAGAAGTAGATTTATGCTAAATAGGAAGCCTTGGAAAGACCTCATTAGCAAATGAGAGACTGGGAGACCAATCATGGTATTGTCTGCTACCCAATGAGAACAATATCTGCTTATGCTGTGAACCCTTTCATTTATACATACAACACCTGAATGAGGAATGTATATTTATCAGCTCTCACATCTCATTGCTGGGCGACATCAGGGAGCTCTTTTTTTAGGATAGCTGTCCATCTGTTCTCCTCTAGGAACTCCTGGATCTGTGCCACTGCCACTTGGCTGCTGGCTTCAAGAGAGCCTAAATCAGTGAGTTGCTCACACCAGGGAGAACAAACAGGCTCTTCTCCTTAAAGTGTCTGTAATTATATGACCATAATTAGAAATAAAACCTTCTTTATATAATTTGCAGCTCATGAGGAAAGACTTTCTGCTTACACACCATTTTCCCCTCTATTGTCTCACATGCAGATCAGGAAATAGGTTACTTGGCCTAACAATAGACCATTGAATCTAGTGGAGAGATCCAGATTCCCTACACCCCCTCATTTTGCCTTGTGGCCTTGGGGTTATCCCTGGCCCTTCCTCAGCCTTTGGTGTGTAGTGTTACAGGATTTGCTAATATAGCAATATAGGAGGTATTGTATGTGGCAACCTTAATTTCTTGCTCTTAGTTCTTTGGGAAAAAAGAGATAACCCAAAAATAAATAATTCATGAGTGAAGATACTAGTTTTGTTGCTTGTTTTTGCGGATTGAGTTTGTTGTCATTATTGTAAACGTTAACATTGTTGGGGTGATTCTACAGTGTTCAAAGAGATTTAGGTCACTGTTGATTTTTGCCTGATGCTTTGGGATTGAGTAGATGCTGATTAATTCATGAGCCCCAACTGCAAGGTAGATGTTCAGTATCGATTAGATATGCCCCTGGTTGTATGCTGTTAAAAAGGAGGACTCAGTTGTGAAATACTCCTAAAGCTAAATCAATAAGCTACTAAAGTTGTTTCTCCCCATAAATGTTTATATTTTATCCCTTCAATGAAATGAGAAAGACTGGTAGGAATTCTGTGATCTGGACTGTTAAGAAAACTGGTCATATCTTAGGAACAGTATGCTTGTATGTTAACCATTCCAGATGAGTATAAATTATTCATATGCACATCTTAGCTGAGGATAACTGACTTAATGGAGGAGACAACAGACAGTTTTCTTTGGAAAATTATCATCTTTTTTCTGGTGACATGGGTAGAGAACTTTGCTCAGAGCATGCCCAAATACCACTAAAAATTTCAAGGGATTTGAGATATAGTTCCTCATAGTGTAAGAGTTTTAAAATGTCTATGACTTCTGTTATGATCATGGCCAGTAACTGCTAAGCAATTAGCTGTACCAGCAAAGGCATTAGGAAATTTTCTGCCTTGGCAATATTTTCTGAAGACTATTGAATTTAGAGCAATTTCTTGCTTTTGCCCCTCAACATACAGACTTGTCCAGAATAACAGCAGTCTTTAGAAATCATCATGAAATCCACTAAATTCAGTAGTTTCTAGGCCTGTCCATCTCCTCTCCTTGCCTTCTCTTCCAAGTTCCTAGAGTGGGAGATTACTCCTGCTGTGAGGACTTCCTGACCATGCCTACCCCTTCCTTGAATCTTTACAGTGGTTTCTCATTTCCTTTTGGATCTACTATAGTTGTTCACCCCATGCATCAAAGCCAGTCACCAGCAGGCTCTGGATTATCTCATTACTCTCATCTGCTGCTTAGGTCCCCAGCTTTCTCTCTCCCTCTCCTGTCTCTCTCTCTCCCTCCCTCCATGTCTCTCTCTCTCTCTCTCTCTCTCTCCCTCTCTCTCTCTCTCTCTCCCTCCCTCTCTCTCTCTCTCTGTCTCTCTATCTCTCTCTCTCCCTCTGTGTGTGTGTCTCTCTCCCTCCATCTCCCCCCCTCCCCCCACACACACTCATTTCAGGTTGCTCTAGAGAGCACCATGCTTGTGGAACTCATTACATTAGTCTTTTGAGCCATCTCCCAAATTGTCATTTTCTTAGACTCTTGTTCTTTTTTCTTCTGGTCTAAATAACTCCTGAAATCCCATCTTCTGTAAAAGTCAGTTTGAATTAAGTGGAGAATTGCTGATGGTCTCCTCTTCATCTCCTTTCACAATAATAGACATCCCATAGCTTCTTCCTCTAATATTTACTCCCATTATAAACTCCCCTCCTCTTCCCACTTCCCAAATGACCCTTGCCCTTGACTTATGTGTAATAACAGTGTATCCCATTCCTGTTCCGGTTACTGTTCTTCATTTAGAGACTCACACGGGGGTGAACTAAGCAGGTTCTAAGGTCAACTGCCTGACTTGGAATCTGAGCTCTACCACTTGCAGCTGTGCTCTTTTGGGCCCATTATGTGAGCTGTCTGTGCCACAGTTTCCTCCTTAATAAGAGTGGGACAATAATAACACCCACCTGAGATTTTGAAATAATTGAAGCACTTCACACAGTACCTGGTGCAAAATAAGTATGCAATAAATATTAGCTGTTATTATTATTATTATTATTAACAGGGTGGAGATAATGAAGGGCACACCGCCATATTTTATACACACACACACATCTACACATACACATTCATAGTTACACAGTTTGGAAAAACATTCAGAATTGCAATATAACTTTTTTTTTTAAAGAAATGAAAAAATACATATTTGTAAACACAAAACACACAAAGTAAAGTTGAACAAAATCCTGGCTGAGGCAAGGGTTCAGGAAGCACTGTACCAGTTGTTTCTGCACATATACTAAAGATCTGACATTAGTGGTTTGGTCTTTGCTTAAAAGCACCAGAGCCCCGCGTCCAACTTTTGATTTTTGCTCGGGTCATGATCTCACGGTTCGTGGGTTTGAGCCCTGTGTCAGTCTCTGCGCTGTGCAGAGCCTGCTTGGAATTTCTCTCTCTCTCTCTCTCTCTCTCTCTCTCTCCCTCTCCCTCTCCCTCCCTCCCTCCCTCCCTCTCTCTCTCTCTTTCTCTGCCCCTCCCCCATGCACTCTCTCTCAAAATAAATAAATAAATACATATTAAAAAAAATAAATAAAAACTAAAAGCACCAGAGCCCCCATATGTATGTATGGGCACTTGCGTGCTGTTGTGTGTAATGATTAGGGTGACAGGGTTTCTTTAAGAAAATATCAAAAGCAGACACTAGTCTACCTAATTCAAGTAAACAAAAGAGGAATTACTTAAAATTTAAAAAGGGGATAGTGTAAGGGACAATGCCTTCTTTAAAAATGACTTGGGGAGGGAACTGTTCACATAAATCTGGATCTTTTTATGCATACCCCTTTAAAGTCAGATGTATCTTCAGTGCAGCTTGTATTTGGCATGAGAATAATGAATTGCTTTTGTTTTCCTGATTTTGTTGCTTGTAAATATTCTGTTAAGGAATTTTATAAACATGATGAAGGTAATCCCGGGCTGATGTGTATATTTTCTTTCTTTCTTTCCTTCTTTCTTTCTTTCTTTCTTTCTTTCTTTCTTTCTTTGGTGTATTTTCTAAGTAGAAAACTTACAAGCTTATATTGATTACTTACATTTTAAAATATTGACTAGATATTAGTGGATTGCTTTTAAATTAATGTGTTATTCCTGATTTACCAGGAGTGTATCAATGAAACATTTATTTAGAAAACAGAAATAATTTTAAGTAGGAAAATGGAATCTTCTAAAAATAACAATAAATGATTTAATGTACTGATGTTGTTTGTGTGATATTGGTGGACCCAGAAGTATGAAGTGTGCATATGACTAATAAAGCCATAAATAAATATATATGTTTTTATTGACATTACTCATATCTGAGAGGTTGCTACTCTTGTTGGTATAAAAATTTCTTGGATTTCCTTATTTTTATTTATTTAGGTCATTTCACAACTTCTATCATTTTAGGTTTTATTAATGCCTGTTTTGTAAAATAAAATTATTAGAGAAATTATGAGGGAGTGTAACATGAAAGAGGTGACCAGAGCTACCCTATTTCATGTTTATAATTTTCGTTTCTTTTCAAATGTAGATTTATTCCTAGTGATACAAATTGCTGTTTTCTTTGGCAGGCACTAGAAGCAAGTCTATGTGAAATTATGTAATGTCTGAAAAGTTATATTCATGATTAATTGGCCTATCCGAGAATGGTATTTGTGTGGAATAAGGCGATCATGCTTTTTATTTGGCATTGAGTTAAAGCGCCCCTGTTCAGATCAGGTTACTCTACAGGGCTTTTTGACTGAGAACTGTATGTTTAGCTTGATCTCTAAAAAGCATAAAATGTAGCTTCGAAGCCAAATATGCTGGAATTCATATTGTAACCAAAGTTAGTCTTCGGATAACTTCAAAAGAAACCTCTTTGACTCTGTCACACTTTAGTTAACAAATAAAGCCAAGAGATTTAAAAGCAACATTATCAACTCTGTGGCCTTTGAACACATAGCCAGTCTTGATTATCCTGGGATGGATTAGTCGTAGTGTCAAATAATAGTTTAAAATTCCTCCTGACCTTGATCCAAACTGATCAGTTGAAACGAACTATTTATTTATCTGAACTGGGCTTTACAGGAACTAGAAAGTAAGGCCTGGAAATAATTGTCTTCTCCTGTGTGTCAACTTGAGAAATGATGACATCCATTACTACAGAGTGATGTTCAACTTGATAACCGGAGACAGGGCTCTGCAGTGGTCCTGGAGCCTAATTGTCTTGGGCAAATCAACTTCATTTTTCTCATCTATAATGTGGAAATAATAGTATTTACCTTCTGATACTTTAATGATTAATTAAGTGCTTACACAAATATCTGTTCAGAGTGAGTACTCTTCAAATGTTTGCCGCTACCAATCCCTGTCACTACCATTGCTGCTGTCACTACTGCTACTAACTACAAGTGCTCCCCTATCAGCTACTACTGTGACTATTATAATAGCTCCTCCTTCAAGGCCTTAATGCCAGGGTTTTGCTCTTTGGTGAATCCTCATCCTGAAATGGGAAATCCTATCCCAAAGTTGAGTATTAGTAATTTGGAGGTTACTGTTTAAAAGCGTCTTTATTCTTACTACTTAAAGGTATGGACCACAGATCAGCAGCATCAGGATCACCAGGGAGCTTGTTAGAAATGTAGAATCCTTGGCCCCATCCCAGAACTGCTGGATCAGAATCTGCATTTTACCAAGATCTCTAGGTGTTTTGTTTGCATTTTAAGGTTTGAAAAGCACTAATCTACGTAATTTCCTGTCAGCCCCCTCCTCCCAAACTATCCTCAAAATCATCTGAATAATTGAGAGATCACTACCACCAGTGGACTACCAACAGTATCACGTGAGCCAGGCCTTCACAGTAGACATATGGCAGGTAATTGGAAAGAGAAGGAGGTAGGGAGAGAGGAATAAAAACCATGCCTGACAATACTAATGTTATAATTCTCTAGATGGGTCTGTGCTTGCTGATTTCAGATTGTTCTTTGTTGGGACACTGATTATGGAGAAGAATACTGAAATTTTATGAGTTGATGTCTGTCACATTTACTTTGGAGAGTTTCCTTTTAACTCACAGTCTCAGCAATTATTACACACACCCCCTTTTTTTTCTCTTATACACACCCGCGCACACACACACACACACACAGCAGTTCTCTTATGATCATACTTTAATTAACTCTTTGGTTTAAACATGATGTCCTTTATGTGCTGATCCTGCAAGATCATTGAGTAAGAGAGTAGCAGTTCATTTACTGTTCTTCTCTCTGTTGTTTGGCTAGTGTTTTTACCGCTGTGTGGCTTGTTTCCTTCAATGTAAATGTTGTGAGGATATACAAAAACATTGATGAACCGCGAATTATGAATGGTTGTGGAAGCAGAGCTTTATTTGTATTATCATATAATAGGGGAGAAGGAAAAGTACTCATTTTTGTTTTAAAATATGAACTTTGAATCCATTGTTTGTAAATTGATTGAAAAATTTAAGTTAAATTGACAAGAAAAAATTGATAAAATGTTAGGAATATACAATAGCACAACTTCATGCAGTTACAAATGTCTGTGTTGTGTGACTTGGCAATCTCACATCTAGGAATTTATCCTACAGGTATATTTGCACATTCAAATGCAGACATGTACATTTTTGTAGAAGCAAGAGAGGTAATAACCCCAATATCTATTAGAATGAGAGTGGTTTAGTTGTACCTCACTTTTGTTTTTTCCTTTTTAAAGATGTTACATGTTTGTATATGCTAGGCCTGTCAACAAAACTTTGGAAAGGGGATTTGAGTGCCCAGGGATTAGACATAACAGGGAGACTTCTTTTCTACTCTGTATATCTTTGTACTTTTTTTTTTGTAACCAGGTATATATGTAATTTTTAAAACAACAAAATAACCCTAGCATTGAAGATATTTAAGCCATGTCTTTTTAAGTAAACTCTCAATGTGGGTCTCAAACTTGTGACCCCAAGATCCAGAGTCTGATCCAGAGTCAGTCTATGTTCCACTGACTGAGACAGCCAGGTGCCCCTTAAGCCATATCTTTTAACACTTAAGTATTTTTTGTTGTTGTTACTTTTAAAGCGTGTTCACGTATATAAACTCATGTCTCTGGGGCTCTGAGAACTATAGTTACTAAGAGTAGGCAATGAATCTCAGTAGTCTCATTGCTTTGTACTTAGTGTCCCACTCTTTAGACTCTCCTGAGCATAAACTGCTAGATACCCTAATCACTGGAAGCAGTGATTCTTTAACCTGGGGTACCACTGGAATCTTCTTGAAGCTTTTAAAAAATTAAGATGCCTAATCCAACCCTAGATATATAAATATAAATTATAAATATAAATATTAATATGTGTGTATGTATATGTATATATGTTAGGGGAGGGACAGGAAGAGAATCTCAAGTAGACCCCACACTCAGTGCAGAACCACACAGAGCCCGACCTGGGGCTCGATCTCAGGACTGCAAGATCATGACCTGAGCCAAAATGAAGAGTCAGATGCTTAACTAACTGAGCCACCCAGGTGCCCCTAGGCACACATATTTTTAAAAAGCTACATAGGTGATTCTGCTGTTCACACCTGGTTAAGAACCACTGTCTAGAGAACAATTCCTGGTAGGATTACTCTTATACTAAAATACTAGCTGATATCCCCTCCCTCCCAAAGCCTCCAAGGAGTGAATGAGTGAATACTCTACATCCAAGGGAAAGGGAGTCTCACTCTGAATAGCCACATGGCTCTCTCTGTTGTATTAGGATGATTATGAAAATGACAGTGATGATAACAAACCAGGTTTCTGCATTGGAATCAACATTTTCTGCGAATTAAGAACGTTGACGGTAAATACGGTAGATCAAAAGCTGGTTCTTTGAAAATCTCCAGATATATCCAAAAAAGGAGGAAAACACAAATTAATAGTATCAGAATAGAAGAGGGGACATCACTAAAGATGTAAAAAAGAATAATAAAGCAATATTATGAGCAATTTTATGCCAGTAAATAAACTTGGATGAAATGGGAAAATTCCTTGAATGCTCAAATCACCACAACAAACCCACAAATGTGCCAGTGCACGCATGCGTGCGTGTACACACACACACACATGCACACACACAAATCTGAATAGCTCTATATTTATTAAAGAAATTGAGTTCATAATTTAAAACTGGGCTACAAATAAAACTCCAGGTGCAGACAACAGAAATTGTGAAGTCTATCATACATTCAATAAGGCAAATATTAGAGAATTCTTTCAGAAAGTAGGGCGAAACACGTTCCAATTCATTTTATGAGACCAGCATTACTTGGATACAAAAGCTAACAGAAGACATTGCAAAAAAGAGAAAATACGGAACAGTATTCCTCATGACATAAACACAAATCTTTCAAAAAAATATATTGGCAAGTTAACCAGAAACATATAAAAACGATAATATATTGAGGTTTATCCAGAATGGGATTTATCCAGAAATGCAAGGATGGTTTAATACTTTAAAATGAAGACAACATTTGATTATCTCAATAGACATAGGAAAAGCAATTGACAAAACTAAAAATCTATTTATGATTAAAAAAAAAAAAAAAACCTCTCAGCCAACTAGGAATAGAAGGAACTTCATCAGCCTGATACAAAGCATCTTAAAACAAAGCACATAGCTAACATCATTACTAATGGTAAAAGACCAACCACTTTCTTCCTAAAGTGAGGAATAAGACAAGTATGCCCCCTTTCATCATTCCTATTTTGCAGTGTACTGGGGTTCCTAGCTAATGTAATAAGACACGATAAAGAAATGAGAAGCATACAGATTGGGAGAAAGAACTAAACCTGTCTCTAGATTTAGATCATAATTGTCTATACAGAAGATCTTTTTTTTTTTAATGTTTACTTTTGAGAGAGAGAAAGAGACAGAGTATGAGCAAGGGAGGGGCAGAAGGAGAGGGAGACACAGAATCCAAAGCAGGCTCCAGGCTCTGAGCTGTCAGCACAACTGACAGTCGGACACTCAACCAAGTGAGCCTCCCAGGTGCCCTATGTCTACATAGAAGATCTTAAGGAATCTTCTATAGTGGAAAGCTACTAAAACCAGGGTGAACTTAAGTAAAGATATAAGATTAATATACGAAACCTGGTTGTATTTCTATATAGTAGCAACAAACATTCAAAAATTGAAATATCATTTACAATAGCATCAAATAATATGAAAGGATATAGGGATAAATTTAGCAAAATATAAACAAAAGGTATACCCTAAAAACTGTAAAGCATTTTTGAAAGAAATTGAAGAAGATGTAAGTAAATGGAGAAATAACCGTGTTCATCAATTGGAAAACTCAGTAAAGTTTCAAAGTCAATACTCCCCAAACTTATCTACATAGTCAACACAATCCCAGTAAAGATCCCAGCAGACTTTTTCTAGACAAGCCAACTTTAAAAGTTATATGGTGATGCAAAGAACCTAGAATAGCTAAAACAAATTTGTAAACAAAAGAGGAAAGTTGAAGAAGTAATACAGTGGAAAGAAGAAAATTTTCTCAATAAGTAATTCTGGAATAACTGGATATATATATATATATATATATATATATATATATACACACAGAAAAAAGTGAATTTTGATTCTTATCTGACTCCATATGCAAAAATTAATTAACCAAAAATGGGTCATAGACAATATAAGGACTAAAACCACACAATCAGAAGAAAATACAGGACAAAGCCCTTGTACTTGGGAATCGGCAAAGATTTCTTAGGTGGACATAAAGATTAGAATTGATAAATGGGATCAAAATTAAAAACTGATATTTTTCAAAAGAAATTGTTAGGGAAATGAAGAGACAAGCCATAGTATGAGAGAAAATATTCACAATACATGTATTTTATTATATGTATACATATGTACAAAGGACTTGTATTCAGTAGACATATCTGAGAGACTCTTACAACTCAGTAAGACAACCCAATTTAAAAAATTGGTGTTGTTGGGGCACCTGGGTGGCTCAATCCAACTCTTGGTTGTTCAACTCTTGGTTTGGGCTCAGCTCATGGTCCTAGGGTCGTGGGATTGAGCTCTGTCGTGGGATTGAGCTCTGTGTCCAGCTCCACCCTGAGCCCACGCTCAAGCCTGCTTGAGATATTCATTCTCTCTCTCTCTCTCTCTCTCTCTCTCTCTCTCTCTCTGGCCCTCTCCCCCACTTGTGCTCTCTCTCAAATTAAAAATTAAACATTTTTTTTTTTAAGAAAAGGTGTTACAGGTTGTGTTCTTCAGCAAGTAGTTTCTGAGAGAAAAGTTTTGTGTGTAGGACATTTATTAAGGGATGCCCTTAGTATTATCACCTGCAGTGAGAGGAAGGGCAACAAAGCTGCATCAGGTAGAGAGAGGAGTTGAGCAGTGATACAGCTTCGTAATAACCTTGGCTGACTTCATATGTAGTTCTGGAGCTAGATTGATTCTTCAGAGTTGGGACAGAATCTAGACAAGAGTTGGGTCACGTTGAGCATGCCTTTATATTACTTTATCAGTTGGTAATGAGGACTTGTAATACTTGGATGTGGGCCACCCCAGAAAGGGGCATGTCCCATGACCTTGGGTGACATGACTCTACAGCTGAAGCAATCCCTGAAGAGAGTGACAACTGAAAACTACCGGTAGCATTCTCACTAGCTGGGGCAACAGATTTTTCACCATAAAAGGGTCTGGCAGTATGTTGCAGTAGACCTTGATGACAAGCTGAAGAGTCTAACAGAAAATGAACAAAAGAAGGTATATGAATGGCCATTAAGCACATGAAAACATATCCAACATCATTAGCTATCAAGGATATACCAGTTGATAAGCACAATGAGACAGGCCTATGCACTGTCTGGAATGGTTAAATTAAAAAGACTGGCAATGCCAAGTGCAAGTACTGGGAGTATAGAATGGTACTGTCACTATGGAAAAAGTGACACTTTCTATAAAATCCAACATGTACTTACCATTATGACCCAGGAATTCCACTCCTGAGTATTTACCAAAGAGAAATGAAAACATACATACAGAAAGGCTTTGACACAAATGTTCATATAAGCTTTATTCCTACAGCACAAAACTGTAGGGTGCAGGGTGCTTGGGTGGCTCATTCTGTGGAGCAGCCAGCTCTTGTTTTCAGCTCAGGTCATGATTCCAGGGTTGTGGGATCAAGCCCCACATTGGGCTCCATGTTGAGCATGGAGTCTGCTTAAGATTCTCTCTCTTCCTCTGCCCCTCTTCCATGATCGCTCTCTATCTAAAATAAATTTTAAAAAACACAACACTACAGTGTGCAAATGTCCATCAATAGGTGAGTGGATAAACTAATTTAGATATATGGATACATTGAAGAATAAACTATTCACATGCAACAATATGGATCGATGTAAAAAAACATGCTGTGTATAAGGATATAACAAAATTGAGTACATACTGTATGATTTCATATATAAAATTCTAGAACAGCCAAAGTAACGTAGTGTTAGAAAGCAGATCAATAGTTGCCTGCGTCTACAGAGGAATGGGACTGCAGAAAGGTTTAAGGGAACTTTTTTTATTTTTAATTCCAGTATAGTTAACATACAGTGTTATATTAGTGTCAGGTGTACAATAAAGTGATTCAACAATTCTGTGCATTACCCAGTGCTCATCATAAGTGTACTTTTAATCCCCTTCACCTATTTCACTCCTGAGACAACTTTCTGAGGTGATAAAAGGGTTTTATTTCTTAATTGTTGTGATAATTATGACTATATGTATTTGTCCAAACTTTAAAAGGGTGCATTTTGTTATATTTTTTTATACCTTAGTAAAGTTGATTGTTTTTTTTAAGTAAAATTCAAGAAGAAAAACAAATGAGGGTTTATGTTAATGAGGGACATTAGTTGTTCTTTTAACTTTGTTTTCTGGTAATGTTTTCATCTGATTTGGTATCAGAATTATGCTGGCCTAGTAAAATTAGTTGAGAAATATTTCCTCTTTCTCTGTTTTTTGAAATAGATCATGTAAAATTGGTATTGTATTCTTTTTTAAGTTTATTTATTTATTTTGTGAGAGAGAGAGAGAGAGAGAGTGTGTGTGTGGGGGAGAGAGAGAGAGAGAGAGAGAGAGAGAGAGAGAGAGAGAGAGAGAGAGAACAGGAGGAGGAGGGGCAGAGAGAGAGGGACAGAGAGAATCCCAAGCAGGCTTCACACTGTCAGCATAGAACCTGACATGGAGCTTGATCCCACAAACCTTGAGATCATGACCTGAGCCAAGATCAAGAGCTTAACCAGCTGAGCCATTCAGGTGCACCTTGTATCTCATTCTTAAATCTTTGAAAGATTTAGCCAGCAAAGCTGTCTGGACCTGGAGTTTTTCATAGGGGTTTTTAAGTTATGAATCCTTTTTTTTTTTAATGGATTTAGAGTTATTCAGAGGTTCTATTTCCTCTTGTGTTGGTTTTGTTAATTCAGTCTGTCAATAAAGTTATCATTTTATCTCAGTTGTCTAATTTATTGGCATAAAGCTGTTCATAATATTTCCATCATTTTAATATCTTCAAGATCTGTAGTGATATCTCCTTCTTATTTTGGTAATTAACTTTTTTCCTTTTCTTGATTAATCTAGTTACAGGATTTTAATAAAGTTCAGCATCTTCTTACCTTATGACACAGCAGTTCCATTCCTAGGTATTTACTCAAGAGATGAAAACACAGGTCCACAAAAGTACTTATGTAAGAATGTTCATAATAGTTTTATTCATTTTAACTCTAAGCTGAAAACAAATGCTGGGCAGCCAAAGAGAGAATACACAAGTTTTTGTGTATTTTATAATAAAATACTAGTCAGTAGTAAATAGAAATGTATTATTGGTATGCAGCAGTATGAATGAATATGATAATACAGTGAGTTGAAAGAAATCCCACTAAAAGAATTTGGTCTTTGGTTCCATTTACATGCAGTTCTAGAGCAGACCAAATCACACTGTGGTGGAAGTCAGAGCAGTAGCTGCTTGGGAAGGAATGTAGAAAGGAATTGACTGGGAGGAGTCAGGAGAGAACTTCTGGGGTTATGGAGTGTTCTCTATCTTGATAGAGATGTATGGGTTACGAGTGTATGCGTTTATTCAAAACTCCGATCTGTCCATTTCATTATATGTGAAATACACATTAACTCGGTTGTACAATAATGTGAATGTACTTAGTGCCACTGAACTTTACAGTTAAAAATAGGTAAAGTGGTACATATTATGTATCTTTTACAATTAAAAAAATGTAAGAGGGTCATTGTGAAGGTTGTAAATGGGCAAACAATTAAAAATTCTTTATTGTCCCCCATAACCTTGTGCTGTTATATTCTTATTTCTTTATTTACCATTTATATACTAAAGTAAAAATGTAATTTAGAAGATGATGAGAAAGTACCAAGTATGAGAAGTAATGTTATATTTATATATTCAACACATTTATCAAATATCTACAGTGTGTATAATTCTTCATTACGTGTGGTAATTTAGATAAACAAACCAGGATCTCCTTCAAAGAGCTCACTGTGTACTAAATTTTGACTTAAAATATTTTAAAAAAAGATTTCACAGAAATAAAGAGCTTTCCTCTACCTAATGAATACCCTTTAGTAGGTTTCTGTAAGACTCGAAATATTCTAGGAAATTGAGCTTAAAAATCTTTGCCCCAAGGGTAAAGCCTATGACATCTGGTGTTTCTCTTCCTGGCCTTGCTGTAACTTGCATTGGTAGGGGTGAGGCTTATGTTTTGTGCAATGATGTGCAGCCTGCAGTGATGCTGGAGCACCAAAGAGCAGAGTGTCACCAATAATGTTCATATAAGTGCTTGGGTGGTGCCTGACCTAAAGCATTAGTAGATCTAGAATCCCCACCACAAAGAGGTTTAGGGCAGACTCCAAAAAAACAAGGTCAGAGCTCTTGACATTCAGATAGTGATTATCCAAACAATCCTCATTTCCTACCGCTTATGACTCCTGTAATTGAAAGGGTCAAAGATAGTCTGAAAGTGAGGAAAAAACAAAAGCAGGAAAGTCAAGGGCATGGAAATTCTGTACACCAGATGGTTTATGTGCCCACAGGGCAATTGAGAATTAAGTATGTTAAAGGAACTACACTACTTCTGTTGGTTCTGTGACAACAAGCACTTGGAGTACCAATTCTGTTTGGCATAGTTGGATGCCGAGTAAACATCAGTAACTTATTGAATAGTACATAGCATCTCAACTGACATATAAAACTCTGTGAATGCAGAACATTGCCAGGGGCGGCGGCGGTGGTGGTGATGGTGATAATATTGACAAAGTGACTAACGTGATTTTTCTAGCTTGTTAATATCCACCTACCTGTGTCTCCTCTCTTCACTCCCCTATTTGGATCTAATTACAATATATTCAGTAGCCTGTGTGTCCCCTGAGCAGTTAATGTAGCAATTCTTGGTGGAATTGGTAATGAGAATGGCTGTGATTCACATTGTGCCTAGGTGGACTAGTAGGCACTACATCTAGATTAAAATGGATGCCTTGGGGAAACTGAGGAAGCCAGCTATAGAATTCAAACTATAAGACATTCTGGAAAAAGTAAAACAATGGATACAGTAAAGAAAGATAAGAAAGGGAGACAAAGGATCCAAAGTAGCCTCCATTCTTACAGCAGAGAGCCCGATGTGGGGCTCAAACTCACAAGGTCATGACCTGATCTAAAATCCAGAGTTGGATGCTTGGGGTGTCTGGGTGGCTCAGTTGGTTAAGTGTCCGACTCTTGGTTTTGGCTCAGGTCATGATCTCACGGTTCATGAGTTCTAGTCCCACATCAGGCTCTGTGCTGGCAGTGCAGAGCCTGCTTGGGATTCTCAATCTCAATCTCTCTGTCTCTCTCTCTCTCTCTCTCTCTCAATAAATAAACTTAAAAAAAAAATGAGTTGGATGCTTAATGTACTAAGCCACCCAGGTGTCCTGAATAGGCAGATTTTTTAGGGCAGTGAAAAATACTCTGTATGGTACCATGATGGTAGATACATGTCATCATAAATTTGTCTAAACCCATAGAATGTACAACACCAAGAGAGAACCCTGATGTAGTCTGTGGGCAATAATGATGTGTCAGTGTAGGTTCTTCACTTATAACAAAGGTACCACTCTGGTGGAAAATGTTAATAATAGCGGGGGGGGGGCGGGGGGGTCTATGCATGTGTGGGGCAGGGGAATATGGGAAATTTCTGTACCTTCAATTTTGCTGTGAACCTAAAACTGCTCTAAAAAATAATGAAGCTTGAAAAAAATACATTAAAGATTTGTGACACTTGAATATGAATTGATTTTAAAATTCCATTTTTCAAAACCTAGAATAGAGTTTATATTATATTGCTAATATTGTGACATGCTTGCCAAACAGAATAGTTTGTAAATCCTAAGCAGACTTCCTGTAACCATGTGTTGAATTTCCAGCTGTGTTGAATCAGACTTTGATCCCTCTTAAGAAGATAAATGCAGTATCTGCAGTTTCTAATGGTAAGGGTGGAGGAGAGATGTTCAGATGAAATCTTAAAAGCCAAGTAAGTCCCTGTCCAGATAAGAAATTAAAGATGCTGGGTAAGCCAATATTATTTCATTGGCTTCCCCACCCCCATTCAAATTTGTAGGCTTTATCTCCAAAAGCAAAAACAAACAAATAACAACAACAACAAAATATGAGATGTTATTGTTAAATGCAGTGTACCAGATTAGATTTGATTCCTTCCAATAGAATCACTTTCCTTAATCAGCACTCTTATAAATGGCATACCTGCCTAATTAGAACAAGTTCTAGACTACAGATACAGTGTGAGCATTTCAATTAGCTCCACACAATTGATAACTGTTGGGGCTGAGGTTCTTAGAAAGTCTTCCCCTCCTTCCTTTTCTTATTTCTTTTTGGCCATGCTTTTAATGTTTTATACTTTTGAATTAGCCTTTTGATTGTGCGCATTTCCCAGTATTGGTCATTGATACTGTTTTTGTTTCTAAGTGATTGTTTAAATGAAAAAGGAAGTGACATATTTATGGATATGTATAGTGATGCTTTTAAATATTTTTATTTTATTAGATTTAATTTACTTGTCACTCTTAAAATACAGAGAACCCTCTTCATGGTGACAAGAAGGTAAAATACAGCAGTCACATTTAAGATCTCCACACATTAGCAATAATAAATCCTTTTGCCCAGAGTAATGCAGAAACTCAATCCAGAGCCAGTGGGGATAATGTAGTGCTCCTTCACAGAACCAATTACCCACAGAGAAGTATAATAAGCAGGGGAGGCGATATAATAAAAATCTATATGGTAAGTGTAAAATTATGGTAAAATTGTTGCCTGTGAAAAGTCTTACACTAAGTGTATCTCCAATTATCTTCTGGAAAAAATTATTTAGACATATATTGAGGTCAAAATTCATAATAGAACTGCAAGAACAGCCTTAGAGTAAAACAAAAGGGTCCGTTTGTGTAGAGAAAATGGCAATAGACATGTTACAAACAAGGTTCTGTTGTGACGCTGAAGGATCTGAAGTAGTCCTGATACTGCCATGAAAGTGAGCTGGTCACCAAACCTTCCTGCAGAGGCATGGCTGTACTGACCACAGTGTAGCACATGCCGATGGGAACAAGATAATCCTCTTAAAATTCAAGACATTTTAGATCATCACAGGAAGTCTCTACATTTAGAGTTAGTGTATTTCCATAGACTACATCTTACGGCAGATTGCCCTAGAGGGAAATCCTGAGTGTGCATGATTTATATCCTAATTAGAAGTGGGCTTGATCAGTTGAATAAATGGGTTAAGTGGCAGGAAATGAAATCTAGTTCTTTATTTGGTAGGTATCAAGCAGAGTACCTAAGTGGCCAAAAAAAAAAAAAGAGTTACCCTAAAAACAATGTAAACATTTTTCAACCTCTCTTGTCCCACTGCTATCAGTTGTGAAGTTTGTGGGAAATTATTCACTACCAATAATAAAGCACCAGAGTTTGTAAAATACTAGGGTGGCTCAGTTGGTTAAGTGGCCACCCATTGATTTTGGCTCAGGTCATGATCTCATAGCTGTGGGATCGAGCCCTGCGTCAGCTTCCATGCTTAGCATGGAGCCTGCTTGGGATTCTCTCTCTCCCCCTCTCTCTGCCCCTCCCCCAGTTGCTCTCTCTCTTTCTCTTTCTCAAAATAGATAAACGTTAAAAAAATCTAAAAAAAAAATTGTAAAATGTTTTTAATAAATTGAACGGATTTAATGCTCTTGTTATAATTTTGTTATTCTCACTGCAATGTATTCATCTTCCTTGACTATTACTACTTTTTTTTGTATTCTTTTCTTTTTTTTTTTAATGTTTATTCATTTTTGAGAGAGAGACAGAGACAGAGCACAAGTTGGGGAGGGGCAGAGAGGCAGGGAGACACAGAATCCAAAGCAGGCTCCAGGTTCCCAGCTGTCAGCGGAGAGCCTGACGCGGGGCTCCAACCCACAAACTGTGAGATCATGACCTGAGCGGAAGAGGGTCGCTTAACCTACTGAGCCAACCAGGCGCCCCTTTTGTATTCTTTCTTAAGAGGGAAGAAAGGCAAGGAGGCTCACAATTAGGTACTGGCACGGCCTCAGATCTATTTTATATATAACCTATAGTGAGTGACTTCTCGCTGAGCAAGCCCCAACCCATTGTGGTGAGATAATTTCCTTCCAGCTGATATTTAAATTTTGGTTCTGTCTTGTCAGGTTATACCCAGAAAAGTATAATTGTGCCCAAATGGTCATTCATTATAAATGATGAGAGTAGAAAAAAAGCCTTCAGATTAGACAGTGATGGAAGCCATCTTGCCACTGATGACTGCTTTACATGTCATATTATAGTTATTAAGGATATATGTTAAAGGACAATACTCTTTGGAACCTGTTGAACCAGAGGATCCACTTCCTAACCTAAAAGCAGTTTGTTCATCTATTCAACAAATGTACTTTGAAGCTGGAGCTACAGCGGTGAACAAAGTCTCTGCCCGCAGAATGGAGCTTTGATAGTTCAGTAAGTGAAACAAAATAGGCAAATGATAGAATTTGTCAATATGTCTAGCAGTAAGGAATGCTATGCAGAAAAATAAAGCAAGGCCTGGGGGACCCAGAGTGGTGCTGGTGGAAAGCAGTTTCAGAGAGAGAATGGGCAGGGATCAGCCTTTCCAATAAGGTGATATCTGAATCAAGCTCCAAAGGAAATGAGGGACCAGCCGCGGGAAAGTGGAAGAGCAAAGGGCTTGCAGTCAGCCGAATGGGTCTTTCTGTCTTGATAGTTATGTGACCTTAGGGAGGCCTTGAATTTACCACAGCCCTGTCTCACAGGCTGTGTTTGTCACTAGTGAGACACTTGAGGAAAGCATTTGGTAAACAGCAAAGCATTACCTAAACATCAGGTTTCAGTACAAGATGATAAAAGGGTGCAATTTAAAGACATGCATACGGAAGAGCCTTTTTATACAACTCATTCTGAGTTACTGAATTAAGTTGTCTGAGCTAAAGTGTTGAGAATACTCCAAAGATGAACTGCTTGACACTTAGGTATAAAGGATTTATGTTCGTCTTTGTTTACTTTTGTGGTAGTATTCATTTACAATTTTGTATTTGTGCCTTACTTCCTTGGGCATCTTTTTCTTTTCTCTTTCTTTGAGCTTTCCTTTTATTAGATCAGGCCTCTTGGCTCTCAGTTGAGACATTTTCTATCCTGTTCTTTTATTCCTTGATTAATTCATTAAAAAAAAACCACACATAACAACCCTCTAAAATTAATATTTATCATGGAGACTCACAGAGTCAAAGTCTATTATATAATAATTCTAAACTCCACAACAATTCATTTGTGCTGATATTTATTAAGGACTTGAAGTTGTTTGTTCTTTTTATTTTTATAAACAAAGTGAATTTTGCAATAATCATAATATTTGAATAGAGCTTTATAGTTTACAAAGTACTTTCACACGTTCACATTTGGACTTTAGTGACCCCAGAGCCAGACAATGCAGACACTATTGTGCTGCCCTATTTTACCCATGAGGAAACCTGAGGTTCAAAGGTCAATATTTAAATCCAGGTTTTATAATGATGTAAGTATGAATAGATGAATGAAAAATGCTGAGTTGTTTTTAACATTTGGAACTACTTAAATGGTGTGTATTATAAGTAGATTTAAGAAGGTTCTAGAAGACTCGAGATGAATCATTCCATAGGGGATGATGGAAAGAGAGAGCTGTGTCCCTGATCATTGTGATCGGACATCATGGAGACAGAGCCTCTTTTTGTGTCATTGTCAAAGAGGATGTGCACCTGGCTCCAATCTAGCATGAACTTTTATTTTTCTTTACTTACTTAGACTGATGTGATTTACAAACGTGTTGTTTCCTTTAGGGCAGAAACAAAAGTAGCCATAAGCAAATATAAAGCTAAAAATTATCTGAATTAATTAATCCAATTATTTAATTGGAATTAAAGCCTGTTTTCTCAGAAAAGGTTATTTTATTTTGTGGTCAAGGGTGCTGAGGACTTTTAAAATATCTTTTTAAGTAAAATAGAATCAATAAAAAAAAAAAATAGAGCAGAGCTGGGAAGAGCCTTAGATATTATCGATCCATGGAACCATTAAAATATCTGATCTTGAAGGGAACTTTAAAGAGTCCCAGATCTCCAATTTGTTTGAGGTTGCTTTGTCTACTGTAGTACCCTCACTGTCCTGATGGAGCCCATCCAGCCTCTCCATGGTCTCTACCGATTACAGGGGCCATCCCAAAATAATCCATTCCATGAAGACTGTATGATACCACTTGTATGAGGTACCTAGAATAGTCAAACCCATGGAGACAGAAAGTAGAAGGGGGGAAATAGGGAGTTAGAATCTAATGGGGACAGTTTTATTTAGTTTGGGAAGATGAAAAACTTCTGGTAATGGGTGTGGTATTGGTTGCATGAATATACTTAATGCCACTGAACAGTATACTTAAAAATGGTTAATGTGCTGGGGCGCCTGGGTGGCTCAGTCGGTTAAGCGGCCAGCTTCAGCTCAGGTCACGATCTCGCCATCCGTGGGTTCGAGCCCCGCGTCAGGCTCTGGGCTGATGGCTCAGAGCCTGGAGCCTGCTTCCGATTCTGTGTCTCCCTCTGTCTCTGCCCCTCCCCCGTTCATGCTCTGTCTCTCTCTGTCTCAAAAATAAATAAACGTTAAAAAAAAATTTTTTTTTAAAAATGGTTAATGTGCTAAATTTTGTGTTGTGTATAATTTACCAAAAATTTTAAAAATAAAATAAAGAAAGCAATTAAAAACAATCCATTCGATTTCTGGACATTTCTGTTGGAAAGTTTAACTCCTTCTACCAGAAGCCCTGTTCAAGTTTATATTCCGGAGCCATGGCAAGTTTCCCTGGATGAAGACTTCTACCTTGTCCCTTCCGAGCAATCTGTTCGAGGCTGACTAGCCCCAGTTCCTTCAAAAGGTCATCCTATTTTGTTTTATTTTATAATTTACCTGAATCATTATCAGGATAATCTATTGGTTCTTATTCCATATGTATTGCTCTCTTTTCCTTGCTTGTTCAGTGTGTCTCCCTTTTAATTTATTTGTTGAAGGAAACTGGGTCATTTGTCCTCGAGAGTGTTGGTACTTGCACCAACACTATAATGAGTTGACAGTTCTTCTGTCCTCTATATTGCCTGTGAATCATTAATTGGATTGAGATTCTTTATTTTATAAATGCTTGTAATCCAATTACATAATAATCCATTGTTGATCTTTTTTTAATAGTGGAAGGGGTACTGTTTTAGCCCCTACCCCCAACCCCAGTAATTTGTTTGGAAAATTGTACACATGCAGAAAAATTGAAAGAACAATATGTTGAACACCCATGTACCCTTTACATAGACTCACCAACCTTTATCACCTTTAATACATGTACAAATACACAATTTCCCCCCCGATCTTTTGAGCCAAAGTTATCAGGACACTTTACTCCAAAATATTTTAGCACATGATTGCTAAGAATAAGGACATTCTCCCATAGAAACACAATTGTGTTGATGTAGGAAATTTATGTTCTACCTAATTTATATATTGTCTATGCTTTATGTATTTCCCACATTATCCAAATAATGTCCTTAATAGCTGTGGGTATTATTATTATTTTTAATCCAGAATCTATACAAGGATCACAAACTGTATTTAGTTTTCAGGCCACCTTAGTCGCCTAAATTGGTTCTGCGCTTTATTGGGTCTTATGTAACATTGACATTTCCCAAAGATTCCAGGCCAGTTGTTTTACAGAATGTCTCTAAATTTGGATTTGCCTGATTGGTTCCTTATGATTAGATTCAGGGTAAATAATTCCAGCAAAAATACTACGTAGGCTGTGCTGAATCCTTTAGTGCAACACTTGGGAGGCACATGATGTCAGTTTGTCATGTACGGTGATAGTGTTGATCACTTGGTTAAGCAGGTATCTCTATTGTAAAGCTACCTTTTTGCTTTGGTGAACACAGAGTTGTGTTTCAATTCCAGTTCCACAGTTGAACTCATGCAATTTTAGAAAAGCTACCTAACTTCTCAGATCCTCAATTGCCTCCCTAAAATGGGTGTTGTATAAATATTTCTGGCAGAATTGTTAAGATAATTAAACGAGATAGTGTATAAAGTGACCTCTAACCTATCAGCTACACCAGGACCTTTGCACGGGAGATGAGGAGGAATTGCTTCCTGAGCAGGTTGCAGAGTCAGAACCTATCCATGGATGTTAATTCTCCAGATTAGTTTGAAATTTTCAGTAATGTTGATAAGAAAATGTGATCAACACGTTAGGTACCTTTAGGAAATTTCAAAGAAAGTGATTAAGAGTTAGGAGATGTTTGGTTTCATTTTCAGACCTCTTAAATATGATTTGTCTGCAGTGGTCTTATGTAGAATCGAATTGCCATTTATTCAGACCTCTTTCTGACTGCAATCCATTTTAATCTATTACCAGGGATTATTTTTTGAAACAGTTTATATGAAGTCTGATTGAGAATAGTGAATCATAATAATTTTGTGACCCATTTACATGCATTACTGTAAAAGTTTCATTTCTTACAAGTGACAATTTTTTAAAGTTAATTAGACTCGGCTACACTGAGGTTAGCAAAAAGTGCTTTGAATTATCAATAATTCAGCAGGGCAGACATTTCTGTATAATGCAGTGGTTTTATAGAGTATTGTGAGATAGTTATCCCTAAAATAAATGGTTGTGAGCATACATCAGCGTGGTGGGGTTCACTTGAATGTAGCGTGAAGTGATAGCATCTATGCTTTCTATTATTGGGCAGAGTGTGGGACATCAGTCTTTCTGGCCATGAACTACTAGCAACCTTTGTCCTTTGTGTTACCTTTAGTTAAAAACGAAAAATGAGCACGAGTGCTGGCTGATGGCCATGTCTTTCTCACAGCTAAAAATTCATCAGGGAAAGAAAAATGGGATTGCAGATTTGGATTTGTTTCATTGCATGAATGATATGTGACATTTTGTAAATTATTTATCACCGCAAGGATGGCAGCAATGGCTTGAGCATTGTTATATCAAATGAAAGCAGGAATCCCATTAGTACAAGGACTGGGTTTTAGCTAGAATCTATCAGGGGAATGTTGTCACTTTAAAACCAGATTGTTCTTTTAATTGCTATTTAAAGGAACAAAAGTGTTCCCAAGGTACTACAGTTGAGCAGTTGCAAGTAATAACTGTGGATCCATAATTATGCCGTGCTGATTATCTGGCATTTAAAAAATTGTGGCTGGAGTCAGTGACCAATTTGTTGTTGCTTGTCTTTTTTGGTTTTTCTGGTACAAAGTGTTTTATACTCTGCTTTTTAAATGTGGCTACAAAAATACATTTGCGTAGCTACTTCAGAAATTAAAGCCTGTGCATATTAAGAGAACAAATTAAACTGAAAATAAGGGCAAGATAATGAATACTCACATTGTATGATGAAATTAATAATCATATTGAACAATTTTGCACATCCTCAGTCATAAGATGAATTGTGTTTTTTGATGACATGTTTTCACAGTGAACCAAGACATTTGTTGGAATCATTATAACCATTTGAAATCATATCTTAGAGATGAGGGTTTCTTCTTTTAACTAGCATATGTTCCTTCCGTTTATTCAGCTAACATATATTTTGAGTGCCTACTATGTATCAGGCAATGTATTAATTAGGCATTTGGGATAGAGTAGCTGAACAAATAAGGGTTTATTTTGTGCTGATACATATTTAAAAAGTTAGACCTTGCAAAATCTTATTCTTAATTTACATTAAAAAGATTTATGATTATGCTAACTTTTCTTGCCCTGAATTTTTGATTCTTGAGATTCAAATATAAATACATATAGCTACATTCAGATGGCTAGAGACAACATGTGTGAAGCCTTGGAATATGCAATAAAATTTTAATTTTCATACAGTTTTGGCTGTTCAAAATAAATGTGACCAGATCTGTAGACACAGTCAACTTATTCATATGAATGGGAATATTAGCATCACTGGTAGTCATAAATAACAATGCAGACACTGAGATGTATATGCAGACTTATACATTGTTAACAGCAGTTTCCTCAGAGGCAAGGGGTACTAGGGGATTAGACAAATGTTTTGTTTTTTATTTTATTAATGTGGGGATGTCAGAGATTGAGACTTTATCTCCTTTGTGTGGCATGGTGTGGTTTAATTTGGAAGACCTTGGTGCCAGAAAGACCTTGTTAGTGATCCTTTGAGCTTCCCAAGTGATCTGACATCATTTTAAAATTCTTGTTTATTATGTCACCTAACAACATGCCAATATTGTATATCAAAAATTTAAGAGATGAATAATAGTGGCCTGCACTAGAACATTTGACAAAGTTTAGTTAAACAATCTGAACTAATTAGATGGTATTCATAAATTATAATGCTGAATAGATGAATCAATTTATTATAGGCGTATGGATTATGGGAACAATTGATATTTCAAGTGAATCTGTTTGTTTAAAGTAATCTCTGTACCCAATGTGGGACTTGAACTCATGACCCCAAAATCAAGAGTCACATCCTCTACCGACTGAGCCAGCCAGGCACCCCTGAAAAGAGTCTTTAATAATATTCATTTCAGGAAGGTTATATAATATATAAAGGTCTTAGATTTCATTGGCTTACTATAAATTACTTCTGAATCTTACTATTATACTTCAGTGCGTTATTCAGGTAATACTTTAGCATCAAATGACTGAAGAGATTTTTTTAAATTAGAAAATGTTGTTTTGTATCCCTTACTCAGCAGTTTCTCTTTGTTAAGGAAATATATAAGAAGCTTTGAGTTTAATATTTTGTCGTTAATTTTGAAATGGAAAACTGAGTATTTTTTCATTTTAATTTTGTCACAGCCCCGTGCCGATCCCATTCCGATATGTAGCTTCTGTTTGGGGACTAAAGAATCAAATCGTGAAAAGAAACCAGAAGAACTCCTCTCTTGTGCAGATTGTGGCAGTAGTGGTAAGTTGGTATTTTTTTGTATAGTTGCTCCTCTATAACTTGTATGCTATTTATATCTCTATCAAAACTGCATTTGTTTTTTAAAGCAATTATTTGGTAATATCATAGGTTTTAAATTTAATAAGTAAGTGCAACTAGAGAGGAAAAATGTATGTTTATATTAGCACTGACATAAAGGTACCATGTATGTTTATATAGTAGTAGTAGTATTAATATTTATAATTAAGCTTTGATTTCATACCAGCATTGGTAACTCAATGTGGAGTATTTTGCAGGAAAATTCAGTGTAGAGAATTCTACGTTTTCAGGCTGAATACAACTAGAATCGCTTGTTTTATATAATCTGCAGTCTCAATTTAAGAGATCCTGCAGTTGGAATATATAGTGTTTCAGGTCATGACACCTACTGGTGAAATATAATATTACAACCCAGCTCTGTGTGACTCTGAATGAAAGGGACAGTGTTCTGGAAACTGCAGGACAGAGTCAAGAAATCATCAGGCATGAAAAAATTCAGATTGCCTAGAATAAGATAGGAAAAGAGTGGTCTATAAAGAAGGCGATGTTGAAATCAAGGAATTGCTGGGTAAGGACACTGGACCAATCGTTGGCAAATTGTAGTATTCAGGATGCTGTCAAGTAGCTGTCACCTGTGCTTTTTTCCTCAATCTGAGTTTTTAAGACCACATCTCCAGTTCTAAAATGGAAAATAGCGGCGCCTGGGTGGCGCAGTCGGTTAAGCGTCCGACTTCAGCCAGGTCACGATCTCGCGGTCCGTGAGTTCGAGCCCCGCGTCAGGCTCCGGGCTGATGGCTCGGAGCCTGGAGCCTGTTTCCGATTCTGTGTCTCCCTCTCACTCTGCCCCTCCCCCGTTCATGCTCTGTCTCTCTCTGTCCCAAAAATAAATAAACATTGAAAAAAAAAATTAAAAAAAATAAATAAATAAAATGGAAAATAAAAGTCAGATTGTGCTTACCAAGCCGGTCTTCCTTCTTGCTAATTAGATGATAGTTGCCTACATTCTCTCTTTCTGTCTCTCTCTCTCTCTCTAGTTGTATGTATGCATATACACACACAGACCCTCCAGCCGACTGAGTGGCAGTTAATTGGATTAAAAAAATAATCTCTTTGTTAATCTTTAAATTTCCTTCTCTCTGTTCTTCTCTCTTCTATCACTTTTCCCCCACAGTGTTATTTTAACATTCATAAGCAAGTATTTCTGTAGTTATAATTATCTTTAAGAACAACAGCAAGCCTGCAAAAAGCCACAGAATACCGTCATTTAGGAAATCAGTATAGTGTAGTGGTTAAGAACAAACTCAAGAGCCAGCCTTGCCCCAGTTCCTGTACCTTGAGTTAGTTACTTAACTATTTTGTGCCTTGATTTCATCACTAGAAAATTAGATAATGGTAGCACCTACCTCTTGGATTTTGTGGGAGTTCAATGAAAGAACACAGGTAAATAGCCTAGCACAGGGTCTACAGTAACTATGGTAAGTGTGCTGTAAATGTCAGCCATTGTCATTATTTGCCATGTTTGCTATTGTCCTTGATTGCTCCAAGTAATTTCAAATCTTATCACCATTTTTTTTTTAATTTTTTTTTTTCAACGTTTATTTATTTTTGGGACAGAGAGAGACAGAGCATGAACGGGGGAGGGGCAGAGAGAGAGGGAGACACAGCATCGGAAACAGGCTCCAGGCTCTGAGCCATCAGGCCAGAGCCCGACGCGGGGCTCGAACTCACGGACCGCGAGATCGTGACCTGGCTGAAGTCGGACGCTTAACCGACTGCGCCACCCAGGCGCCCCTCTTATCACCATTTTTGACAGCTGTTTGATGGTTGGATAGAGGAAATGTTTCATGCTGAGGAATGACAGTGTTGTGTAATGATTCTCCCTCCTCCTATAAAGGTTTAACTTGGTAGGCTGTATGTGGTTCTGCAGTTTTCAGGACCCTTCTAGGAAGGGAGAGCCTTGGAAATAAGACATTTCAAACTCTGCCTGAGAAATGCATTCTGACAGTCTTTTTGATGGGCTTTACAGATTCATTAAAATTCTTTACCTGCCCATGGTATCATGGATAGTGACAAAAGGGCATGGAAACATTATCTGTATGTTCAGTTTAATAAATTTCAACCCTACAATCTCCCTGTTTTATCCTGGTAAAGTAGTCCCTCACTCATCACTTCTGACTCTGGAGTTATCTTTTGGGTTTTCTCACGAGGCTCATTCTGAATGAATTATTCTTTTGTTTAACTGCCTGATCAGTTTAGTGGTGTTCACTTGTCTAGGGTTTACCCTTTGTTATTTTTAAGGTGGTACTTTAAAAACTACCTTCACTGGTTTGTTTTTTGTTTTTTTTTTTTAGTGTATCTATTTGTCTGGATGCCGAGACAGATTAAAAGTGCACTTAAATGTAGGAAGAAAAGTTCCCTTCATATATTTCCTTACCTCTGCTGATACACTTACTTGAGTTGATAAGGAATTTGAGATCATTATCTACCAGATCATAACTTCAAGGCCTCCTTCACAAGGTATAAAGGTGTAATTCTAAACAGGTAGATCTTAGATTTTCTGATGTAATCAATCTCCTTCGTCTTTCCCAGATTGAAGACCTGCCAAAGGAGAGGTTTGATCTCCTTTATACTTTGAGGTCACCGAAATTTTTTCCCCCTAAAGTTTCTTATTTTACCAGGGTATGTAGGTGTAATGTTAGGTTTTCTCTTCAAAAACACTTTTGTTTTCTCTTTTAACAAATGGAGAATGGACTAAGGATACCGTCTGGAAGGCTTATATAACTAGGGTCATTTTGTGAGCCGGCCTTTCCTCCTCCTTTCAGGTAGAAAAAGCCAGAGGCTTTGGAGTCAAGGTATGGGTCATGGCAGAAATTCAAGCCCTTGGGGGCATCGTGTCCCTTTGTTTAGGATAGAGGATCTCCAAGAGCTGCTCTGGACTCCACCATGGGGACTGGCTCAGTGTTGAGGTTCACCTAATATTCCCTTCAATGTGCTTTGCCAGTCTGGATTTAGCTACTTTAGTCAAAACAACAACAACAACAACAATAACAACAACAACAGCACTGTTCCTAGCTCAGGGCGATGCATTGTAGACATTTACTTCATCTGGTACATCAGAGGAGTAGACTTTGTTATTTGCTACTCTTTAAATAGAAGAATCAAAATAAAATATGGGTCATCTTTGGAGAGCTTGAGGGGATTCTTGTAGTTATAATGTTCTGTTGTGACACTTGATAATTATAGAGGAAAAAACAATAACATAGGCTGGCATGGCTCAACAGTACCCTCTAATAATGGTAGAAACCCCATTGTCACAGTCCAGTCCAGTTTCTCCAATGGGAATTACAGAGAGGTTGGTACCCCTAGTTGGCCTTATGGAAATGGCCACTATCTCACACTCAGAAGAGTCCACTGGTTCTAGGATTGAATTGAAACTGTTTGTAATGATCAAAGGACTCCCTAATGTAAAATGTTCATGTGAAAAAAATACCCAAAGCAGTATAAAACCAGAAAAAGGAAATATAGATGGCAGCCTATAAGGAGGATCATTCTTAAATGTGTTTCCCATATGTGCCTTTTGGTTTGTAGTTGCCTCTGTCTGAAGTACCATTTGTATGATGTCACACTTAAGCTCTGCTTAGATTTCATAGATGAGAGTAATAAATGTTTCCTTCTCCTTACATCATAAAGTAAGCCAATTAGAAATGTCTCTATTTTTAAAGTGGCTTAGTGCTGCAAATGGGCAGTACTTTATTTAACTATGTTTTTCCTGCTGAAAGTTCCTTTGAGAACATAATTCAGGTTTACAGACAGTAAAAATAAGAGGTGAGGTGCCGAGTGCACGGAGCCCCAAATGTGGTTTTCCAGTTTTCTGCTTGCTGGCTGTGTAAGTGCAGTTTTCATATCTGTAAAATGTGGAGGGTGATGTCTGCAACCCTGCACCCATAGCGCTGTTGTGAGCATCCAGTGAGATAATGATATGAAGATTATCGGTAACTATAAAACATTACACAAGCATGAAGGATTATTCTAACCACTAATATGAATGAGGGAATCATCAGATAGTCTTCAGGTCTTTGGAAATGTTGGGACTAGGAAGTGATTTTACTTGACTTTCATGGATCAGCCTACTTTGAAATTAACACTGTTATATTCTCTTTGCCTCATTAAGACCAAATTATCTTTAATTAGCTTCACATAAGTATTAGATATTATACCAAATGAAATTTTGTGTCTGCTGCTCAGATTGCTGGGTGGTTAAATCTTACTTACAGATGAGTTGTGTGCATGTGTGTTTTCAAATTAGCAAATCTAAGATAAGTGTACAGTTCCAAATTACAGCTTTATTCTAAGTGGAAGCTCATGGAAACTGGAGACAGAGGCCGCTGTGATGCAGCTGGGAAGGCAAGAACCACACCTTTGTACAGTAAAGGGAGCACAAGCTGTGGCATCAGATGTCATTCTGCCCTCAGACCTGAAGTCTCTGCTGGGTTTCTTTAATTGTGTGTTAACCCTGAACAAAACTTGCCTGCCTTCTTCTCCCAGACTGAACTGGTAGGTGCAGTATGCAGATAAGTAGGTATATAAAGAAAGATCACTCGTTTCTTTGGGTCACTGTGAAAAAATTCCCAGGGATTGGTTGGTTAGTTATCCAGTTTCACACCAAGTCGATCCTGATTGAATGATTAGGTTGGGAAGGAGACCCTTGACTACAGAGAAACCTAAAGATGGACTCCAAAGAGGAATACATAGATTGGAGGAGGAAGGACTGATGAACCCCACCTTCTCCAAGCCCGCAGCTGGATTGATTATCCAAGTGCAGAAACTTTGCTCATGGCCTTTTATTTCACTGAAATTGTGCTTGTTAGGATTAACAGTGACTTCCATGTAGCAAAATCTGAAGGTCACGTTTCAATCTGTATCAGATTCTAGTGCACATCTCTCAGTTCACACCAGGTAGTCCTCAGCCCCGTGTGGCCTGTTGAGAATCTTTTTCCTTAAGTGTTCTTTTCTTTTGGCTTCTGTGATCTCATATTCTCTGTGTTTTCTGTCACCACTTCCTTGTATATATTTTTTGTTAGCTTCTTTGTCTCTGTCCATCCCCTAAATGTTTCTTCAGGCTTCTGTCCTTAGCCCTGTGCTTCTTTGCTTCATAGCTTCAGATACTTAGATATAAATGCCTTCAGAATTTCTCCACTTGGATGCCCTGTAGGCTTTGCAGAGTTAAGTATCCCAAACAGGCTATCAACCTTGCAGTGCCCCTGCCACCCCAAAACAATAAACACTACGATAACAACAGAAATCTCAGCAAACTGACTTCTTTCTTCTCCTCAGGGATTTCCCATTTCAGCGAATGGCTATTCAGTCAGTTCCACAAGCCATCCTGTGTTCTGTTCTCACACCAAGGAATCGCTGAAAATACATGGATTCTGTGTCCTAATCTATATTACACATCCTCAGTAAATCCACACATTCCCACCAAACCCGCTCAGATCTGCTATTATAATAACCTAAATATAATCTTGACTCTCTTTCCCCTCCTCATCTATTTTCCATGCTGCAAGGCTAAGTGAAAGTTTTAAACTTTAAATCTATTCACAGATTTAGTGGCTACCAATTACCCTTAGGAAAAATCCAAATTCTTTAATATAGTCCCCAAATCCTCTTCAGATTGGGCTCCTGTTCGACCTATTTTGCATCACTACCCCCACCCCGTATATTGTGCACACTAGTTCTGTTGAACCTTTCTTTTGTGAGTGTGCCGTGTTCCCCTGTCCCTCAGCACATTCTAGCTTCTCCCACCTTGCCCTTCAACTGGTCCCATCTAATCCCATTCATCCTATGGGTCTCTTCTGTAGGAAGGTGTTCTTCTAACCTGCTAGATTCACCCATATCTCTGAGCTGCCCATTGTTACATATTAGTTCTAATTCTTATTTAATGTGTCTCTTTCCTGCTAGACTATGCCTGTCTTGTCCTTACCCTGTCTCAGACAGATGGTTGATCAGATAGCCAGTCCGAGGGTCCCAGTGTCAGAGTGTTTATTAGTTTTCCATTGGTGCTGTAACAAATTACCGCAAAGTTGTTGACGGAATTCATTTCCTTGGGTTTGTTTCTAGGACCAAGACCCCCATTTTCTTTTTCTTCCTTCCTTTCTTTCTTTCTTTTAAAAATTTTTTTAACGTTTATTTATTTTTGAGAGAAAGAGACAGAGCGTGAGGGGGAGAGGGACAGAGAAAGAGGAAGACACACAATTAGAAGCAGGCTCCAGGCTCTGAGCTGTCAGCACAGAGCCCGATGCGGGGCTCAAACCCCTGAACCGTGAGATCATGACCTGAAGCTGAAGTCGGATGCTCAACCAACTGAGCCACCCAGGCGCCCCGTCTGTCCGTCCTTCCTTCCTTCCTTCCTTCCTTCCTTCCTTCCTTTCCCTCCCTCCCTCCCTCTCTTTTCTTTTCTTTTCTTTTCTTTTCTTTTCTTTTCTTTTCTTTCCCTTTCTTTCTTTCTTTCAACAAATACTTGTCTATATGTGTGTACATGTGTGTGTGTGCATATATATATTATTTTAATTCCAGTTTAGTTAATGTACAGTGTTATATTAGTTTCAGGGGTACAATATAGTGATTCAACAACTTTAAATATTACTCAGTGCTCTATCAAGGTAAGTGTACTCTTAATCCCCTTCACCCATCCCCCCACTCACCTCCCTTCTGATAACCTTCTGTTTGTTCTCTAGATAGTTAAGAGTCTGATTCTTGGTTTGTTTTTTCCCCTTTGTTTTGTTTCTTAAATTCCACATATGAATGAAATCATATAGTATTTGTCTTTCTCCGACTGACTTATTTCACTTAACATTATAATCTCTAGATTCATTCATGTCATTGCAGATGCCAAGATTTAATTCTTTTTTATGGCTAAATAATATTCTCTCATACACACACACACACACACACACACACACACACACACACCACATCTTTATCCATTCATCTATCAATGGTCGCTTGGGCTGCCTCCATGATTTGGCTATTGTAAATAATGCTGCTATAAACATTGGGGTGCATATATCCTTTCAAATTAGTGTTTTTGATTCTTTGGGTAAATACCCAGTATTGCGATGACTGGATCATATGATAATTCTATTTTTAACTTTTTTTGGGAACCTCCATAATGTTTTCCACAGTGGCTGCACCAGTTTGCATTCCCACCAACAGTGCACAAGAATTCCTTTTTGTGCACATCTTTGCCAACACTTGTTGTTTCTTGTGTTTTTCATTTTAGCCATTCTGACAGGTGTGAAGTGATAACTCATCATAGTTTAGATTTGCATTTCTCTGATAAGTGATGATGAGCATTTTTTCATGTGTCTGCTGACCATCTCTATGTCTTTAGAGAATTGTCTATCGGTGTTCTGCCCATTTTTTATTGGATTATCTGTTGAGTGTTCAGTTGTATCAGCTCTTTATATATTTTGGACACTAACCCTTAATCAGTTATGTCATTTGCAAATATCTTTTTCCATTCAGTAAGTTGCCTTTTAGTTTTATTGATTATTTCCTTCACTATGCAGAATCTTTTTATTTTGATGTAGTTCCACTAGTTTAATTTTGCAATTATTTTCCTTGCCTCAGGACACATATCTAGAAAAATATTGCTACAGACAGTGTCAGAGAAAGTACTGTCTGTGCTTTATTCTAGGATTTTTATGATTTCAGGTCTCACATTTAGGTCCTTAGTCCATTTTGAGTTTATTTTTGTCAATGATGTAATAGAAAGTGGTTCAGCTACATTCTTTTGCATGTAGCTGTCTAGTTTTCCCAGCACCATTTGTTGAAGAGACTGTCTTTTTTCCTATTGCATGTTCTTGCCTTCTTTGTCAAAGATTAATTGACCATATAATCATGAGTTTGTTTCAGGCTTTTTATTCTGTTCCATTGACCTATGTCCATTTTTGTGCCAGTACCATATTGTTTTGATTACTACAGCTTTGTAGTATAATGTGAAATCTGAAATTTTCATACCTCCTGCTTTGTTTTTCTTTTTCAAGATTGCTTTCACTATTCAGAGTCTTTTTTGTTTCCATACAAATTTTAGGGTTGTTTATTCTAGTTCTGTGAAAAATACTCCTGGTATTTTGTTAGGGATTAGGATTAGGTTAAATCTGTAGATTACTTTGGGGAGTATGGACATTTTAACAATATTTGTTCATCCAACCTGTGGGCATGAACGTCTTTCCATTTCTCTGCATCATCTTAAATTTCTTTCATCATTGTTTTATAGTTTACAGTGTAAAGTCTTTCACTTTTCTTGGTTAAGTTTATTCCTAGGTATTTTATTATTTTTGATGCAATTGTAAATGAGATTGTTTTCTCAGTTTCTCTTTATTCTGCTTCATTATTAGTGGATAGAAATGCAGCAGATTTCGGGGGCACCTGGGTGGCTCAGTTGGTGAAATGTTCGACTCTTGATTTCCGTTCAGGTCATGATCTCATGGTTTGTTGGCTCAAGCCCCACATCTGTCTCTGCACTGACCGTGTGGAGCCAGCTTGAGATTCTCTCTGTCTGTCTGTCTGTCTCTCTCAAAATAAGTAAATAAACATTAACAAAAAAAAAAAAATGCAACGGATTTCTGTACACTGATTTTGTATCCTTCGACCTTACTGAATTCATTTATCAGGACTAGTTGTTTTTTCATAAAATCTTTTGAGGCTTCTATATATAGTACCATGTCATCTACAAATAGTGAAAGTTTTACTGTTTCCTTACCAATTTGGATGCCTTTTATTCCTTTTTCTTATCTGATTGCTATGGCTAGGACTTCCAGGACTCTGTTGAATAAAAGGGGTGAGAGTGGACATTCTTGGCTTCTTCCTGACCTTCAGGGGGAAAGCCCTCAGGGTTTTCTTGTTGTTTTGTTTTGTTTTGTTTTAAAGATTTTATTATTTTTTTAAGTAAACTTTCTGCCCAACATGGGGCTTGAACTCAAAACCCCATGACCTAGAGTCATATACTCTACCAACTGAGCTAGCCAGGCACACTCAAAACTCTCAGTTTTTCACCATTGTGTACGTTAGCTGTGCCAAGATCCCCATTTTGTTGTTGGCTGATAGGTGAATGACATTTCCTGCTTCAAAAGGCCACCCATATTTCTTGGCTTCTGGTCTCCCCTTTCTTCCATCTTCAAAGCTAGCAAAACTGGGTGGAGTCTTTCACATCTTCCTTTTATCATCTCATTTTACTAACCCGTCTGGAAAAGATGCTTCTGTTTTTAGGTACTTGTTATTAGATCGGGTCTACACATATAACCCAGAATAATTTCCTCATCTCCAGACCTGTACCCTTAGTCATATCTGCAAAGTCCTGTTTACTGTGTCAGGTAATATAGTTACAGGTTATGTAGGGATTACAGCATAGACATCTTTGGGGGGCATTATTCTGTCTACTACAAAGCCCATAGTTTTTTTCTCCCACAGAGAAAAAGTTTTTACTTCCTCCAAAAATTATTTTTACTGGTTTGTGGTTTCATTGGTATTTTTTTAATTTTAAACAGTATTCCTTTGGTTTTGCTAGATAAAACTGCTGTAAGCGACTATGCTTCATATGTATTCATAATAAGAAAGAACGAGTGAATAAATACACATTATTCTTTCAAATCTGGTTGACTGCACATCACAAAACAAACTCCAAAAAGACAAACCACTATGAATTGTGTGAGCAGAGGGAACTTACATTTTAGAGGGAATTGTTGAGTTTTTGGAATGGGTAAATAGGAGGTAAGGAATTTCATTATCAATAGCATTTTTTGTCCTTTATCTAATTACTATAATTGTGTAGTGGTGTTTCAAGCTCAGTTACAGTCTTTTGTGTTAATTTAAAGTGGCCGTGAGAAAATAAAATGGAAATGTTTCTTCATCCCTCAGCATCCTTTACAGAATCATAGAAATTTAGATCTGGAAGGGATCTATGGCCAATTCTCTTGAGCTAAATAAAGGTAAGATTGCTGCCTAAAGGGAAGATAGGCTGAAGATTTTAGAATTTGACAGGGTAGCTTAAATGGTAGTTTTGAGATATAATAGTGCTTAAAGTGAGAGAAAGCAATAAGAGGAGGAATATTCCTTGCTCTTGATTGACAGTGGCTGAAATCCTTTAATTTTTAAAATGTGTAATTATTAAAAAGTATTTTCCATAGGATCTCAGTGAGAATAAGTAGTAAACTAAAATAAGATGTGAATTACCTTAGTTACTGAATATTAAGCTAAGGTACAAAAGCAGATTTAAATGTAGAGAAAAATTCAGTGCATGAAATTGAGGTCATATGTGCTGGTGATGTATGACTTACAGGAAGTAATAAAAAGGGGGGGAAAAGAAGTAAATGGTATACTTTTAAGCTGATGGGACCCATTTTAAGCGTGGAATTTAAATTGCTGTTCTTTAAAACTTGAGTTCTTACCCCCATAACTATATGGGGGGGGGGAGGGAGAACCCTGATCAAAGTAGATCTCTCCCCTCTCCTTTCAGAGTACACTTCTTAAAGTAGGCAAGCAAGCTGTCTTTGTTTGCTGTTCCTGAGCAGAAAGAGGTGATTGATACCATTTTTATATATTTAAACTTCCTCCCCCTGTACTCATTTGAATGAGAGGAACCCTTCTAAAAGAATGGTGTCATAGGTTAAATGCATCTGCCTGGGTGTCTCTGAAGCCTGAGTTTGTAATCCTATGACAACATTTTATTTGCTCAACATCTTAAATACAGATGTTTAGAATTTTTTTTTTTTTTTTTTAGCTCAGGAATAGTGTGCTTTTATTAACGGTATTGATGATTGATTTTGAATGTTTTTACTTCAAAAAGCCAAATCTCCTAGTGGGTGGAATTTTATGAAGCACCTGTTAAGCTTTAGGGAGGAGGACCTTTTTGGCAGCAACCCAAAAAACATATTTAAACAATGAGCCTGCCAAAGTCAGGAAATTATAAAACAGTTTTGAAATTGCAGAATCTGCTTTTTTTATTACCCTCAGGTTTCTTTTGCAGCTTGGTTATAAGTTCTTTCACATGGGATTTACTAATGTTCTTACTATTTTAAGACCAGATTTAGAAAAAATAAAATCAAGTTTAGGGATCTCAGGTTTATGTGATAAAAGACCATCACATTTTAAACTGAACTGCCTTCCAAAGAGACTAGGCTCAGACTCCCAAGCCTTTTGGAGGAATCTATTACTTAGTGTAGGTTGGGTGGCTTCCTTGAATGGTGTTGCTGCTTAGGGTCTCGAGTTTTGCTCTGTGAAGTGAGTGCTGCTAGATAAAGTGTGCCCAAAACTGTGTGGAAAAGGTGAGCACTCAGAAAAATGGGGGAAACCTGCTGAGCGTGTTCTTCTTGGCATATTCCATTTGACGTGGATCTTCCAACTTCTTAACTCTCAGATTCACAATTTGTGCTTCTACTTTCAGAATTTAAGTTCAAGGACCAGGGGCAAGATGGCAATAGTATCTTCTTTCCATATCCCAGCAATGGGGTATTCTCTGTATACTGTTGGTTTATTTATTTATTTTTATTTTTATTTTTTTGGCATTTATAGTTGTATTATTAAGCAGCCCAGTTTACTTAGCTGTCATTTTAAGTTTTATGATTCCAGTATAAAGAGCAGGAATTATCTGAACTTCGGTAACTCCTCTCACCATCCAGCACACCAGCAAACTTTGGGTCATTGGTGGCTGATGAGGAGGGCCAGGGCAAGAGGTTAACAGAAGGCACAGGAATGAGAACATGATTTGAGCATGTTATCTTCAAGTTCTCCAAGACTTTTGATTGGAACCTGGTATAAATTTTCCAAATTTCTCTTAAGGAATCATTTGTATAATCACTCAGTTACATACAGGGGAAAAAAGGCAGAGAGGGAAGTATCATTTGGATTCTCTGATCTTTTTGTATTTTCCAGTTCTTTAGGTCTTTAACTGGCATTATCACTATCTATGAACAATGAGGGAATGGGAGTTTAAAAAAATCTAAAGCACCATTCCCATAAAGCAATTTGCTTTTTATTCTTGTAGGACACCCATCCTGTTTGAAATTTTGTCCTGAATTAACAACAAATGTAAAGGCCTTAAGGTGGCAGTGCATCGAGTGCAAGACATGCAGTGCATGTAGAATCCAAGGCAAAAATGCAGTAAGTATGGCTTTCAGTAGTCCATCTCCAGGTAAATTGCTAGTTCTCAGTGTTAAGGTTTGTCATTCTTGTAGACAGTTGCTATTTTCTATTTGAAGATTTAAATACACGTGATTTCAAGTTTCAGCAGGGATCATGGTACCCCTTCGTTATATTTAATTACTGTTAAGCAGATAATAAGAGAATTTGTGGCCTTTTACAGTTAGTTGGTTTCAGTCTCAACGACTCTCTAATATGTTATCTTACAGGATAATATGCTTTTTTGTGACTCCTGTGATAGAGGATTCCATATGGAGTGCTGTGACCCCCCACTTTCCAGAATGCCAAAAGGTGAACTTTTAAAACATAGTAAAAATGTGTTTTATTACATACTCATTAGCCTTGTCCAGCTCAGAGGGATACAGGTTCCTTAAGCACTTTTTCATCCCTTCCACCTCCTTATACTTGTGGGTTTGGCACATGTTGTGAGCAGAGAAGTGTAAAAGCATTTAGTTTATGGGTAATGTAATAAAGACTCTAATTCAAGCACAAGGGTAAGAAAGAGACCATTCCTTTCCCAAAACCATTCCCTTATTAGGATCAATTTAGATTAGGTAGGTCAGAAGTTTCGAACACTCTCCATGTTATTCAGTACCATGCTCAGAGGTGAGAAATCACCTATTTCCCATAATGGTTGTAATGATGTCTCCAAATTCCTATGAAATGAGCTACCCCCATTTTCTTGGCCATTAGTTGATAATTTGAACATGAGCATCGGAACTATTTTATATGGATATATCCATATGGAATATGGACTTTTGTCTCTGTCTCAGTCTCCTTTCATCATTTTATAATATATTAAACATTAAAAATAACTGCCATATTACAAAATTTATTCATTTTATTGTGAAAGATTTAGTAAATACAGAGTGGCAGAACAGAATAAAAAGAACAGTCCATTAGGAATTCCCTCTCAGCTCGCTACACACCTTTAAAAAGAAACAGAACATTTTATACATGTTTTTGTAATCTTTTGTTTTTTCCATCTTTATAAGATTCTAACATCCTCACATCATTAAATGTTCTCCTAAACACAGTTTTTAATGAGTGCATAGAACTCCATAGTATAGAGCTGGGGTAGCAAACCTGTTGACTATGGGCCACAGTCATACTTTGTTGGTACATATACATATACATATACATATACATATACATATACATATACATATACATATATTTTGAAGACTTCTTTAAAGGCATTACAGGTGAGCTGATACAATATTTTTAAAATTTTGAATTTGCTTCCTTTAGGTGGAGTATGCATGTTGCCCCAATCTCACTACTCCCTCTTGTCTTGAATTCCAGCTTGCTTCAGTTGGGTGGTTCCTGAACATATTTGATTTTGCAACCCCATGTATAAACAAATCATAAGTTACTTAACCCCCAATGGTGGATATTACAAATGTTTTCAATTTTTTCTACCACAATTATTTCCTTAAGATAAATTCCTAGGGGAGGAATTGCTGGATCAAAAGCTGTGTACGTGAAAGGTTCTATCAGTTTTCAGACAGACCACCAGTGTGTGAGAATATCTGTTTCCCTGTATTGTAACCAACACTTACCATTACTCTATTTCATTGAGTGTGAGACACATTTTATAAAAAATCAGATGCATTTTATAGTCCATAGTGTCTCATTCTCGATGAAATACAGTGGTATTATTTACAATTTGTACCAATTTGATATAATAGAAAAAAGGTCTGATTCTTTTTTTAAGTAATGACATTGAACATATTTTATGTTTGATTATTAGCTATTTGTGTATCATTGTAAAATGCTTGTTTTTACCCATTAATCATTTTTCTGTTGGGGTTTTAACCTTTTCTTACTGATTTGTAGAAGTTCTCTATATTTTTATATAGTCCAGTGCATGAATCTTTTTCTTTATGGCTTCAGTCTTAAACACCAGTCATGCTTAAATTAAATAAATAACCACATATTTTTCCTGGTACTTGGTAACATTTAATTTTGTCATAATATTCATCTGCCTAGAATTTATTTTTATAAAGGATAAGAAATAATTCTTTTCCTTCCATATAGATGGTTATTTGTTCTGTCACCACTTCACTGAGTCATTTCATCCTTTCCCCACTGACTTGAAATATGACCTTTTTGATAGGCTAAACTTCTATAGGTTTCAGTTGTTTTGGTATAAAAATTCTTGTCCAGTGACCTATTTCTCTATACCAGATGTATAGTTTTAATTCTTGTAGCTTCAGAGTCCTTAAAAATTTTGTTTTAATTAAAAGTTATATTTTATACTGATTTTTTTTTTTTTTTTTTTTAGCGTGGAAGATTTCCAGAAAGAAATAAAATAAATTCCTTTTCCCAGAGATTCTAAAAACCAATTAACTTAAAAACATCTCCCTCTAATCAAAAGATATCTAATATCCGGCAGGATCGGGTTTTCATGTGTGTTTATGTAGTGGAGGGAGGTTTGGTGACATGTTGCAGAAAGCCTCATAGAAGGGTTCTGAGATAGGGACAGCCCTCTGTTCTCACCACCTTGACCCTGGTTGGGGCAGGGGCGGGGGTGGGGGGAGTGACCTTTAATGAAGGCTTCCTGAGGAGAATGACAAAAGGGAATATCTACGTTCTAGAGTAAAGTTCTGCATACAGGCATATATCCTTGGACAGCTTATTTCCACTGCAGTTTATATTTAATATCTCTCCTAAAATGAAACATTAAAATACTTTTCTCATATATATATTAATTCAGGGATGTGGATTTGCCAAGTCTGCAGACCAAAGAAAAAGGGAAGAAAACTACTTCATGAGAAAGCTGCACAAATAAAACGACGATATGCAAAACCCATTGGACGACCGAAAAATAAATTAAAGCAACGATTGTTGTAGGTTGAGATCTTATCAAAAGAAATCTTTTATCTTATGCTTTAAAATACAGGCAATTGTAACCCCCTTAGATTCTATTATCTTTTTAGCATCGTTTTAGAAACTCAAGGGACAAGGAATAGTGCTCCTTTTGCATAGCTGTGGAAATTTTTTGAAAATAACATTTTTAATTACAATTGGCATTTGGGGATCTTCTGTTGGCAGTATCTGTGATGATAAGTGACATTTTTCTAGCAGCAAGATGGAAGCAGAATGTAAGAATTGGAAAGAATCATTCTGCCTACTTTATTACTGGCTGAGCATTAGAAGAGCTTAATTACATAAATATTTTTGTGGGGATTTTAAAACAAGAGAGGGATTTGTTCACATCTATAGTGAATCTCTTATCACTCCAGATAGCATTTTAGAAACACGACTTCTCTTTTCTGGTGCTAATTTAGTATTACAACATTTAAGATCCCTTGTATGAAATAGGAGTTTCCAAGAAACCTATAAATGACTCTCCTCATGTTTGCACACAAAGAGTTAGAACCATTCAGTATGTGCACATGTGTTCAGATATACAGATGAAATAATATGTTCGCAGTGGCCTGCACATCTGCTATGATAATCTACTAACCTGTTGCCATATAGTTGCCATTAAAGCCCAGTGGAACATTCAACCGGAGTTACTTAGAGAAGTAGAGAAAAGATAAGGGGAGAAGTGGATGTGTTTTTTTAACCTTCGAATATAGAATTGGCTTTCAACATCAAATAAGGTGTTAATAAATGAAATCAACAGAGTTGCATATCTGAAGTAGTTCTATCAATAAGACCTTCTCCAGTCTCTTTAGGCTTTAGTGAAAGGGCCATTGTGATGTAGAAATGAATAGATGCTCTGCACACACTGTGAGCAAACACCAGTTATCTTACTTGTTACTCTTCCCCCTAATTTGATCTGAAGCAATTCACTACCTTACCTGCTCTCAGAAAAACAATATTCTCCTGCACCTCTGTCTCCCAGAGGAGAAATAGAACAATGAATAGAGTTTTCTGTGAAAGCCCTTTTAACTGGTGGACATACTTAAATGGAATTTTTGTTAATTTCTAGAGGCACACATGAAACATTTATGAATAAAATCTTTCATATTAGCATCATTTGAAGTAGAATTTATATGTTTTTGCATTCATCCTGTGTAAGCATTGTTCTCAAAATGGGACTGTATCCTTAGGGCCCAATTAAAAAAACCAAATTAGGATATAAACTTTCTAAACAAAGGACACAGCTGAAAATTGCATCTGGCACCAGTCCTAACTTTTTGTTTGTCCAAAATTGTCCTTTGAGCTTAGGAATTTTTAAGACAGTCTAGGGAGTTTTCCTTTTTACATGCTTTATAAGCATATTATCCTTTCTGGGCAATCGATTCCAGATACAGTCCAAATGCGGTATTGTAATGTGAAACATTTTAGCTTGGATGACTGTTTATTGGTAACCCTTCCTGTGACACAAGATCTCCAGTGAGATCTCCAGCGTTAACCCGATTTGGCTCTATCAGTGGTGTCGGGCAAAGCTCCTGGCCGCAGAGCTGCCTCAGATGAGCCCGGTGGCTCACCCTGTCGTTCTGCACCAGAATCCACTTGAGCCGACTGCTGAAATTCATCATTAATGTGCAAGATGACCACTAAAATGTGCTCTTCTGTTTGTAATTAAGATATTTTTATAATTTGATATCATATCATTTTCAGGCTTCCATTTCTTCATTATGAGCCTTCAGCTAAATTGATAATTTTGAAAGTGCATTCTTGGGCCCCAGCACTACCATAATTCACATGCAAATGTTTCTATTGTATAAAATTCTGCTGCAAAATGGGTAGCTTTCCAAGCCCTAGCCTGAGGTGAAGGCAGGCAGCTGCTGTTCCTCTAAGCAGCTGTGGTAGTGGAGTGACCTCTGGTCCATGTTGACCACACAGCTGTATGGCAGAACCAGCGTCAAATGAACTGAAATAGCGTACAGAGATTCTGATGCCAAGTATCTGATAATGACCATGGTAAATGTGCTGCTTCTTCACCAGACTTTCCATGCCATGTCTGACCCGCTGTAGCTTTTCTTTAATCATTTCTTCAGTTTTTGCTATTGTTGTCCTTTTCTCAGCAATATTTTATGCTGTAATTAATCGTCTCCTCTACTTAGAGAGTATTATTGGTTATGTTATCATCCTAAGCATAAACTGCCCAGAGGAAGAAGCTTTCTTTAACATTTTCTTAAAAAAAAAAAAAAAAGTTACTAATTTATAGATCTACCCAAATTCTATTTGTATATAAATTTTCCAATTGAGTTAAAATTGCTTCTAACTAGAGATTAGATAAGCTTATTCTTTCACTTCTAGATAATACGACTTATTAAAAGACGTAGGAAACCATAATTATTTGTGACTACACAAGGGGTAACTTTTTTATTTAAGTATAATGAAGGCATTTGTGTTATTTTAGTCTCTTCAAAACTTTTCTTACTCCTATTGCCCTTGGGTCCACATGGCTTCTTCCAGTGCCTCTTGGATGGGTCCTGGGAGAATCATGACATGCAAATGTGACGGCTGCTACTTGTTTCTACAAACATCTTGGTGGAGGCACACACACAAAAATAGTTCTTAGGGTTGCAGTCCAGCTTCTTAAGTTTAAGCACATTGAATGCATCTAGTTGCTATAAATTTGTTTTCGATACCTTTATAATTCTATTATTAAATGCTGATACTATTCTCTAAATTTTTGCCTAGGTCTGTAACCAGTGATGAAGGATCCATGAATGCATTCACAGGAAGGGGGTCACCTGGTAGGGGTCAAAAGACTAAAGTCTGTACCACACCTTCATCTGGTCATGCTGCATCTGGGAAGGACTCAAGCAGCAGATTGGCTGTTACAGACCTCACTCGGCCTGGTGCCACCACCAAAATCACCACCACCTCCACCTACATTTCTGCCTCTACACTTAAAGTTAACAAGAAAACCAAAGGGCTCATTGATGGCCTTACTAAGTTTTTTACACCATCACCTGATGGTCGCAGATCACGAGGTGAAATAATAGACTTTTCAAAGCACTACCGTCCAAGGAAAAAGGTCTCTCAGAAACAGTCATGCACTTCTCATGTGTTGGCTACAGGTACCACACAAAAGCTAAAACCTCCACCTTCTTCACTTCCACCCCCAACCCCCATCTCCGGTCAGAGCCCCAGTTCACAAAAGTCCAGCACTTCCGCCTCTTCTACCTCTCCCCAGAGTTCTTCCAGCCAGTCCAGTGTGCCCTCCTTTAGCAGTCTTACTAATAACAGCCAGCTGAAGGCACTCTTTGATGGACTTTCTCATATCTATACCACTCAGGGACAGTCTCGAAAAAAGGGACACCCAAGTTATGCACCACCCAAACGTATGCGTCGTAAATCTGAATTATCTTCCACGGCAAAATCTAAAGCCCATTTCTTTGGAAAACGAGATATTAGAAGTAGGTTTCTTGCTCACTCCTCCTCCTCTAGCTGGGGGATGGCTAGAGGACGTATTTTTAAAGCAATTGCTCACTTCAAGCGAACAACTTTCCTTAAAAAGCACAGGATGCTAGGCAGATTAAAATATAAAGTGACCCCTCAGATGGGGACCCCCTCACCAGGGAAGGGGAGCTTGACAGACGGAAGGATTAAACCTGATCAGGATGATGGTAAGCAAAAGGTCAAAGCTCCAACCAAACCTGCGTCCCGTCCCTTTCTCCCCAACCCCGAAAACAATAAATCAATCAATTCCTATTTGTCACATAGGTCTTAGCTATTTCTCTTGTTCTCACTTCACTTTCATACAGAAGCAGTGAAACTTTGACCTTTTTCTAATGCTGACTAAACCTCCAAAATCTTGGTTTTTTTCCAACTAATACTCTCCCACCTTTTATTATTTATTTCCATCTGTAGTGACACTAGGACCCCCAGATGCCTTCATAGTGTTGCTTATGGCTTTGTAGTCCCGCATGAGTAGCCACTGTCATGCTTCTGCCACTCACTTTGCTATGCCCGCCTCCTCAGCCCCAGCGCTGCCTGCACACGCTGTCAGCGCTTCCCACGGCAGGGGGGTAGGGGGGTGGGGTGGGTTCAGCTGCTCATTTCAGCTCCCTCTGCTCCATTGCTTTCTCATGACAAAGTTCATCCTGCTTCCTTCTCAACAACGCCTGATCTGTGATCCTGTGAAGTGTGCTTTTGGGTGAGAGTGTGTCTGTGTGTGTAGTCACAGTAGGGAGAAAACTGATTTCATGATTTCCTTGAACAAATTGGCCCGTTACATTTGCTACCCTTTATAAAACAAAAAACAAAAATGTGTCATTTCGACAACGTGGTTGATTTTTTTTTTTTTAATCTCAAAAGGGGTAATGGGAATTCTATAATGAGACATTGATGTAATTTCTGATCTCAGTTGAAAAATATGATTTTGCTTTGTGTTACTCTTACTTTCCCTCATTTATTTATTGAAACTATAAACAGATGACAGTGGTAATTCAGATAAAAATTTGGGTCCAGCAGGGAAAGGGCACTGCTGGATCTTTGAGCAGTGCTTGGATATGAAAGCTTCTAAAGCTTAAAAACAATCCCTATTTGCCCGCTATGCTAATTTGGTGCCATTTTGGTAATATATGGTGGTTATTCATGATTCAAGTCAGTGAATACGCTTTCTGCTGGTTTTAAATGACAGATACTGAAATCAAAATAAGCATCAAACAAGAAAGTACAGATATAAATGTGCTTGGAAACAAGGATACCGTTACTGAAGAGGACTTGGATGTTTTTAAGCAGGCCCAGGAACTTTCTTGGGAGGTAAGGCTAGGATACCACATTATAGCAACAAGGATAATATGTGAGTTTTACATAGATGACCATTATGAAATTACTGCTTTGATTTGATAGAAAATCCCCCTCAACATCCTTTGTGGTCCTTTAACTGTTATCATGATGGTTTTTGTGGAAGAAGACATAGGTTCAAAAGCAGTGGCTCTGTAGAGTTTTCTGTACTCTCAAAGTTGATAAGGGCTCAGCTGGTCTCACAAAAGGTAACAGCAGCTGAGGCAGATTTGGGAAGGTGCTTCTAGGTGTGAAGGACTAGATTTCTGATTATTTTTGCTGAAATTTAGAAAATAGTTTTAAATGGTTAAAAAGAAGAACATCACGTTTAAATTTACCAGTCCATCTTCCAACACAGATGGTCAGCCATATGAAAAATGTCTTGTAATTTTAACACTTTGGCATTGATTAAGGCAATATTTTGTTGCATGATCAGCTATAATCACTTTTAGTTTCATTGTCCAGTAATTTATTTAAATGATCCCACTTAAAAGAGTAACTCTAGTTAGTTTATTGTCACCAAAACATTGAAAGGTAAGGCTTTGGGACTTCCCAAAAACAGATTTATAATGAAGTATGAATTTTTTATGTCAGTAGACCACATTTAGTTTCTTTGGCAAACTATTCACAGAGAGACTCCCTATCCTACCTAACCCACCTCACTTTCTTTTTTCTGGGGGGAGGGGGATAGCAGTCTCTTAAGCTTTATTTTTTCGTAGCAGCCACTTGGGCTAAATACTTCTGATGGTTTCTTATTTAAGGGGCTATTGGATACTTCCATTCCTCATTCTGCTCCTTCAGTATGCTTTGTAATTGTTTTCATTTGGCTAGGATAAATGTCAAAAATTCTCCGACTTTGAGATTTGAAGTCCTTAAATATTATCAAATTTCCAGCCTACTTCTGGCATTCATAGGTAGACATGATGAACAACAACAGGCCATTATCTGAAACATGTAAACATTTAAGCCCTTCCTTTCTTTCCAACACCGGCATTTCATTCAAGAACATTTCTTGTCTATATCAGGCACTGTGCTAGACACTGGGAATAACACAGTGAATCAGGAAGGCAAAGTTCTTAACCTCGTGCTTGGAGTGAGGGGAGTAAAGGAGATGGATATTAAAATGCAGACTTTCACAATCTTAGGATTGTGATTTCACAATTTTGGGATCACTGGTAGTTCATGGAGGAACAGTGCTCATGGAGGAACTGTAAGAGTGTGTAACAGCCATGTCATCTTATAATTTATTCAGTTATAATAAATTGTACCAGATCATTAAATTCAGTTCAATAGACATTTTTATGTATTTACCTTTGTACTCATTTCCTGTCTTGGTAATACTGTTTCTTAGGGTATTAGTTTGTTTGTATATGAATCTTACACTGAATTTATTATTTTACAAGGCCCTATGATGTGTTTTCAACAACCTGAAAATTCACAATTAAGATTAGTGTTCTGTTCTTGATAGGTTTTCATATCCACTAGTGAAAGAACCAAAATGTAAGTGAATAAATTCTCTTCTAATACATGTATTTTATTTCCTTCCTTTTCTTTTTCTCTGACAGAAAATAGAGTGTGAAAGTGGGGTGGAAGACTGTGGCCGGTACCCTTCTGTAATAGAATTCGGGAAATATGAAATCCAAACCTGGTACTCCTCGCCTTACCCACAGGAATATGCAAGGTAATGGAATATCCTGGAAGGTCTATAACTTTAATGTCATGTATGTGAGGAATGGAAATACTCAGTTCTAAAGCAAGAATTAGATGATTTTTTTAGGACATAAATTTTGATCGTCAAATCCAAGTGCTTCCAAGTCCAAGACTATTACTTTGTGCCAGCATCGTTTTATACTAGTATTCGCTGTTCTATGTAAACTCCTTCCACTCCTTTGTTACACAGGCATTGTAAATTTTTCCTTTTAGCTTTTAAGACCATGCTTTGTCTCTGGTTAATTGGACAACTGTTCTTTGTGTTTGAAACCAAATAAGGAGGAAAAAACCTAGCCATTGTAAAATACTTGGTAGTTTCTTCTCAGTTGCCCTTTTCATTTTCCTAATTAGGCTTGTTAGTTTTCTCTCTGATTTCTGACATTTTGTTTTCAAGTTTTTTACAGAAATGTAGCAGAAGAATGAAAAATCAAAGAAAGTAGGTGGTCGTGGGTAGCCTTAAGAGACCTTTCCCCAGATCTTTTAGAACTATTTGTGACTAACTTGTTAAAAATGAAGAGAAAATAGTGATATTAGAGTTTTCTTTTGTCTTGATCTAAGATTAGCTGTGAAATTGTCTTGAACTAATATATCTAAAAGTGGGTATCTTGTGAACAGATTTCTTCCTTCTGATACATCAGGATACACTTCAATAGTATCAAATGTTTTAGCCTGCAAAGTTTCTGGTAATCTCAAACTTGCTTTTCTTCTAGAATAGATCTTGTCCTTTTCTCTACCTGATGGGTGGCTAACCCATCATCTACTAGAGAAAATGAGGAGGGTGTTTTAGAAGTTCAGTGGCAGAGTAAGATTCAGGAGTCTTGGTTTCTCTTTCCAGCTTATATCACTTGCCTATGTGTTCTTGAACAATTTTTTTAAAAAATACTTAGGAGCTTTAATTTCTATGGATAATCATAAGTCATGTGTTCTGAGAGCTTTGAGTAAAATTTGTATATAACTCCAAGATTTGAAGTTACTATTATCTGAGTCTGTAGCTAATTTTCGCCCAAATCATTCTATCCTTTCTTATACCCCAAAGACCTGGAAAGTGCTTCTAAACATTTTCTTACAATACTAGCAATGTGTTTAAATGTGATCGGGCACACATTAAAAATGTTACAATTTTAAAGGTGGAGAAAAAGTCATCATGGGTGAGAAATCTGTGTAATGTTATTCAGAGTCAGTGGAATTGGTAGAAACTAAAATCTTTTTGATTTTTCTACATTTATTGTCATATATATTTATGATAATAACTATATCCATAAATGGAAATTTTAACAATTAAATTCCAGGACTTCTCTGCCTTATAAATCATTTTTTAAAATAATGAATTCACCTTCCTCTGGGTAAAAGACTATTACAGTTACACCACTGACCATATATACTGTTGAAACTATGACATGAAATCTGAAATTTGAAAAATGTGCATGGTTACCTGACAAGAGGCCATCTTTATTGTCGATTTTCCGAGTAGTGGTTCCAAGTCTAAAAACCTGTCTGTTTGTATGACATTTCTAAGGAAACAAATTATTTGTTCACAAAATAATGGCAGCAAATATTATTTTACTGAAAAATAGTGTAAGGTTTGTACATTCTCTTTACTACTGGCTTTCTTTTTTTTTTTTCTTCTTTTGAAACGATTTCTTTCAAATACTGTTGTAGAGTCTTATTATGATTTGGAGAAAATTGAACAGTGTTTAATATTTTTTTCCCTGAACAGTATAATCAATCTGATAGATTCTTTGATTTTAAAATTTTAACAGATTACCAAAGCTTTACCTGTGTGAATTCTGTCTTAAATATATGAAAAGTAAAAATATTTTGTTAAGACACTCAAAGAAATGTGGATGGTTTCATCCTCCAGCAAATGAAATTTACCGAAGGAAAGACCTTTCAGTATTTGAGGTAAGCATGTGTAAATAAAAAACTCAGCTTGTGAAACCTAGTACTTACAGTTGTTGATTATGTACTGATTTGTTTCTAGAAGGTACACAGTATATTCGATTTCAGCATTCAAATTCAGACTGCTCTGTAAAATATCTCCATGTTTTGGAATGTTTAACCATATTGAGCAACCATTTAGATTGATGATGAATTCCTACTTCATCACATTAACTTTTTTGTCTTCTCCCAAATCCCTGTCTGCACCAGATATATTCACCAGTGAATTTATGATCTTCTCAGCTCTTTGTAAATTCTACTTTCTTTGGCAGGAGAAATTAGCTTTGTTCAGCAGCTCCAGCCAATGTCTGGCAGGTGCTCACTCTTCCAGGGAATTGAGCAGCTGTACATATCTCCTCAGTACACAACCACCTGTATTTCCATCCATTTCTTGGCAGAGTGGATAATCCTTTTGGTGAGACCCCAGCAGATGCTGGGACTGCCCCCCTCATCTGGAGAGATGGCCACCCCTGGAGAAATCTGCTGTTCACAGGAACCCCTTGTGGCCACGTGTCTGTCATTGTGGGTTCTTAAAGACATTTTGTGTTTTCAGAATTGATTTAGTAGCAAAGGTCTTTGCCTGTATACCATTTCATTGTTTAATCATGTTCTGTTGTCAGTTTCAAGGATCCAGTTGAGCTGTGTCACTTGTGCCTTGAGGAGACCATGCCTCTCTTTTGTGTTATTACCTATTCTCGGGGATCCTTAATTCTCTCCTTTATTCTCGTTACTCCAGTTGAGCACTTCCATTGCCCTGTCTTATTTTTTTCTGTTACCCATCTTGGTGCATTGTTTTCATGCATGGGTGCTCAGAACAAGCCTTCCTTACATAGACGTGATGTCTTTTTCTCTGAAATACACTTTTTCCTTAGGTTTCTCTACTTTTGAGTTGTTCAGACTGAAATTTATTATCCTGCCCCACATTTCACTTTAGTTCTGGTCTGTAATGTCTTGCATATATTTAATATTGGGAAGAGTCATACATAGGTTTCTCTCTAGCAGACGAGACAGGGCCCACTACTTTTTCCAAAGGCTGATCAGAGAACACAGTAACTCCAGTTGCACCTTAGCATTTTTTAAAGACCCTCTTCCTTGTTATATCAGGCTCTTTTGATAAGCCTAAAGGAAGGAAGGGTATTGTTGCTGGGAAGATTTAATAATATAGTAGTTCTTAATAAAGGGTAGGCAGAGGGTTTCTCAGCCTGGGCACAATACACTTTTCAGCCTAAATAATTCTTTGATATAGGGGCACCCTGTGCATTGTTGGGTATTTAGTAGCATCCCTAGCCTCTATACTAAATGCCAGTAGCAGCACATTGCTTCCAGTTGTAACAAGCAGAATTTCCTCCAGACATAGTCACTGTCCCTTGGGAGTCAAAATCACTCCCATTGAGGACCCCTGGGCTAGAGGGAGATCTGAATGCAAGTTGCGTAGTCTTGGGATGCTACTTAGTCAGCCCCACCTAATTGAGTCAACAGAGCTATGCTCATGTTAAGTAACTGTTAAGTAAATTAGTATGAATCTGCTTGTGGGGTTGAAGCTCTCATAAATCCTAGGAGAGTCTTCCAGTCTTGTTAGGCTGTTAAGAATGGCCTGCTATTTCAGGGCAGGTGCTTTTGAACCATAACCAAGATGAGAGGGGAAAAATGAAAAGCCAATTAGTAAAATTTATACATAAAAATATTTGAAGGAATTGGATTATCTGTGCCAAGATCCCTAGTCTAGAATCCGAGTTAATACTTAGAGAACAGCATGTAGGAAACTTTTCTCTTAGCAGTTTCCTAAGTAACTTATAAAATAAATGAAGAGTAATCATAAATTCCTATTTTCTTGTCTTTATCCCTCTTTAAAGCATGGATATTAGACCTTACACAGCTGATAAGAATTTGCTTCAGCATCATCCTCTCTCTGTTTTTCTGCTTCATGGACACATACATCTCTGTCTTTCCTTTTTGTAATGTCCTATCATTTCCAAAAGGACCATACTCTCAAATACATAAAAACTTCCTTTAATTAAAGAGAGAATTGTATCCTCTGTATCTGTTGCCCATATTTGATTATGTTGCTATGTGTGGGACCTAGGTTTCATCCAAGGGAAATAGTTATATGAAGTCTAAAAATAATTTGTGCAATATGAGAACCTGTATGGTCCACAGGAGACTGGAGAATGGTCAAGTTCATTGTTACAGAGCTCTGGTTAGCAAATATCCATTTCCCCTAAGAATAGTGCTAGGGAAATTCTTGAATCTGCTGTGCTTTTGGTTTTCAACATGTAACTACATTTGATCAAAGAAATTGGCATCTGTGCCTAGCCTCCTGTCTATAACTATCAGTATCACAGCTTGATTCTTTTATTTTGAAGACAAGTAGACTGTAATCATGGTACTTATTGTAGGTTGAAATTCATCTCACTTTCTCAGTAAGTATTCCCAACATAGAAATTTGATCTCTTCCAATTATATTTAAAATGATGCTTGGGATAAAACCAAAATGGAATCCTCTTTTGCTAATCTACACTTCTGAGGAATCAGAATAATACCGTTCATTTATTTCATTTTTACATGAAGTCCTTTTGAAAACAATGTAAAGTTTAACTTCCTTGAGCAGTATTTTGATGTGTTGACATTTCTTTAATTCAGATTTACTTCTTTCAAACAGAGAAGACATGCCTGATCATTTTTTACTTGCAATACATTACAATTAAAAATGAGTCTTTCACTGGTGCTTTTGGCTCTCTTCAGGTAGCTTAAAGAGAAATTTAAGCTAACTTAAATTAAATTAAAGCTAACTTAAATTCACCCTAATTTAAGAGAAAAAATGGAATTTTTATTTGCCAAGTGACAGCTGTTTTCTGGTTGACTTTATATGTGCTTAATGGAGTATTTTAATCTCTCAGTTTGGGATTTGGAAATAAAATTATATACTTTCCCAAATATCATATAAAAATGATTTTATATTGAGCAATATTTTTATGTTAAATAATGTTGTCTGTTTCTCTTTGCTAGGTTGATGGGAATATGAGCAAAATTTATTGCCAAAACCTTTGCTTGTTAGCCAAGCTCTTCCTGGACCACAAAACGTTGTATTATGATGTCGAGCCATTCCTTTTTTATGTCCTTACAAAAAATGATGAAAAGGGCTGTCATCTGGTTGGATACTTCTCTAAGGTAAAACAAGAGCCAGTATGACCTTCATTTTCGTATTCAAAATGTTTTTGGGAGAGCCCAGTTCTTTGAACAGGGCCTTTTTTTATGACTATAATTTGAATAAGTGACACATTCTGCAAAGCTCGGGTTCTTGTTCAGAGCTTATTAAGACAAACAAACAGTAAAGGTTGTGCCTAGAAAGTGTGTAGAGGACCTCAGCACGGTTTGCTGCTGTCTTGACTGTCAGCAACCATGTAATGTTATAATTGCTGCCTTGCAGACCACCTAGCATCTTTGATTTTTTTTTTTTTTTTTTTTAATGTTAAGCTTATTTTCCTTTCCCTCCCTAAGTGGTGTCAACCTGAAGGTTTCAGAGTAGTGTAGCATTTAAGAGATGGTTCTCATTTCTCCTCACTGTATTCCCTCTGTGGTCATCAGTATCGCAGTGAGTTGGAACGTTGGCATTTGGACAGTCAAGGTGATATAATGACTGGGTTTACTCATTTGTCTTTTACACTCTATGCTATTGTTTTAAGATCTAAAGCGGCCTCGCCTTTAGAAAGCCTGAGTATCTCCAGCTGTTAATACAGGGAAGCCCTTGACATATTGAGTGGTTAGTTTGTCTTTTTTACTCACGTTCCTCTGTTCAAAGGCTTCTGAAAATAACTCATAGGCAATAAGGAAAAACTGAGTCAGGTAATAAGCTTAACTTTTCTTAGGCACCTACAAGATAGTTTAATGTGCCAGGGTGGTAAATTATAAGATTTCTATGCACACGGTAAATGATCTGAACCCTGTATTTTATTTATTTTATGATACATTTTGGCATGTTGAGTGATAAATGAATTTTAATGAATCTTACATAATGTAAATGGAATGCTTATGGAAGTGTCATTTTCATGGAATATCAAAAGATAGAGTATATATGAAGGTCCTTTATAAACTGCAATTCTTCTAAATTTGAGAATCAATCCAGAAGTCGTAAATGAAACTATGAATGAGTGACAGCATTCATGAGAAATAGCCTCAGTATTTTAATCCACACGTTTGGTAAAGCTCCAAAACAACAAAAAAGACAAAGTTAATTTGCACATAACAGATTCAAAAGATGACAGAGCATTAACACAAGATAAAACACTAAATAGGAAATCTGCTTATATAATGTGTAAAATATCTTACCTTTGTATAGGTTTATAAAAATCGTTTTCTCCAATGACTCAAAAAGAATAGTGGTCATGGGGTGCCTGGCTGCCTCAGTCAGTGGAACATGTGACTCTTGGTCTTGGGGTTTACATTCAAGCCCCACATGGGGTGTAGAGATTACTTAAAAATAAAATCTTAAAAAAAAAGGAGACAAGAATAGTGGTCATGACTTTCCTTCCTGTTAGAAAATGGCATTTCTTTAAATGTGTCTGTATTTTAATGTAGATGCTTAATGGTGCCTGCTGTTTTTGGTCCTGCCTTGTCTCAAGTTGGCCTCTGGGTCTAGAGTTGATGGTGTCTGTTAAGGTTTTAGTCTCTGCCTCTCTTCTCCCAGGGGACCCACCATCATACTTAGAACAAGCTACACTTTTCTCATTTTGTCACAGCTTCTTTTACAGCATGGCAGCAACTACTGTTATCTCTTACTGTACATGGAAAACTCATTCTTTGGCAGTGCTATAAAACAAAAATCTAAAAAATAAGCATTTAAAAAGTCTAGGTGCATGCAAATCAAACCATATTGTAATGTGCCATTTGGAGTGTGAAGGACTATGGCCCTTTGGGGTTATACTTAAACCAAATTCTAGAGGTTATAGCCAGAGGAACGCCCAAGATGTCCTAGAAGAGTTCGGTGTAAATCATTCCATGCTTTTGACTTCCCAAACAGATAGTAGTAGATGATTTTAAACAGGAGAGAAAGAAGAAACAGTTATTTTATCCATAGATTAGAATTTAGCTGTAGTAACACGTGTTAAAGGGGAGGGTGGGGTGGAGGGGAGGGTTGGACTGTATTACAATGTCTAAAGGAAGGAATGGTTTGGGACCAAAAAAAATGACATAAAGGAGGAATCCTTTCAATCCACAATACTTGTCTTTTTAGATAGAGTGACTCATTTGTCTGACTTTGCAAAGAATACTAATTACTTGAACCCTTGGCACAATGTGCACATCCAGTGATGGACAGTCCAGTTTCTTAGGGAAACTGACACATGATTTCTTCCTCCTCATTTCTTAGAGACTCCCAAGGACAGCTACAAATGTGCAAGTGTTGGGAGCACATCTTTTTCACAAAGAAGTCTCTAATTCTGCCCTGTAGGGTTTTTTCCACAACAATTTCCTGTGATCTTTCAAATAGGTTCATTAAAGATCTGGGTGTTCTGAAGTTATTCTTTCATGTGGTTAGTACCATTTGTGGTCAGTCTTATTTGTGGTTTATATTTGGCCAGAGCATTCACAACCTCAAAAGCCTTTTCCAGATCTTCTCGGTGCAGGCTCTGGCTGCTTCTGTGTACTCTCAGTTAAATATTGCTGCTTTGATGCCACATCCTATGAAGATTGCAAATTTTTCCTTAACTATAAGAACTGCTTCCCTCCATATTCTTCTCATTCTTCCTCCTAGTTTTATACTGTTGGTAACATTTTGGCCTCATTTTTGTGTGGAGGCTTTGGGGTTTCTTGTTGCTCTTGTCTTTTTTGTTTTGATTTGTTTTCTTGGTTTGAAACGCAGATTGATTATTTCTCGAGCTTTTTACTTTGAATGTTTATCCATGAGACAGATGTATTTGTGCCGCTCTACCTACACATACACTATTTTAGTTTTCACTGGTCAAGGCAGAAGACAGATGTTACAAATTTGTAAGTTATTTAGCAAGGTAGCCAGCTAAATCCTACCTTAACCCCCTGGGTGACTCTCTGGATGGTTTTTTGGTGTTGTTGTTGGTGTTGTTGTTGTTGTTGTTGTTGTTGTTGTTGTTGTCATTGTTCCCCCACCTCCCAAGTTGTCTGAGCAAAGAAGTCATTTCTTGCATAATGTCTGTGTTCGGTTTCATTTGGCTCATATTTACTTGGATTCTTTATTCATATTTTATGGTACCAACTTTCAAGGATAAAAATGCAAATTGAGAGGCATGCCTGGAGTTGATGGTTTGTTGTTAGCTGATAGTTTGATTGATCAACACAGTAGGATTATTCTGCTTGATCCTGACCTAACACATTGGCTCACCTTAGTGGTCTATTGTACAAGGACACTGGCAGGTGCAGGGAATTGCCCACTTCAGCAGAGCTCTGACATACTTGATCTGTTTCTCCTTCCCTCAGGAAAAGCTTTGCCAGCAGAAGTATAATGTCTCCTGCATAATGATCATGCCCCAGCACCAAAGGCAAGGATTTGGACGGTTTCTCATTGATTTCAGTAAGTGAAGTGCTTTACTCACTTTCATGATCCAGGGAACTGATGGCTGTTAAAGGAAAGAGTAACACATGAAACTTTATTTAACATACTTTGTTGTTTTTATCAACAGATAACAGGTTTTCTTTTTATATTTGCATAGGTTAGAAAATCTTCCTCAAGTGAAAAATGTACTGCTGCTCACTTATTGTGCTCTAGGAAATTGAGACTAGATTTCTCAGCAGTGTCACTAGCTCACAAAGCCATTACCCTGAATGAACCGGCAGAATTACATTCCATTCCATGGTGCTCATGCTCATTAGCACCAGAAGAGGCAATTATTTGTGATTAAAGCTAAAGGAAGTATTATTTAAAAGGATTTTCAGCTTTCTAAAATTTTACCTATAATCTTATCAGTACAGAGCAAGAAAGGGATATCTGTATTTAGAAAAACAATTCTTTAGGTGGCTTATCCGATGAGCCTTTGTACTAGAAATAACTATCTTGTTTTGTTAATTTCCCTTTTTTATTATAGAAATTATTACAATGTTTTATCTAGAGGTTGCCCAAGAAATTATTTTTTATACACAATTGTATCTTCAGAGTCTCTTCGATTAAAATTGGAATCCTCTATAAAAATGTGCACAGGATAATGTAAAAAATATTGGTAGTTTTTCCTCCTTGTTTGTATTATGTAGGGTATGTAAATGTAGTGCTAAGGCGACGTATGAAGAATTGATTCAAAATATCCAAGTAACACAAAGGCCAGGTATCTCATGAGAATAGTAATTTCTGACCATGTAAAAATCTGTCACTAGGAACGGTGCACTCCTTCATTAGCAGATTGTAGTCTATCTGATTTTAAACGGAAAGAAGGAAAATGTAGGAAATGACTTCATCTTCATAAGGTGCATATCACATGCAAAAACCACAGTGTAAATATGCTCGAGGAAAATCACAAGAAGTAATGTTGAGTTCAAATCTATATTATAAGATACTGAAATATTAAAGCTGGGGTATGAAATGACCATATAGTAGTTTTGGACTGATTTGCACACTTTATTGTCATTGAAAGATATTGTTCTTTTTTTTTAAGTATTTTCTATTGACTATTTTTATATATTCAGATAACATTTCTAGTTATTAATTAATTATCTTAGTCTTATTTTTTGTTTCCTGATCTAGTTATCCTACGGAGGGCCATCTTACTAGGAGTTTACCATTTTTATCTTACAGAGTTCTAGGTGCAATCACTTCTATGGGCAAGTCCCTTTTTTTGTGTGGCCGCAATTTAGAAGCTGTTCATCAACATTATAGTTTCTAATGTGCATAGCAACCATCTGAGCCTTAACCTTTTGATACTTTGAGTATCTGCATGCCCACAGAATAAGGCAAGCTCCTTGGCTCAGTGTTCAAGGTCTCCCAACACCTAGTTCCAGCCAGTTTTTTGAAGTGTTTTCATGGGCTAATCTCTTTTTCTGTAGATTTTCTGAGCATGTTTCCATATTTCCATTCTCTGTGCAATCCCTTCCCTGAAATGACCACTTTTTCCTTCTCCAGCCTCAGTCTGTTCAGAATCCTACCCATTATTAAGAGCCACCTCAAGAGCGTCTTCTGCTTGATCCCACCTCTTGGAGATTCATCTCATTCCCTTCTTGGCTCCATATCTCTCTGGCATAGCACTTAGACTCAATTCCTGCTTTTGTGGTGATAACTGATGTTGAATGTCATATTTCCAACTCACTGTAAACTCCTTGGGTAACTTCTTCTTTGTTTTCAGTAGGACAGTACAGTCAATAATCTGCATTGGATGTATTTTTTTCTTGTTTTGAATTGAATCTCCAACGTGATATATGGTCACTGCCCACAATAACTTTCCACCTAAAATTAAAAAGGGGCTAGTACTGACTGGATAAAAGTGCAAGTCTCTAAATATGGTAGCATCTTATTTGTACAACACAATCTGGTAATGAGGCGTTTTATTTCACATAAGAGAATAACCCAAGAACAAAGACATTCCCTTCAAGTACTAAATCTTTATGTTAGCCACTTTAGTGAAAACTGTATTTGAATCTGCCCTGTATTTTTAAACAGGAACTATGGAGCCCATTGGAACTTTTCTGGATTGCTCAGGGCCATCATGACAAATGCCATCCATTAGGGTGTGCCTGAGTAGTACAGTGCGGAGGGTATATTTTTAGATTTTCTCTTTCCTGTACCCTTGACATTGCCCCTAACATGAGATTGGGTTAAGGAGTGTGGGTGAATGATTTGAATGAAGTTGGAAAGGAGTTGGTGTTATTCCTTCAGAGGAATGGAAAGTAGGGGACGGATTTTATAATACTCAAAAAATGGGAACTGGTGTAATCCCAATAGAAATTAAATTTAAAGCCAAAAAAATTCCTTGGTCACAAAGGTTTTAAAGAAGATAGAGTAGGCTGCTGAAAAAATGATAGCATCTCCTTCTTTGGAGTTACTTAAAATAATGGTAGATAAATATCTTCCCAGAATGATTTAGATCCAATCTTACAGAGTGAGGAGATAAACCCCATGACCTCTCATAATCCTTGTCAACCTCATAATTAATTCAGAACTCAGGGCAAAACAGATAACCAAGGTTACTGCTTTTCTAAAATGTGCTATGTTTTTAAGGTCCTTTTAATGGTTAGATTTATTTTATTTCTATTTTGTACGTGAGCCTGAGGGACTTTTGGTCAGGGGATATATTTTCAGTAATTCAAATAAAGTTGTAAGGCAGGAAAATGTTTTGTCTATAGTAACTGCTAGTTTAGGAAGCCAAAACGAGATAGCAGTAGGAAGAAAGCTGTCGCTGCCCACTTACACAAAGGATTAGAGATACAGGTGCAATGCATTGTGTAGTGTGTATGTAAAGAACTGCAAATCCAGAGCTTTGAACACTATTCTCCGGGATAGTCCAAATAGGAGGAATGGTCATGTATGGGATCAGATGCTGCCCTTGGAATAAGTTGTCTTCTCACTCTTCCCGGGACAGCCTGTCTCCAGTTTGTCAGAGCATGGCTCCCCAGTACGTCATTTGCAGAACTTGGCCAGAGTGATTTAAGGGTACCAGCTCCCAGCCTGCTTATAAACCACCTCATGGGTTTTGTGACTCTTTGCTCAGAACTTAAGTGGGAAGTGAAAGGAGTGACAAGGTTGAAGCTGGTAGCACATCTCTTTCTCCTGGAATCTGAGATTCCTTCTCTTAGTCAGGAAATTTTTAAGTCCTCCCCATCTCTGTCCACACACACATAGACACACACCTCAATCATGAGTTCATACTGTAACCTTGCATTCCAGATCAACGCCACCACACGGTTTTATTCTATCTTTCCACATTTCTATATTTGTAAGTCTCTTCTCTGACAGTGAGAAACTGGACTTGCAATTATCCACAACATATTTCCTTATGTGCTCAGCCCTAGACTACACATTAAGTAGTTCCAGAATTGCTTACTCATACCATCTAGAAATCCAAACCTCCTAACTAGAGGTCAATATTTGTATATGGGTTTTTCTTTTTTTTTTCAACTTTATGTTGAGTGTATTTAGTCAAAATACTGTGTTCAGGGGCGCCTGGGTGGCGCAGTCGGTTAAGCGTCCGACTTCAGCCAGGTCACGATCTCGCGGTCTGTGAGTTCGAGCCCCGCGTCAGGCTCTGGGCTGATGGCTCGGAGCCTGGAGCCTGTTTCCGATTCTGTGCCTCCCTCTCTCTCTGCCCCTCCCCCGTTCATGCTCTGTCTCTCTCTGTCCCAAAAATAAATAAACGTTGAAAAAAAAAAAATACTGTGTTCAAATGTTACTTGACTTCATTCTTTTTGATTTTTCCACCTTCAGTGTAGTTATTCATTTGAAATATAGTTAGGCTTATTTGTTTGTTATCCACATTTCAGTTTTTTCTCTGTCTTTGTTGCCTTTTGTTTTGAAAACATAAAACATGATTTTCAAAGTTAAAACTGTATTAAAGGGTACACTCAGAGAAGTGTCACTTCCCTTCTTCATTCCCTCTACCCACCCCCAGCCCTCGGTTCTTTCCTGCAAAACACCAGCCTCATTGGTTTCTCTTTTATCCTTCCCATGTTTCTTTTTGTACAAATGAGAAGATGTGTGTTTTCTAATTTCTCCTTTCTTACACAAAAGTGATCATACTATAGATAGTCTTTTACAGTTTGCTTTTTTCCAATTAACTGAAAACCCTGGCTCACTCCATTACTACTTCCTAGGGATTTTCTTACTGTCTTCTGTAGCTGCATGGTACTCCAATCATGTGGATGTCCATAGTTTATGCACCTGCTCCCCTGACATGGACATAGAGGGTGTTTCCAGTATTTCACAGTTTTAAAAGGGTGCAATGAGTAGCCTTGGGCACATTTGGACTGATACATACTAATGTAGCAGTTTTAGTTTGTTATGTGTACTGTTGTTTAGGACTCTGCTTGGCTGGGCAGTAGATAAGCTGATAATGAGTTGTCTTTTACTCAGGCCTGCAGAGCCAGAACCCTGCCTGGGGAACAGGATGCAAAACCCATCCTCCTCAACTGACCCAGTGAAAGCAAACTGATTCAGCAGTAGGTTGCAGAATGTTGTGCCAGGTAGTGGTGAAAGAAGTTGGCATCATTAACTTACTGGTGTGTTTGTTGTAAATGCACTTATCTGATTCTAAACTGGATAATGGAGGAGAACGAAAAGAGTGACTTCATTCATTTTTTACCTCTCCGTGAAACGTTTGGTGACTAGGGGCACCCTGGTCTACACTCTACTAAACACCAGTGACAAAAATGAAGAAGACATAGTTCTTTCTGGGTGGTCAAGTTCACTAACAAGTCAACAGTTGCTGGATAGTATGTTCGTATAGTATATATTGGGAGCTCATAAGAAGTTGCATGAAAACATTCCTGACTAAGGGGATCTAAATCATGACTGTGTGAGGAAACACATCAGATGTTTGGGCAACTACAAAAGAAACTCCAGGTAGATGAAAGACTTAGATAATTAACAAAAAATGAAAACACAAAAACTTTTAAAAAGTGAAAAAAGGATATAAAATTATATGGTCAAGGACATCCTAAGCAATAAGCATTAAACCAATGAAAGAAATCACAAAAGAATATACACATGGGATTGACTATATAAAATGGTAAAATGTATTAATACTTAAAAGCAACCATAATGGGAAAGACGTTGGCAACGCACATGCCAAACAACTCTTTGATGGCTATAGTATTTAAACAAATATTTAAAGGGAAAGGTTTGATAGTGTTAAAGCATAAACCTTAATAGAAAAACGAGCAGACGACATAGAGGACATGAATGCAGAACGCACAGAAAAGGAGCATCCTTGGTGGCAGCCACACTGCTGACATGTACTGAGAGTCTCCTGTGTGCCAGCCACTTTCCTAAGATTCCTGACCCATCCAACCCTCACAACGCCAATTGAGACATTTTATTCTTGGTATATGTGTAAGGAAACCAAGGCACAGTTAACACAAACAATAAATAGTGCACCTGCAATTTAAGTCCGAGCACTTGGACTCTTAGCCTCTTTGCTCCAAAGTCTGTCAAGTACAAATGGCTAATTAAAATGTGGGGGGAAATGGTTGGTGATTTAAAAATATAAATTCAAATAACTGAAAGATTATAATTTTTTGCCTACCAAATTAGCAAAGCCTTTAAAATATACCCATATTTAAGTTGACATAGATGGACACTGTTACATTTACACTGGAAAAAGTATAAATTGTTAGACATTTTCCAGAACTTTGACAGTATATATCAAAAACATCTGAAAGGAATTTATTCTAAGAAAATCAACATACTTTAATCAGTATGCATTAATTTCATATTTAATGTAACAACATGTTTTGTGTTATTTTTTTAAATACTGGACATCCCTCGTCACTTCACCCTCTTCCCCAATTATAGCAATATAAACTCATAGTAGAAAGTTAGAAAAACATAGATAAATTACCAAGAGAAAATTAAACTCCTCAGACTTGTGGTACTCAAAGAGTTAATGTTTTAGTATATTGTCTGTCACAGTGTCATTATTATTAATAGAAACAAAAACTGAAATAGCCTTGGTAATTCAAAGATAAGAGAGAACCATTCCCCTGAGAAAATTGTGGTACATCCATATAATGGAGTATTATTAGCTACTTAGAATTAAGAATTATGTTCTAAAGAATTGTTAATAAAATAACAAGATGCTTATAATAAGCAAATTTCAAAATTGTGTGTGCGCACACACACATACACATATATATATATGTTCTCAATTGTGTAAAAAGTATACGCAAAGAAAGTAAAGAAACACAGTTCTAGATCATCTCTAGAATTAGAATTACAGGCAATTTTTCTTTTCTTACTCATACTTTTTACTGTAACTAAAAAGAAAACTAAGAAAAATCTGTGAAGGCCTGACCTAGGGGAGTGTGGCAATGAGGCTACATGGAAACAAGGCAGGTATTTTCCTGTTTATTCTGCAGCAGGTAGAACTCTACCTGGCACCTCGTGGTGCTGAGTCAATGCTAGATGAATGGATGAATGAACTGAACTTGGAAAGGTAGTGAGTGCAGCTTTGATCATGTTGCCTTCACTTTGATTTTGAAGATCCACATGCAGCTTTCCTTGGAGTTTGGAGCTCAGCAGGGGTATGCATTAAAAGGAGCTACTGGCATACTGGCATAGTGGGCATACTGTGGTAGTTGAAACCATAGTTGTGGGTGAGGACAACTCGGGGAGATTGTAGGGAAACAGCGCTGAGGGTGGAGTGCTTGAAGTTCCAACATTTTAGGGACTAGGAAGGGTTTTGAGGATGAGGAGGTTATCAAGGAAATTGAGAAGGGTCCAGAAGTAGGAAGAGGATTGAAGAGAATGGTTTCAGGGAAGCCAAGAGGTCAGCCTTGCAACAACAGTAGTCAAAATCATAGCTGATCTTTGTGGACCACTTAAGTGTGTCAGGCACTTGTCACCTATCTGAATTACACAGGTTAATTTGCTCAATCCTTGCAGAGACCTAAGGAGGTTGGTTACTGTTATCATCTCTCTTTTGGAGGCACAGGGACATTAAGAAACTTGTCCAAGATCACTCCCCAGCCAGTGTTTAGTGCCCCAGAGAAGATTAATACACAGTGTAAGAAATATACTTTCAAGGACTGTGGTTTGAGTGGAATTTAAAAAGTGAATTCAGAAAGCTTGACCATCAAGGGCTGGGGGCACAGGAGCCTGGCTTTTGTTTTTAAACTCCAGAGATTGGAACACTGGTGGAAAGAAGACCGGGGAGTAGTGACGGAAAAAAACAAAAGGTGATATCTAGATGGGTTGTTTAATACAGATTCAGAAGATGGGGCGCCTGGGTGGCTCAGTCGGTTAAGTGTCCAACTTCGGCTCAGGTCATGATATCACGGGCCATGAGTTCGAGCCCTGCATCAGGCTCTGTGCTGACAGCTCAGAGCCTGGAGCCTGCTTCGGCTTCTGTGTCTCCCTCTCTCTCTGACCCTCCCCCGTTCATGCTCTGTCTCTCTCTGCTTCAAAAATAAATGAACATTAAAAAAAAATTTTTTTTAAATACAGATTCAGAAGAGGCATTTGACGAAATTCAATCTTTTTTCCTAATTTTAGATAATCATACATACTAACTAGAATTATAAGAATTCTAAATCTTATTATTAACTCTTTTTCTTGTTCGTTTTAGCCTTGGCATAATCTTGGAGAAGCTATAAAGAGTAGATGATAGTGGGTCCAAAAGTCTACAAACTTACACCTTTGGTTTTTTTGAGACTAGTGTATAGGCAACATGTTTATCAGTTACATAAATTATCTGCTAACTGTACATTTAGGCTTTTTTTTTTTAATTAGTGTCTGTTTATTTGTAGACTAATCATGTAAGTTTATAAGCAGATTCAATTCTTGGCTTTCTTTATCCAATATTAAAATATCCTGTAATGTCTCAGGGTTTGTCCTTCATGGAATAGGACTCAAGAGGAAGTAGGAGTGATTGAATTAGGTACTCATTTCAGAAGTCTCCTTTACTGACCTTTTCTGTGATTTAAATAGAGGGGTTTCACTGTGGGTTTCATGAGGAGTATCTACTATTTAAAAACTAAGTCTGTATTTAGTGAGTGCTGCTGGAAGGTGGGTGCAGATGACCCAGTTTTGTGCCTACAAATTATGACTTCGGTCACATTTTAAGTATAGTTAGCAATGTTCTATGTACTTCTCTTTTCTTAAAAATGGCACACGCACACATGCGCATAAGAAAATAAAAATGTAAGAAAAATAAAAAATATAAGAAACCTTGAGTACAGCTTAGTATCTAGTTTTTTTTCTCACTGAGAATTAGCAGGTTAATCTTCTACACCTTATTCTTTAGCCCTTTTGGTTCTAATGACAGGCATCTGTCTCTTAGTTAGGTACCTAGAAAGTCCCAGGCTTATCTTTTCTTAGTCTCCTTTTTAAAACTCTTGGCTGGTTTCCTAAGGAAGTGCTCCTTAGAACAAGAAAGCATTTTCTACCTGGTTTCCCGCTTCCTACTTCTCTGCCCTTCTAGGTCCATCAAGGAGAATTAGAAAGAAAGCTACATACCTCATCTCTACCTAGTGATCTTGAGAGGGTAACCATATCCTCTCTCAAAGAGAAAACTTCTTCCTCCACATCTTAGATCCTACTGGCTTAAATGTTGTAATGTACAATACCTAAATTCAGGAATACATGTCATAGTAGTTGAGATTGTCAGCTAGCAACTTCCAGTTTTAACAGTCTGCCTTCTAAATACAATTTGAGTTAAACTTAAGAATACTTTTATTTTTTAAAAAATAGAACTACCCTACGACCCAGCAGTTGCACTACTAGGTATTTATCAAAGGGATACAGGTATGCTGTTTCAAAGGGACACATGCACCCCAGTGTTTAGAGCAGCACTATTAACAATAGCCAAAATATGGTAAGAGCCCAAATGACCATTGATGGATGAATGAATAAAGATGTGATACACACACACACACACACACACACACACACACACACACACACACACAATGGAGTATTACTTGGCAATCAAAAAGAATGAAATCTTGCCATTCGCAACTACGTGGATGGAACTAGAGGGTATTATGCCAAAGGAAATTAGTCAGAGAAAGACAAATATCATATGACTTCACTCATAAGAGGACTTTAAGACACAGAAGAGATGAACAGGGAAGGGAAGCAAAAATAACTTAAAAACAGGGAGGGGGACAAAATAGAAGAGACTCTTAAATATGGAGAACAAACAGAGGGTTACTAGAGGGGTTCTTTGAGGGGGGGATACTAAATGGGTAAGGGGCATCAAGGAATCTACCCCTGGAATCATTGTTGCACTATATGCTAACTAACTTGGATATAAGTGTAAAAAAAAAAAAAAGAATACTTTTATTCTTTTATTTTTTATTTTTTAAGAAATTAAGTTGAATACAAACCAAGCTATGACAAACTTTGATTTTGTTTGTTTGTTTTATTTTAAGAGAGAGAGAGCATGAGCATGAGCCAGTAGGAGCAGAGAAGGAGAGAAAGAGTATCCCAAGCAGGCTGTGCACTGTCAGTGCAGAGCCCGGTGCAGGGCTCAAACTCACAAACCATGAGATCATGAACTTAGATCAAGAGATGGATGCTCAACTGACTGAGCCACCCAGGCACCCCTAAGTAGGAGTGTTAATTTAGGAATCCAGTTGGTTGGATTCTAGTAAGCCATGTTTTACCTGACTGTTGGTAAACTCTAAGGAGCTGAGACTGTATATACAGGGGTCACTAACTTCTCTCTGAAGACAAGTCAAGTATAATTTCAGGATAAGCAGATTCTTCCCAGAAACTGGGTCCTAGCCTGACAAGCCCTGATGACATATCCCATTTCTCTAGCAAGAGTTTTTGGGCGTTGCTGCACTTTCCTTAAGGTGATCCGAGAATGGTTATAGGTAAGCTCAGATCGTAATACCTTCAGCCCCATGGTGGCCAGAACTCAGATGCCTCTCACCTCATCCTTAGCAGCCTTTTCCTTTTACCCCAGCAAGACATGGGAATTTTGTCTCATCCATGATGGGGTAGAGGTCATGAAGCACACAATTGGGGCATCGTTTCTCCCTTTAGGTTGCAATATAAATATTTCACTCTCCCCCATTTCTGAGCCCCATAAGCCAAGCATCAAAGGTGTGTTTGAGGGACTGTAACAATGGCTCTTGGGGACATGTTATATGACTTAAACCCTCTTACTCCCTGTAAACAAATTGAATAAAGGAGCTATAAATTTGACATGTGGTATTTATTTGCTTATGCAACTTTTGCTTAATCGTTTTCTCTTTTTTCAGTGGCACTGACCATAAAAAATGCTAAAGGCTGAGCAAGTGCAAAGTCATTTAGAAAGTTGCATGGGTCTTTCATATATTTGTTGTTTATTGCCCATTTCCTTCACCAAAAGTAAGATTCCCAGGGGTAGAGACTGTTCTCTAGTCCCACCTCCTAGAAGAGCCTGACACGTAGTAGGTCCTTACTATTTGTTTAACTAAATGTTAAATGAATTACCATGAGGGGAGCTTTCTTGATGTGCTTTCTCTCCCCATATGTGATTCTTATGAAGAAGAATTGTGTTTTATTAGAACATCATCAGTCAGCTGTTGGTTCACTTCCTTCCAAATGCTGTCCGGTGTGCCCTGCTCCTTTCGAGGTCTGGTGCTTTTGTTTCAGTGCAGCCTCTTCAAAAGAAAGAAGATTGCCATTATCCACTATAAACCTCAGGCAGAGATGAGGGCTGTGACAGAATTCACAGTTACACACGGTTGGAGAAAAACTTCTCTTTTCCTGACTTTTATCAGATAATTCATTTCTTTATGCATTTATTTTGGAAGGAAAACTCCCAACTTTACTGTTCAGGAACTGTCAGGAAAGCTTTTTGCTTTGCGTAACTTTCCCTGGCAGCTCACCTCCCTGGGTGAGCGCAGTCAAAGGGATCACTAATGAATAGTAAGTTAGGCTTTTGAAATGGGGCTCAAGTCTTTTCCAGCCTTTTCTGAGAGAGTAACCCGTCTCCACACCTCCACCACGACACTTGATCAGACCAGCAGCTGTGTCTTCAGAGTTTTGCTGGCTTTTGTTAGACATGTTTGACTTCTAGAATCAAGTATAATTTTATATTATAATATTTTAATAGGATTCTAGTTTATAATATGATAAGGAAAATGACTACTTTTCCTTATTTTCTCATTATGTTGCGCTAAAAGCCTTTGCCATGACTGTTTATTACACTGGGCTGAAATGCAATATATTTTAATATGTTAAAGATAACATCAAGGTTGGAAATTGAGCTCTCCGTGATTTATTCAGAGGTTGACTGTTACCGAATGCATTGAAATGAGTTGCATGAGGCAGTGTAGCTAACGATTTATTTATGTATCTTTTTTTTTAACAAAGCTTGTCATAAATAAGAGCAAATAAATATAGCTCTTATGCAATAGTTTATATTCATTGTTTCAATGAAAACATTGTAAATATGAAGCATACAGTCTGTAGCTACCATTTTGCCTTACATAGTTCCGAATATTTTCAAGATTTGGCACGCAGGTGGATTTTTACTAATCTTTTGTCTGTTTGGATTTCTAACATTGACCGGCATTTGTAGTGAGTCATTTCAAAATGCTGCTACCAAGGAAATTCTGTTCACGTAATTAATATCAACAAACCTGTGTTCAACAGTAAATGGAACCTTAACAGCACCATCACGAGAGCCGGGCTGATTCACTGCTGAACTCCAAGCCATGAGCACAGTGGGATGCACATAGTAGGCGTGCCAAAGAAAGATTTGTTGTGGGAGTGAGTGAATAAAGGCATGCCCAGATCTTATCTGTGCTCTTCTCTGTGTCCCCGACAACACCTGCCTCATTCACCTGGCTGCCTTATGGCAATTGGTGCTTAACCTGAGATCTCTACCCAGTCTCTGTGTTTTCCACTTCTTTATACCCTCCTCACTTCCTTCAGGAAATATGCTTTACGTGGGCTGTACCAGGGTTGGCCTAGGTGATAAGGATAAAGGATAAAGGTGAGGATGAAGGATGCCAGCCTTGCCCACAGAGCCATGGGTGGTCAGTGGTCAGACACACAGGATTCATCCCAGGTGTGTGATGCTCCGTGTTTGGGTGGCACACGGGGTTGTGCCAGTACTGAAGGGGAAATGCCTCCAACTCCCTTTTCATTTTCCCAGTTAAGCAAATGCATCATCAAAACAAGATCAAGAGGGGCGCCTGGGTGGCGTAGTCGGTTAAGCGTCCGACTTCAGCCAGGTCACGATCTCGCGGTCCGTGGGTTCGAGCCCCGCGTCGGGTTCTGGGCTGATGGCTCAGAGCCTGGAGCCTGTTTCCGATTCTGTGTCTCCCTCTCTCTCTGCCCCTCCCCCGTTCATGCTCTGTCTCTCTCTGTCCCAAAAATAAATAAACGTTGAAAAAAAAAAAAAATTTAAAAAAAAAAAAAAAAAACAAGATCAAGAAAGATTTTGTTCTGATTGGTTGAGATTAATACTATACCTGGTTTTAGTTTCGAGGGAACCATTCCCCTTAAACGTATTTTCCAGCTTGTAGAATTATGTTTGAAACACAATATTCTAAGGTAATAGTTGGATGATGTCCTCTCATAATGGTGTTTCTATCCAGCACATCTATAATTTCAGCTGTCTGTAGGGTAGTATTTTTTTTTTCCACATCAATTTGTTTTGGTGAAGCAAAAGATTTTCTCTCATTTGTTTAGAATTCTGGTAGGAAAATACGAGTTAGGAATCTGAGTTTTTTCCTCCACCATCAATTTGTGGTTAGTTTGTTTTTACTGTAGTATTAGTCCTACATTTTTACATGTACTAATACAAAAACCTCTGTTTTGTAATTTTTTCTATGGAGTCCTGCTTTGGGTTAACATCGTAGAGGAGCTCCTTTTTTCAACAAAATTGTTTTAAATTAAAATTTTAAATGCTTTCAAATAGCTGAGTGGATTAAGAGCAATTCAGTTATGCATGTAACTATTTGTCCACATTGAAAAAATATATATAATGTGATTATATAGCAGGAGGAATTGAGAAAGTGTTGGTGACATCTTGAGAAAATATAGGCAGACCTTACTGTATACGGTGTATTTGCATATATCCTTTTTGGGGGGCAAACTGAATCATTTAAAGTGAAGTAGAGTTCTTAATGTAAAAAGGAGCATTTCTTCATTCATACTAGACAACAAGAAAGAAAAAATTACTAGGGTCTTGTCAAAAGGATTCAGGATTTAACTTGAAGAGGTTCCCACTGGACAACGAATATAACAGTAAGGACAACAATTGCGATTAAAACTCATTAAATGTTTAAACTCACACATTTGTAATGACATTTAAAAACAAATTAAGGGGCTCCTTGGGTGGCTTAGTTGGTTAAGTGTCCAACTTCGGCTCAGGTCATGATCTCACGGTTCGTGAGTTCGAGCCCCACATGGGGCTCTCTCCTGTCGGTGCAGAGCCCGCTTTGGGCCTCTGTCCCCCTTCTCTCTGACCCTCCCCCATTTGCTGTCTCTCTCTGTCTCTCTCTCTTCCTCTCTCTCAGAAATAAATAAACATTAAAAAAAATTTAGAGGATGATAAGAATCAGTTCATTATCTTAAAAACTGGCAAAAAAGCATTGAACTTGCTTTTGATACCACTAAGTAACCAAATAGTAAATGAGGGAAGACATCTTTTTTTTTAATAAAAAAAAAAAATGATTACTATTTTTTTTGAGAGAGAAAGAGACAGAGTACAAGTGGGGGAAGGGCAGAGACAAGGAGACACAGAATCCAAAGCAGGCTCCAGGCTCTGAGCTGTCAGCACACAGTGCACAGTCCAATGCAGGGCTCAAACTCACAAACCACGAGATCGTGACCTGAGCCAAAGTCGGATGCTTAACAGATTGAGCCACCCAGGCGCCCGAAGGGAAAACATCTTTTTATAAACATATTCCAACTAACAAGTGAAATGACAGAATTAAGATATGACCATTTTGCAATTCTGCCAATGAATTAACTGATCTACCTAGACATCGAACTTCAACAGCAGCACACATTGTGAAAAGGGGGACAACCAGAAATTACATGTCTCCTGATCAAGGGACATACCATCACCTATAGTTTTGCCAGAGGATCAAGCCTAAAGTCTGATCAAGCCTCTGGCATTTTTCAGAACACAGAGGAAAGAGAAATAAATTGAACTGCATCACGTGAATGCAATCAGCAAAAACCAGACTGTGGAAACTCTGTAGGTCAAATGGCCCTAGTTCATCAATAGATTAATTATAAGGAAAAGAAAGGGGGTGGTGAGGGGAGCCCATAGACTAAAAGAGACTTGAAAGATATATTTTTTCTAATGGACAATACTATATTGTAGTACCTGGGGACATTTGAGTGATAAAAGTATAAGGAAACACAGAGGATTGTTATGAAAGTTGGGATAGTGGTTACTTGTGAGGGGAAAAGGAGGGATGATTGGGATGGGACAAATGAAACGTTTTTCAGGACGGCTGGCAAACTATTTCTTGGTCCTGGGTGATGATTACAAAGGTAATCAGTAAATGTTATTTGTTTAATGGCATTTTCTAGATCTGTGTTTTATTTTTGCCTTTTTTGTTTTTTAACAAAAGTGAAGGTCTTAAAATGGGCGTTCACACCCAATGGTATCTATTTTGGAGCTTAGATTTTTGTAACTCTTAAAATGAAAACTTTGGTTTATTGGTGGCATTATGTTAATGATGTTTTTAAAAGAGATACAGTTTTTCATCTTTACTGCTTTAAAATCAAAATGCAAGTACATGGGTATTTGGGTATTGGGATCTTCTCCACTTCAGACTTTGCAGAGCCAGGTTTTTTTTGAAGGAAATGTACTGAAATTTACCAGAATCGTATCCTCTGAAGTGCTGAGTTGAGTCCATTAGAAAACTGCATTCCTGTAAATTGTGCTTCCACTCTTAAACCTGGAGAAGCATAATTCAAGGGTGGTGTGTTAACAGATGGTGATAAAATGGTGTATTTAGACAAAGAATGGCCAGGCAGGTGTGGATGGGGGAGAAAATAGGGAACAGAGAGGCCAGAGAGATGGAGAACAGACACTGTAGCATTGGAACATCTCTTGTTGCCTTTCTCTCCATCCCTCCATCTGTCTCTCCCCTTTTTGCCCTCTCCTCTCTCACCCTGTCTCACTTTCTTTCTCTCTTTTTTTTTTCTTTTTGATATAAAATGAGGGAAAGCAACACTGGCAGACACCATAACTATATAAAATTGCCCTTCCTTCCTCCTAGAATGCTGGGTGTTCAGCAGTTCCGATGTTTGGGACAGATCTTTAAGCACCAGGAACCATGCTTTACAAAAGAGAAAAGATGTTAAAATTTAGATTTTAAGAAAGGGAAGGTAAAAGCCTGGAATGTCTTAAATATGCTGAGATGAAGTTTTGCTGATTATTTATTGCAAAACAGGCTTCCATCTTCTTAAGATGATGGTTCTCTGTTCATAGATTAGAAGCCCTGCCCTGTGGTTTGCCCAGTGTTGAAGCTATTCCCCATGAATTTCAGGAAGTTAATGAGATTTTTTTCCTACCAAAACAGAAGATATGTCTGAGGACTCTGACAGCCTTCTACCCCTGCAGCTTTTCCCTTGCATCCTGTTAAAAACTTGGAAACCATAATGAATGTTTTTAGAGAGAAAATAAAATGAATGACGCCTGTGAATTTGTTTTAAATGTTGTTTATTTTAACAAATAATTTAGATAAATCTTTCCTGAAAAGGAAGAGAAATCATCAAGTTTCATCAATAATCTGGAGCTTTTCAGAGGATTACTTTGAAATACCTCCCTGCCAACTTTTCATAAATTGAGTATAACCTTTCTTTGACCTTATCACACATAATTAAATAGCTGTTGAAGGGTTAAAACCAACTAAAAAGCAATTGTGTATCTTGATCTCTATTCTCCTGCAAAATTATACAGGAAGTTTCTTTTGGTTCTCAAGCGGGGTAATTACAAGAGACAGTTACATAATTTACAGTTTCAATCTGCTTGTCCATAATCACACACTTCCACCTAGTTGTATATACCCCCATGAGTATCTGCCTTGTACTTTGATTTGTAAATGATGATTGCAGTGTGATTGATTGCTTGCCTGTAGCATATTGAATTGATTCTTAAAAATGAACTTTAGCTGTTAACATGTCTATTTGAGTTCCTGTTATTTATGTAGTTTGTGGTTCTTGCGTTCAAGCAGATGCATAGTAGTTAAGAAATTAAACTCCCAGAGCTTTTTTCCTTATTAAATTTAGAAAAGGGAGTGTCTGTATACAACCTAACTAGAAGAGTGCCCGGAACACAGTAGGCACTCAACTGTGGAACACACTACGAAACCATTCCAGTCCTTTGAAAGTTGAATGGAGATTCTTTGATTAACAGTGACCCCACAGTAAAAGGCTTACAGGGATAATATTGGTATATCGTGGCCAAAGCTGGGCTAATATTAATACATTGTTAGTGAAATCTCAACTCTTAAGTGCTGCTGGCATTAGGGAGGCGATCTCAACAGTGGACTTGGAGAAAGCTATCGCCTACTAACTGAAGGGGTAGTAACTGACGTCTTTAAATACTGCTGGTGATGATATTTCATACGGTTTTGTGTTTTCCAACAGCTAACGTCTAATTCAGCCAATTTGGACTTTAAGATTCCTGTAAGATCAACGGCTAGATGCCTACATGACACCTAATCTGCTGGCAAACCAGCCAGTCTCTTGGTTGAACACCTCATGCCACCCCAGCTTCCACCCTAGCCTGTATGTGCCGCATGTGTGTCAGAATGGGCTCGGTGGTAACCCTGTGGGGACACCACCATTTATCGCCAGAGGCTTTTTACCTCAAATCCTGTTTGAAAGAGAATGGGAGATAAATAAAAAATCAGCTTAAAAGAGAAGCTTTCGATTTCTGTAGACCAGTGGGATAGGACTTTGTCTGGATGACCTGAGGAGAACCGAAGATAGTTTCTTTACCTTTACATTTTTAGCATTAATTGATCGATCAGATTGGGTGATGGTCTGTGCTTTGATTTTAGAATGTTATCTCAAAAACTGACAGATTCCCTTTGAAATGTAATTCAAAAACAAAGAAAACTTATAGAGAGATTTGTATTCTCCACTTTTTCCTTTCTTCAATCTTGCTCTATATCTGTGTTTGCTGTGTGAAAGCTTATCACTTAGAATTACAACATTCTTCTGTTTTAGAAAATTATAGCTGGTACACACACACACACACACACACACACACACACACGATTTGGGGCGGGTTGTGGGAGAACAAATGGAAAGGAGAGTCGCTTAGGGCTTGGTTCTGAAATCACTGGCAGTGTCCACGCTTCCCCCTTAGTCTACGGGTAGGATTAGACCCTACAACGAGATGTGAACTATCACAGCTACACCCACAGAACCTCAGACCTATAATAGTGAGCAAAAGAAACTCTAGTTTTTGCTTTTATTAGCTTACTTAAGGAACATTTCCATTGTAATGTTTTAGCAACAGGAGAATGGTCTTACAGGTGAGGCATTACAAGTTATATGCAATTATTCTCTTGGAGCAGTTGCGTTTTTTGAAGTATGCATGTTTTTAATGCAGTGTTTAAAAACTTACAATTTCTCAGTGGTAAATTTTTGTTAGCAGGATTTTGTTTCTTAGAAATTGTGAAAAATTTAACCGAGTTTTAACTTGGAAAAATTAAATTAATTTCTGAAACAGTTTTTCAGATTGAATCTCTCACATGGACTTTTACCTATTTATAAGAAAGGAAATAATTTTAAAATGCCAAATAGTTTCATCTTAAGAATTTTGTGTGTGTGTGTAAATTTGTTTTTCCTAAAACGTGCCAGGATTTAAAAGTGATTTGAGCTGTGGAAAATCAAAAGAGGTCAAAGAGGAGGGCATTATTCTGACATGTCTTTCAAATTTGTATTCAAAGGCCATGATAGTGCTTTATCATTACCTAACTAGATGTGCCTCTGGGGGTGAATCAGAGCTTTAGTTAGATTTGTAATAGGCAGTGGGCTTCATGAAGAATGTGGTTACTTCCCAGTTATATTTAAAGAAAGTTATTTTTAAAAATTCCTCCCCAAACAGTTTAGTTTGGGAATAAGTGATATTGACGAGACCTCTTGTTCTGTTATCATTTAAACCTTTGTCAGCGGTGCAAGGAAATTGAGAGAGACTGAATCTATTTCATATATGGTCATTTTCTTGGAACAGAAAATTATATTCTCCTAATCCACCAGGCCAGAACCTTGCTGGTGTGGTGACTCAATGCCATATATAAACAAATATTCCTTAAACGTCTAAATAAATAAAACTCCTGTGAAGTCTGTCACAGAGCTTTCTTTCCCCAGTGACCATCTCCTCCCTAGCCTCAACTCTTAGATGTGTCCATTTCCCCCAGGATTCACCATCTACTTGGATTTGTCATTAGTCACCACTGCTACTAGCATAGCCCTTTGGGGTGGCAGAGGTGGAGAAGGGGGATTGGTGTTTACCATTCTGGCCATGGTGTCATCCTCGGGACCCTTTGCTTAATATAACCCGTAATGCATCTCTGACCAGACTAGCCTGAAAGAAGCAAGAGTTGAGATTGGGGTAAGGCACAGACATCTGTAGTTTGTAAAAGCCCCTACGTGATCCTAATGTACAATCAGGGTTGAGAACACTGGGCTAGCCTAGAGGATAAAGAAAGGAGAAATAGAGACATTCTTGGTGATTTAGATTATCAGTTACACAATTACCATTAATCATTTTTGGCCTCTGACTGTGTCATAGAGGTCTGTCTCTGGCCCTGGTCATCCTCAATTCAGAAGCTTGTTCACAGGTGTTTCACCCTCCTCAAAGGGCACCACAGAGGGAGGAGCATCCTCTTTCCTGCTGCCTGATGCCCTATTTGTGCATCACCTATTTCATATAATAGGTGAGTTCCTACATTCCCTGGGTGACTGACGTACAGAATGACCACCTCCTTCAAGGGAATCCACACCCAGTCACAGAATCATGGAACTCATCTGTTAAGTTCCAGCATGATCTGTAGGTTGTGCACAAACATACAGCGGCAGGGGAGTCATGCCTCTACCATACACACCTTCCACTGGGTAGGGTTGAAGAAGCATCATTCCTCTTGCAGTGGACTTGGCCAGGAAGCCGGGGGGGTGGGGGTGGTACTCAATTCAATAAGAAAGTCTAGAGGTACCTCCACATAACTGAGCCAGAGCCCAGTATCCTAAGCAGTCTATGAGGAGCTTGTGAGAAGAGAGATCTTAAAAGGGCACTTAGAGAGACAGTCTAGTTTGTGACCCAGAGTAACCAGCCTTTCTTCCCCAGAGACCCGCTGTCTCCTTCCTCTGGGTTTCACAGGCTCAGACCATTTTCCCAGGGACACACTTGGGTCTTCGAGAACATTTGGGTCTTTGTTTCATCTGTCCTGGGACTGTCTCAGGGTTCTTCTGACGCCCTCAAGCAGTCATTGTTATTGTGGTTTGAAGGGCTTGCTGTTTCCTAAGGATAGTCCTTGAAGTTAAGGACTTAAGGGCCAAAGGGAATTTGGGGGGCACAGAACTATTCTTGCTGTGAACTGCAGTCGCCACTTTCTTAAGATCATTATTGAGGCAGAATATGTGGGGGTTTTTTCATGGCTTCTTTCTTTAATTAAATTTATATTTGGGTGGTTAGCTGGGGGGTAGGGGGAGGAGAACTTTTGTCTGAGGCACTGGAGTAAATGGAATGATTTTCAGATGCCTAAGGGAAAAGTAAGAAAAGCTCTTCTTAATCTGACCCTATAGAGCAGTCAGTCTTCTTCCTTTTGTCCACGTTTCCTTTCCCCTACATGAAGTATACCTGGTCACCCAAACGATCACCTTGAAATTTCATTCATTTACTATGTTGAACAATGATAATAGCTAACACCTATGTTGTGTTTCAGTAACATGCCAAGCATGGTTCTGCATCCTTTGTGCTTATTCGTTTAATTCTTACTATAACCCTAAGAGATAGGTATGATTATTCTCCAAATTTTATTGGTGAGGGACCTGAAACACAGAGAGATTAAATAACTTGCCCAGCCAACGTCACGTAGTTGGTACATAGTAGACCCTGGATTCCATTCCAGGCAGTCTGGCTCTAGCACCCTTGCTCTTAACCAACCTGTAGTGCCTCTTATGACCTGCCATACTTTATTTAGTAAATGCCGTATTGTTTTAAAATACCTGTGGCCTTGGCGCCCAACTTTTAAAAATTCTTGTCAGTTTTTATGTAAAGCGGATAGTCTCAAAGTATGATCCGGGGATCCCTAAGGCCCTTTTAGGGACTCTACAAGGTCATAACTATTTTCAAAGTAATACTAAAGTACTACTTGTCCATTTCACTCTTATGAATGTACATTGGCATTTTCAAGAACTTTCATGACCTGTGATAATCACAACAGATTGAGTACCAAAGCAAATATGAGAACGTAGCTTCTCTCTTAAGCCAGACATTGAAGAGATTTGGAAAAATATGAAACAGTGCCAGTCTCCTCACTATTTTTTTTAATTTTAGACAATATTTTTTCGTAAAAAATATGTTAACCCTTAATGGGTTTATTGGTTCTTAATTAATGAGTATTTGTCAAATTTCTCTAAAAAATTAATAGATAACGGCTCTTATAAACAGAAGCTCTTAAATAATTTTTTTTTTTTTTAATGTAAAGAGGTCTAGAAACCAAAAACTTTGAGAACCACTGATTTAACATATAAACCCTTGGAATGCAAGTGTGGCCCATAGTATAGGAACTTGTTAGAAATGTAGGGTCTCCGGCCTACTGAATCAGAATCGAGTTGTAATGAGAGGTGACTGTATAATGAAGGTTGAGAAGCACAGGCATAGAATTTATGAAAAAAGCCACTCAGCAACTCAGTGATCTCTTGCTAAATATCAGTCTGGTGGGGCTTTGGAGATTCCTGGACCCACTTCTCTACCACCAAGTTGCTGGGTGAGGAAGGTCTCCTCGCCAAGCTGAGATTGTTTAGTCCTCCCATCCAGTGGCTCTCCTATTGCATACGATGGTTTTAACATCCTCATCAAAACTAGCAGCTCCATAGCAGAATTTATAGCAGTGGTCCTCAAATTTGTGTGCATCATAACCACCTGGAGGGCTTATTGAAACGGAAGTGCTGGGGCCTTCCCACAGTGTTTCTGGTTCGTAGGTCTAAGAATTTGTGATTTTAACAAGTTACCGGGTGATGCTGATACTGCCAGTCTGGGGGACTTCTATAAGAAGTAGACTGAGAAGTCTGTGGAAAAGTCAAGCAATATTTCCTCTAAGTTGTTACGTAATTAATTACTTCAAGCCCATAGAATTGTGAGAGAAATGTCTTAAACATTCACATTTTCAAAACCAACCTCTTAAAGTATAAAATATCTCAAAAATTCAAAATTTCCATTTTTGCTAGGGAGGCATCTATATCTTTTAATAAATGGATGGGTGCCTGGGTGGCTCAGTCGGTTAAGCAGCCGACTTCGGCTCAGGTCATGATCTCACCGTCCGTGAGTTCGAGCCCCGCGTCGGGCTCTGTGCTGACAGCTTAGAGCCTTGAGCCTGTTTCAGATTCTGTGTCTCCCTCTCTCTGACCCTCCCCCGTTCATGCTCTGTCTCTCTCTGTCTCAAAAATAAATAAATGTTAAAAAAAATTTTTTTTAAATAAAAAATAAAAAAATAAATGGAAAGTAGTAAGGAATCAGGCAGGTCACAGGTCATCTGGAGCACTCTAGTTCTCTGAAAACAGTAGGAAGAGTAAGGTTCAGTTTCCTTTTTTACTAATTGCAAAATCATCACAAAATTTCAGCAGGTTCTTTATCACTATTTAAACTGATAACACGCCATTCATCCACTTGGTCACAGGGCTGCTTAACCCTAGAAACCAGTAACAGATGACACAGACCAGTGAATTTCCATCCTTAATCATGAGATACATGGTTAGAGCCATCTGATTTCCTCTGCTCAAGACCTGCCATAAATCCCTGGCCTGGTGTCAGTTCCCAGGCTTGCAAACCCAGTGCTGTCTACTGATAATGAACCTTTCAGCAAGGTTTGCTGAGCTAAACAGGTGTCTGATGAAAGGTGTGTAATCCTTGAAGATTATCTTCTCCTAAAAGCAGCCAGTAACCCCAGACTCACACAATCCAGACAGATGGGAATTGGGAGTAGCTTGCCAGAGTTCACACTTTGTATTTGAGGAGGTTCATATGGTTTGGTTCCAGATGGTAGAAGATGAAGGTGTGCAGGAGTGAAGAGTGGCTGCTTTTGTGGGGGGAAATCCTTATCCATGAAAATTATTCCACTTCTGGTCCAGCCTACAATCTTGAAATATTACTAGTTTAAAAGGAAGGAATGTTTCACATTAAACAAGGGTTAGCCTTGCAGTTAATACGCTGGGAGCTCAATTAATTTGGGAATTTAGGTCTGCAAAAACAAATCTTGACCTTGTCCAGATAGTTCCTTCCTTATCCTAAAAGATCTGTTTACACAAAGGCAACTTTCTACCACTTTAACCATTTCAAACACAAGCAGTCATGATTCTCTTCCTACAAGTAGGTCAGCCTTAACAGAGGTGAGGTAAATTTGGGTCCTACGTAATCAGTACAGCTTAGACATGCTTACCTTTTGCAGACACAACATTGGTCTTAACTTTCCCTTTAAGCAAACACCTTGATAATCTTTTGAATTAGTGTGTGGTCCATACACCAAAACTGAGACCTCACCTTCCATTGGGTAAGTAGTTCCAGTGAAGCAAAAGAGAAAGCCACCTTTCTGTAGTATCAAGATAGTTGATGTGGGTGAAGAGTTGATGGGCCATTTTCCAATTACAAGTCTCCTGATCACAGAATAAGTGCTGTTCACCTGCACCTCTAGCTCACAGACAATTTAAAGGTAATAATTTCACCAGCAATTAATTATACTGCAGCTACTGGGATTTGTCCTCCAAACACCACTTTGTTTTTAGTCTGAACAGCCAGGTTTCCCCAGAGATAGTTCAGGTTTTCTGATTCAGAGTGTCCTCCGTTAAGGAAAGGTGTGAGAGGGGCACCTGGCTGGCTCAGTCATTTGAGCGTCTGACTTCGGCTCAGGTTATATGATCTCACGGCTCATGAGTTCGAGCTGCGTATCGGCCCCAAGAGCCTGGGGCCTGCCTTGGATTCTGTGTCTCCCTCTCTCTGCCCCTCCCCTGCTCGTGCTCTGTCTCTCTCTCAAAATAAATAGACATTAAAAAGAAAAGGAAAGGTGTGAGAGCACCATGGGAATCTGTTCACCAGGGGTGTAGTGTACTTGTTTCAGATCTTCAGGATAATACACCGGCTTCCAAGATAAGTGCTTTTTATTTCCCTGCATCTTACATCAATTATTTGGAATCTTTTTGGTAAGTTAAATTTAAGAGCTGTAACATTAAATCACCACATCACTATAATTACTCAACAACTAAATGAACTAAATGTTCTTACCAAAAATTGTTCTGTCAATTGGCTATATAGTAATTCTGATTTGAGGAGCCTAAAAAAAGTAGAAGGAAACAAAAGATGGCTAGAAATTCATTATTTAAATCATTCCGTGTTAAAAGGTCAGAGTAGTGAAGTGCTACCAGCTACAGCTTTTTTTTTTTTTTTTAATGTTTATTTATTTATTTTTGAGGGAGAGGGAGAGAGAAAGAGACAGCATGAGCAAGCAAGGGGCAGAGAGACAGGGAGAGAGAATCCCAAGCAGGCTCCACACTATGATTGCAGAGCCTGATGCAGGGCTCAGAGTCACACACTGTGAGAACATGACCTGACACAAAATCAAGAGTCGGATGCTTCAACGACTGAGCAACCCAGACGCCTTCCCAGTTACAACTTTTTTGAGGGAAAGTGCTGCAGGTAAAATTTAAATTCTGTATTGCAGCAACCTAGTCCACCTATGGAGTAGACGTGGACATTTTTTCTTCTAAGCTATCCATTTTAACACATTACAAGTGATTTCACTTAACTAGTAAGGAATCAGAAATTTACCTTTGGTCATTCTTATTTTGGAGATGAATTGCATTTAATCTAAACATTTCTCCTTTCGGAGGAGACTTCGTGGACTCATAAATGGCTCTCAGCTTAATGCAAGTTCTTTCCATTGCTATAAGACCCTCAAGGGTCTCATGAGTCAGAGAAGGAAAAACTAACATCAGGCAATGCAGTGATGCCTTTGGACCATGGCATTGTGTGGTCTGAAATGCTGGTGCACATCATCCCTGAAGACCTGCTTGATGTTTTCTAGTTGGAGTTTTGGCTTGCAGTTTTTCTTCCCCAGCACCCAGGAAATTACCACTTGCTGGCAGGTGTTGGTAACCTTCCTGCTTTGTAGCCTTCACTAGTGCCATATGGAGGTGTTTGCTGTGAAAATCCAGTGGGCTTCCCGGGCTCAATGTACACATGCTCCCTGCCACCACCTCCCCAACCCCCTTCGAGTCCCAGGACTCTCCCGTGGCAGTGTCAGCCACAGACTGCGGATTGTGTCCGAGAGTGTCCCAAGAGACAGCCACTTAGCGAGGTGGGAATTGCAGGTGCTGAAAAGTTTATGCCTAAAGGCTCTCCACAGACCCCAGGTTGCCTGAGAGTTCCAGTGGCCTGACCAATTTAGGCTGAGGCCATGATAAGCTATATTTGTACTGCCTCGGGGTGTGAAAACATGAGCAGCTGTATAAAATATGTTTTGGGGGGATTTTGGCTGAGCCCAGGGTAGAGACTGAGGGAAGAGAAGACAGAACAAAGAAATCCATGTGCTTCCTGGGTAAGACTGCTCATAGTAGAACCTAAGGCAGGAAGGAAGGGCACATACCGCCTTCTGACCACTTTAATTGTATAGAAAGCTTTCTGCTGAGCTGAGAGACTGAGGCTTTCTGTCCCTAACTGGGAGGTTCAGATAAGAACCAGTGAGGGACTGCGGATCAAGGGGATAGTTCCACAGCCATGGTACTATGGTCCTCTCCCCTCGCAGTAGTACAGAGCCGGGTCCTCCAGCCAACTGAGTAGATTTCTCAGCATGTGCCAAGCACTTAGGAGGCAGGTGATGGATGTGCCAATTATCTGTGCTCTGGGGTTTGGGCACTCTTTGTACTTGAGCGACAGAGAGCTCTTCTCCATATTGACAGGGCATGATCTGGGCTGGATTCAGCACCGTGGTCATCACTGTTAGCATTCCGGACACACTGCTCTTGAAAGCCTCTGGATGCAGCTGAATGACGTGTCGACAGTGGTTTGACTGTAAAATTTGGTGGTGCTTGTTTACCATTCAATCAAATACATTACTCTTAAGCATGAGTTAAAGAGACAAATAAGTCAAAAGACTGCAGGAAAGCCTAAAGTTAAATGTGTGCTTATTCTTTATCATGGCATTCAGATTAAAACCATCAAAATGCAAAATGCTGTGGTTACACCCCTATAGGGTGTAGGTCAGTTTGGGTTTCTTGTTCTATATTTCTGCATTATTTACAGTGATTTTGAGGGATAGGAAAATGCATCAGAGGCTTGATTTTGTCCTTCTAAGAAAAAATCCAAAATTGAGAAAATTCTTGAGAATGCAGCCATTTTGGAAATGTAGATAAAGAAGAAAAATGCTGAAGATTTGGGTGGTTTACAGAGCAGCATGATTTTGTAATTGCTGCCACCTACTGTATGTGGTTGATGTTTGTTTAAATTTAGGAAGTTCATGAAGGTGAGGCTATTGAAATTGATAATTAGAGCAAGGTAGACATCATTAGTTTACAGCATTCCTTCTCTACTCCATAAGTGGCTCTTAATTACCAAGACAGCCGCCAGCTTTCATTCATTACCTTCAAGTGGATTTAAAGTTTTAAATCATTTAAAAAATCCCTTTGCCAAGAACCTTCACAGTAATGCTGCAGAACGCATATTCAGAAGCTTACCATGCTCGGGGATTTCCTGAGTATACATAAAACAGTTTGTTTTAAGGAGGTTGTTTTGTTTTAATTTGTGGGAGCAACATTCTGGGGTTGGATTATAAATTAATTTACATGAAAGAGGTGAAAATAGAGCTAGTAGAGCTGATGTGAGTTGCAGCAGTCGACTTAAAAGACATTCTTTTATTAGTCCTAAAACAAAGCTTCAGATCAGCCGGCTAGTTAAATGTAACAAGCAATATAGAATCTGAGTCAACAGAGACCCTTCTCTTTTATTAAGATCCAGCTGTCAAAGGGTCATTAGGTCCTTCCTGTGGAAAACAACTTGCCCATTAATGTTTAGGGTGGTCCCTTGACAGGATTTCTAAGTGCCTGACATTTCGATTTTGAGAAAATCTAAAGCTGGTGGGAAACTTGGATGTTGAAATTTATCAGAAGTAACGTCCTCAACCTTAGCTTTGTTAAATATGCCATGACGTATATTTGAAATGCAGCCTCTAGCAATGTGAATTGACTTACGGTGCTACTGTAAAGGATTCATAAGCATAAACTTCATGGAGATCAAATCACTATAACTGGGAAGAGACTGCATACATAAAGTTTGATGTGATGTTTTTACCTTATTGCTACTTATATTATTTTGAGGGGCCCCTATCCCAATGTCTAAAAACACCACGGTGAAGTCATCTTTGGCTTTTTCTGCCCTAGGCTATTTGCTTTCTAGAAGAGAAGGCCAAGCAGGGTCTCCTGAAAAGCCACTCTCCGATCTGGGCCGTCTCTCCTACCTGGCCTATTGGAAGAGTGTCATCTTAGAATATCTCTACCACCACCAGGAGAGGCACATCAGCATCAAGGCGATCAGCAGAGCTACAGGCATGTGCCCACATGACATCGCCACCACTCTGCAGCACCTCCATATGATTGACAAGAGGGATGGCAGGTGAGTACCGATGCCGGGGCATCACTGGCTGCCTCTCAAGCATCTTACACCAGAAAGTGTCCCAGGAGTTAGGTGGCCTCATTCCAGTTTAAGATAAGAGGTTCCCCCAAAGGTATTATCAAAACCTTTCTCCTAAACAGAAAACAGGAAATGATACTGTTTTGCTGGTCAGATTTCAATTTGCTATATTTTTTCATTGATGAGCTCTCTGATTTTTCCTAACCTAGTAGCATTTGTCAACGTGTGTAGGTGAAATGAAATTTCAGCTTTTGATTGCACTTTGTTCTGCCTCATCACATTACAGATTTGTCATCATTAGAAGGGAAAAGTTGATACTGGGCCACATGGAAAAGCTGAAAACCTGTTCCCGGACCAATGAACTTGATCCAGAGAGTCTAAGATGGACCCCAATTTTAATTTCTAATGCTGCAGTTTCTGAAGAAGAGCGCGAAGCTGAGAAAGAGGTAATGATTGACTTCGTCTGCCTAAGTTGTGTGACTTCACTCCTGCAGCATTCTTAGGCTGAGAAAGTCATTAACATCGTTGTCAAAGGCTTGGTTATGTAGAAAGAGCTTGTGAAATGATATGGCACTAATTTATCCTAACTGAGGTTGCATGGTAAGACATGATAATTTTATTGAATTGAGTATGAAAAATGAAACATTTATCATTGATCACAAAGCAGCATTTTTCACTACTGACAGCATGTAATCAGATCACATTTGGTGCTGAGCTCCAAGGCTGCAATGTCAATCGATTCTTTGTGTTTATGAACTTGCTTAAAGTGCTCCATGCCAGTGAGCATGTAATGTAGTGATAAAGGACTCAAATCAATTCGCTGCATCATTAATACTGCTAAATATCCCATGAAACCCAATCTTCTTTGATTTGTTATCCTAACTGATGCAAAAGAGTCCTGAGATGATGCAGCTGGAATGTTGCTTGGCTGGCTGACTGTTCTGTTCAGAAACAACTTAAGAGATCCTTTGCCTTTGATCCTTAGAGGCTGTCTTAACTGCCCTTTCACTGGCCCACCATTTTTACCCTCCCCCCCCCCCCTTAGGCCGAGCGGCTAATGGAACAAGCTAGCTGCTGGGAAAAGGAGGAGCAAGAAATCCTGTCCTCTAGAGCGAACAGTAGGCAATCACCTGCAAAAGTACAATCGAAAAATAAATATTTGCATTCCCCGGAGAGCCGGCCAGTGGCAGGGGAGCGAGGACAGCTTATGGAGCTGTCTAAAGAGAGCAGTGAAGAGGAGGAAGAGGAGGAAGAGGAGGAGGAGGAGGAGGAAGAGGAGGAGGAGGAGGAGGAAGAGGAAGAGGAGGAGGAGGAGGAAGAGGAGGAGGAAGAAGAGGAAGAGGAGGAAGAGGAGGAGGAAGAAGAAAATATTCAGAGTTCTCCTCCAAGATTGACTAAACCACAATCAGTTGCTATAAAGAGAAAGGTATGTGTGTTTAGATTTTCAGTGAGTCAGTTTCAATCAAATCTTATTTGTCATTGCAAACATTCTATTAGTATTTGTTTCACTCTCTATTCTTTAGAAGTAGTCTGTATTGAGTCCTGCTGATCATATATCATCATCCTTTATCTTACAGTCATGATTGTGTTTACTTTTTGAGGTTAGTGCTGTTTTGTTAAAGGAGGGACAGGCGGGCTTCCTAGTCTAGTAGTTACTGCCACCTGCTGGTTTGTGGGACTAGAGAAGTCAGGCTATGCGAACAGAAAAGGACCCTGGAGAGCACTTCAACCACCCTTCAGTGTGTTTTGATGAAAACACCAAAGCCTAGGAAGGCTAGGAGACTTGTCCAAGGTCATACAGCTCCACAGAGATGGAGCTAGAGCCAGATCAGTGCTCAGACTCCAACCCCAGCACTCCTGATAATATTATTTCTTATCATAATATTCTATATTATATAGATTATATTATTTTATATTATATAGATATAAATAAATTTATTCTATATTATGTAGATAGATAACATTATATTATAATATTCTAACAATTCTATGCGAAGAACAAGAAAAATATTATCAGAAAAATATTAATATTTTTCTTGTTCTTCGCATAGAATTGTTAGAAGGTACTTCAGGCTCTCCATACTGATGCTGATGTTTTGCATTGGTGGCCAAGTACACAATTGCTCATAGCCTGGTGGTCACTGTAGATATACCTTGTGCACAAGGTAAAAAATTGATCTTGTCTTTAGGTGATTGTTTAACCCAGATCTGATATTTTTGTCTTCAGTATCTATCTGTGACATAGTAAGGAACCAGATATTATTAGTATAGCTAAGACTTACAGAAATAACACAAGTTGCAGCTCCGCCCCAAGGCCATCCTATGTACTGTGCGTCAAAGTACCTGCTGTTGTAAATCCCAGCTTGGTGCGCTTTCTTCTAAGCCTGATAGTCTTTTAATGGAAGGGCAGCTGTGGGGAAGGGGTAGAAAAGAGCTCTCCATAAAGTAAACTTCAGACTTGTGAGTAATCTTGGATTTCTTACCAGACAAATTTATTCAGGTATTATGTATACTACAAAAGAAATCTGTTTTAAAAACAACAAAACCAGGATTATCCAAGGTACGATATGGACTCCCATCATATAAATTGATTCAATTTAAAGAAAACTAGTTCTTTGGGGTGCCTGGGTGGCTCAGTCAGTTAAGCGTCTGACTTTTCGGCTTGGGTCGTGATCTTGCGGTTCATGTGTTCAAGCCCCGCATCAGGCTCTGTGCTGACAGCTCAGAGCCTGGAGCCAGCTTCAGATTCTGTGTCTCCCCGTCTCTCTCTGCCCCTCCCCTGCTCACACTCTGTGTCTGTCTCAAAAATAAACAAACATTAAAAAAATAAAGAAAACTAGTTCTTTACATTGGTTGTACTCACGTTTGGGAAAATTAGTGAGTTAGGGAGGGCAGGCCAACTGGGAGTGTTAATAACCATAAATGTTAATTACAGAATATGATTATCAGGTTTATACGTGAACATTCAGAGAGTTAATGTGAGCAACAGTAATTCTTGGATACAGTTTACTTAGACTTTGAGTTTTTGTTGTTGTTGTTGTTGTTGTTGTTGTTCTTTAGAGAGAAACAGAGAGAAAGAATATGTGAGCAAGGGAGGGGCATAGAGAGAAGGAAAGAAACTCAAGTAGGCTCCATGCCCAGTGCATGGGGCTCAATCTCATGAACCGTGCGTGAGATCATGACCTGAGCCGAAATCAAGAGTCGGGACACTTAACTGACTGAGCCACCCAGGCACCGTAAGAGTTTGAGTTTTAACCAAGCATATTGAACCTTCTTTGCAATATATTTTAAATAATTTTTCAGGCCCACTATTGACACATTCCATTTAAGCAGCAAATCTGTTATTCCTATATTTTAATTTTGTTTCATTAAATGCTTTTTTGCATGGGCAAAAGTATTTTATAATTGCTACCAATCTGTAGTACAGTCAGAAAAAAAATTTTCGTATCTTCTATAAATAGGACAGATTTCACATGTCTTTTAATTTTTTAGATGCCTTGTATAATAAAATACTTTATAAAGTTGTCAGTTGCTGACATCCCTGTAGTCACCAATACATGACTCTCTTAACATTTTAAACATTAAATAATCCTTTCTTCTAGTACCCTATCTTCTTCCCTTTTCATTGTTCCTGAAGTCTTATGAAATAGGGAACAATTAGGTTAACCTTGTATGCCATCAAACTTCCTGTAGCATTTTGCATAGAGAAGGTGCTCCTTGAACAGTTATCAAGTATTAAATGAGTGACCCAGTGGCTAGTTGGTTATTGCAACATTTATGGAAACATTTGTGTCCATGAGGACTTAATAGCTATAATGTAGAATATTGAAGTCTGCAAGTACCATAGGAAAATATATTCTAGAAAAGCAAACCTTAGCTTTTTAAAGTCTACAGTTCAGCTGCGGTGATGTTCCCTCTCAAAGCATCTTCTTGAGTAAACAACTGTTTTATTTGGAAAACACTTGCCTGTGTAGTTGGAGCCCGAGAGGGATGTTAAACATCAAATGGAAGGTTAAGTACAAAGGCATTACAGAAGTCTTTACGTGTAAGATTCTGAGACATGCCTTCAGTACATGTTTGCTGCATATCAACTCAACCATTTAATTTCTCATGAGCTCTTATGTATTGTTTGGAATTAATTTCAGCGGCCTTTTGTACTAAAGAAGAAAAGGGGTCGTAAACGCAGGAGGATCAACAGCAGTGTAACAACTGAGACCATTTCTGAGACGACAGAAGTACTGAATGAGCCCTTTGACAACTCAGATGAGGAGAGACCAATGCCGCACCTGGAGCCTACCTGTGAGATTGAAGTGGAGGAAGATGGAGGGAAGCCAGTCCTGAGAAAAGCATTCCAACATCAGCCTGGGAAGAAAAGAAAAACAGAGGAAGAGGAAGAAAAAGACAATCATTGTTTTAAGAATGCTGACCCTTGTAGAAGTAAGTGGAAGAATTATAAAAATCTTATCCTTGTGAATATCTTGTGTGTTACTGCCAAAAGGCAGGCACCTGAAGTTATACCCGAAGGCATCTCTGAGGTTGTGTCGACCCACCAGGAATAAGTGCTCATCTGTCTATTCTCATTCATAAAAGGTTCTATCCCTTCTTCCTGGAATTGAATTTTATTTTAAACAACTTCTAAGGCCAGAACATTCCTCTAGGTGGGTTCATCTTAGAAATTGGCTTGTCCTCAAAAACTTTGAAGTCTCTCAGTAAGAAATACACTGTGTCTCCTTGATTCTACTAAGTGCTTTTTTTCACATTAAATATTTCCAGAATCAGGGTTTATATTACTGTGAGCATTGAATGCAATAATTTCTTTTTTCCTATAAAAAATCGATGGCACATCTTATAATTAGTGGTGTCTTAGGATATATTATTATCAAGAATCATTTCAACTCACCCACACCATCAGTATTAGCTTTGATAATATAGGATAATGTAGAAATCAGGAAATTGTCCTTCCTTTTAAATTACTAATTCAAAATTTGCTGTTGGCAGAGACACCCCACCCCATCCTCTAAAAACAAATACTAACACCAGTGAATCAACTTTGATATCCAGTTTAAAAGCAACCATTCCTTGCCTTTTGGGCTGGGAACTTAAGCTCCCAGCTGAATCATGAGGATTTGTGGGGCAATCTATCCACTCTACAGCTGAAAGGACTGTATTTAAAAACTTATTCCAACATCTCTTCCATCTAGGAAGAGGCCATCTCATTTCTTTGGGAACTGCAGGTATCTCTCTTGCTTTTGAAAAGTCACAACTTTAAGGGCATGAGCAAGCATCTTCCTGACTTTTATAATTAATAGGTATACTATTACTACATACAGTAGTGTCCTGAGGGAATAACATCTTGCCCGGGGTATAAAGAATCTCAAGCCTTCCCCCCCACCCACCCCATTTCTTTAAACAAACAAACAACAACAACAACAAACTATAGCAAGACACCATTTTTTGTGTGGACATTGAGCCTTATTTCCAGTTCTTAACTCCCTTCTCAGGAGCCTGTAAATGAATCATCACTACCTTTTATTCTCCACTTTGTGCCATTTGTCTTTAAAATCCTAAGTGGCCATATTACTTCTGATTCCTTTCAAGATCTTCTTTCTTAAAAAATTAATCATCAGAAAACTCATCTTCTGATTTAGAGAGGTGTTCCTACAAAAGCTGTAGGTCCAGTAACATGTGGACTCCAGGGGCACTGGCATGGTTATTACTGTGAATAGAAATAAAATCATTTGAGCATCTTGCAGTGACTGTTAATTGGGTGTTGTACTTTGAACTTCTGAAGGAATCCCTCTACATCACTGATGTGTTCTCAGCTAGCCAATTTGAGTGTAGTACTTGCAGGTAAGTTTATGGGTAATCCTTTTATTACATAAATGAGCTAAGGCTTACCCTGCTCTGCACTGACTGGATTAGAAATCCCTCCATTCTGACAAAAAAAGATCTCTGTTCCACATTGAATGTAAAATCTTCTGTTTGTTCTCCACAGTAATGTTTGTAATAAGGCTATTTTTCTTTGTAAAGCTTTTCCTTTACATTGACTCCTCCAGGAGATGAGTTTGAGCTTTAACTTTCTAAAGGTCTCATGAAGACTTAGGTATTTTATATTTGCATTTATTCATATATTTATTTGTTTGCTTGCTTATATTTCTACAAATATACTTACAAATTGGTTTATATTCATATGTGTGTAAAGGTACAGTAAAAATAATATTAGCTGAGTTAAAATGAACATGACAGTTTTGGTTTGTTTCTTATTTACTTTAATATTCAAACCTTACATTTGAGCAACAAATTGATCAAAATACAATGTGGACAGAATTAGTGATAAAAAGAATGCCAGTTGTTTAAATATTCAATCGTTTCATGGTAACTACATCATAGTTTGTATCATGCAAAAATGATGATCCTCTAGTATAGATAACAGATGCATTTGTATTTTGGAGTTATGTCTTCATTTGTTTCGGAGGTACACAGTTTATTCTTATGTCAGAGAGAACATTCAAATCAAAGTAAATAATGTCATCCGAGATCATTTAAATCTAGTAAATGTCCACAAACAGAAATTTACTTTCTCAGGACAGATATGTGAGTTAGGCTTCTATTCATTTTACATTGTGGAATGAATTCCAGGCTTTTACATCAGAGAATGTCTTATTTGTTAAACTCAAATAAGAGTATTATAGTTGTCTGTATCCATGTGCTTTCTATAAAAAGCACAACTTTCTGTCAGAGGTCGGGAGGGAAGGGGAGAGAGGGAATATACAATACATATATTACTTTCCCAGACCTGGACTGTTTACTCGGTTTATAGCACAATATGATTCTGTATTCGTTTTGATTATGTCTTTATCATCGACTCTTGAAATCAAAAGCAGTGTTTACTGATTAATTGAAAAGAATGAATTCAAGTTGTTCAAGGTTATGCTTTCTAAGACTTTGTTTTTCTTCCTCTCGTTTCTCTCTGTCTCCTCGCTAAGACAATATGGATGATGATACAGATAACTTGAAAGAAGGCAGTAGAGACAATCTTGAACCTCTAAAGTGCAAACAAGTGTGGCCAAAAGGAACAAAACGTAGTCTATCTAAGTGGAGGCCAAACAAAGAGAGGAAGACCGGATTTAAACTGAACTTGTACACCCCGCCAGAAACACCCATGGAACCTGATGACCAGATAACAGTAGAAGAACAGAAGGAGACTCCAGAAGGCAAAACCAGCCCTACTCCCACCAGGATTGAGGAGGAAGTCAAGGAAGCCGTGGAACCCCTGCTGCCTCGGGATGAAAACACAAGGGATGAAACATGTGCACCGATAAGTCCAAATAAATCACCAGGTGAAAAACCAGAAGATGATCTAATCAAACCCGAGGAGGAAGAAGAGGAGGAAGAAGAAGAGGAAGAGGAGGAAGAAGAAGAAAATGTAGAAAAAGACCCAGGTGGTGCTAAAAATCAGGAAAAAGAGGAACCAGAAGTCTTCACGGACAAAGAAGACCCTGTTCCTCTGGATGATCATGAAGAGGAGGAGGAAGAGGATGAAGAGCCATCTCACAATGAGGGTCATGAAGCAGATGATGAAGATGACAGTCACATGGAGTGTGGAGAAGCAGAAAAGGAAGAACGCCCAAGAGAATCCTTTAAAGAAGTACTAGAAAACCAGGAGGCTTTTTTAGACCTTAGTGTCCAGCCTAGTCATTCGAACTCAGAGGTCCTAATGGAGTGTGGCGTTGACCTTGCAGCTGCGTGTAACAGTGAACCTAAGGAGCTTTCTGGAGACACTGAAGCTGCACCTGAATCTGATGAGGAATCCCCAGAAGAACAGGCACAGAAGCAGGACCAAAAGAGTGGCGAAGAAGTGGATTCTGAGTTCAAAGAGAGAAACACGACGGCCATGGAAATTGACTCTGAGACCGTTCAGGCAGTTCAATCTTTGACCCAGGAGAATAGTGAACAGGACGACACTTTTCAGGATTGTGCTGAGACTCAAGAGGCCTGCAGAAGCCTACAAAACTACACCCATGCAGACCAAAGCCCACAGATAGCCGCCACTCTAGATGATTGCCAGCAGTCAGACCACAGTAGCCCAGTTTCATCCGTCCATTCCCATCCTGGCCAGTCAGTACGTTCTGTCAACAGCCCAAGTGTCCCTGCCCTGGAAAACAGCTATGCCCAAATCAGCCCGGATCAAAGTGCCATCTCCGTGCCGTCTTTGCAAAACATGGAAACCAGTCCAATGATGGATGTCCCGTCAGTTTCAGATCATTCCCAGCAAGTCGTGGACAGTGGATTTAGTGACCTGGGCAGTATCGAGAGCACAACCGAGAACTACGAGAACCCTAGTAGCTATGATTCTACCATGGGCGGCAGCATTTGCGGAAACGGCTCTTCACAGAACAGCTGCTCCTATAGCAACCTCACCTCTAGCAATCTGACACAGAGCAGCTGTGCTGTCACCCAGCAGATGTCCAACATCAGTGGGAGCTGCAGCATGCTGCAGCAAACCAGCATCAGTTCTCCCCCAACCTGCAGCGTCAAATCTCCTCAAGGCTGTGTGGTGGAGAGGCCTCCGAGCAGCAGCCAGCAGCTGGCTCAGTGTAGCATGGCCGCTAACTTCACCCCACCGATGCAGCTGGCCGACATCCCTGAGACTGGCAACGCCAACATTGGCTTATATGAACGAATGGGTCAGAGTGATTTTGGGGCTGGGCATTACCCACAGCCATCAGCCACCTTCAGCCTTGCCAAACTACAGCAGTTAACTAATACACTTATTGATCATTCATTGCCTTACAGCCATTCCGCTGCTGTAACTTCCTATGCAAACAGTGCCTCTTTGTCCACACCATTAAGTAACACAGGGCTTGTCCAGCTTTCTCAGTCTCCGCACTCTGTCCCTGGGGGACCCCAAGCACAAGCTACAATGACCCCACCCCCCAACCTGACTCCTCCTCCGATGAATCTGCCACCGCCTCTTTTGCAACGGAACATGGCTGCATCAAACATTGGCATCTCTCACAGCCAAAGACTGCAAACCCAGATTGCCAGCAAGGGCCACGTCTCCATGAGAACCAAATCGGCATCTCTGTCACCAGCCGCTGCCACCCATCAGTCTCAGATCTATGGGCGCTCCCAGACTGTAGCCATGCAGGGTCCTGCACGGACTTTAACGATGCAGAGAGGTATGAACATGAGTGTGAACCTGATGCCAGCCCCAGCCTACAATGTCAACTCTGTGAACATGAACATGAATACTCTCAATGCCATGAATGGGTACAGCATGTCCCAGCCTATGATGAACAGCGGCTACCACAGCAATCATGGCTACATGAATCAAACACCCCAATACCCTATGCAGATGCAGATGGGCATGATGGGAACCCAGCCATATGCCCAGCAGCCAATGCAGACCCCGCCCCATGGTAACATGATGTACACGGCCCCCGGACATCACGGCTATATGAACACGGGCATGTCCAAACAGTCTCTCAATGGGTCCTACATGAGAAGGTAGGCAACATGGGCAGTCACAAGATCCCCCTGGGCATCACTATTGGATTGAATCTGCACAAATACCTTCGAAGAGTACGATTTCAAAACCAGCAATTGGTGTGAATGCAAAAACATTTGTTGGCACCATTTATTTAAAAAAAAAAAAAAAGCTGTATGCAGCAGAAAGCCTTATACAAGTTGTTTTTCTTTTTTTCCTTTTTCTTTTTTTGGTATCTTTGTTTCTGTTACTTTTATATGAAATTCTCTGCAAAGGAAGGCCTCTCTGGACTACAATTTGAAGGCAGCCACTTGTTGTGCCTGCTTCCATGAAATGATGTGGATATCAAGCCCCGCCCCACCAAATTATCTGTTTTAATACTGAACCTAGAACTTTTTTTTTCTTCCCTGTCCACTCCATGTAAATGCCTTTAGCATTTCAGTTATTGTATATTTTGTTTAAGGTGACACTTCAGCATGCCGCTAATGTCTTTGTTAGTGACAGTGCATTTTGTAGTACTGTACAAGTGTTGTGCTAACAGTAAGCCATTTCTTAAGTTTTTTGCCTTGATTAGGGTGCCCTAATTTGAGGGTTTAAAAAAAATTATATTTTTGTTAATTATAAAACTGTAAAGAGCTATAAAAGCTATTCCCATTTGGTTAGTCAAAAGGGGTTTTATTGCTAAATGTTTGGTGTAAAGTTGAGACCCTTTTCCATTTTGGTGACAGATTTCTTTGGGGAAAAAAGGCAGCTTTCTGTTTTATAAATGCAGACTTCTGTTTATTGAATGAAGCATATCTCAGTGTTTATCTGTCAGGTTTTGAAACATTTCATATATGTCCAAATACTTGGCAGGATTTAAAAAAAAATAGTGAATTTGGTGTAAAGTTGCTATTTTATGGAAATGCCTCTAACTTTACATTTTCATTCCATCTGTAGATTTTTCTATCTTTATAAAATATTGGAGTTATTTTTTAAGGAAAAATAGAGAAGTAGCTTGTGAATAGCTCAAACTAAGCTTACAAATCGCATGTAAAAAAGCAAAAAAAAGTTATTTGTGTCTGTTTATATTGCTTCCTTTTTTGTAGCCTTTGTACCTGTACAGGGTGACTGTAAGGGCCAAGCAGGAGAGGCGTAATCCTTGTATAAAATAGGAGCCAGCGACACTCTTGTATTTATCTGTTCTCTTTTTAGTCAGTCACTTCAAAAAAAAGAAGAAAAAAAACCAACAAAAAAAAAGCTGTACATTTTAACATAAAATAAATTATGATGAGCCATTTTTAGCCTCTTGTGTCCTGTCATATTATGATTGATAGAGAATGACCAATGGAACTGTATCATGTGTCACATCTCAGAACACATACACATTTTGGGAAAATAAATTATTTAGTGTAAATTGGAGTTATGAGATTTTCTGATTTGTTTTGACTTTGGGGGAGGGGGTTGGCAATAAATAAGAGTAATATCTAATAAAACCATCACATATACCAAATACCTATTTAATAAATTAATTTATAATGGATTTTAATGCTTTTCATGAAAGTTTATTTTATGCTGGTGCATACCTTCTGTATGCCAATCATTGTCTTTAAAATAAAGTGAATTTGTTTTTTTCTTTTTGACTTTGATCTTCATTTGCAAAGGGATCCTATACAAATATTCAGTTGCCTCATCTGTACCGTCTGTGTAAACACCCCTCAGGGCCTTAGCACAGTGGTAGCAAACTTCATTTTTATAAAAGTTAATACCCAAACACCCAATTTGGGATTGTACGTTTGAAAAATCATCTCAAAAAAAAAAAAAAAAAGGTGTGAAAGTTTTGCTCTTGTGAATGAATGATTGGATGTTTTCTTTAGAGTCTAAAGTTTAGACCAAAAACAAAAAGTCATTGTTTACAAACACTATTCTATGGCATTCAGAGAAACTTCTGTCTGACTGTTAAAACAGTTTATTATTTGAGCTTCTAGCCTAGAAATAAATGCCTCACTTGGCATCCATGGGAACTGGCCCATTAAGCTCCCAATGTGTCTAAATGTGGGTGCTCACGACTCTCCTGTCACTTCTTTTATATCACGCAGAGGGAGAACGTTTTTCCATCAGTGGTTCAACACAAATCAAGTGTTGTATAGACATAGACACAAACTTTCAAGTAGACTCAGAATAAAACCGAAAAGGCAGGCTAGTGCACATGCCCCAGGATCACAGGACACTGTAGAGGGAGGAGGCCCAATGGGGTTTTGCTTTGCGCTCTCACCCTTACTAGGTTTCCTTCACAGTTACAAAGCGTTCTGGGTTTAGCGTCTGGCAAGACGTTGTCTTTAGGTCCTTTCTTTCCACAAATGCCCAGTCCGTGAGGGAATTCTCTGTAGTGGCTGAGGGAGAGCTCATGAAAAGACACTTCTGCAAGGGCTTTAGTCACAAAGGGAAGAAGAGAAACTAATAGGAAGGAAAACCTAATCCAGCTTCAGAGAGGGAGGTGATGGTGTGCCGCTAGTTAGGGAGTAGCCATGAATCTTAGCCCAGTGGGTTCACCTGTCAGGCAAGAGGCTGCCTGAGCCTAAGAGCTGGGGTGGAGGCCTGCTAACAAGCTGATATGGAAGCTTCCACAGGCCCCATCTTGAAACCTTCACATATGTAGTCTCTTTCCTCTTCTGTTGAGATCCTTTGGGACTGAGATTCCCTTGTGTTTTCCTTTTGCCATGGCCTGCTAATCACACCCTGTGGTTTGTGTGAAACTGGGGTTCCATCACCCCCACACCCTGCCTTCCTCACAGTCCTCCAGGGAGCTTGTGGGCAAGTTCTGGTCACTGCCCCAGACCTACCAGATCAGAATCCAAGAACACTACTAGGGACTCCTTGTGTCATAGGCTCCCAAGGGACTGCAGCATATCCAGGTACAGGACCCCCTCTGCTGGCCCCTATCTCCAGCATTCATGGGCAGAACAGAAAGGCTTGGGGGAGAGAAACTGCTGATCTGAGGTGGCCTCAGAACACTGCACACTCTTCCTTACTCACCCACTCTCACTAGAGAAAGCAATTCAGACCAAAATGTGACACCAAGGATCCTGGAAAACAGGAACTTGGATTCATCAGAACTGAAATGGAGTCACCATCAGGTTGAGATTCATTAACAAGCCATGTTTTTTAAGCCCAGTAATCTGTTCTTTCATTTACCTTATAAGAGTCTTGAGTGGTCATCAGCTGTTGACCTTTTCTTTTGAATCGCTCAAGCGGTGCCTACCCAGGTGTGAAGGCATCGGCCTTCCTTGCCGACACTCTGTTTCAGAAATGATGACTCACAATACTGTTACCAAGCTTTCATAAACAGCCTTCCCACGTGATCCACACGCCTACCCTGTGCAGGAAATGGGGCCATTGTCTCCGGTGTCAGATGAGGAGATGGGGCTCAAAGAACCTATCTTAATTGCCCAAACTCACTCAGCTAACATTTGGAAGCTGAAACAAACCCAATTCTCCAAATGGCAGCTCTTCTTCCTACACGTAACTCTGAAAAGACCGTAAGTTGTCATCTCTCTGATTTCAAGGCTCAGCTAACAAATTCACGATGCTACAGGAACTATTAAGTGCCATACAAATAAACTTTACTTTGTTATAAGCAAGCATTGTCTCCAGTGTACAGTCAACAGACTACCAGTACTGTTAAATTATGAAACTGTGCCCAGGTGTCCATAATTCCACACTCCTGGTTTTTCTTCTTCCTTCTCTGTCCTCTTTCCTGGTTCTCCCTCTGCCACCCAGGCCCAGCTCTAAACACTGATGTTGAAGCACTCAGGCCTGGGACTTCCTCCCTTTTCTCATTATCTCACCCAGGATGATGAGTTCCAACACCACCTACGCACAGATAACACCCAGAATTACACCTCCAGTTGTGAACATTCCTCTGAGCTCCTAGATTCAAGGTCCAATGACACGGGATACTTTATGTATGTCTTACAGACGTAACTGGTGATCTCCAGCCCTCTCCCCCCATTTCTGCCCTGGCCAACCTCATCTCCATACTCAGGCAAGAAACCGAATCAATAGCTTTCATTTTTCTTTGCCCTCTCATCAGGTTCTGTCGACTCTCCAGGATAATTCCAAAATAATCTTGAGTAGTAGTCCCCTGGAGCTGTCTCAGTCCAGGCCACCATCCTCTCCTGTCTAGGGTTCCAAAAGCTTCCTGTCTGGTCTTCTTGCCTCCCTTCTTAATTCCCAACAATCCATTCTCCATACTTCAGCCAGAGTGATCTCCTTAAAACATAGGTCATACCATTCCCCTGCTTAAAACCATTCGGTGGCTTTTCTCTGTACTTGAAATAGAATCTAGCTTCTATAACCAACGTCTTCCAATTTCCCCCTACCTATGGGCTCCAGCTTCACTGAGGGGCGTTTCCTCAAAAATATACCTCTTTATCACCCTGGGGCTTTCACCAGGGCTGTTCTGTTCCTCAGCCTAGAATGACTCCCCCTTTGGAGGGTGTGCTCCTTCAAGTCTCAGCTCACCCCATCTCCTCAGGTCTTCACCCCATCCCCAATTGTCCTTCACCTCAGTACCTGTTTGCCTCATTGCACTTTATCACAACATGCCTTTTTGTTTTTACTTTTGGCTTTCTAACCCAATTTTTGGCATGCGGTAGGTTCTCAATGAATACTTATTGGCCAAATAAATAATTTACTTCTGAAGACTTGAAATGCTTTTGCAAAAATTTCTGTTCCTCCTTTCTCCCACCTCTGGCCCCCAGGAGCCATCTTGCAGAGACCAGAACTCCAACTTTAAAGTTCTCTGCTCCTGCTGTCCTCAGTAAGACTCACAGCCCCACAAAGAGATGGGCCCATGTAGGAAAGTATAGAGAAGCTCAAGAGAACACCAGCATTTCATCCTACCATACATCCCACAATGGATTCATTTAAATGTAAGTATGTCATTATGATGTATTAAATGTAATATTTCATTAAAATGGAAATACTAATTTCTTTCTAGATGAGGAATATATTAGACCTAGGAGATAAATGAGTTTTGAGTGGGTTATTGGAATCCTGTGATGGGAAAGTCCAGGTAGGTGCCTCTGGGACCCTAGACCTCCTTTTGGTCTATATCTCTTTCCCATAAGCCTGTGTATGGCTCCCCTCACACTCAGATCCAAGTCCTTATGAGGACCTGACTACTCTTGGACCACGATGACTCTCTCAGAGCAGTCCCAGGAAGCCAGGCCCAGCCACCAAGGGCCCAAGCCACAAGTCCTCTCCTGTGGCACAAAATCAGGGCAGCCCACCTAAACTCACAGGGAAGTTTTACAAGGCTGCTGGGCCCCCCGACACTATCCTTCCTCCATCAAGAACTTCCTCTTTCATTCTGCTGAAAACCATAACCAAATCGAAGGACCAAGCCCCTTTTCATATTTTCTTCCACAGGCATTTATCACACTCTTTTTGCTTTCTCCGGGCAGTTTTCGTTTCTGGTCCTTGACCTCTGGCATCTCCATCAGCATTTCTCTTTGGGTTCTGTCTAGTTTAGGGTTCCTGGTTCCAGAAGCCATCTCTATATGCTTGATGTCTCCTGCTGTTTTCTCCTCGAGAATGAAAATCACACAGGCAGGGCACCTGGCTTAGCTCTCAGGGGCAGGGAAATTCCACACCTGAGCTCACCTGGCTGCCTTGTTCTCCCATTCCACAGCAAACACATTTGCAAATGCTTTCTGGTATGACTGAAAACAAGCCTGTGTTGCTTTGACTAGAATCAAAATGAAAGGAGTTTCTCCAAGTGCCAGTTCCCTAAAGAATATCCCCCTTCTTTTTTCCAAAATTGTAAAGTTAAACTTGTCCACAATTCATTGAATTTTTCTGGGTGGTGGCAGCTCTGGCTAGGATTCTGTGAGCCCTGGCTCCCGAGGAAGGTAGAAGAGCACAAGGCAAGGGCCAGTGTACGGGACTCAGGACAGCAACCACCCCTCCCCCCGCGCCCCCCCCCCCCGCCCTATCCCTAATAAATGAGTTGCTCTCTGCAGGTTGCAGACAGCGGCATCTATGAGTGGTGATCCAAGCCTGGGGATTCCGTGGAAAAGAGGATGCAGGAGATGGTAAGGAAATACAGATGCCCCAGAGAAGGGGCCTGCTAATAAGCTATGCAGACTCTTCTGTAACACAGCTCTCCCGGGCACTTTTCTGCAGCTAAAAAATAAATTTATATTTTACAATTATTTTTTAAGAATGTGACTTTCGGGGGCACCTGAATGACTCAGGTGGTTAAGCGTCTGACTCTTGATTTTGGCTCAGGTCATGGTCTCACGGTTCATGGGATTGAGCCCTGTGTCAGGTTCTGTGCTGAAAGCCTGAAGGCTGCTTGTGATTCTCTCTCTCCCTCTCTCTCTCTCTGCCACTCCCCTGCATGTGTGAACTCTCTCTCTCTCTCAAAATAAATAAACATAAAAAAAAAAAAGAATGTGACTTTCAGACAAAGCCAAACATTTAATCACAGCACAATGCCTACATATTTTCCAATCCTTTTCTGCTTCCATCTTACCAGAAAATAATAATAATGATGACAATAATAATAATAATAATAAAATACAGGCACCTTTGTGCAGAACTGTGTGCTCATCTGTAACCAATTCTGCTGAGAAGGCAGTCTGCCCCATTCTGCTATGAAGCCAAGTCCTCATCCAGGAGGCAGATTTGAATCCCCCCCCCCCCCATTCATCAGCATACACCTGAGAAGTTTAAGATTGAAGGAAGTCAAGCTTTGGTTCACTGTCCCAGGTCACAGGGCAGGGCTATTTCAGCCTCCCTCTCTATTCCCGAGTATCTCTGTGGGCCCTGCTAGGGGTGCTATGGCTCCTTCTCACCAGCCTTCTCACTGTTGTCACTGTGCTTGGCCTGTCGCCTCTGCTGCACCAGCTGCTTGTCCAGTTCCCGGAGCTGCTTCAGAAAGCCCCGGTTGGGTAGGACACAGCGGTTCTTGGCCACTTGTTGAATGGCGTCCACCAGGGTCATGTTCTTGTGAATCATCAGGTAGGCCAGGACCAGGGTTGCTGAACGGCTGCGGCCCATGACACAGTGAACCAGGATCTTACCTGAAATGCAGTGGGAAGAAGAGGTACCACACTATACTGGTAATCATTGCATTCTTCACCACCATGTGCTCTCGGGGGGAGGGGGGGAACACCGATTTCCCTTAAGAATATCCTTAATGAAGCAATACAAATTAATTTTTATCAAATTTCAGCCTTTGGTTACACTTCTGCTTAATATTTTGCGTGATGAAATGGTATGTACACTTAAAGCACTTTGGCTGAGTGCCAAAGTAAGATGGTTATCTCAAGAACAAGCACATAGGAGGTAGAGTTGCAAGCTGAATTAGCCACTGTTTCATGAAACACTGTTTTTACTTAAAAGAGCAAATGACAGGGGCGCCTGGGTGGCGCAGTCGGTTAAGCGTCCGACTTCAGCCAGGTCACGATCTCGCGGTCCTTGAGTTCGAGCCCCGCGTCGGGCTCTGGGCTGATGGCTCAGAGCCTGGAGCCTGTTTCCGATTCTGTGTCTCCCTCTCTCTCTGCCCCTCCCCCGTTCATGCTGTGTCTCTCTCTGTCCCAAAAATAAATAAACGTTGAAAAAAAAAAATTAAAAAAAAAGAGCAAATGACAGAAAAACCATGATAATTCACACTTGGATATTTGGCAGACTTTGTCTCAGAAGTGAACAAAGTAGGGAGCCTGGCTTCCAACTCCTACAAAGTAGAGAGTTGGAAGAGCATGCAACTCTTGATCTTAGGGTTGTGAGTTTGAGCCCCACGTTGAGTGTACTGATTGCTCAAAAATAAAATCTTAAAAAAAAAAAAAAAGTGAACAAAATAGGCCTTTCATGTCAAAGGAAATAACCAATGGTGTTTGTTGCCAGTGATAAAATTCAGGCTTTTGAGGAAAATAGAATTTTGGAAAACTTGTATCTATTACTGTGGGGTTGACAGTTTCCCAATACTTTTAGATTTTTCTGTTAAGATTGGTGTTGCTATTAACAAATGTGTTCTTTTGATAACATACAATGAAAAGTGTCAACATTTGGAAGATCTACATAACTTAGTGAACCAATATTTTCCAAATGACCAATGTGGGATATTACAAAGTCATGCGTGAGTAAAAAAAAATCCATTCAAAGTGCAAGACAGACCAATGGATTTTCATATAACAGAGTACGTATGAAGTTTATGTATATGGTTTCAGATTGCAAGGCATCATAGCTAGCCTTTAAGAAACTATTACTTGTCAAGTTTTGGTGTAGTATTAAAGAAAAATATCCATAATTACCAGAAAAGGCTATTAAAATATCCTTCCCTTCTCCATCTACATGTCTGAATGAAGCTGGATTTTCTTTATATACTTCAACCAAAACAACACTACCATGGCATCAGCTAGGCCCGGCTTCACAGTGTGAAGCAGCTTCTGCACCCTTCAGGTCTGCATTTGGTAGTGCTCTCGAGCTCACACAGTAGTACATCAATGTGCGTTATCTCATTTTGTCCTTAACAGAAACTTCAAGGTTTCATTATCATCATTCCTGCCTCACAGATGGGAAACAGGCTCAGAGTGGTGAAATGACATGCCAGAGGTCACCCAAAAAGCAGGTGCCATGGCTAGAAATAGTTAAAAGCAACTTGTTACTGAGGCCCTTCTGTGTGCTAGCCGCTGGCCACTGTGCTCAGGGGACAGAGAAAGTAATGAGATTAGGCTCTCCAGCTGTCCCCACCAATGCCATCCCAGTGGCTGCCCTCTCGTGTGTTTGTGGGATAGGGGCAGCTTGAGCTATGTGACTTGTGACCCCAGTGATGTCTCTTCCTGAGTCTCAGGCCTGTGGATCAGAAGGATGACCAAAAAGACACTTATGAACATCACTGAGCTTCTGGAACATCAGGATATGAGAACAGCTTGTTGAAGAATACTTCTGAACAGACATGGCTCCCCCGTGTCCTTCTCACCTCCACCCCCTCACCTGTGCCAGGGGACCATGCCCAGGACCATGCCCAGGCAGAGTGAGAAATCCAAGAGGGCCTGACCATCAGGCACAGGATTCTCTCTCCCCTCCTCCCAGCTGGCAAGGCCTGCACATCTTGCCCATCAGGAAGAACTCCAGGATGGCCTCTCCACACACACAGGGCTGGCGCAGAAAGGTGCTTCATAAGGAACTGTTCATTTGGTCACAATTCATTTTCACGAATCTCCACAAGCTTACCAGGCGGCCCTGCAATCCCACCTGCCATGATGCTGAGCTACAAGAGTGTGACCGCACCACATTTCCCTTGGGCACATTTGCTAGAAAGGAAGGCAAGAAGCAGGGCCTGCTTCTTTTTTGCTGGGTCGGGTTTGGGGGAGGCTGGCCCTGGCTCTTGCATGGCATGGTTGTGCTCCTGGACTGGAATGTCTACCTCTGGCATTCTAATCCCCACAGACTGTTCCAGAGGCTGGCTGGCTTCTTGCCAGCTGTGCTGATAACTAAAGCGTTTCTTCCTCTCCTGGCAAAAAGGGTAATTCTTTCTGTCACGACTAAATGCTTGAAACAGACGAAAGCTGTAGTTCATTAAGTCTTTTGGGAGCCTGAAGTCTGTTAAGTGGGAGGAGGGGAGGGGAGAAAAATGGCAAAGGGAGATGGAGGGGGTTGGAAGAGAAAGGGGGAAGGGAGAGAAGGGCGTGCTCCGCTCCAGCAGAAACTCCTGGAGCTGAATTTTGGTTTTACAAAAGCGGCGTGAATGCCCTCAGCCATGTGAGCTTGGTAGGTAGGTCTTCCTCCCTTGGTAAAGGGCCTGTCTCAGCACCCTCCAGGCACTGCTCTCTCTTTGCTCTGTGGCTCTGCTAAGCACCACCATTTGGGGCCCAGCATCGGGTGGTGAGAAAGCTCTCAGAGGGTTCAGGAGACAAGGGCAAGGAGACCTGCACGGGGCCTGCTCCCGGAATGGCCCATACTGGAGAAACTAGGAGGCTGTTAGACACCAGCCAGAGTTAGGACCCTAAGTGAAGGCAGCTTTGTCAGGGCACACATTTCCTAGATCAGTGGCTTTCACTTCTTTGTGTGCCCCCTGAAAACACAACACACAGTTCACAGTTTACATGTACATAGCCCTACCTCGTCCCCAGATCGTCCAAGTACATTTTTACATAGTACTCGATCAGCACGACATACTGATCAGCACGATCAGCACGACTCGATCAGCACGACAGACTGATCAGCACGACATACTTGATCAGCACGACAGACTGATGATGAAATTATCATCTCCATTTTACAGAAGAGATAATGTGCAAAGAAGTGAGCGGCCCTGTTTGCACAGCTGGGAAGTGACAGAACCATGCATGATTTGAGCCCAGGCTCCCTGACACCAGATTCAGAGCTCTATGTGATATCACAAGTGTGTGTGTATCAGACAAAAGTTCCACAAGGTAATATGAACTTTTACTACGTGCAATGCATGCTGCTATATTCAATTATTTTCTAATCAATTCATTCTTTTTAAGGAAATGCTGGCTGCACTCACTAATCTCATTTTATGACACACCAATAGGTCACAATCTATGTTTGAGAAATGGTGATTTCAATTTAATAATTCCCCTTAGCCTTTACCAAAAGGTGAATTCCCACAGTCTTATAAAGAAAACCCATATCCAGAATCTCTGCTGCTCCCCAATTGTGTATTTTCAACTGGTGACCAAAAGATAGGCCTCTGTCACTCAAATCATATATACAGGCCAAGCCTGTTAACCCACCGACCCCACCAACCCCCACCCTCAACTCAACCCCACCCCTGCCAGCTGTGCCCTCTCATAAACAGCCTCCTTCCTTGGTTTTGGGAGATACTCTTTGCCTGTCTCTTGCTCACTCACCTCCCTCAGCAGCCTGCAAAGGCATCATTCATACTTCTCCCAAAACACTTCTGGGGGTGTGGAAGCCATCAGAAGAAGGGTCCACGTTATGTTTTGAACTGCTGGGGGGCAGGCCTGTGTGTGCTGCAGTAGGGCAGGGGATCCTTAAAATACCCTGAATATCTGGTCTGGTTAAAGCTTGGAGGCACCAGAAGACCACGCTCCTGCTCAAAAGCAGACTCGCTTTGTTTATTCATACCTGCCTTAGCCATAATAGATTTTAAGATGCCTTCAGAAGCAGGCTGTGGACTGTTTAAGAAAAAGAAAGAAAGAACAAACAGAGAGTGGTGATACTAAAATCTGATCTTTAGAGCCTTACAGTATCTGCCCCGGGATTTCCTAGAAGATTTCATTAAATTAAGCCCACACTACTCCACCTCTGAGGATGCCATGGCAGGAGGAGTGTAGGCAGTCCAAATGGGGTTCCCATGGCAGTATTTTGTCAGTACTTCTTTCTCTGCTGAAGAATGACAAGTTCAGTTGTTTCAGATGTCATAACCAGCAGGAGTGCCTCACCTTTCATGATTTTTGGTGACCTCTTATACAGTTAGGTCACCGAGTGCTCAAAATAAGAGCAAAGGACTCTCCTGAGAGGTCCAAATGACAGAAGGAATTCCCGCTGGCCTCTGATCAGCTCTGTGACCCTGGGCACATCACTTAGCTTCTCCAGGCCTCTGTTTCCCCAGCTCTTGGGGCAAAACACTGGACTAGATTATTTCTGAGATTTTCCAAGAGTGACTGCAGTTGCCTGGAGAGTTCTTTCGTAAGAGATGCATCAGGGTAGGATAGGGGTGGGAGTGGGCCCCATGGGGCTCACTACAAGCCCTGGGCACAGCTCTATAGCACCACGAGAAAGGTTTTTTCAACAAGAATAAACAAGACTGGATGTGAGGGGCAGCAGTGAGAAACAGTGTACGCTTGGCTGAAACTAGCCAAGGAAGAACAGGAAAGACAAGAGAGGGGAGAGAAAGAGAGATGCCTTGCCTTTGGGCCAGACTGTCCATCAACACCTCTTACATCAAGAGTATAATAAGAAACATACGAGTGATCCTGGCTCTAAAATGCTACAGTAGTGTCCCCTAGATCTCCAATGAACGACTAGACACACCACATGGCATCAAGGCTGAGCACATGCCATCCCCACTGGATGGAGTCTATGACAATGTCATTGCTGGGCTAATGAGTATTTTTATTTTGTTACTCTGACTACTTAGCACAGGTTACAAACTGACAGTCACTGGATATCTTTTGTTTGGCCTTTGCAGTATTGTAAGAAGTTTTCAATTTGTTGCCAACACTTAAAAATTGGGCAATTTCACATTAAAATCCAGATTGGAAACTTTTCCTGAAAAATCAGATCTACCACATTTGCACTGATTCTCACAAGATGCTGGCTGAGACTGAATAGCAGCTGCCCCCTTTGGAAAATGTATGGGGCTCTCCACTTAGCTATAAGCACCCTCTACCCACACTCCTCTGCTTTCCACACAGCTAGCTTCATTTTTTTTTTTTTTTTAACATTCCCTGCCAGGTTCTGCAGAGTTCACATTTGATCTGAGCCCCAGACTTGAGGATATTCAATTGTGAAGGGCACTGAGAAGGGACCCCAGCCTCCCTCCTGGCAATGAGGTCATGTCCTGCTCGCTTCACCAGCCAACTATTCTAGTCCCACACTTCTGCCCACTGATTCTAATCCCTGCATGTTCTCTGATCTGGGCATATACTTTTCTCTCTTGACCCTTTCTTTGCTAGGTGCTTTTGACCATATGGTCCATTAGGACCCACACGGGCCTGACATCGCCACATCAATGCTCTGTGATCTGCCCAGGCCTAAGTATGACTTGAGAGCCCCATTCTTTCCTAATTTAGCAGGGGTGGGGGGTGGGGGGCGAAAGACTCTAAAATGTTGTGCCAGGAACTGAAAACAAGCTGTCATACGAGTCTATTGTACTAGTTCAAAGTTGGAATGTCTTTTTTCCTTTTGGGATTGGAAACTTTATTATTATGATGCACACATGCTAGTGTGGTTATGTGCTTCATGGTGCACAACCTCTCTTTATCAAACACATCTGAGAACCTGCTGTGCACCAGGTTCTCTGCTAAGTGCTCTGTGTGGGTTACTCCTGATCCTCATTATAACCTTTCAGGGTAAATATTTTCATCACCAGATTGAGAAACCAAGGCTTAGAGAAATCACATTGTTAGTAAGTTGTGAATTTGATCCCCGCCCTGTCTTCTCTAAAGCCTGCCAGACCCCTTCCATTAAGAGAAAGTTTGAAGATACAGTAATGGCAAAAGAGTACATTAAACAGAAACTGAAGGATTGGGTTGTTGTAGCTTTTTGTTTTTTCTTGTCAAATATGTTTTCAGTTAACTTCAAATAATCTGAGGCAAATTTTACCTCATGTTGATGAGTCAGAGTCCAGTTGCTTTTTGATACTGCTTGGAAACCCAGAATGTGCATAATACAAAAGATGGTCCATAAATAGACTCATAAAAGCACGACTTTGAAATGAAGCATCCCTTAATATAAGCACTTAGGCTCTGTAGGTTTTTCTTCTTTTCATTGTGACATTGCTTTCTGAACCAAAATAATGGCAAATCCTTGGTGCCTATGGCTGCCTGTGGGGCCAGGACCACTTTGGGATGGCCATCAAGGTCTGGGACTTGGCCTGCGCCCAACCTGCAGATTGCAAATTCCTGAAGCAGGCCAGCTGGTCAGGCAGTGAGCCTCATAATCCCAGACTCTTGTGGCAAGAAAGGGTTTCAGTAGCTGGATATCCTGAATTATGTGATGGTCCTATAAAGGAGTATGACGCGTGTGTCTGAAATCAGAGCACAGAGGAGGGAGTTGAAGTCCCTCTGGCCTCTATAAAATGCCCTGAGTTACACCCTGCAGCAATAACTGCACATTGTTTTACCCCCAATGCATACCTAAGCCATGCCTTTCTCTCTAAAATAGCCTTGTAGACTTAACCTGGATTAGACCAGCTAAAACTGTATTTTGAGTGCAAGGACTAGCACTGTGATTTTAAAAAATGGATAATTGGGGCACCTGAGTGGCTCAGTCAGTTGAGCAACCGAGTTTTGGTTTCGGCTCAGGTCATGATCTCCCAGTTCATGGAATCTGAGCTGAAATCAAGAGTCAGACACCTAACGGACTGAGACACCCAGGCACCTCCACATGGTTTGTGGGATTGAGCCCCTGCACTGGAGTCTATGCTGACAGCTTAGAGACTCCTCGGGATTCTCTCTCCCCCTCACTCTTTGTCCTTTCCCTGCTGTCTCTCTCTCTCTCTCTCTCTCTCTCTCTCAAAATAAATAAATAAACTTAAAAATTAAAAAAAAAAAGAATGGATAATTAACCTTGGGAAACTTGGACACCATGAGTGCAAAACTCAGATTCTTAAATATATTTTGCCATATATAAGGGCTAGATTGTCAGCTTTCTATAGGAGGCCTAACTAGACGGAGTATGTGGGAAGGAGGGGATTGGGAGAGGCTGCCAGCTTGGTTGGTTGGCTGGCAGGAAAATCTGAAGTCTCTCCATAGATTCCCAGTCAAGTCAGCTTCCTGAAGGTTTTCTGGCATTGAAGCCCCTAGCTATTAGTCAGGTTTGGGTGCGGGCACAATTAGTGTCTGGGCTGTAGTCCCAGGTTTGAGGGCATCCAGACGTCCCTGCTGCTCCAAGGATTGCTGATGAGCCTTAGGGGATTGGGATTCAGACCAAATGCCTTTCCTCTGAACCCTCCCGATCCTGATTCCCCACAGAGGCGATCAAGGCCCGAACCCCACCAGCCGCATGCTCAGTGTGGTTCTTGTGTTCCTGGGCCTCGGACATTCCCAGCTTAATCACACACAACCCCCGCAGAACCGGCTTCAACAGTGCGCAGATCCCGCCTCCAGCCAAGGTGAGGGGCGGGGCTTCGGTTTGGGGCGGGGCTTAGTGGGGCGGGGGCTTAGTGGGGGCGGGGCTTCGTGGGGGCGGGGCGGGGCCTCGGGCGGGTTTGTTGGGGTTGGACCACCAAGGGTCACAGGTCTCTTACTGTGGTCGTGGCTGAGCGCTGCGTCGATGAAAGCGGCCGCCGGGTAGAAGAAGACGCTGAGGTCGAAGGTGGGCAGGTCGTCCGCCTCAACACCGTGATATTCGATGGCCATGTCGCTGTAGTAGTCGGGCCCAGTGTCCACGTTCCAGCGGCCGTGGGCTGCATTCAGCACGTGCGTGAAGCCCGCCTTCTGCAGCCCGTAGCGGTCCAGTGCCGTAGCTCTGGGCACGAGGGGAGAGGCTGGTTGGCTAAGTGGTGTCGTAGCCTGGATCTAGGGTGAAACTCGGGGCCCGCCAATGGGTTTATGCCATCAGTTCCAAAATAAAACCTAGTCACTGCAGTGAAGGACTTCCCTGGTCCAAAACCCTGATTACTGACCCCTTGACCGCTTGTTTCTGGATAGGCTGGTTCGAGAAGGGAGAGAGTGGAGGGTGAATCGATCGTCCATTCATTCTTTCATCATTCACCATAAAACACCAAAAGGTAAACAGAAGAGCTTAGTGCTAGACACTGTGGTGGTTGCAGGAGTGCACTTGTTACCTGCCAACTCCCCTAGAAGACCGCCAGAATAATCTGTTCATCCAGCAAAGCTGAATGTAAGGGAGGGGGTCACCTTCACAGAGCCTCAGGAAACCCTTTAAAGCAGGTCGCTCCTCTGAACCTTCCAGACGTTTATAGGGTTTGGTGGGCTGGGGCTGGAATGACTGATTTAAGATGGTGTTACAGTGCAAAGATTTTATTGAGATCGGGCAAAATTCTTGACATTGATGTTCACAGGGTTGGTGAACACGGTGCAGAACCCTTGCTTTGATAAGTGAATCATTGCCTAGTTTGGCAAAGCGTTTTTCTAAGGAGAGGTATTTGAGCTATTGTTTGAGTTGATTTCAGGAGCCAACAGTGAAGTTATTTTCTGATTTATAGCCTTATCTTTCTAGACAGGAATTTCCAGGAAGAAAGAATAAAGCCATGTTGAAGTAGGTGGCCTTGGAATATGCGGCAGAGGTAGGTTGTCAGAGGAACCAGGAGTTATTTCTGCCTAGAAGGGCCAAGGGAGGCTTTATGGGAGAGGGCTGTTTGAGTTTGTCTTACTACAAATGTTAACACGGTGATGGAGGGGAAGAGGGAAGCAAGGGCAGGGAATTAGCACTACTTACAGTGTGGAGGCTGGAGATAATGAAGCCCTTTTAGGAAATGCTTATTATTTCCTGCAGTCAGTCATTTATCACAAATAATGATTTAAAATCTATTGTGTGCCTGTCACTGTCCTGGGTGCCGATGGTGCAACAGTGAACAGGTTAGTCAAGGTCTCTCGGGACCTCACTCTCAGACAATGCACTCCCTTCTACCTCAAACCCACTATGACTGAAGGATGAAATAGCAAAAAAGTGGGGCAACTGGGTGGCTCAGTCTGTTGAGCGTCCGACTTCGGCTCAGGTCATGATCTCACGATTTGTGGGTTCAAGCCCTGCATCAGGCTCTGTGCTGCCAGCTCAGAGTCTAGAGCCTGCTTCAGATTCTGTGTCTCCCTCTCTGCCCCTCCCCTGCTCATGCCCTGTCTCTCTCTGTCTCTCAAAAATAAATAAATGTTAAAAAAAATTTTTTTTAAGTTCAGATGGCAGTAAAAGCTGTGCTGATGACTGTGGTCCTGCTTTATGTAAGGTGGTCAGGCAAGGCCTTGCCAGGAGGTAGTATTTGAGCTAAGACTGAGGGATGAGAAGGAGTTAGGCAGGGGTAGAGTTGGAGGAAAAGTGTTTCATCCAGGCCTAGGGAACAGCAAGTGCCAAGAACAGAATGGAAACAAGCATGGCTGTAGTAGCAAGGGGGATAGTGGTACAAGAGGAAGTTGGAGAGATAGGCAGGGGCTGGGTCATGGTAGACCTTGTAGGCCAAGGAAAGAGTCTGCATTTTGCTCTAAGTGTGGTGGAACATCACATGCTACAGAGGGTTTAAGGAAGGGGTGAACATCGTTTACTTTTTTAAAGACCAGTCTGGGGATGTGTGGAGATGGATTGGAGAGGGGGAAAAATGGAAGCAGGGAGCTCTGTTGGAGACTGTTGCAGTTGTACAGCCAGGAGAGGAAGGTGGTTGGACCAGGGTGGGATCACAGCAGGGCTTGCTGAGGGACTGGGAGAGGGGCAGGGAGGAGGAGGCTGGTATGGCCAGATCATAGGATGTGAGAGGAGAGGAGAGGAAAGTCTGGAGGAGTGTGAGGTTGGAACACGGAAGTGCTTGGATCTGTATTTGGGGCGGGGTGGGGGGGGGGGTAGGGGCGGGGGGTCAAGGAGAGTGGTTGAGGACGGGTGATCCCAACTAGATTTTAACAGCACAAAGAGCAGTCTACAGCTCAGGAAAGATGACAAGGGCCTGGAACCATAATAATAAGAGGCCAGAAGTGACATTTTGCTCCAGCTGAGGACTCATCTCAAGGTCACTGGTAAAAGGTAGACAGAAGGGACCATATTGGTTACCAACAGTGATCAATACCCTGGGCCAAGAGGAGCCTTGCAGCAGGAAACATGCCACGGCCCCTTGGCCAAGGGCCCCCCATCTGTTGCTGGTTTCCTGGAGCTTTTTCTTGGTCGTGAGAGGAACCATGATGGAGTCCAGTGTTTGGGAAAGAGAGATCCAAACACAGGCATTGAGCTTTTAGAAACATTTGCAAACAGCCCATTGGAATTGAGCTGTGGAATGGTGGAGAGTTCCACCAACCCCCTCAGCTAGACTTTGGTGCTGCCATCCTGACTATGGACTACATTCTGCTTTCAGTTTTTCCTCAGAAAGACCTGTTTTTCATTTTTCTTCTTGTCCCAAAGTATGTATACAACAAACATTATGCTTTTGGGACATAGATCTGCGCTCAATTAATGCCTCCACTAATGCAGTCCATCTTGCTGAGTAGCAATCCACCTCACTTTGAGGTTGAGCTCAGTGGAAAAATTAAAATGAACTGTCCTTGACAGGAAGTTCCTACCCACCATAAAGACTGTTATCTCTGGGTTCAGCAGCTGGGTTTCAACATAATCAAATAGTAGTTTGAATAAATAGCAATTTGCACTTTGTTGCTTTTGGGGTCAAGGATCAGGGTAAATATGTGACAAGACTCGTTGCATGACACCTCCACAGTCAGACCACAGAGCTGGTTTTAGCTGTCTGAGGGAGAGAAAAGGGCTCCTGGGGAGAATCAGACCTGGTGGGTGTCTGAAGCCCACTGCAGGTTTTGGGGCATCCTATGGCTACCTGAGCCAGGAAGGGAGGCAGTGTCCTTACGCACCACTCTGGGATTTCCCCCAGTTTCCTCATTCAGAGTCCTCCTCTCCTTTCCTCCTTCTTTACTCAGAGTCCAGTTGAGAGCTCAGAAGAGTATCCACGGCAAAATGAGGATCTGCAAAGAGCAAGTCTTAGTAGTCTTGGTATATAGTGGCTGTGATGGAGGCAGATCCCCAATTGGTCCAAATGCCTGGCTCAGCAATTATTGGGAGTAGGATGGGTCAGAGGGTTCTCCCTAGCACTGTATTGTTGTTTTCTTAAATTTTAGGGCCATCTGCTTACGTATGTTATGTGGGGAAGAGACTAAGAAATATGCTTCTGCTTTGGAGAAAAGCTCAGGAGAAAAACAGACTTGCCAACTTACCTCTAGAATCTAGATGATGCAGGAGCCTTAGTTTCTGGTTTAGTTAAAAATCCTTATGTAAGCAATTTGTTTATTTAAGAAATTATGTCATAAAAATGTGTCATCTGATTACAAAAATAACACTTGCCCAGTGCAGATTATGAAAAACAGGGGCGCCTGGGTGGCTCAGTCAGTTAAGCATCCAACTTTGGCTCAGGTCATGATCTCACAGTTTGTGGGTTCGAGCCCTGTGTCGGGCTCTGCTCTGACAGCGTGGAGCCTGGAGCCTGGATCCTGCTTCCTATTCTGTGTCTCCCTCTTTCTCTCTCTCTCTGCCCCTCCCTGCTCATGGTCTCTCTCTCTCTCTCTCTCAAAAATAAGTAAACATTAAAAAAATTTTTTTTAAATATGAAAAACCTATTCCTTCCCACATGCAAAAAAATCACCTGTATTTCTACCACCTAGAGATAAAGTCTCTTTGCTTTTTGATATAAGATTCCTCAGTTGCTTTTCTATGCATAGATTTAGATATTTTATATAGAGATTTGTTTGGGGGGTACAATACTACATGTAAGTTTCAAAACCTTTGACATGGTGATAAATTGTAAACATCTGCCTCTGTCGACATACAGCCTTCAATAGCTGCCTGCTGTTCCATTCTGTAGGGAAATCTCAATTTTACCTCACCAAGCCCCTACTTCTGGATATTTGTCTCCTCTCTCCCCCTCTTGCTCTTGCTCTCTATCTTTATCTCTTTCATGAAGAGGGAGTGGCAGGTATTATAAGAAACACTATAAATGAACAACTTTGCTTTATTTCTTTGGGCACATCTCTGATTATGTCCTTAGAAGAAATTTTAGGTAGAATTTTGGGGTCAATGGGTATGAGCATTTTTAACACATGTGCTGTGTTGCTAAATTATCCTCCTTAAAGCTTGCTCATTTTGCATTCTTTGCTAATTTCACTGGCAAAAAAAAAAAAAAAAAGGAAGGAGAAGAAGAGGAAAAGATATCTCATTTTCATTCATTGTAGCAATAAGGCTGGACATTTTATCACACATTTGTTGGACTCATGCAGTTTACTTTTGAAGAACATTGCCATATCTCTGTTTCTGACCCAATTCCCTTTATCTCCTCTCACTGTGAACCTCTGGCCTGGCCCTGGATTCTTACTGCAGATTGGAGGGCCAGAGAAGTGACTCCCCTCTTGCATGGCCCAGTTTCCTCATTCGGAGTCCTCCCCTCCTTCCTCCTTATCTGGCCTGACCCAGCCTCCTTTCAGCTCCTCTGAAGTTTCTTCAGGAAGCTTGTTTCAACCCACTATCCTTGAGGAATGGCGAATAAGAGCACTCTTGGTGAAGCAGTCTCCTTGGGCAGCACTCCTGACATTCCACTTTTCCAGGCCTCTTGCCGCCCTGCTGATCCCCAGCCGAAATACCTCAGCATCTACCCCAAAGCCTGTTACGCCCCACTCCCCGGGTGTATGCTCTGGCGCAGAGGGGAGGAGGGACATGCATGTATACATCTATTCAAGCCCTCCCTCAGCTCCCTTGTGGTGGGAAACCAGCTGCTCCCACGTTGTCAGGATTCTACATTGGGCACTGAAGAAAGTCCACTAGTGACTGGGCGTTCTCCATACCCTTGTGTCTGTGAAGACCCACCTATTTCCTGCACCTGACTGTGGACTCTTGTTTGCCAATAGCCTGTATCCTGTACTCTGGCACTCTGTTCATTCTGGTGCATATGACACTTTGGTGTTTGCGTGTTATTTCATGGGCATGACCCTGATGGAGACCTTCTCCTTTGGAGTCTCGACCACACCTACTGCTTACAGGTGGATTTTAAAAGCAGGCATATTTCTAGCTTTTGATCTCCATCAATTCTCCATCAATTTCATCAATGAAAGTGAAATTCCCTGGCTTTCTAGTTTCTTGGGTGTTCTTGTTACTTGCTGACGATGAAACTGTTTGGTTTTGAGGCCCTTCAGAACACACAGGGCTGGCAGGTGCAGTTTATACACTTACACTGCTGCACGAGCTAAAACAACTGAACCTCTGGGACCTTCAGCTTTCTTTCTTTGTCAAACTGAACCAATTACACTGGCAGTACTTTTCCTTACAGGATTCTTGTAAATTGAATGATGCCATACTCGAGTTTCTTTGAAAGGTTAAAAGATAAATTTAAGAGAAGAAAGCAGTAGAAAGATGTACAGCAAAATGTTATCAGTGGCTATCTCTGGGTAAAGGGATTATAGAGAATTTTAATTTTCTTCTTTTTGTCTGTGTTTTGTAAATATCCGTGATGAGTAGGTCATATATTCACTTAACATGCAAGTGTTTACCATGATTTTTATTGATATTTTCTTAGTTCTTGGGAGACACTGGCTATTCAAAGATATAAGGTGACCCCAGCATTTTTAATTCTTGTTAGATATCCCTTCATCATCTGCCCAAGAAGGGAGGCTAAGAGGGGAAAGAGAATACTCGGAGGCTTGGATTTGAGAAGTGATATTGTATTAATAATTACACTAGGCATTTTGCTAACCATGAAAGGAAGTGGTTGATGTTGCTTGAGGCCTTCACTGAGAAGCCTACTGGAAAAGCCCAGCCAGGTCTCCCCATTCACTTTGCCCATGACTGGTGCCCAGTTGTATCTAAGTCACCTTTGGTACTTGGAGGTTCAGAATCCAGGCTTTCCAACTCTTTCCACTAACATTCAGCACGTTAAATTGGCAACCGTGGCTGTGTTTTCACTGCATCCTAAACCACGGTCCACCCTGGAGAAGCAGGTCAAGTTTGAGCTCTGCTTGGTGCCTGAAGGCTGAGTTAATTCCTTCTTTTTGTGGGGAAAGGTTGCAGCTGTCCAGGTGTCCGGGAAGCCCTCTCATAGGCTGAGGGCCAGCTAAGCTGACTGACTTGCTTTCTCCTCACTTTCCAGCCTCCTCAACTATAGGCCAGGCCTGGAGATGCCTCTGCTTTCAAGGCTGTTGGTCTGGTTGGGAGGAGAAAAGCAGAAAGGGCAAGATAGCAAGACCACTTGAAAGTGAGCTCAGGCTGAGTAGGGCTGACCACAGGGAGGAATCAGGCTTTAAGGGGAAGGGCAGCTGTCTGTTGATGACCTCAAAAGCCAGACCTTGGAGGCAACTATAGTTTTAATAAAAATGGAGAGCTGCTCAGCACCCCCGCCATTCAAGCGGCAGAGCAAGTTAGCGCCGTGGCGTTGGCTCACGGGATGCTGACATCAGGAGGGAGAAGAGAGATTTCTCAATTTTCCTGTTCCAGCCAAGCCTATGGGAGGCTGTCCTGCCTGGGAATTTGCAATCACTTTGACAGTAACCAGGATATTTCCCCTCCTGCTGACTACAAGGGAAAAAAAGAAAAATGAAAAAAGATTTCTCTAAGCAAATGAAAAATGTGAATGAGATTAAAGAGAGAATATTTAAATTACAGAAACTCAGTGCTTTCAAGCATACTCAAGCACTTTTGAAGCACCCATTTAGGGACTGCTGATTGATAAGAGGCGATGAATTATTCTTATCTCATCATTGACGCAAGTCCCTGGCTCTCTGGAGGGCAACACTTGGTTAACCTAATTTGAATCTAATTTGAATGACTTAAAAGTAATAAAACAAGTATGTGCTTGAACCTAATGAAGCCTAATTTATTTAATAGCACATTTCTTAAGGAATTTTATTTTACAGCTGGAAGAGACCTTTGAAATCATCCTTGTATTTTACAAATAAAGAAACTGAGTCCCAGAACAGTAAAATGTTTTGCCAAAGGCCGCACATAATGACCACCAGCACGGGGGCTTGAACTCTGTGCCCTGAATCCCGTTTGAGGCCTTTTGCCCTACTCCATCCATGCTGACCCTAAAATTCCCACTTGTAGCAGATTCAGACCCCCTACTGAGCTGTGGGAAATGGGTGGGAAGAGGGTGGCTGTGCCTGGAGCCGGGATGACATTCTGGTGAAAATCTCTGATCGTCGGCCCGTTTTCTTGTCCCAGTGCCTCCATTAACCCAGCACACTCAACACCACCCAGATCCTCACAGGGCTGCAGTGGTGGTGTCAACTCTGCCCTCCCTGGGCTGGTAAGCAATAGGGACTTGGAGTCATCAGGCACTCCACGTGGTGAATCCTCTCGGGATAATCTTGGATTGAGAAAATGCTGTAGAAGTTCTGAAATCCACAGGCCCCTTGGGTTTTTGTGTGGCACTGCCTCCTTAGGCCTCAGGCCACCTGGGTTCCTGGAAGGCCAGGACAGTATCTGTGGGGGCAATTGAGGCACGAGCCTGAAAAAGCCCATTAGGCGGTAACTTCCTTGCAGCCTGAACTTGAGTTCATGATAGCATCTCATGGGAGAAATTTGACCAGGAGTATTTCCCGTCTCAATGCTGCCCTTAACACAGAAGGACCTTAATGGCAAAGCACAATGACAGTTCTTTATCTTTTACACTGTGAGCTGAGTTTCCAGAACCTGCCTGATCTGTAATAGTTCACACTTATTGGGTGTGCCACACACGGTGCTAAGTGGCATATGTATTAACTCATTGAATCCACATCTTATAGGTAAAGAAATTGAATCTCAGAAAGCATGAGGGACTTGCCCAAGGCCACATGGGGACCAGTGTTTGACTAGGCACTGTGGCTTCGGAGCAGATGCTCAGCCCTTCTGCCTCTCTCCATGAAGAAGCCCTTGAGGGGAGAGGAGGGAGAAAAAGTGACCTGCTTCTTTGGGCTAAGTCTGGTCCCCAGAGGGTCCCAGGCATCACCAGCTACCCCAGAACATCCATCCTCACTCCTGGATCCTAACCACCCTCACTTCCAGAGCCTTGATACTTGTATTTGATACTTACCTTTCAAAAATTGTAGGTGCTTTTAAGGAAAGGAAGAAAAAATCAAGCTAAATGCAACTTTCAAATTAAAACTGAGACTTTGTGCATGAGGAGCCAGCCGTGAGCTTTTTGCTGCTTTGGGCAATACCTACAGAGAGACCAAGAAACAAAGGCAACCTTGCCTGCTCTCAGCAGGGTTTTAACCTCCATGTGGCTGCATTGGCAGTGGAATTAATTGCTCTCTCAATAAGCATTTGTGAGTCTCATTAGCCTTGTAAGCTGGTGTCTAGGAGGGACCCTGAGCAGAGATGAGGACAAGCACCATGAAGCATCATGCCATGCTGACTTGTGCCCCCCACCCCCACTGTGCACGCAGGTCACACACACTGACCGTGGAGCCTGCCTAGACTGTATATGTGTGTGTTTGTTTTGGGGCTCTACCAGGCAGAGCTGGAATGAATCGAAAGGGCAGTAACATTTTCTTGGTTGAAGGAACAAGGTTGCGGTCAGATGTCAAGGAGGCAAGCATATCTTACTGCATCACACCCTGTTGTCTGGCACTCTGTTAACTAGAACTTGACTGTTCTGCTCAGACACTCAGTGGCTTCCTGAAGAGAGTCGCTCAGTGGGCATTCAGTCTTCCACAAGCTGGCCCTGACCTACCTTCCCGTGTTTCTTTCTCACTAGGTAACAATAACAACGATAACATTTGTATTTGTCTTACAAAACGTTCTCATATTCCATATTTCTTTGAATCTTCGTACTGATCATTTTTGGAGATGAGGGCATAGGCCCAGAAAGGTAAAAGGACCTGCCCAAAGCCACTACACCTGCAGTAGATTGTGGCTGTGGTCGATTATGCATTACCACTTGGAATATTTGACAGGTTACACTTTCCTGTCCTATTAACATGAGGGTTTGGCTTGAACTTGCTTTAGCCACTAAAACGTGGGCAGAAGTGGCATGTGTCACTTCTGAGTCAGCTCGTGACTTTCCATGGCCCTTCTCTCCAAGAAACTGGCAATATCCCAGATAGGGGCTGCTCTGTCAGCCTGGGTCCTGAGGCCTAGAGTGACGTGGATGTGGAGCAGTAAGAATTGGCCCCCCATGGACGTGGCATGTGCATGAGAAATAACCCTCTGCTGTGGTAAGCCACCAAGACGTTGGGGTCATCTGTTACTGCAGCACAGCTAAGTCTGAGCTGACCACATGGCGGTCAAACATAGCTCAGTTCTAGACACCCTGAAAGTGTACATCTACCACATCTATCCCTGGTATTCTAGACACACCATCCTGCTTATTCTCACCTCCGTGCATTTCTTCATCTTGCTCCCTCTGCCCAGAACTCTGTTGAAATCCTACCCATCTTCCAGAGTCATGCTTGGAATTCACCTCTTCTGTGACACTTTCTCAGAATCATAATAGTACCAAACACTTAGTGGCATTTACTTACTATGTGCCAAGCACTTTGTTTTAATTCATTTCATATTCACCCCACGGAATGAGCCCTATCTCTGTTGCCACATAAAGTGAAGAGAGGTAAAATAAGTTGTCCAAGATCACATAAGTGGTGGCTGGCAGAGCCAAGACTCGAACCCCACACTCCTTCTATTCCACTACCCCTTCTCCTTCTGTTCCCTGTTACATTTCTACACATCTCTTCTCCGTAGCTATAAAACAGCTTCTTTATCTGATTGACCACATTTCTTTTCTTTTTTTTTTTAATGTTTTATTTATATTTGAGAGAGAGAGAGAGAGACAGAGTTCGAGCAGGGGAGGGGCAGAGAGGGAGGGAGACAGAATCCGAAGCAGGCTCCAGGCTCCCGAGCTGTCAGCACAGAGCCTGACGTGGGGCTTGAACCCGTGAACTGTGAGATCATGACCTGAGCCAGTCAGACGCTTAACTGACTGAGCCACCCAGGCACCCCTTTTCTTTTCTTTTTTTAAAGGTTTTAAGTAATCTATCACTTCTCGGCCTTTTGGCAAAGATCAAGTGACGATTTTAAATAATCTCTACACCCACATGTAGGGCTTGAACTCAGAACCCCGAGATCAAGAGTCACATGCCCCACCGTCTGAGCAAGCCAGGTGCCTCTTGACCACATTTTCTTGATCTGAGTTTAGGTATAAGTTATACCACTTACTGGTGGTATGACCTTGGGCTGGTCACTTAATTTCTCTGAGCCTCAGTTTCCTCTTTGTATTCCCCACAGCTCCTAGCAAGGTTCCCAGTAAATACTAACTGAGCAAATGGATAAACTTTCTGAGCCCTGGTTTGCCCATTTGTAAAATAAGAGTAATAATGGTACTTCCTTGGTTGTTGAGTTTAAATGATGCCTAGCAACAGGGCACAACACACAGTAAGATATATACAACACAACAAGCTATTGTTATTAATTATTATAAGCTGTAGGAAATGTAAATATAGTGTATAAAATACAGAGAAAAAACTTACTTCTCACTATGCAGATTGAGGAAAGCTAGCTTTATGGCAGAAGTGACTTGAGTGGTTTTTGCAGAATGTATAGAATCTGGACACAGAAAGGAGGTGGGGGGCAGGGCATTTTAGGCAAAGAGAACAGCATAGATAAAGAGCCAGAGACAGTGTAGATCTTAAAATTTTAATCTCTCTTCCCTCAGGTATACCACGATTAGGGTCATATCTAAGGAAATAATCCTAACTATGAAAAGATTTTATGCATAAAGACGTCCATTGCAGCATTATTTATAAAAGTGAGAACATAGAAATAGTGATATGTCCAACAATAGGGAAGTGGTTAAATAAATGACCTTACATCCACCTGATATATTATTATCTGATAGATAATATTATATTATAATTAAAAGTATGAGAAATACGTCATAAGGGAAAAGTTTATGAATGATGCTATGTGGGGAAAAAAGATAAAATGAATAATCAATATGATTACAACTACATAAAAATAAGTTTTAAAACCAAAATAATACACAGAAATTCCAGGTGGAAATCCTGTCCTTTGATTTCCTATCCTTAAGAGTAAGGAGTAGCTTCAGAGTAATGGGGTTTGGTGATTGCTCTGAGAGATTTAAGTTTTCTTCCTTACGTTAATCACTACTTTATTATTAGAGCTAACTTTTATTGAGTGCTCACTACGTACTAGGCACTACACGGATACTTTACATAATTATCTCAATCCATACAACCCAATGAGGAAGATTCTTTGTTAACCTACTACAAATAGAGAAATTAAGACATATATTTATACAATAAACATATATTACTTTTATAATAGGAAAACCATATATTTACTGAATTTAATATTTTATAATTAAAAGATAAGAGATTCAGATCCTCCCCCCCCCATTTTGCTACTTCAATGATAAAATACACATTGTTGTGCATATTTCCTTACGTATTGATACTATTATTTCTATAAATCACATTTCTTAAAGTGATATTTGGGGTCAAAATGTATGTGTACCTTTTTAAAGTTTGAACTAATTTTGGAGTTAATCTTAGGGAAGTTGCAAAACCAGTACAGAGATTGGCAATAAAAAAGAATAAAATACTCGTCCATGCTACAACTTGGATGAACCTTGAAAACATTATGCTAAGTGAAAGAAGCCAGACACAAAAGTCATATATTATGATTCCATTTATATAGGAAATGCCCAGAATAGGTAAATCTATAGAAATAGAAAGCAGATGGGTGGTTGCCTAAGACTGTGAAAAGATGGAGAATGGACAGTTTTCAGGTGGTTTCCTTTGGAGGAGATGAAAATGCTTTGAAATGAGTGGTGCTGGTTGTACAACTTTTTAACTATAATAAAAAAAAATCACTGAACTCTGCACTTTAAAAGGGTGATTTTATGGAATATGAGCTATATCTGAATTAAGCTGTTATTTAAAAAAAAGAAAACAGGGGTGCCTGGCTGGCTCAGTTGATTAAGCGTCCAACTTTGGCTCAGGTCATTATCTCATGGCTTTGTTGGTTCGAGCCCCGCATCAGGCTCTATGCTGACAGTGTGGAGTCTGCTTAGGATTCTCTGTCTCCTTCTGTCTGTGACCCTCCCCTACTCCCTCTCTCTCTCTCTCTCTCTCTCTCTCAAAAATAAACTTTTAAAAAATTAAAAAAAAAAACAGTACAGAGAGTCCCATAAACCCCTCACTGATGTTCCCCTAATGTTCACAACTGGGAAACGATTGGATAAATCAGAGTACAGCTCTCCTATGAGATAGTAAAAGTACCCATAGCATGATTCCTTTTTTTCTCCTAAAAATTATTTAAAAGAATCAAAAACCCTTTATATGTGTGTGTGTGTTACCTTACATTTGCAGCAGCACACATAAAGTAGTGGGAGTATGAAAGTGAGCTTAATACTGGTTACTTGGTGGCAGAATTAAGGCGGACAGAGGGAGATTAGCAGTTTGTTTTTATAACCCTCTATTTAGTTTAATTTAGTATAAAAAGACATGTAATTTTTCTAACTTTTTCAATTTAGAAATATTAAGGAGGGGCACCTGGGTGGCTCAGTGGGTTAAGCATCTGACTTCAACTCAGGTCATGACCTCGTGGTTCGTGAGCTCAAGGCCTACCTGGGCTGTCTGCTGTCAGCATGGAGCCAGCTTTGGATCCTCTGTCTCCCTCTCGCTGCCCCTCCCCCGCTCGTGCATGCAATCCCTCTCTCTTAAAAATAAACAAACATTGAAAACACTTTTAAATATTAAGGGGAAAAAAAGGCAAGGGATGCTGCCCCTGGATTTCCCATGACTAGGCAGTCATCTCCAGGTTTTATGCAGCATGGTGTTTATTAACATCACACACGCAGGGGTCCTACACCATCAGCTCCTGGGAGAGATGGAACCTGAGCAGGAATCCTGGGGAATAGATGGAGGAGCAGGAGTACTGGTTAAGATAAAAGCTTCTGGATTAGGCAGAACTGCGTTTGAATCCCAGATTCTGCCACCTACTGAGCTGTGGACCTTGGACCAGTTGCTTAACTGCCCTGTCCCTTGATTTCTTATCCTTAAAATGGGAGTAATTGGATGACTTTCATTGGGCTATAATGAAAACAAAATGAGCTCATTCATGCAAGATGCTTAACACTGTGACTAGAACATGGTATTCAGTAAGTGAAAGGAATTATTATTATTAATATTATTTATAGTAGACATTTTCCAGTTGTTGGAGGAATGGGAAATGGTGGCTATAAAAATCTAGAGGAGGGGACGGTGACCTCAACTTTGCTAGACCTAACATGTTCCCAACACATAAGTTGATGTGCTCCTGTGTCATCAATCTGAGAACTGACTTTGTTCTTGCCACTCTTATACCCAGCTAAAACAAAAGGCTCCGGTTCCCAGCCTCCCTTGCAGCTAGAGGCAGGGGAGGTCTTGGGAGACACTTTCTTCTGGAAAGATGCACTTACTTTCTCTTTATGTTTCTGTGGCCTGGATCCCACAGATGGTGGCTGGAGCTCTATCAGCACTATTGGCTCATGCAACAACTTTGAGGAGGGAAACCATACCCTTGGGATGGTGGAGCAGAGCACAGGAGCCTGAGACGCTGATGACCCTGGAGTCACCACGCCAGCCCCAGCTTACCTTCCTCTGCACCTCTTTTATATAAAAGAGAAATAAACCTCTATGTTGCATAAGCCCTTTCTCTGGGTTTTCTGTAATGTGAAGATAAACCCAGCCCTAATTGAGTTCTCACAATACAACTAACCCAAAAAGCAAAAGCTCATGTCTAGGAGGGAGTGAGGGGTGTGAGCTGGGGAGGGGCTGGCTGCCTTCTCCTGGGTGAGGCCAGAGGTGAGGCTTGGCCTGGACACTTACTCATCGCCGATGTAGAGCTGGGGCCAGACCTCGTTGACATGGGTGTACTGGGGACTGCCCTTCCAGAAGAGACGCTCCAGCTCAAAGGCTCCGGGGGTACAGTAGTCCTCTGCTTCTACCTCCCCCTCCACCTTCGGCAGCAGCCTCTTGGCAGATGGGTAGGCATTTTTGAGACTTGTCTTTGGTTCTCTGGATGTCATTTTGAAGCCAAGGGATTTTCTTTCGTTTCTGCAATTGGTCATGAGAGAGGGTCAGGATTTGAGTTAGCAGGAGGCAGAGGTAGGGAAAGGCCTTTACAAAAAGAGGTGGGAATAAACTGATCTTAAGATTCAACAGGCATTTCCCCTGCCTGCTGTGCTTCTGCTTCCTTTTCTCAGGCCACAGAAGTAACCAAGGAGGGCCATGATGGCAGTTAAACACTTCAGCAACATTCCATTCTCCTTCAGCGCAGTAGTGCTGGGGGCCCTCTGACATGGGCCGAGGAGGATTTGCAGCAGAGTCAAGACAGGCTTCAAGCCTCAGAAATCCCTGTGGGCAGCCAGTCCCTTGCCTCCTTTCTTTTAGCTTTTACCCCTTCTTTGGTCCTAGTTTTTCTTTTATCTGACTAAAATCTGCTGGTTCTGACCATTTTGAATCCTAAAAGGAAGGGCCAGAAGATTCCCACCATTCCAGGCCTGGGATACTCAACACCTGCAGGGAGCCATTAGCCACGGGACAGGGCACACCTGTAAATCCAGAGCCCATTTGAGCCAAGCAGCCATGCACATTCTGGAATCTCCAGGAGCCCTCGGGTAGAAGGAGGCTTGGCTGCATGAGGGTTCCTCAATGCATTAGGACAGTTGAAGGCAATGTTGTTGGCTGCTCTCACGCTAGGGGCTGGCAGTTGTGCTAACTTACCAGGGGTCAGAAGAGATGTTCCAAGCTGTAAAGCTGTGTTTGCAGATTGAAATGCATATTTGGAGACCTTGTCAGGCTCTGCAAATGGAATGTGGGAGAAGAGTTTCCACTGTCCCCAAAGAAAGGAATTTGCTGTGGAATTGGGCAGTGTTTGTTCCCTGAGCTGAGTGACTGATGCATCTACACTCAGACAGCCTGAGGGGAGGTTATGCTCTGAGACTAGAGGCAAGGAGAAAAAAGGCAGAGTGACTGAGAAATGTGCAGGTGAGTGATGGGGAGGGAGTGTTATTCATTTAACAAATACTTAGCTGGCACTTACTTTGCACCAGGCACTGTTCCAGTGCTTTACAATTACTAATTCATTTAATCTTCTTAACAATCCTATGAGGTAGGCATTATTGTTATCTCTATTTTACAGATGAGGAACATTGTAAATTGAGGCTGTTTATAACACATGGTCTTAGTCTTCTGAGAAGCAAATAACTGCTGAGAGGGTGGGGTGAGGGTAGGGATGCATTGTGAGGGGGGCACACTAGGGATTTGAAGAACGTAAAAAAAAGTTTGCTAGCTTCAAAGACTGCTAGGATCATGCCAGGGACTGAGAACACAACACAGAGAGGCTCCCGCTTGTCAAAAACGGGACAATTTGAGCATGATTAATAAAAATAACTGCAATGGGTTAAAACAAATCAGACATTTAAATCGTAATGACACTTAAAACAATTACTCACTGTTGGAAGATGTAAGGGACTAGCTCATTATTTTGAAGACAGACAAGTAAAGGGAAAGAATCTAGCATTTACTGTTCCTTTCTGATACAAACTGTACTACTGGGTAGATGAGGAAGATTTGCTCTTTTATAGAAGTATCCCAGATAATAAAGATGGAAGAAAGCCCCTTTTTATAACACTTGATGAACTAATGGATATAGGCATTCAACTCTGACCGCTACAGAAGAGACAATCAGACATTATGGGTCTTCTGTTGGGAGGACATGCCATCACCAGAAGAGTCTTCTCTTCTGGAAAGAAAAACCTGTCTTAGCAGAGTCCTCAGAGTCTGAACCTAACAATTAATTTGCAGGAGATTCAAAGAACAGCTAAATTATACCATAGGTTTTTACCTTTTATTTTTTATTTTTTTAATTATTTTTTAGTTTTGTTAAGGTAACTTTTTTCATTTCTAAATTTTTTTTAATTATTTTTTAATTGTGTACACACTGTGTACAGTGTGCTAGGTTTTTACCTTTTAGAAATACGTATTGAAATATTCACAGATGAAATGATATGATATCTGGGATCTGCTTCAAAAATAATATACTTGGGGGGTGCCTGGGTGACTCAGTCGGTTAAGCATCCAACTTAGGCTCAAGTCATGATCTTGCGATTCATGAGTTTGAGCCCTGCATTGGGCTCAGTGCTGCCAGCTCAGAGCCTGGAGCCTACTTCCGATTCTGTGTCTCCCTCTCTCTCTGCCCCTCTCCCATTCGTGGTCTGTCTCTCTCAAAAATAAGTAAAACAACATTAAAAAATGATAATAATATACCTGGAAAATTCTAACAATATATTGTGTATGGGGTGGGGGGTAAAATGGAGGTATGTATGATAGGCAGGATTGGCCATGGATGGTGGTGGTTGGGGTTGGATGATGGTTGCAAGGTAGAGTTACTGTTTTTCTCTTTGTGTGTCTTTGAAATTTTTCATTAAAAAATGTTAAGAAGAGGGGCACCTGGGTGCCTCAGTCAGTTGAGTGTCTGACTTTGGCTCAGGTCATGATCTCGTGGTTTGTGAGTTGGAGCCCTACATCGGTCTCTGTGCTGACAGCTCAGAGCCTGGAGCCTGCTTTGGATTCTGTGTCTCCCTCTGTCTCTTTATCCCTCCCCTGCTCACACTCTGTCTCTCTCTCTCTCTCTCTCTCTCTCAAAAATAAATAAACATTAAAAGAATGGTTTTTTAAATGTTAGAAAGAAAAGGAGAGGGCTGAAACTGCTCTGGGGAACTGGATTCTCCCAAGTTTACAGCGGATGAATTAAAGGATCACTAGCCAGCAGTGTGTCTTTGGGGATCCTGGGAGGCCAGGATCCGTGACTTTCTCCTGCAGTGTCCTGAGTTGGTGGTTGGGGCAACAGAGGTGGTCCTTCTGTGGATTCTCTCAAAGTGTGATCTAAAGACCACCTCTGTCTGAATAATCTGGCACTTGCTAGAAATACAGATTCCTGGGTGGCACCCTTGACCAGAGCCAAGGACGTAGGAGTCTGTAGTTTTTTTTTCAAAAATTTTTTACATTCATTTATTTTTGAGAGGCAGAGAGACAGAGCACAAGTGGGAAGGGGCAGAGAGAGAAGGAGACAGAATCCAAAGCAGCCTCCAGGCCCTGAGCTGTCAGCATAGAGCCTGACGCAGGGCTCGAACTCACAACCCATGAGATCATGACCTGAGCCAAAGTCGGACGCTTAACCAACTGAGTCACCCAGGTGCCCCTAGGAGTCTGTATTTTAACAAGCTCCCAAATAAGTCTGATGCTCATTGAGGACTGATAATGATTGCCCAAGCATGTGGCTAGAGAGTCAAGGAGCTGATGAGTCAAGAGAAGGATAGCAAGGGTGTTCAAAATATGTTCTATCTTCTCATTGAAGTAGAGGCCATATATTTAGCCCAGAATAAGGTGCAGGGCTGGGAGGAGGGAAGAGCTGGATGACCTTACCTGGAGATTCCCTGCCCTGGGTTGATTTCTCTAGGCCCAGTGTCTGACATGTAGTGAATGAATGGAGGGAGTGAATGAATGACTGAAGGGTGGATGAATGAGGGATTGTGAGGCCTGTGCTAGGGACTCAGCCAGAGCTGATGAGGCAGAACTGAGCCTTTTAGCCAATGGAGGAGGGACAAAGGTGAGCAAAGTGCACAATGCAGGACGGATAGTCTCCTGTGGTTGCTTAGGCCCAAACTCTGCTCTAGGGCCTGACTGCTGGTGTTTCCAGTCACAAAGGGAGGAGTTGTTTTCAGGGATGGCCAGAAACTTCTGCTGCAGGAAACAGCCCACAAAACCCTGTCTGCCACTAAGGAGGCCTCAGAAGAGGTGATTTTAGGGTGATGCTGGAGTAAACTGCATTCTGAAACCTCTGCCTGCCTCCTTTGATCACTGAAGCTGACCTCACCCTTGCTGAGGCTGTTGCTCCTTCATTACACTGTGGAAGGAGCCATCCCCAACCCCATCTCCGTGCTGAAAGCCTCGGCTGGATTTCCAGACAGAAGAGGAAGTGGTGCGGTCTACCCAGAGCGGCTTGGCACGCAGAGGGAGCTCTGGGATCCATTATCCTCCAGTGTGCAGATTTGATGGGGGAAGAGAACAAAGCGCAGAACAGTCCAGAAACCACAGACCTGTAATCTTTCCAAATCCTGAAGGCGGCTTGTGTGCATCCCTCTCTGCATGGCTCCCAAATTTCTGAATCTCAGAGAAGCCGAGAGCGTCTGTTTCCCAGACCACAGCCAAAATGGAAGGGGAAGACAAATCTGTTCTGTTTGGTTTCCATAGATTCGACCCAGAGATTAACTGCCAAGGTCTTGATGACACACACAATATCAATCACGGGCTAAATGTCATAATGAGAACTGGGCAGGTTGTCAAGAGAGGCCTCCAGGTTTCTGTTACAGCTTCATATTTAAAGGTTCGGTCCCAGGAAACCAAATGCCAACTTGAAGGCTACTCGGCGTATGTATGGCATCAGCCTGTCTCCTCCTCAAAGGATAGCAGACTCAGGCTCCTTCCTGGAGGGGCCAGGAAGGTAACATAGAGGGGAGGTAGGGTGCATGTTAAAGAATAAAACAAACAAAAAAACCCTAACAGTTGGCCTCAGGTAGGAGACAACAGGGAGTGGTAGGGACTGTGGTAGTATAGAAAACAAATGCTCCCCTGAAGGGTGCGGCTGCTTGCCCTTCCCTGTGGGAATGTAAGCCAGATTGTCTGATATTTTTATAAGAAGTCAGAAAGCCAGAATTTTGTGAGAAATCCGCTGGTTTTTAAATGTAGGCAGCTGAAGGAGATGCTGTCCTTGCCCTGTTCCATTCCTCAGCTCAGATTGCTGGGGTAGAAGTGGACAGTTCCCTCCTACACAAAAGGCATCCTCCCTCAAGCCCCTGTATTTCCTTGCTCGAGGGTATTTTCTGGTCTTTGTGCTGGTCGGGCCTAAAATAAGAGGAGTTACCCTCAGAAAGTTATTTGCAAATGAGGGGCAGGAGTTGGTGGAGGAGTACCCCAGCTTCACCACCGCCCCCCCCCCCCCCCCCCCCCCGCCCCCTTGCTCAGTGGGATCTCAGTGGGAAGTCCGTTCTCCACGGTCTCCTGGAGGCTCCGCCCTGTGCTCCAGCCCCAGTTGCCCTGATTGGTGACCTCACGCAAGTCCCGTGCTGGCTCTCTTCCCTCAGACTTGCTTCACTCTGCGCCACACTCCTGGAGCACCTTGCAAATAAACAACTTGAACCCAAACCCTCGTCTCAGGGTCAGCTGTTGAGGGAAACTAACCTAAGATACTTACTGCTAATTTTAAAACATTTGAAGATACTTTGATGACAGAGAATTCAGGGGCCAAGTGATACTTGACCACTAAGGCCTAGAGTGGCATTTCTCTCTGTGAAATGGTGGCCCTGACTTTCAGGTACTATTTCCAGAAATAATTAACACAGGGACCCCTTTTTAATTCTGACTCCGTTTCAGAATTTTCAATGGTACAGCTTAACGTTTGGTTAAAGATTTCCCCTGCCCAATGAGGGAAGGCTTTGAATGAATTCAAAACTATAATTGCAACACCATGATTTGACTTTATGTAAAAACAAAACAAAACACCTTATATAGTTTTGTTTTGTTTTTTAAACTAGAAGAAAAACATCAAAATGTCAATGCTGTGAGCAAGTGGCAGGACTCAGGGAGATTTTTTTTCTGTTTTCTATTTTGGGAGTCTTTGAATAAATAATCATATTTTATAATAAATAACCATGTCTATATTTTTAAACTGTGCTGACCAAACAGAACAGCTGGGCAGGAAGCTGCCTGTGACTTCTAATTTGTGATTTCCACTCTATCTTACTTGCTCCCAGGACCTGGCTCTTTCCTGGGGCCCCTCTCCCTCCCTGTCCCTCTCTCCCTGTATTCACTGGCTTGAGGCCCTTCTCTGTTCTCACAGCTCCAACAATTACTCAAGACTCTCAGATCTACATAATTCATGTTCCCTAAGCTTCACTTTCTTCTTTGATAACATGGAGTTATAGGGGCGCCTGAGTGGCTCAGTCCATTAAGTGACTGACTCTTGGTTTCAGCTGAGCTCGTGATCTCATGGTTTGTGAGATTGAGCCCCATGTCAGGCTCTGTGCTGACAGCATGTAGCCTGCTTGGGATTCTCTCCCACCCTGTCTCTCTCTGCCCCTCTCCCTGCTCCTCAGAGCATGCTCTCGCTCTCAAAATAAATACACATTTTGGGGCACCTGGGTGGCTCAGTCGGTTAAGCGTCCGACTTCAGCTCAGGTCATGATCTCACGGTCCGTGAGTTCGAGCCCCGCGTCGGGCTCTGGGCTGATGGCTCAGAGCCTGGAGCCTGCTTCCCATTCCGTGTCTCCCTCTCTCTCTGCCCCTCCCCCATTCATGCTCTGTCTCTCTCTGTCTCAACAATAAATAAACTTTAAAAAATAAATAAATAAATAAATAAATACACATTTTAAAAAACGGAGCTGTAACAAGAAGGGAAAGATGGTTTTAAAAACAAACAAAAGGGCACCTGGGTGGCTCAGTCTGTTGAGCATCTGACTTCGGCTCAGGTCATGATCTCACGGTTCATGAGTTCGAGCCCCACATTGGGCTCTGTGCTGACAGCTCAGAGCCTGGAACCTGCTTCATATTCTGGGTATCCCTCTCTCTCTCTCTGCCCCTCCCCTGCTCATGCTGTTTCTGTCTCTCAAAAATAAGTAAACATTTAAAAAAACAAGCAAACAAACAAAAAACCTAACCTAAACTCTTTCTAAGGTGGAGGATGGGAGAAGCCAGGTAGAGAGATTCATTACTTATTTCAGTGGGAAAATGAAATCTCTATGTAGACCCCTATGCCTACAAAGACTGGCCAGATAACCGTGGAATGTGAGTCACAGAACAGGCCTCCTGCTCAACAAAAATTACCATTTGAGGACCCTTTGAATGAGAAAAAGTTAAGTCCCGAAGCATGATTGGGAAGATGGTGATGCCAAACAAAGAGAGCTAAATTGTTCTGTACAGGGGGGGAGGGGGGGTTCTGAGCCTCCTAGAACATTCCAGAAGAGGTGAGGGGCCCTGCTGGTGGGAAGGGCGGGAGGGTCACAGGCAGCCATGTGTGTAGTGTCCAGGGCGTACAGTTCTGGGGAGAGCAAGGATTCCCAGGGCTTCACTGGGCAGTGCCCTAAAGCCATGTCAGCCCTCTTTTTTGTCACCCTAAACCTTGAAACTGTTAGATGCAACAGGCAGCTGTGTTGGTGGTGGTTTTGAGAAATCAAAGGGAAAGAGGCTTGAGCAGGTAGAGAGAAGAGACCAGAAGTATGTTCAGCGTTCACCCAAATAATTAACACTGGTTATATACTTATTTTAGGATGACGAAATTATATGTGATTTTTCTTCTTTTTTTTTCTTTTAAGAAACAATCTATCCTAAAATTTCTGTGTTGAACATGTATTACTTGAGTATATGAAGGGATGGGGGAAGTCTGTGCAAGTTCTATTTTAGGATTGTTCTGGACAAAGGAGATGCTCACCCTAACCTGTGGATTAGACACAGGAAGGTGACCTTCAGGACAAGGCCTAGCCAGGTGTTCCTTACATCTTGCATGGCACCGAGTGCCCTCCCAGTCAGTGTGAGCTCCCCAAAGGCAGAGCCGTGTCCTGCTCGAGGCCTCTGGTAGCAGAGTAGGTCATGTCAGAAAATCATTCTAATCCCTCAGTGCTTCCTGAGAAACCAGGGGAGAATTAAGTTTTGTGTGTCCTGAAGCTTATACAATTTGTATAAGAAAAGGAAAACCGGGGTGCCTGGGTGGCTCGGTTGAGTGTCCAACTTCAGCTCAGGTCATGATCTTGCAGTTTGTGAGTTCGAGCCTGCGTCGGGCTCTGTGCTGACAGCTCAGAGCCTGGAGCCTGCTTCAGATTTTGTTGCCCTGTCTCTCTGTCCCTCCCTGACTCGCTCTCTGTCTTTCACTCTCTAAAAACAAATAAAAATTTAAAAAAGAAAAGAAAAGAAAAAGGAAAACCAAAGGGCATGTGGGTGGCTCAGTGGGTTAAGCATCTGACTTCAGCTCAGGTCATGATTTCACAGTTCATGAGTTCAGACCCCGCATCAGGTGGGCACAAAGCCACACTTCTGGTAAAACACAAGTCCTGCTTCAGGTGAGCCCCACTTCTCTCTCTCTCTTTCCCTCTCTGCTCACTTGTGCCCTCTCCCCCCACCAAAAAATAGAAAAGGAAAACCAAATAGGTGCAGGGCTTGGAAGAGGGCTATGTAAGTGTGGGGTTCTGAAGCTTTGGGGTAAATCTACCTCTGAAACTTCCTTCCCCTCTGACTGTGGACAGACCTCAGGTGAAGAGGGCAGCACCCTTTCCTTGTCCCATGGCGTCAGAGCCAGCATCGTTGACTTGCCTTACCTAGTCTCGGTTTAGTCTGAGTCAGCCAACATTAGCTCTGGTGGGTCAAAAATGAGTATGAGTGGCTTTGTTTTCTTTTTGGCTTCACTTCATCCATTAGACCTGGCCCTGCCCTCCACCTCCAGGCTTTCCTCACACATCCCTCTGTTATGCACCAGGTATGGGCTGGCCCAGAGAGGTCTCTGCCTTCTAGAGGCTTTTGGCCTAATGGAGCAATTTATAAACTAATCTTCAGACAGTCTCCTCTCCCTTTGAAGTCATTCTGTATCTGTGCATGTGTGTACATTGCGTATTTACCTTCCTGATGCACTGGGATCATGGGGGAAAGTTACTCTGTATTTAAATACATGCACACCACACTTCTTCCATGACACCACCCAAGTGGGGCTTGGAATGTGCCTTGAAAGAAGAGGGAGAGTAAAAATGTTACTGTGGTTGGATAAACTTCTCTATTAGGAGAGTGATACCTTCTGCTGAGGTATGTGAAGGGATGGAATTTGGCAGCAGTGTATGTATATAAATAAACATTTTTAATTTACTGCAAGTCAGTGCTTGTCTTTACGCATCTTAAATCTATAAAAATGATCCCAACTAGAAAATAAAAGTTGTGGATTTAAAAAAAAATTAAAACCTGGACGTGAAAACCCAGGAGTTTTTTGTTGCCTATAATTTAATTCTTAACATATCTGACACAATCCAAGTTTAACAGATTTTTTTTTTCTTTTGGATTCTGGCAAGTATGTTAACAGGAGGCAATTATGTGAATTAATATAAAGTCCTTTTATTAAAAAAACAGAAATGCTTTCATTTAAAGAGGTAATTTAATATTCCTTCTGTGATGGTGTTGATGTCATAACTTGTTTGATTAACTCTTCAAATGGTTTCAAAACGCTTCAGGGTGGTAATTTATGAACTCCTAATTGATTTCCCCAATCTTGGTTTGGCAGAGTTGAGCCTCCCGAAAACCATGAGGAGGCTGGACGCCCATACTCTACTTCCTTTTCAGACACGGGAGCAGGCTGGGATGGACTACCTCTGCAGCCTGGCCCCGGGTGAGGAAGAGGAGGCTCTAGTACAGGGACAAGAGACCATGGCGTTGTTGTTCCTGACTCCTAAGCGGCTCAGCTTTTTGCCTCCTCTGAAGATGTGTGGAAATACTGTAGGCAGTTTCACAGCTCATGAATTCAGGAATAGATGGCCTTTTAGACCACAACTTACAAAAACTATCTCCCACTGTGCATCACCTCAGAACATGAGGCTTCTTTGAGGCCAGAAAAGACGAGGTGGGGTGGACTACGGAAGTGTGGCCCTCACCGTGGGCCCGCCACCTTTTCATTTCCCCATCTAGGCCACTATTACTCACTAGGCCTGTCTCTGAGTACTGTACAGAGGAGGCTCTGGGCCTTGGGAAGGTTTTTGGCCAAGTACTCACATTTGAGGCTGCCATGAAAGTTCACTGAGAAATCAAGGCCTGGCAGGACCCAGGGAAATGATGATACAGTTATTACTTTTATTTGTTTTTATATGTTTTAATGTTTATTTCTTTATTTTGAGAGAGTGAGAGGAAGCGAGCACAAGAGGGGAAGGGGCAGAGAGAGGGAGAGAGAGAATCCCCAGCAGGGTCCGTGCTGATCAGTAAAGACCGCGAGATCATGACCTGAGCTGAAATCAAGAGTTGGACACTTAACGACTGAGCCACCCAGGTGCCCCCATTGTTACTTTTATTGTGTGCCCAGTGATAATCTGCTCTCAAAACCTCCTAGACAGAGAATGACTGTCCTTACTTTACAGACGAGCAAAATGAGGGTCAGAGATTAGTAACATGACACACAGGTGGTAAGACTTGGGCTCCACCCAGGCAGCCACGTATCCCAACCCATGTCAGTAGACAGTCATTATATTCTTGGCCACAAAGTTTACACTCCTGAGGGTGGGCTTGGGCCTTTCAGTTTTGTGCTGCCAGAGTGTGTGCGTCCCAGAGTGTGTGCAGTTGTGGAGACAGCTCTCTCTGGCCTTGGAGTCTCAATACCTGGGCTTCAGCTTCCTCATCTGAGGATAGGGATAGTATCCACCTAACTGGTTCCTGGATTAAATGAGATGATATAACTCTTTGGTACATTGACACGGGCCCAGAAAATGTTCCACGAAAGGGGACAAGGAAGCAGTGGGGAGGCTGGATAGAGAATTCCCAACTGTGTTGGAAGCTAAGTTCTGAGCCAAAAGTAGGGACTATAGGTAGAACAGTTTGGCCAGGGCCAAGCATCTTTGTGGTGTTGTTATGGCAGATGGGATGGGGCATAAATAAGCCTGAACATTTTCCTATGGGTGATGGGGCTCATTTGCTCATGTGCAAAGTATAAGAAGGCTTTGGGGAGGAGGAGAAAGGACTCTCTCCATCTTGTTGATGTCTGGTGGCCGTGCCAGACTGCTATGAGACTTGACCTCCTATTTACTGTGGACTTGGTGGACCCACTTCCAGTGATCAAGGGTCACTGGAAGCAAAAATTCAAACACCGTCTGCTCTGGAGGCAGACTGCAAAGGACAAATGGAGCTGTGACCCCTGGCCCCACTATCTGGAGTGGCTGTTCCCTGGGGACCAGACCCAGGTTGGAGTTCAGGCATCAAGGGAAGCGGGAGAGTGAGATGTCACCCCTGCTCCCACCCCACCAAGGGGCCCCAGAGCACAGTGCCTGTGCCATCAGACTCTAAGATACACTGGATTCTGGCCTTGACTACTGTCTTGGATGTATGATGTGGGCAAACCACTTCACTTCTTTGTGTCTCAGCTTCCTCGTCTGAAAATGGAGATGATGAGGTATCTCCCTCATAGGGCTGTTGCAGTTCTGTGGAGTAAGTGAGTTAATACTTATAAGAAAAGCTTTTGGAACCATGCCTGACACATCAGCACCAGGAAACATTCAGATTCACAAGGGTTGTGCAGAGCCAACCTCTGGCTCTATGGAGGGCAGGCTGCCCCTTCCCCAAGTGGACTCAGCCTGGCCTCAGCAGGGTTACAGGAAATGCTAACAGCCAAGCCTCCAGCCTCAGTGCCCCTGCTCTGCTCCTCACCCCTTGTGGGGTAGACAGTAGCCACAGGAACCCCACCCTCAGAGAGGACTCAGAGTCCCCTCCAACACAATCCATCCTAGGACAGAAATGTTCCCAGTGAGGGCTTCCAGCTTATCACATGGTGGAGAACTGTTGCCTCCCTTGTCACCCTCCACACACATTTGCCCCCTAAAGAGGCCCCTAAGTCTTCAGACCCTCTCCCACGTCCCAATCCCCAACCCCAGGCCCAAGGCTCATTTCCCTGTACAAGACTCAGCTCAGAAGCCCTTCAACTGTTGTTTATAAATGTCCCTTGGTGGGACCAAAGTGATTTTCTCATAAATAGAACAAGGAGGGGCTACAAGCCATAGGTCAGGGCAACTGAACAAATACCAAGTACCAGGGACACTCCGGTGCTGGGGCCATAAGTGAGGAGGCCTCTCTAAACATGCACCTCATGCCCCCTCCCTTCTGACTTGGTAGCTTTTTCCCTTGAACATTTTCAGGCTTTCCTGAACAGTCAGAGCTCGCAATCCCCACAGCTCTCAGGTTCCAGGCTCACAAGGAGCAGTTGGGCCACAGGAAAAGGGCACCAGAGTCTACGAGGTGAACCCTGCTCTGAGACACAGTATGACTTCCCACCTTCTTATCTACACACGCTGCCGTCTTGGTCAAGTGACTCTGTCCCTCCGTGACCCAATCTCCCCACCTTTACCAGGGCAGTCATCCCCATCCTTATCCTCCCACCAGGACTGGGAAAAGCTTTAAAAATGGCCACTCACTCTTTCCAAATGATGCTTAGCATTATCCAGAACACAGAAAGAATTCTCACCCCTGGGATTTTGAGTGCCGTATTTGTAATTTGTGCTGCCCTGCACATGATGTGAGTCACTACAGTGTTTCTATCACCCTTCCTGCTGAGATTTTTTTTCCCCTCCACTAGCTAAGTGGACAAATGTAGAACTTCGCTGGAAACGATACGTGATACAATCCATCCAGTGCCTCACAAGGGCCCAATGAGCTTTAACCCACCCCATTATCCTTTAGAAATGGTCACTGAACTAGAAGCTCAGATTTAGAGGGAGGGAAGTGGAGAAAATTCCATGGAGTCCCTAGAGAAAGATGGGGCAACAAGAAGCCTATCATACTAAAAGAATGTCAGCTCTTCTCTGCCACTCTAGAAACAGAGTAGAAAGGGGTCTTCTAAGCCTCACACCCAGACCCCCAAAGAACACTTGACTGGACCCAAGAGGAGTCAGCCTCCCCACCAAAGGTCCTTACCTGTGTGCACTGGGGCCTGGCCGGGTCAGGAGGTGCTGGTCTGTGGGGTGTGTGGCAGCTGCACACCCGGCCACCTCGACTGGCATCCAAGAGCCTATTTTTAGGGTCAGATCTGCTGACGCTGACCTTGCATGCTGCCCAGTCTGAGAAGAGACCCGTGGCATCTGTTTGCAAAATGATGTGCCAGTGTGACCTGAAACCCTTGACTTTGGGAGACCTGTACCTGGAGCCCACACGCTTGTCCCTAGCCCAGCCACAGAGGCAGGACACATGGCTACCCAGGGCAGGGACAGACAGGGGGATTTCCCAGCTTTGTGTTCTTGGGATGGACGAGGCCAGGTGTCTGTGGGGCCCTGCCCTGGACTCTGTTCCAGAACGACTGGAACAGGGGAGGTTTGCCAGCTAATGTGGAGCCTGTGGGAAGGTTGGGAGCACCCAGACTGGAGACGGACTCTCCACTGCCATTTTTTCCGGGAATTTGGGCAGCCATCTCTGGGGGGGTCGATGGAATAGATGCTGCAGTATGGGTGGGTTGTGATCAGTGAAACACAGCAGATAGAGACTCTGTAAGCTTGGGTTCATTTGCATTGTGTCATTTCATGTGAGACCTCCAACGAGTGTCCAACCCTTCTGGGCTTCAGTGGGGAAAATAATCATAATGCTGTCCTCTTGTGGTTATGAGGATTAAGTGAGATGAAGTATGGAAAATACTTAGCACAGTGCCTGGTACGTGGTAAATACTTTTAAAGTGCTAGATGATAGGGGGCGCCTGCATGGCTTAGTCAGTTAAGCATCTAATTCTTGGTTTGGGCTCAGGTCATGATCTCATGGTTCATGGGTTTAAGCCCCACATCAGGCTCTGCGCTGATGGCAAGGAACCTGCTTGGGATTCTCTCTCTCCCTCTCTCTCTCTCTGCCCCACTCCCACTGTCTCTCACACATGCATGCTCTCAAAAATAAATAAATGTTTTTTTATTAATGCTCGATGATATTAGGATGCCCAAAATATTTCCAATCCAACAGTTACTCCCAGGTCTTTCTTCCTGGTGGTGCCTTCTGTCAACCCCGCCTCCTTGGCTCTAGGTCTCTTTGCTCCAGGAGCCCCCTACCATGCCCTACTACTATGACTCTCCTTTTAAGTGCTGAGGGCCATAGTCCTGTCAAGCCTTCTCTAATATTCTATTAAAATCTTACCAGGGCTGCGGCACCTGGGTGGCTCAGTCGGTTGAGTGCCTGACTTCAGCTCAGATCACTATCTCAGGGTTCATGAGTTTGAACCCCACATCAGGCTCACTGCTATCAGTGCACAGCCTGCTTGGGATTCTCTGTCTTCCTCTCTCCCTGCCCCTCCTCCACTGGCATTCTCTACCTCAAAAATAAATAAGCATAAGAAAAAAATCTTTCCAGGGCTTCCTACAGTTCCTTATAACGAATGAGGTGGTTTTCCATCCTTCCCCATCCTTGTCACCACCCCCCACCCCGACTTTGAGCATACTTTAATGTGTGAAAGATTGGGGGGGAGGGGTCACCAGTCTCCCCATATACTTCACTTAACAGAGTCCTCTTGTGTTGGGGTCATTATATTGTCCTCTGCAACTCTGTATTCTGCAAACCAAAAATCCTCCCCACAATTTGCACGTTTAGCTACTGCCAGTGTTATTTAGGGGGATTATTTCTACTAGTATGTTTCATTGTGAAAGACTGCTTTTACTGATTTCTTGGTGCAAAGAATATTCACAAGGCAGAGACTCAGGACCTGAGTGTATAAAAGGTCAAAATGTCAGGGCCCAAATGTCCTTGCTGTCAAGTGCTGGAGTCAGAGCAGCAGGGTCAAAAGGCCCTTCTGCAATTACCCCAGGAACTAAAGGAGTCAGAGATTCTGGAACTGACAACGGGTGAAGAACGATTTCTGTCTAGCTAGGAGCCCAGGGGGTGGTCCCAGCCCCTGCCCTAACCCCAGACCAAGTCAAGGTTAAGGAAGCAAAAGGGACCTCTGAAGATGTAGGTTCAGCAGGCGGCAAAAATCAAATATCTAAAGACATCTGAGATAGATGATTAATAAGTGTGGGAGATAATATTTCGCACTGTCTAGAGGGATATTGAAATAAAGCCAAGAAAAAAATGGGGTGAGTTGCTGGATTATCATCTGCATTAGAGCAGACCCTACAATGTAGTTGATGAGAAGACTGGTGCCCCTCTCCCCACACCCCTCATGCCCCCAATCCTTCACACATTAACATATGCCCAGGGGTGCCTGGGTGGCTCAGTCGGTTCAGTATCCGACTCTTGATTTGGGGTCAGGTCATGATCTCACAGTTCGTGAGATCAAGCCTGGCAATGGGCTCTGTGCTGGCAGCTTGGAGCCTGCTCGGGATTCTCTCTCTCCCCTCTCTCTGCTCCTGCCCCACTCACACTCTTTCTCTTTCTCTCAAAATAAACACTTAAAAAAATAATAAAGTATGCCTCAAAAAGTGTGACAAGAATAGGGAAGGGTGGGAAGCCACATCATTAATTATGAGAAATTATAGGAAACCCTGGGAAGATTTTATTAGGAAAGAGTGGTGGTGGTGTCAGGAGACATCCAGCCTGTCTTCTAGCAGCTGGAGGGCTGACCTGTGATGGAAACAATAGCGTTCTCTGCACAGCTCTCAGGGCAGAACTCAGGCAATGGGTAGTTCCCCCAGGTGCTGTCTTATGTGGACTTGGAGATGTGTCTGTCTGTTCCAAACTCCAAGGATAGTCTGCCAGGGTTCTGTGCAACAGCAAACTGCACTAGCGCAGGTAAAGTATGATCTGTAGAAACAGCTGTTATTTTCATCGTAGCTTCTTGGGAATTTACCTATGGCAGCATTTGACAAGGGTTTCTCCCTATGCCACTTCTCTGACCCACGTTATTTTCATTAGCAAACTTCTTTTCCCCAGAATTTCCCTGTGCTTTTCTCCACCACTCTTTGCCCAACTTCTGTGGATCAGAATCCCACTTAGGCCCAGTGGTAAGTGCGGTAGGCAGAATGAACTCCCCAGCCAAAGATGTCCACATCCTAATCCGTGGGATGTATGTATATGTCATGTTACAAGGCAAAGGGGAATTAAAGTTGCAGATGAAATTAAGGTTGCTAATCATTTGACCTTAATATGGGGAGAGTGTCCTGGATCATTCAGGTGGGTCCAGTGTAATTACAAAGGTTCTTAAATGGGGAAGAGAAAGGGGCACCTGGCAGGCTCAGTACGAAGAACATGTGACCCTTGATCTTGGGGTCGTGAGTTCGAGCCCCATGCAGAGTGTAGTGGTTAAATAAATAAAACTTTAAAAAGTGGAAGAGAGAAGCAGCAGAGGAAGTTGACGTGATGCAGTGTGAGATAGACTCAACTCCTCTTATTGGTTTGGAAGATGGGGGGCGCCTGGGTGGCGCAGTCGGTTAAGCGTCCGACTTCAGCCAGGTCACGATCTCGCGGTCCGTGAGTTCGAGCCCCGCGTCGGGCTCTGGGCTGATGGCTCGGAGCCTGGAGCCTGTTTCCGATTCTGTGTCTCCCTCTTTCTCTGCCCCTCCCCCGTTCATGCTCTGTCTCTCTCTGTCCCAAAAATAAATAAACGTTGGAAGATGGAAGGAGGGGCCACAGCCAGGTTGGGAAAGGCAAGGAAACAGATTCTCCCCTAGAACCTGCAGAAAGAATGCTGTCCTGCCAATACCTTGATTTTAGCCCAGTGAGACTCATGTCAGAATTCTACCCTACAGAACTGTAAGATCATAAATGTGTTATTTTAAGCCACTAAGTTTGAGATAATTTGTTACAGCAGCAGTAGGAAACTAATATGTGATATTTGATTAATACATGACTTTTCTGAGTCCAAAACATCCAGAGGGATCGTAGTGCTCTGTGGACACCTGAGTTTATGTGGATGCTGAATCCAGCTAGAGTCCAGGGGTGAGGACCCCCACCCAGAGGGCAGAGGGCATGTTTCCATAGCAGATGTGTGTATTCTGATGACCATAAGTCCTCTGCTCTCCCAGAGGTCTCTCTCTTCTTTCATATTAAAAAAAACAAAACAGGGATGCTTGGGTGGCTCAGTTGGTTAAGCGTCTGACTTCTGCTCAGGTCATCATCTTACAGCTCATGAGTTCAAGCCCCGCGTCGGGCTCTTTGCTGACAGCTCAGAGCCTAGAGCCTGCTTTGGATTCTGTGTCTTCATCTCTCTCTCTGCCCCTCCCCTGTTTGTGCTCTTTCTCTCTGTCTCAAAAACAAATAAACATTAAAAAAATTAAAAAAAAAAAAAAAAAGCAGGGGCTCCTGGCTGGCTCAGTTAGTAGAGCATGCAACTCGATCTTGGGATTGTGAGTTCGAGCCCCACATTGGATGTAGAAATTACACAAAAATAAAAGCTTAAAAACAAAAACAAAAACAACAAAACAAAGCAAACAACCCACCCAATGCCATTCTGTGTGGCAGAAGGGACCATGGCACAGAACAGGAGACAACTCCAAATTCAATGTCTGGCCTCCTATTATTAAAAGGTTGTTGGCTGGGCCCCTTCCCCAGGGATTTCTCCCTGAGGACTTCTGTCCACAAACTTCTGTCCCTGTCCCTGACCTGTTCGTAAGGCTCCTCTCTATGTGCTACCACAGGTTTCCTTTTTTTCCATTCTTGGTCTCTCACCTTCCTCTCTAGAACTGACTCTTTTAGGGGAGCTCCAGATCCCTCTTCCCTTATGATCACACAGAGCAGGTGCTCCCTCTCAGTCTCAGTTTCCCAAGCAGGCTAAGCCTGGGGCCTCCCGCTGTCATCAAAAAGCCCCCTATAAGGCATTTTCCTAGATATGTCATCAGTCCAAAAGGGGAATTTTTTGACTCCTCTAGATAATAACATCCATAGACCCCAGAAACAGGAGGCCCTGCCCTAAGCTTGGTTCTTAGAGGTCCCTGCATATCGCAAACCTACAGTGGTTGGGCCACTGCTACCTACATGTTAGAATGGCTAAAAACAAATAAACAAAAACCCAACAATACCAAACTCTGGTAAGAATGTTGGGGGGTGCTGGAACTGTTCTGTATCTTGGTCATGGTGATGGTTACACACATCCATAAAAGCAAGAGGAGTGAATTTTGCTATATATAAATTTAGAAACAAAAAGGATACACGGGTACCTCTTTCACTTGGGATCTGGCTTTTGACACTGGAAGAACGTGACCCGAAGCTGTATCCACTTTTGTGACAAACACCATTCTTGCTCTGTGTCCTCAAAACAAAAGGTAACTGAGTCTGAATTCCATGCAGGTTGGTGGGTTGTGTTGCTGCTAACCTTGGAGTACAGGGAAGATTCGAGGTGTGGAAGTGCTGAGGTGAGACAGAAGATGTCTTATTCAGCTTACCCAGTTGTCCACTCTACAAAAAGCTGAGCGCCCTTGGTGTCTCTGTGTTCTGCCTCAGGGTTTTGGGTAGGATCCAGAATTCGTGTGATATTCACAACTGTTCCACAACAGCTGAAGAATAAGTATGTTGGTGTATTGATTCATAATATTCTTTCACATATACATAGGTAGGTCCAGATATAATGAGTGTGAAGCATAATGCCAATTCTTTACATTGGCTAATAGAATTGTCAATGATTTTATTTTTATAACAATAGTCTTCAAGAACCTTCAAAGAAGCCAGTTAATATTTTCAGGTTCATATAGATAATTTTGATTTAAAACCTTGATATTCAATAATTACATATCCCCTTTTATTTTTTAAAGTTTATTTATTTTGAGAGAGAGAGAGAGAGAGCACACGTGGGGGAAGAGCAGAGAGAGAGAGAATGAGAATCCCAAGCAGGATCCACACTGTCAGCATCAAGCCTGACGTGGGGTTCAAACCCAAGAATTGTGAGAACATGACCTGAGCTGAAGTTGGACACTTAACCAACTGAGCCCCCCAGGCGCCCCACCCCCCACTACCTTTTATTTTTAATAGAAACTTTGAATGCTTTAGAAATATAACTCTTCTGAAAATATGCATGGAAATCATTTTAGTTTTTTTATTGTTTTCATTTAATTTACATTTTGATTAAAATAATATTTACCTGTGTTCACTTTGAATTCGAGTACATTTTATTTTTGATCCTTCAGATCAACACTGTCCAACAGAAAGATAATGCAAGCCATGTATGCAATTCAACATTTTCTAGTAGCCACATTAAAGAGTAAAAAGAAACAGGTGAAATTAATTTTAATAAAATAATTTAGTTAACTGACTCTACCCCAAATATTATCATTTCAGCATGTAACCGATATGAAAAATTATTGAGATATTTGACATTCTTTTCTTCCAGATGAAGTCTTTGAAATCTGTGAGTACTTTACACTTAACAGCACACCTCAACTCGGACTAGCCACGTTTAAAGTGGTCAATAGCCCCACGGTGCTGATAGCTTGCATACTGGACAGCCTGGGTCTAGGTCACTGAGGATGAGACAAGTGAGTGTCGGGATGGGAATATAGAATGGGGACTTGCATTTGTCCTTCTGCCCAGGCCTGGCCTGCCTCATGACCATAGACCATCCCTCCTCCCAGCCTGAGTTGTCCCCAGTCCCTGAAACCTGTTGTGTAGGTGCCTTAGGAGTTTCTGTGCCCCCACCCCACCCCCCAGGAATTTGCTGGCAGCTGGCTGTGCCATGTCTGTTGTGAAGCTGTCACTCTTGACTCTGATAGCCAAGCAACGTGAGGACATTGTGTTTGGAGAGAAGGTCTAAGGGCCAAGGATGTTTCTCTGAAATCGATACCTCTGTTTATCTCTCTGGCTATCAAAATACTGGGAGTGCCTGCTGCCAGCCTCCTGCTGGGGGGCTCTGGAGCCCTTAGGACTGAGGGCATGGGCAGTGGGGCAGTGGCCCCCTGCACTCCTCCCTTTCCCAGGAGGTTAAATGCCACTTGAGCCCTGTTCAAGTCTGTCAGTGATCTTGGCAAATGGGTAAATTGTGTCTCTATTAGCACCTCTGTCTTCATGCCAGAACTAGTTTATTTTACAGATAGATGGCTGTTTCCTCTTCACGGCCTGTTAGTGCATCAAAGTGACATTGATGAGCCTTGACAGTGTGTGATTATTTGTGTGTGGGAGGCAGGAAAGCAGAGGAGTGAAGGGCATGTGCTTTTGAAACATAAGGACTTGGGTTCAAATCCTGTCGCTGCCACTTGGCCCTGAGCTAGTGCAAGTCCCTTAACTTCTCTGAGCCTGTCCATTGGAAATAATAACAGGATCTTACCTATAGGGTTATTTTGCAGATTAAATAAGATAATGCATGTGAAGCTCTTGGCTTGGAAGAAGCAACCAATACATGCTAGTCATTGCTATTCTTTTTCTCATTCTCCTTTGACTCTGGTTAATTGTGTTAGTGCTCACTGGATGGATTAAGAAGTCCCTATAAAGATTTAAATTAACAAACTATTTGTTAGGAACCAAAATCTCCCTGTGGATTTAACAGACATTTACTGAGGTAACACCCTATTCTGTGTCCAGGTTTTGTTCTGGAAGCAGGTGGCAGAACAGGGAGGCTGGAAATCAGGCCCTGTCTTGGGTGAACTCACTGTCCAATAGGGAAGCAGAGCTCCCAGTGAACACTAGCAGCTCAGCAAGTGAGGGCTGTGATGGGGTGCACAAGGGCCAAGGGTCAGAAGAGCCGAGAGACTCAGTAAAAATGCTCAGAGAAGGCCAACTTTAGCACTGGGAGAAGAAGGCTGGATGGAAGTGTCATATGATGATATGTTGGTCATCCATGAACCCAGTAGGCACTCAGTCAATACTTGTTGCCATGAGAGTGATATTACCTCAAACTGTCATGGACATTCTTGTTCAATGATAGGCATTAGCTAACCTATAATAGTTTAGTCATGACAGGTACCTTGAGCTAATCCTACCAGCCAGAGTGAGTTCAACTTTTTAAAAAAATGTTTTAATTTAAATCCAACTTAGTTAACATATAGTGTAGTAATGGTTTCAGGAGTAGAACCCAGTGATTCATCACTTACATACACAAGCCAGTGCTCATCCCAACAAGTGCCCTCCTTAATGCCCATCACCCATTTATCCCATCCCCCCATCCAACTCTTCCAGCAACCCTCAGTTTGTTCTCTGTATTTAAGAATCTCATACTTTGCTTCTCTCTCCGTTTTTATTTTTCCTTCCCTTCCCCTATGTTCATCTGTTTTGTTTCTTAAAGTCCACATATGAGTGAAATCATGATATCTGTCTTTCTCTGACTGACGTATTTCACTTAGCATGATACAATCTAGTTCCATCCATGTTGTTGCAAATGGCAAGAGTTTATTCTTTTTGATCACTGAGTAATATTCCATTGTGTGTGTGTGTGTGTGTGTGTGTGTGTGTGTGTGTGTATTATATATATACCACATCTTCTTTATCCGTTCATCAGTCAGTGGACATTTGGCCTCTTTCCATAATTTGGCTATTGTCTATAGTGCTGCTATAAACATTGGGGTGCATTGCCTCTTCAAATCATCATTTTTTTATCCTATGGATAAATACCTAGTAGTGCAATTGCTGGGTTGTAGGGTAGTTCTATTTTTAATTTTTTTAGGAACCTTCATACTGTTTTCCAGAGTTGCTGCACCAGTTTGCATTCCCACCAGAAAGTGTTCCCCTTTCTCTGCATCCTCTCCAACATCTGTTGTTTCCTGAGTTGTTAATTTTAGCCATTCTAACAGGTGTGAGGTGATATCTCATTGTGGTTTTGATTTGTATTTCCCCTATGATGAGTGATGTTGAGCATCTTTTCATGAATCTGTTAGCCATCTGGATGTCTTCTATGGAAAAGTGTCTGTTCATGTCTTTTGCCCACTTCTTCACTGGATTATTTGATTTTGAGGTATTGAGTTTGATAAGTTCTTTATAGATTTTGGATACTAACCCTTTATCTGATATGTCATTGCAAATATCTTCTCCCATTTTGTAGGCTGCCCTTTCATTTTCTTGATTGTTTCCTTCACTGTGCATAAGGTTTTTATCTTGATGAGGTCCCAATAGTTCATTTTTGCTTTTGTTTCCCTTGCCTCCGGAGACATATCAAGTAAGAAGTTGCTGCAGCTGAGGTCAGAGAGGTTGTTTCCTGTTTTCTCTTATAGGATTTTAATGGTTTCTTACATTTAGGTCTTACATCCATTTTGAATTTTTGTGTATGGTATAAGAAAGTGATTCAGGTTCATTCTTCTGCATGTCATTGTCCAATTTTTGGAATGTGCTCAATATTAGGAAGGGATTGACTTTGACACATTGCACCTGATCAGTCAGGGTCAAGCAAAGGACAGAATTCACCAGAGATGGTTTACATGAAAAGATGTTAGGGGCATCTCAGTGGCTCATTCAGTTAAGTGTCTGGCTTTGGCCCACGTCATGATCTCACGGTCTGTTGGTTCAAACCACACACTGGGCTCTCTGCTGTCAACTTCGGATTCTCTATCCTCTTCTCTGTCTGCCCCTTCCCCACTTATGTGTACACACTCTCTCTCTCTCAAAAATAATAAAAAATAAAAAATAAGTTAAAAAAAGAAAATATGTTAATGAAGGGATTACATACAGAGTATGAGCAGAGTTAAGGGAACAAATAAGTAATGCTGAAGCACCTAAGAGGTAGCAACAGTGGAAAGCCATAGAATACAGATGTGTTCAACCCAGCAGATGAGGACAACACTCTCAGGGATGGCAGAACAATGAGGTGGAAGAAACGTGGGTTCCTACATGATCTCTTGAAGCCAAGTCCCCTTGCCTATCTGGACTGCCCATCTATCTCTGTACAGCAATGTGAGAGAGAAATAAACATTTGTCCATTTAAGCCATTGTATTTTTAAGTGTCTGTTATAGTAACCTAATCTAATGCATTCAAAGGCCAGTGTGGTTGCAATACAGAGAGTGAGGGAGAGAACATTAGCAGATGAGAACCTATAACCACAGGGCCTTGTAGCCTTGGGAAGGAGTTTGGATTTTATTCTATGGAGGATGCTTACATGATCTAATTTGGATTTTTAACATTTTTAAGTTTATTTATTTGAGAGAGAGCATGGCGCACATACACGAGAGGGGGAGGAGCAGAGAGGAAGAGATAGAATCCCAAGCAGGCTCAGTACTGTTAGTGAAGAACCCAATACAGGGCTTGATCCCACGAACTGTGTGAGACCATGATCTGAGCCAAAGTCAAGAGTCAGATGCTTAACTGACTGAACCACCCAGCACCCCCTTCACATTTGTAAGAACATTTCCACTGGTATGTGGAGAATGGAATGTGGTAAACAAAAGATGAGTCAGTGAGGGGATTATTCTGGTTGTTCAGGAAAGAGATGCTAGTGGCTTCGTCAAGGATAGTAGTGGCAGTTTGTGAGAAGTGGCTTCGATTCTGAGTATGTTTTGGTGGTAGATGATAAAGAATCACCTGATAACTTTGACTTGAGGGGTTTGCATGTTCAGGAATAAAATGAACAACATAACAATAGAACTATATTGTTATTGTTTTAATAAAGTCTTTCTGACCCTGATGATATAACTTTTCCCTGCACAAGGTGCTGATGGATTGAGTTAGGAAGAAATTCATGTTTATTAAGCAACTTACTACTTGGTATCTGTGCTCACGGTCTCAGATTGCCCCTGAGGCCAGTCTTGGGGAGAGAGTACAGCCCAGACCCAAAGAGGCCCTCATCACTGCGATCAGTTTGGCTTGCAGTGGGTTGAAAATTCACTCAGTCTGTATATCCCCATATAACACCTACTATGTATGAGGCAGTATTCTAGAAACTGAGGGAAAAGTCACAGCAAGACATATTATGTCACTCCCCTTATGTTGTTGCTCTTCTTTTCACTGAGATGTATAAAGAAAGTGAGGCATCTTTGTTTTCCTTTAGCTCATCTATCTTCCCCACAATCCTGCTGGGAATTCAGGACACTTAATTTGCTAAATAATAATACCACTATCTCTTCCCAGTTAAAAGCTCAAGCTCTCAGAATTCTGCCTTCCCAAGATGGATTATGGATGTACCTCCTGGTTTACTGCAAGAGGCAAGGTGGGGAGGAGGTATTGATGTTATGGGGTCCCTTGAGCCTGGCTGCTGCTGCTCTTGGACAAAATGATTTCCCTCCAGATGCCTAAGTGGGGAAAGAGTAAAGTGCCCCACTTTTCACTTTGTCTTTGGGACACTGTCCTAGACAATGGAGGTCACCATCTGTAGACCTCTCTGCCAGCTCTCCTTCCTCCTTCCTCAACCATCCATTTGCTTTTCCTTTCTTACCAGAACATCCTCTGGGCCTCCTCCTTTCCCATTTCTCTGGGGCCATAAGGGAAGAATGACTTCCAGGTAGGTGTGACTGATGTACAAGTAAATTTTTAGTGTAAGTATGTTCTCTGTAATATTTAGGACATGTTTATACTAAAAAATCATTTGTTGCTTACCTGAAATTCAAATCTAATTTCTCCAGTAAATCTACTTCTAGGGAACTAAGTTATGGCAAAGAGCAATGAAAAAACACCGCTGTACAATATTTTCAAAGTACTCTATTATGCCCCAAATAAGGCTTACCCCCTGCTGGCCTCTTGGCTGGACAGACTTAGAGGAGCTTCAGAAAGGTTTTCCTCTACCTCCTCCCTAGCAAAGGCTGTTCCAGTTCCTTAGAGGAACTCATCATGTGTGTGTATGGCATGTGTGTATGAGATGGAGGGTGGAGGGATGGTGAAGGAAACCACCTTTGGCTTCCTGCCCTTCACCCCTCAATCTCACCAGGCAGCCCTCCTTGGGATGTGGGTAGCCCTATTCTGCTAGCAAAGTGATTGCTTACCTAGAATTTTTATGAGGACATTTTTATTGAGCTGTAATTGAAAAGAAAAAAATTCCAAGACATTCCAGATTTTTCTCATAAGCCTCCTTCAGAAATGTGTGTGTGTGCATGCATGTGTGTGCATGTGTGTGTGTGGTGTGTGAGTGAGTGTGTGTGTGTGTGTGTGTGTGTGTGTGTGTGTGACATTTAATTTTTCTCTCTTCTTCTCTAAATTATGGACCAGAATGAAGATGAGCTGGGAGTCTGGAGAGCCTGTAAAACTCTTTTCATTAAGCAAATATTCTACTGTTTGGAGAATTGGGGTTTTATGTAAGAGGGCTGCATTTGTCATTACAGTCTAATATCCTAATGTAAGTTTACAACCCTACTTAAGAAACCTGTAATAGAATGCAGAGCCTGTTATGTATGTAAAACTGCTCGGTAAAAGTTTATAAATCATACAGATTTATTTTAAAGAATGCGAAACTAAATCCAGATGATGGCCTTTTAGAAACAGACTGGTTTTGAATACCACATTGTGCCCCACTGCTGTCCTGAGAAGCTGCAGGAAAAGACTACATCTGTCCTGGGGTCTCTGTGACCAGCCCTCTCACCCTCCCCATTCAGGAAAGATAGAGATCCAGATCTTCTTTCCCAACACCCTGGTTGTTTCAGCAGGAAGGAAAGAAACTCAAGCTTTTGTTGAGCAACTAATATGTGCTAAGTGCTGGGCTCCTTCTCTGTCTTCATCCTCACAACAGACCTATGCAATGCTATTATCCTCTCCATTTTTACTCTTGGGGAATGTAAGGTTCAGAGGGGTCAGCTATCTGTTCAGGCTCACACAGGTTGTTAAAGGATGGAGTCTGAGTGAAAACCTAAGTCCACGTATATCCAAGGCTCCTGTTCTTCCCATCTGTTCTTCCCATTATTCCACTCCTACCCCAGGCAGCTCCACATGGTGGTGGTCATGGTGTATGTTATAGTCTCCTTGGCTAGACACATATTGCCACTTCTCAGGAGGGACAAAGCTGGATTGGGGGTGAGAGAGGGCAGGCCGGGCACCTCTGTGCAGTGGCCATTTCTGGAACAGTCCTGAATTCACTGACCCACTGTCCTGCCAGATGGACTCATTCTTGTCAGACCATGGCTGTGGTCTTATTGAAGTTCATGAAATGAATAGATGAGGTTCTTTGGGGCCAAAAGGTAGACTCAGAATCAAGTGACCTCAGAGATTCATTGGAAGAACACACTTGAAAACAAGGATCTCCTGGAGAATGGGAATGTCTCCCAGGATATACCGTGACTCTGGTGCCCAGGTTAACATGGGGTCTCCTCAAGTTTAGGCTGCTCCTCACCCCGTGGCTCTGGCTTTCTTTAGACTTGGCTCTTCTCTGCTTGGCTTCTGCCTTCTGACTCCGTCTGCTCCTCTACCATCTGACTTCCTCTCTTCCTCTGCCATCTGACTCCCTCTGTTTCTCTACTTCGAGACTTCCGCTGCCTTACAGCTCCTGCTTCCCGACTTCTCTCGGGGTACCTCTCCACTCATCCTGCTACCGTCTCCCACTCAAATTCTCCAAAAGAGAGGACCTTATTGGGTCAGCAGTCTTGTCTGGGAAAGAGCACCCATCAGTGGCAGCCTCTCATATCAGACCACCCCACAGGCCTCTCACTACCTGTGGTCAGGAGACTTAACAGTTAAGGCCTGATTTGGCTGCAGGTAACAGAGACTTGAAAAATAGTGGCCTAAACAGGATAAGCCTTTCTTTCTTTAGTAAAGGAAGTGTGGAGGCAGAGGCAGTCAGGACGAGCAGGGAACCCAGCCAGTGCTATTCACATTTAAGGCAGCACTGTGGAGAGGAGAAATCCAAGGACACTCTCCTTCACCTGTTAAGAGACGTATAGAAGTTCCACACAATAATTCCACTTATATCTTATTGGCCAGAATGTAGTCATTTGGCCACCTTACCAGCAAGGGAAGTTGGGAGAGGTTCTATGTTAGCTGGTACATTTCCAGCCAGTAATAACTGAGGTTCTTTACCAAAAGGGGAGGATATTAGAAGCAAGTAGAAGTCTGTGCCCAGGTGCCCATCCTGATGTAACTACCTATAGCTAGGACAGCAGAGCCTTATTGTAGAGAGTATATGATGCCAGGAATACCTGAGAAGGACTACGTGCCAGTATTGGCATTGATGGGGCCCTTGCAGGCTGGTACAGGGTGCATATCTTTATTTGTGTGGTTTGTGGTCTAAACGGAACTAGAAGCATCCCCTCATTTCTTCTCCCAAGTTTCCCCTTAGTTGTCCTGTCTGCAAGTTCACCATTCAAGTAAAACAATGGCTTCCCCCAACATCCCTTTTAAAGCCTGCACATGATCCTGGGAAAATCAACCTGTACTCAATTATTTATGTATTTTTTTCATGTCTGCCTAAGCAGCAACCCTCATCCCCGGTCACTGCCAAAGTCAGGATAGCCCTAGGAGGCAACAGCACTAAGCCAGAATCCTGGAAAGCTTGATAGCTAGTCTTTTGGGGTCCCACTTGTAGGTCCCAAGAGTCCCATTTTAGGCCCAGAGGATATAGGTAGCAAAGCCCAAATACCTGTAAAGGGATGTGAAAAGGGAAGGGTGTGGAGAGAGGCACACATATGGGCTTATGAAGGTTCTGAAGTGGCAGCTGAGGTGCAGGAAATCTACAGAGTAGGGGAAATTCTAACGCCCTCAAGGAGAGAGACCAGGCGACCAGATATCAAATGGCTCAGGAAGCATGGATAAGGGAAGTTAATGCAGAAGTCTGGGGGAAATGAGCTGGGAAGAACAGAGTGATCTGAGGAAAGTGAGAACTGATAGCTGGTTCCTCTTGCCTGCCAGAGAGGGCAGTACCTGTGGAGGTGGGGGTGGGGTATTATTTTCCTTGAGTTTTCCTCAAACCAGGTTTCCCCAAGACCCAATGGCTGCAGAGTCCATACTGTGGCTGCCCCCCCTTACCCTCCGTGGGGTTGGAAATGGAGGAGGCAGCTGTCTAGATGAGGCTGAGAGGTAGAGGCCAGTTAGATCCACAGGGATCCCTGTTAGCCTGGAAATCCTGGGCTCCTCAGCAGGAGTCTGTTGGCCTGGTAGGTAGGGTGAGTGGAGCTTAGGACAGAGCTTGGGAGGAGAGGGTGCCACCCGTGCCCATCTCAAGGCCTTTGCCACCAGTATTCCCCTTGAGCCCCTAACTATCTTCCAATCTTGAGCGGGGCTCTGAGCAGATGTAAGACAGAACTCTCTTGTCCTCTGTCTTCCCCTGTAGATATGGGAGCTCATCTTCATGAACTCTGCAGCAGTGGAATGGAATAATGTGGCTGTTCTGTCCCTCCTTCATTCACCCCATTCCTCCAGAGGCTAATTTGGTGTTCAAAAGCCAGGGCTTTTGGTCATAGGTTCTGCTGCTGTGCCGGTTATGTGTTCATGCATAATCAACTATCCCAAAACTTAGTGACTTAAAACAAGAGCATTTTCTTATATCTCATGATTTTATGGGTCCTTAATTCGGGCAGGCTTGGATAGACTACTCTTCTGTTCCATGTGACATTGATGGAGGCCACTCAGTGGTATATAATAGCTGACAGACATGCTGGTCTGGAGAGTCCAAGATGGATTCATTTAAATATCTAGTGCCTTGAAAGGGAGGCTGGAAGGCTAGACTCAACTGAGACTGTTGACCTGTTTGACTACACATGGACTCTCTAGCATGGTGGTCTTAGAGCAGTATGACTTCTTGTATAGTGATTCAGGGCTCCTAGGGTGTTCTCAGAGACCCAGGCAGAGATTATAAGGCATCTTATGACCCAGCTTCAGAAGTCCCAGAATGCTACTTCTCAAAATTCTATTGGCAGGCGAGTCACTAAGGCCAACCCAGAATAAAAGTTCAGGAAGTATAGTATGACCACTGTCAGCTGAGTGACCTTGAGAAAGGTTACTTAAACCCTTTGAGCCTCAGTTTTCACATCTATAAGATAGGAATACTGTAATAGTATCTACCTCTTATGGCCTATGAGAATTAAATAATTATATGTCTAATCAACAACTGCTGTCTAAAAGCCGGCTTATGATCACCAGCATCTGCAGTTTCCTCTTCTTGGGCACCCTGCTAGACTACATTTCTCAGCCTTCCTTGTAGCTGGATGTGACCATGTGACTGAGTTCTGCTCATGGAACTAGAGGGGACAAGATATATCTGGCCTCTACATCCTCCATGCTTGCTCCCCCTACCCTCCATGCCCCCATCAGCCTGTGTTGCAAGGAAGAAATAAAGTTTTGCTTGTCAGAGCCATTAGCCTACCCTGACTAGTGCAATGATACATACTAAGCTCTCAATTAAAATTAGGGGTCCTCCTGGGGCACCTGGTGACTCAGTAGGTTAAGCATCCTACTCTTGATTTCAGCTCAGGTCATGATCTCATGGTTCATGAGATAGAGCCCCACGTCCAGCTCTGCGCTGATAGCCCAGAGCCTGCTGGAGATTCTCTCTCTCCTTATCTCTCTGCCCCTTGCCCACTCACTCGTGTGTGCTTGTGCATGCACTCTCTCTCTCTCAAAATAAATAAATAAACATTGAAAAAAAATAAAGTTAGGGACTCACAGGCCTAACCTCTATACACCTGTGTTCTCATCTGTACAATGGGGGTGATGTTAGGAACCTACCCCATAGGGTGGTGAGGATTGGATGAAATAATATATAGTTTGACTTAATGGCTTAGCTCCTCTTTGATCACAATGAAACGTCATCATTACCTTTCTCTTGAAACAAAATTATGTGAGTTTGCAGTATTTTAGGTCAGAAGCCAATAAAAATGATACCATTTTAATTCAGAATACGTCCTAAAATCCATTTGATATGGGTTTCAGAACCTAAATATATAGAATAGGATGTTTCTAAGTTTAAAAGTTAATTTATTTTTGATGTTTTAAATTAGGAAATATTTTAAGAATACAAAAGAAAAGATGTAATAAGCACCTACATTCCCACAACTCAATATGGTCAAATCTTAACATTTTGTTATATTTGATATGTGTTTTTTTTTTCATAAAGAAATAAAACCCTATGGATGAAACTGGGAAAATAAATGATGTCTCATTTATTTAGCATAGTGCTTGACATATGCAAAGCAGTCCGTAACAGTCAGCAAGTTTTTTTTAACTTTTTATTTTGAAATAATTTTACATGTATACAGTTATAAAGATAATGGAGACGTTTCTTGTATACCCACCACCCAGCTTCCTCTGTTAACCTCTTACATAACCATGACATATTTATCAAAAAGATTAAAATTGTCGTAACACTATTAACTGCAAACTTTTCCCAGATTCTACCAGTTTTCTTACTTATGTCCTTTTGTTCCAAAATACTATGTGGCATTTAGGTTAGCTAATTTTTATTTTTCATTTAAGTTTATTTATTTATTTATTTTGAGAGAGTGTATGTGTGCACGAGTGGGAGAGGGGCAGAGAGAGAAGGAGAGAGAGAGAATCCCAAGCAAGCTTTGCACTGTGAGTGCAGAGCCCAACGCGGGGCTCGATCCCACAATCTGTGAGATCACAACCTGAGCCAAGATCAAGAGCTTAACCAGCTAAGCCACCCAGGCGTCCCTGTTAGCTAATTTTTAATCGTTCATTCAACACTGAGAGCACTGCCAACTTTTAGTCCAACATGCTGTACTGTGTAGCAGATGATGCCAGGGGCCCATGTACTATGTGCTGTGGCTCTCATTTTGGGGAGCTATCATTTTGGGGAGCATTCCACCTGTTGCACAAAGCACTTTCTATATTCCCCATGTGATCCTTACAATAATCCTATATGTTGGCTATTATTACTCTTACATCACAGGTGAGGAAAATGAGGTATGGAGAGATTAACTGAGGTCAGACACCTCAGGTAAAGGGCAAAGTAGGATTTGAACCCAGCTCCAAAGTCATGCTGTTATCAAGACCCCCACTGCCCTAGAGAAGAAGGGGAGCAGATGCATCATCATAGACTTCCCAGGGCAAGTGTGGCAGGCAGGAAGTCTTCCTGATGGAGGTGCCAGTCTGGAGCTCTGCCTCTGTTTCCTCAGATGCTCTGGGGAATGTTTGGCCTTCCTACCACATGCCTCATCAGGGCTTCCCTCCCTCTTTTCCCTGCAGCCCCATTTTCTGAGCCCAAGCCTCAGAGCTCTAAGATGACCTGCTGTAACTCAAGCCCCAGGGTGTGGTTCTGTCCTAGATTCTGGGCACCCCAGCCTAGTTAGCAGGGACAGGCTGCCCACACTCATAGACCCGGATGTTGATTTAGAGACTGACTTCTGGAACCACTATTTTGGGTCCCGCTGACAGTGCATTAGCAAGAAATAGCAACAAGGGCTGAGTTGTCAGGCAGAGGGGGGATCCACGGGAATTGGGGGTGGGCAGGCTGGTCTACTGAGCAGGGACTAGCTTTGTCTACTCTGGAGAATTATAGGCCCCACCAACCTGAGAATGAATCGAGAACAGTTTTCCATCCCCAGATTGGAGAGGTGCCCTGCCTGGTTGGGCACAGCAGCAGCAGCCCTTCTGCAATCCTCCAGCTGGGATGTATGTTTACCCTTTGGAAAAGGCTCAGAGAGCACCTGAGGTAGCCAACCACCAGCGATTAATGGGACCAAGTGCTGTAGGGAGGAGAGCAGGGAGCTGGCAGGGCAGTTCCTGCCCTTTGAGGCCAGAGCCCAGAGGTCCCACATCCCTGCAGCAACATTCCAACCGCGTTTCATCTTCTCTGAGCCTTGGGTTGTTCAATTTTAAAATGGGGGTGTTAATCCCTATGTCTCAGACAAGGCAGCATAGGTTTGCTCAGTGTTATGATTTGCAGGAGGAGGAGCAGGGGCTAAAACACAGCCTGTGCTCAGCTCACTCAGACGGGCACCCTGACCTGGAGCTACGTCTGCTTGGGAGAAAGGGACACCTTTTCCTCAACCAAGCCCAGGAGCAATTATGCCTGAAAGGTTGGTTTGCTCCCAAGGGGGGACCTTGTCTGATTTGTACAGAGGAAAAGCACTTGCCATCTGGAAATAGGCAAGATGGCAGAGAAGGGCAAGGACCCCTCTGCCCAGAAGGCAGAGCTGGCCCCAGAGAGTGTTGGTAGGGAGTGAGGAGGCAGGGTCAAGGTGACCAAAGAAGAACAAGATGTGCTGGGAAGAAGGCGTCAGGGTGCCCAAGTGGTGAGCATGCGGGCGAGCTGGGGGAAGCAAAGGTACCCTCTGGAGGCAGGCCTGCTCCTGGGGCTGGCTGGGACCCACTCCCCCTGGTGACCTCCATAGAGGAGACCTGGTGCCAGCAGTGCCAACCTGTAGTTGTGGTCCACACAAGCACAGAGCTATGCCTGAGGGCAGGGTCATAACCAGGGTGTGGGAGCCATGGGAGCTTTGAGACCATGGGAAGAAGCCTGGTCAGAAACAGCCAGTTGGAAGAGAATGATAAGGCACCAGTAAATTATGATTCAGAGTGACAGGTGATGTCATAGAAGGTGGGTGGACATTTTGGTGGTTCGAAGAGGAGCACTTCTCTCAGGTTTGGAGGGTCCAGGAGGGCTTCCCAAAAGTAACTGCTAAACTGAGACCTTATAGAGACCCCAGTGAAAGTGGGGGAGGGTGGTACACTCAGGTGGTACAACCTGAAGCATGTTTCAAAGTGCCAGAAGTAAGAGAATGTGGTGCATTCTGGAAACTGCAAGTGGATCTACCATTTCTTAACTACACAGTGTGTATAGAAACAGAATTACAAGAGATAAGGCTAGAGATACAAGAAGTTTCTCAGATAATGAAGCATCTTTACACTTTGTCAAGGTGTTTGTACTTAGGGGGTTGTAAGCAGAGTGGCGATGTGATCAGATTTCCATTTTAGTAAGATTGTGTATGGAGATTGGAGGGGCAGGGCTTGAGGCAGAGAGACCAATAGTAGGCTGCTGCAAGGATCCAGTGAGAGGTGAGGGTGGCTTGAACTTGGGTCCTCACAACAAAGATGAAGCTAAGTGAGCGGGTCCCAAAGGTATTGAGGAAGTAGAATCAATAGGCTAATTGTAGGAGGGGACATGATACCCATCACTGACTTGAGCAATGGTGGCTGTCAGAACTCTTCATGAAAATGAAGAACTAGGAAGAGTTCAGCTGGTGGGGTGAGGCTGCGGAAAAGCTCAGCTGAGTTTGAAATTCAAGTGCAGTATTCACATAGAGGTGGGCAGTGGGATACAGAGGTTTGAAGCTCAGGAGAGCAAACCGGGCTGCCTCAGAGGAGTCATCAGCCTAGAGATGTGAACTGAGGCTGGAGTAGGGGCAAAGGGTCCCCCCCCAGCAGAGTGAGAACTGTGAGGAAGAGAAGAGGCAGTGGCCAGAACCATGAGAAACCTTGAGGCTTAAGGGTCAGCTGGAAGAGACAAGGGCTAAAATAGGAGCAGCCTGAGAGGTGGGAGGAGAGCAGCCCATGACACTTTGCTCCAGTTGAGGAACCTGGGGCTTTTCATATTGTGCTATTAGGGCACAAAACGAAGAATCTTGGAACTAAATGTTTTGCTGCTTCATAAAACCATTCTTCACCCAGGACTCTTGGGCTGTCTCTTCCCTAGACCCTCTTCTCTCAGTTGGTGCTTGTTTTAGTCTGTCCTTTTGAAAGTACGCATAAGTGAAAAGATTCAAGAGATGTTATTTGTACAGCAAGTTTTGATGATCGCTTTTTGATGGGGTGGGCATGGAGGAGGATGGTGACGGACTGAACCTTGGTCTTTATTCAGACAACCTTGCTCTTGGGTGATGATATGAGGAGGACAAGATGAGGAAAAGGCCAGCTAATTCTCAGCGCTGGTACTCCCAGTCCTCCCTTTTGTACCCAAGGCAGATACTACTAATTGATCCTCATGTGCCCTCTTTCTTCACAAAGACTCAACATGGACTCAGACTCTCTCTGTAGGCTGCCAACATGCTGACTCAGAGCTGGCAAGCCTTCTGGACTCTCGCGGCCATCCTGAAAGTAAGCCACCACCCCCACAAACCACCAGAAGATCTCCTGTCTTTATTATGATGAACATTTATTATAGAGACAGACTGAACTCTCTTTTGTATAAAGAATCTTTGGATTGGGTCAGGGAAATCCACCTGCTAAAGGTCACCACTCAATTCTCCCTGCTTCTGCCTCAGCTAAGCCCCCACTTGCTATTTATACCTCAAGGTCACTGGAAACAGCAGAGGCTGCTGTCCCCAGGGCCAGGCTGGTTGGATTGGGCCATGCTGGCCAGAAGGTCAGGGCTTCTGGCTGCTCACCAAGTCAGAGCCGCCCCGTCTCCCGCCCCAGTCGGTTGTCCAGAACCTGGAGCTGCTGGAGGAAGCCCGAGTTGGGGCAGATATCACGGTGGGCCTGCACCGTCTGGATGGCCTCCACCAGCGTCATGTTCTCGCAGATCATGAGGAAGGCCAGGACAACTGTAGCAGAGCGGCTCACCCCCATAGCACAGTGTACCAGCACACGGCCTGTTGGAAAGACCCAACCTAGCGTCAGCTACCTGCCCTCACACTGACCACCCACCCCAGCAGGAATTGGAGATGCTTCTGGCCATCCTTCAGCCCACCTATCACAGCACCCTGGAATACTGACAATGTTCTTACAGTCAGATGGGGCAGCTGAGGCCCAGAGAGGGAAAGGGACTGGCTTAAGGTCACGGAGCAAGTTAGTGGCCCAGCTAAGGTTAACAGCTGGGATTCCCTTCTCCAGGTCCAAGGTGCTTCTTCTGGCATCCTTTCCAACTCTGCCATCCTGTTGTAAAGGGTGGGAGAGGGGACAGTATTCCTGGAGTCCCCTGGATTTGTGGTTGATTAGAGGGAGTGTCCCTTACCCCCTTAGTTCTGCTCTCTCCTCTATCCCTGCAGCCCTATGCCAAGGCCTCATCTTAGAGGGGTCTGTTTAGCCTTTGCTAGGTTGTGTACCTTCTGCCCAACGCCAGACCTCTTACTGAGGGATGGTTACCCTGAACCACATCAGGCCTTAGCTATGTCTGTGATTGTTGGTCCCCTGAAGGGGACACTCGCTAAATGGTAGTAGCTATTTGCTCCATGGGGTGGGAGGGTTGTTGAAAATGTTTGTAACTCTGGACACCCCACCCACCAGTGCTACTGGGAAAAGTGCCCCAGATCCCACCCCCTCACCACCATCCCTACCCCTACCTCCACCCCAGTGTCTTCCCCAGCAGTTCACCTTTAGGAACACTGAGGGCAGTCCGGATGTATCGAGCAACAGGCAGAAAGTAGACACTGAGGTCGAAGAAGGGGTTGTCATCAGCCTCAATGCCATAGTACTCCAAGGGCATTCCGCGGTAAAACTTGGCACCTGTGTCCACTTGAAACTTGCCTGCAGCAACATTCACGACATGGGTGATGCCCAGCTGGGTCAGCTTGTTCTTGTCCCGGGCTGCATACCTGCAGGGAGGGCATGGGGACGTTGAGAGGTGGGGCAGGTCTCATTGGGTCACCTCTGGCTGGGCTGGAACTTGTCCCCTTCCCTCCTCTGCCACCCCTCCTCCAAGTGTGAGACTGGAAACAGTGAACAGGCCCAGATGATCAAGACTCCGTTTCATGCAGCCCAACTTTTCTAGAGGGCAGTTTGGCCACATGCATCAGAAGCCTTAAAATATGCATATATATTGGGACACCTGGGTGCCTCAGTCGGTTGGGCGGCCGACTACGGCTCAGGTCATGATCTCGCGGTCTGTGAGTTAGAGCCCTGCATCAGGCTCTGTCCTGAGCGCTCAGAGTCTGGAGCCTGCTTCCGATTCTGTGTCTCCCTCTCTCTCTGCCCCTTCCCTGCTTGCTCTCAGTCTCTCTCTCTCTCTCTCTCTCTCTCTCTCTCTCAAAAATAATAAACAACAAAAAAAGTAAAAAATATATGCATAATATATACATCCTTTGCCTCAGCAAGTCCCCTTCTAGGAACTTGAAAAAAAACCCAAAATGTGCCCACAGACATATATAAATTGGACCTAATGATATTCAAGATAGTGAAAAATTGGAAAAAATCACTATCTTGTAATAGGAGACTGAGTATGGTATATCTAAATGAAATACTATGCAACTACTAAAATGTTGTAGATTGTTGCAGGTAAACAAGGAAAGGTGTTTGTGCTATATTGAGCACCTGTGAAAAATGCAGGCTACATTGGGGCGCCTGGATGGCTCAGTCAGTTAAGCGTCTGACCCTTGGTTTCAGCTCAGGTCATGATCTCACAGTTTGGTGAGTTCTGGCCCTACATTGGGCTCTTCCCTGGCAGCTCAGAGCTTGCTTAGGATTCTCTCTCTCTCCCTGTCTCTCTGCTCTTCCCTCACTAGCACTGTCTCTGTCTTTCTCAAATAAATAAATAAACTTAAAAAGAATGCAGGATACAGAACTTTGTTTAAAAATGTTTTCAAAGGATGTGTGGTTCCATTCAAAAAGCTTTAAAAAAAAATCTTTCTACATAAAGTAGATTACAAAATGGGACTAGAAAGAGGTATCATTTCTGTAAAAAAAAAAAATGTGACAAAGCGTTTATGTCTGATATTTTTATTTTTAATGTTATTTATTTTTGAGAGAGAGAGAGACAGAGCACAAGCGGAGGAGGGGCAGAGAGAGAGGAAGACACAGAATCTGAAGCAGGCTCCAGGCTCTGAGCGCTCAGCACAGAGCCCGATGCGGGGCTTGAAATCACAGACTGCAAGATCATGACCTGAGCAAGTAGGATGCTTAACCGACTGAGCCACCTACATGCCCCATGTGTGTGTATTTTTAAAAAGTCAACAAGGATTTTATAACTGGTTATCTGGTGCGGGGAAAGCATATTTGCCATATTATTATAAGATATTGAACCATATTTTCTAATATTAGGGAAAATGTCTGAAATCCACAATATATTCATCCATAGATTCCAAATTTTAGGAAAACTTTTGGGGAAATGACTCACAATTCTACTTTCTTATACATATACACCCTATAGAAACTTGGTGTGTGTATTCCCAGGAACCATGTACTAGACTGTTCCTAGGATCACTGTTCATAATAGCCAAAAAGTGAAAACAACTCAAATGCCCACGTACAATAGAATGGATAAACTATGGGATAGTCATACAAACAAATAGTATGCAGCAATGCAAAATGACTGAGCTTCAGCTGCATATAATGCAAGTGAATTTTACAACACTGAGCAAAGGATGCCAGGCACAAAGGATCCACAATAGGATTCCATTCATATGACTTAAAAGACAAACAAAACTAACTACATTGTCAGGTATATAGGTGTTAAAACCATAAAGAAAAAGCAAGGAAATAATTATTTCAATACTTAGTAGTTATCTACAAGGAAAGGGATTATGATGAGTGGGACTTCTAGGGCATAAGTAATGTCCTATTTCTTGTCCTGGATGGCAAAACAGTTCATATGTGCTCTACACACTTTTCTTTTTTTCTTTTTCTTTTCTTTCTCTCTCTTTTTTTTTTTTTTAATTTTAGAGGGGGAGAGAGAGAGTGCATGTGTGTGAGTGGGGGGGGGGGCAGAAGGAGAGAGAGAGCAGAGCCAGATATAGGGCTCAATCCGAAGACTCTGAGATCGTGATCTGAGCTGAAATCAAGAGTTGGACACTCAACTGAATGACCCCCTCTATGCACTTTTCTTATGTGTATTCTGTTTCCACAGCTAAAATTAATAGTAATACAGAAGGAAAGGAACATGTGGAAAGAAATAGTGGGAGGCAAAGAGGGTGCCACCTCTGCTCTTGGAGGACTCTCGGAGAGGCTCTCCTTCTGTACCCCTCTACCTCACCACCGTGGGTAGTACTTACGCATCTCCTAGGAAGAGGTTGGGCCAGAACCTCATCAATGTGGCTCAGCATGGCAGCCCGACGGACCCACAGCAAGCGCTGTAGGGAGGCCAGTGTGGGTGGCTGGTAGGGGGACAGCCGGACTGCCCCATGGATCTTGGGCCTCCGGAGGTCCTGCTTCTGCAGCGAGTTCATTCTGAAACACAGTGGACACTGTGGTGGTTGGGGGCAGGATCCCTACCTGTGGGTCAAGCTGATGGAAAGGCCCAGGCATGGTGCAGTGCCCAGGTGCCACTGGATGCTGCAAAAGGGCCTCAGTTATTTTGGATGAGGTTATTAACCAGCTCAGGTGGGGCTGAGGCCTAGACCCTTTCCCCAGGGAACAAGGGAATCAATCCCTTGTCACCCCCTGTGAAGCTGAGAAGCTCTCTCCCTGCACTTCCCAGAGGTCCCTGATGGTGGAAGCTTTGGCCAAGGGGCCCTCGGAGTTCCCTGTTTGTAACAACTAGTCAGTGAAGACCCTGTCCCTTAAGTCACAGGTACTTGGGACTTTATAGGGATGAGGACTTCAGATGACTGTGGCTCTCAGAGGGCACCTACGAAGGCCCCCACAACCTGGCAGCTCATCTCAAGCTCCCTCCTCTGCTACTTCCCCAGGTCCCCATTCCCTCCCAGTTTCAGGTGCTTGAAGGGCAGAGCCCATCTCAGGAATAAGGGGGCCTGGGCCATGAACTGACATTTGTTGGTATTTCTGTGCTAAGTAAACTGATGCTCTTATAGGCCTGAGGCCTCACTTGGGTTAGTTCCCTATTTTACATAGGAGGAAGCTGAAGGTCAGAGAGAATTTTTAAGTGATGCCCAAAGCCATATGGGTGATAAGTAGCAAGGCTGGGTTTTCTATCCAGTTGTGTTCCTTCCGTTCTGTCTCTAAGCCTTCCACTTGCCATCGTTGGGGACTCCAGAGAATGGTCACTACTAATCCGTCTGTCTCTACATGAGAGCCTAGTGTTGGGGTCACACATCTGCCTATAGGCCCTGGGATTTTCCTCCTTACCCCCATGACTCAGGCCAGTGCTGAAGATCAGGCCTCACCCAGGGAGGGTGAGTTGTGTCAGGAGTCATCTGGCTGAGGGTATCCGGGACCCTGCAGAGCTGGGTTATCTGTGGCACCAGAACCTGGGTCTGGTGCTGTGCTGGGAGGAGTGCCTATCTTGGCTAATTGTCCCTGGGCCCCTTCACCAGTACTAGGGAAGGGTACAAACTGGAAGAACATCTTTTCTCTTTGGTAGGCAGTTCCAGGACCAGGAAGAGAAATGGGCACCCAGGATGCCATTGCTTGGCCAAGCTCACCCAGCGGTAGCCGGTGGTCAGGGTGGAAGTGAAGACCCAGCTTTCCCCCTTCATCCCCCACTGGACCTCTCAGGGCAGGCTGAATGTCCTGCCACCTACCTAGTGCATGGTCGGGGCCAGGAATGGGGGAGTGGGTACAGGGACAGGATCAGCACATGAGCGGAACTGGGCTAGGCAGGTTCCGCCCAGAACACAAACGCTGTGAAGCGGCTAGAATTCCAGGTCCTTCCCTTGGAGCCTGTGGGGGTGGGGGTCTGAGAGCAGACCTAGGCTGCTATAAGACTGAAGCACAGTCCTTTCAAACCCTCTCTGCTTGCATTCTCTTTGGGATGAAAGGCTTTTGGCCCTGAGCTTCCCATGTCCAATGGAAGCTACCTGAAGTGGGTGGAAAGAGAACTTTGGAGGGAGGGAGACAGCATGGCCATAACTCATTTGGTGGCCTCCAGCAAGTCTTTGCTCCTGTCTGCCGATGGTCTGTCTAATGTTTAAGATCCTGGCCTTGCCCTGACTTTAGGATTCCCTGGGGGGTGTGACCTGAGAATGAGAGCAGTGGCTGGGTTTGCGGTAGCTACAGGGTAGGGAGTGGCATAGTGTGTTGAGGTGGAGGAAAGCCCCAGGCCCCAGGGTTGTCCAACAGCCACACTGGTCTGCCGCAGCAGCTCCAGCTGCAGGAGCTGGAGCTCTGGGAAGCCTGGCAGACCCACGCTGGCCTCTGAGCTTGGCGTGGGGTACTTCCGCCACCCTGTGGCATTGGGTGCATCGCAGTCCAGCTGTGCCAGGGAGTAGGCAGCCAGGCTCTGGCTGACAAGAGCTGGTCCCAAGGGGGCTCCTGGGAAGAGGAGGAACTAGCAGGGGATCAGGAAATTGGGGGCTGTTAGACCACAGCCCATGTTTCAATCTCCTAGGGGCCTTAGACCCAAGTCTGAAGAATGGGGGCCTTTTCCTTGGACTTTGGGGTACTCCTTGTCTGGTCCCACCTAGGTTCTCATACCTGATGCTCACAGATGTACCCCACATTTGTCTACTCTGTCCTACTGGGGTCCAGCCCCTGCGCAAGAACTCATCCTTCAAGCTCCAGGCACATCCAAGGAAGGGAAGTCAGTGGCTACAGCAGCTCCTCTGGTTTCTGCTGCCCCCGGACCTGGACTGACTCCTCCTCCCACATCTCCTTGGCCACCACAGAGTGAAGCATGCGCCCAACATTTAGTAGGGACAGGTCAGGCCTGGCTCTTCTCCTCATTCACTCTGGCCCTCATTCTGCCTCCTTCTTGTGTCTTCTCCCTAAGCTGAATACCTGCCTCTGTGGGCAGTGGTTTCTCTGCTCTTGTGCTGCCACTGTTGACAAGTTTAGGTATTTGTTTTCTGTCTTTGTGTGTGTCCCTCCTCCTGTCTATGCTGCTCTCCCCAGCCTCTCGTAGGAGCTCATGCTCCTCCACAGCCCCTGACACACCACTCTGCCTGCTGGCAGGCCAAGGCACAGGCCTCCTCCGGGCGGGGGGCAGCTCTTGCCATCCACCTCCTCAGCTGAAGCTCCAGACGTCCCCCTGGCCTTCCCTCCTCCCCAGGCTCTCTGCTTCCCCCTCCTCCTCCCCAAGCAGACCAGATGGGACTGTGGCCACAGGAGAGTTGAGGCCAGAGATCTCAGGGCAAGACGAGTGAGGAGTCTGGTAAAGGAAGCCTCGGGGAGGGTGGCAGGCGGGCAGCCAACATGAGCTGCCAGTGGGGCTCTGCACTCAGCACGCAGGCCCTGGAGGAGGACAGATCTGGGCAGTTCTCAGGTCAGGTGTTTGTATGGTCTTCTTCGAGCCAGTTTTTTTCATGGGGCTGCTGTGAGAATTTCATGAAATACGAAATGTAAGGCACCTCCCACAGGGTCTGCCTTATGGTAATGCCTCAGAATGGTGCATCTTACTATTATTATCATTACTACTATTATTACTCTTACCCTTTCAAGCCTCAGCCATATCCTGGGTAGAGAGTAACCTCCCCCAGGACAGTGAGGCTTAGTCTCTGTTTCTTTGTGTCTCTTAAGGTTTTTTTTTCTCCGTCCAGCAATAATTGTTATTATATTCACCACCTACTAAGGATAGACTGTGTACCAGACAGAGCTAAATGCTTACATTTTCTCATTGGATCATCACGGTACCCTTATAAAGCAGATAACGTTATCATCCCCATTTTACAGATGAGGAAACTGAGGCTCAGAGAGATTAAGTGATGTGTTCAAGGTCACGCGGCCAGTAAGCATGGGATCCAGGATTTGAGCCCACATCTTTCTGACTATTCTGCTCTTGTCTGTGCCTGTATCTCTAGCCCACTCTGTCCTCCAGTCTAACCCAGTCCCTCCACAACACACATAGACACAGGTGCCCTGACCCTCATGACTCAGCATGCTCTGTGGCCCCCCTGAAATAGGGGCACTCACCCACCTGTGGGGATATCTGGCCCAGGCTGTGGTCTTCTCTGACGGCCACTTTGTGCTGCCGGCTTCCAGCTGCCTGTCTCCGCACACTTGATGCTGTTTCTATTTTTTGATTTGAGTTTAATTATAAAGCATGATGTGCTGCTCCCCTCTTCTGGCCTCCCCCTGACACTCCCAACTCACCCACTGGGTCCCTGGCATGGTCAGTGCCAAGCCCAGCCAGGCATCTGGCCTTGCTGGGAGTGGAGGCAGCTCGCAGGGGTCTGCTATGGTGTGTATGCATATGTGGAGCAGGGAGAAAGAAGATCCAATAAGCCATTTTAAAAGCTCCCTTGGCCTTCGAGGGTGGTATGAAGGATGGGAAGAAAGTTAGAGCTAGAAGGATCTTCCATGGAGGAGGACAGAAAAGAGACTAGCCAAAACCAGACACAAACTGGCAGTGATGTCAACATCAGAACCCAGGTCCAGGGGTGCTTAGTTGGGAGCTGAGGATTATAGGACTGGCCCAGGATTAAGATCTAGAAGACCCAGGCTGAGGGAAGTGTGGGTACACTTAACAAAGCTGTAAGTGGGGTTCAGAGCAGGCCTTTAGACCTGCGTTGGCCTGCCATCAGAGGCTGTGTGTCCAGAAGCCACTCTGCCCTCTGCCAGGCTCCTCTTTCCTCCAGAAAGTATTCCTAACCCAGGTCTCCTGTCCCTTGAGGTCAGCAAGATGGTGTTTTGGGGTCCTTCCAAGGCCACTGTGGTCAGTTAAGGACCTTGGATTTAGGCCTGTTAGAATCCTTCCTGCTCTCCAGATACCTTCTCATATAGACTTCAGGGCTCCTCCACACACACTCCCAGATGACAGACACACACAGAGACATATGCACACCTGCGGCCACACCTACAGGGTGACTCTGAAGTCTGAACTCCAGGTGAGCTAGGGCTCAGCCCCTGCTGGGGTCCCCTGAGCCCTGGGAGAGCTGGTGGAGGCAGCTATGGCTAAGGGCAATCATGAACACTTAGAGTCCCCTCCCGCTCTCCTCCCATCCTCCCACCCCAGGAAACTTGGAGCCCCTGCCTAAGGAGCCTCAGGATTGGCTGAGAAGGCAGACCATTCCCACCTGCAGGGACTGAAGATAGTGGCTGGCAGGGAGTGCAGGCAGCGGGAGGAAGCAGATGGAGTAGCAGGCTCTAGGGCAGACTCCACACTGGGTTCTTACCATCTTCTTGGAATCCACCTGGGCCAGAGCCTCCAGCAGCACCAACAGGACCAGTGCCAGGGCAGCAAAGTGGCACAGCCCTGCGGCTGGGAGTAATGACCAGCTCTGGGGAAGAGATGAGCTCCATGTTACAGGCAGGCAACCCAAGTCCCAGAATGGCTGGGACTTGTCAGGGCAGAGGCAAGAACTGCCATCTAAACCTGCCTCTGCCTTGAGTCCTCTATGTAAGGTCAAGTGGGTACAGGTGCTGGGAGAAATAAGGCAGGTCCTGGGGCCTAGGCTCATGGAGAGAAATGACCTCTCCCCAAGGCCCCCTCATCTTTCGGAGTCCCTAGGTCTGCTGTGTATGGCCATATAGGCTGCACACTGCACAACTCCTGGGGACTCCAGTAGCACAGGCTGTCTGGTGGGTGGCACCTCAAGGAAGTGTGCAGTGCTGCAGCCCAACTGATTTCCCCCAAGCCGCCTGATGGAGAGATACTGAAGTTGGAGGTCAGGGCATTTAAGGGTTCCAAGCCAAGGAAGTGGGGCAGTTGGGCATAACCAGAGATCTGCTTTCCACCAGTTTCCTGAAACCTGTTTAGAGGAGACAGCAGGATGGGAACATGCCATTCTTGTCTCCCTCTTGGCTCCGCATACCCACAGAGCTCCGCACAGTGGTTTCCCACCCAGCTCAGCCCTAGGCCTAATCCCAACCACGGCTATAACCCTAATTTTCTTCCATTACACTCACCCCCAAACTCTAAACCTATCTCTCCGTCCTGCTCTGATCCCCATCCCCAAGATGCTCATCCTTCTGAAAGTATCAGGAAGGGGTCAGTGTTGCTACATGGCTCCCTGGCAGTGGTGCCAGTTACCAATTCAGAAACAAGAACAGCTTTTAGTGGGGGGCAGGGCAGAGGGAAATTCAGTCCACATCCTGGGAAGCTCTTGGTAGGAAAAAGCTACCACTTTTCCAACTCCCAAGAGAGCCCAGGCCCATCACCCACCCCTAGCTGGCAACCCCTCTGAGCCAGTGGGCACTGAGGCACAGAGCCCAAGTCAGGGTTGAGGAGAGATGAGGGAAGGCACAGCATGGGTAGGAGGCTTAGCTCCCTGGCTGATGGCCCTCAAGGGGGATGTGAATGTGAGGCAGGTGGGCTACTGGGGACAGACAAAACAGACCCAGCCTCAGCATGGTGAGAGAAGAAGGGCAGGTGACACCGCAGCTCCCTCACAATGCTGGTGCCAGCACAGCCACTCCACCACAGGAAGAGACGTCCCTGTGGCCTCCCAGCTGAGCTGGAGGAAAACAGGGCTGATGCCAAAGAAATTGAAGTAGCACCTCGGTGACCGTTTGTGGGCCAGGAGCCTGAGAAGCAGTGTTGCTGTTGGGAGCAGCCAACTCCTTCTACTAGGCAGCTGGGGATACAGGAGGCCCCCATCAGGAGTGGGGAGACCTGGGGGAGGAAGTGTTGAGGATCTGTTCCTCTTCTGTAACTTAAGGACCATCTGCTAATGCTCTGAATGCACTGCACATGGGGCCGCAGGACGGAGGGTAAACGGAAGTAGAAAGGAGCTGGATAGACCTTTAATGTCCTACAGGGGTCCTCAGAACCTGAGAGGGAATGAAGTTAGGGAGGCTGCTTCTGTGGATCTCTGAGATCAGACTGATTGGGGGAGGACAGGTAGGGAGTGGGGTACTGGGTCTGAGGCAAGGAATGGAATGGCATGATGGCAGGAGAACTTTATATCAAGCTGGGCTCAGGTAAGGAGGCCATGGCTGGTGGCAGGAGTACCTGTACTCCTTCTCCATTGTGAGAAGGGTGAGGCAGGGCTGATGTGAAAATTAGCTAAGCCTGGAGTGACAGCTGTAGCCCCACTTTCCCCCCAGAGCTGGAGCTGGGGTCTGGACCTGGGAAGGAGGTATGCAGAGGTGTGGGAATGTCCAGACAGCCCACAGGTGTCAGGACTGGCGGTGTTGCTGCCTTAGTGGGGTTCAGGTGAGCCCCCACTGGCTTTTGGCCAAGGAAACAGGGCAGCCCACATCAGAACCAGGTAAGAAGGCCTCACCTCTTCCATTATATACTTTCCACCTCTTTCCTTCCTAACATTTCCATCCTCTCAGGGGTCTGAAGAACATGAGTAGGCTTCAGGAGAAAGGCTCCTTCTGGAAGGTTGCCTTAGCCAGGCCCCTTCAACCCTCCCTCTGGCTACACATAGTCCTGACAACCCACTTCTGAACTGGTCCCATTCCATGTCCCCCACCAACCCTCACAGGCCTTCCCTTTCCTGGTTCCCCATCCAGCCCTGACCTGACCTCTCACTTCTTAACTGCACCCAGTCTTGCCCCTCACCTCCTCATTCCCTGCCCAGCCCTCACCTGGCCCCTCAGCTCCGGCCTGCACCCCGCAGCTGCTGGTCCAGCTGGCAGAGCTGGTGGAGGAAGCCTCGGTTGGGAAAGACCCATCGGTGTTGCCTCACGGTGATCACTGCCTCGCGCAGGGACAGCTGCTGGTGTAGCATGAGGTAGGCCAGCACCAGTGTGGCAGAGCGGCTCACCCCTACCACACAGTGCACCAGGACCTTGGCTGAGGAAGACATCCCGGTGAAAGACCCTTTCCCACCAGCTGGCCCACTCAAGGGCAGGGGTAGGGACCCAAGTTCCTTTCCCCGCTCTGCCTTGGGTGTACTATGTAACCCTGGGCAAACCATTCAGCCTTTAGGGTTCCCAGTTTCCTGATCAGTCAAATGGGTATATCGACACCCTTTGCCTCCCCTTGGGATAGGGTTCAAACTCCTTAACACACGGCTTACAAGACCCTCCGTGAGCTGGCCCCTGCTAACCTTACAGCTTCATCTCAGGCTGTCTCACCCCAACCTTCAGATCTAAGAACACTGGGTAACTTTCAGTTCCTTAAAGCTATTATGGTCTCTGGCCTCCAGCCCTAGAACATGCTATTCCAACTACCTATAGCTTCTCTAACTCATGGTCTGACTAATGTTTAGTACTCATCTGTCAGGTTTCAGCTAAGACATGATTTCCTTGTACAGGCTTTCCTGACCACTCATGGTATCACTTGAATCACAGAGCAGCTCATCCTTTTTGCATGTGGCCCAGTGAATACTGCTGTAGAGGGAAGTCTCCTCACCTCCTGGTCCTCTGGACTGAGCACCCTTGCCCTGTCCCTGGTCTCCCACGTCTCTTCACATTTACCCATTCAAAGGAATAGTACCCACAATACTCCACATTCTGACCATCTTTCCACAAAACATATAATGGCAAGTTCCATTAGAGCAGGGATCCTGCCTCGTCTAAGTGTGGATTTAGTACCTAGCTCAGTGCCTGGCACAGAAAAAACAATAAATAGCTGGTAAATGAATGCTTGTAAAACGAATGTCAAAGTGCTCTGGATGTTAAAGAGTGCTGTGAGCCATAGTCTTGTCTTTCCTGTCACATAGATGAGAAACTGAAGTCCAGAGAGGGACACTGGCTTGCCCAGGGTCAGGTAAGAAGGGGCATGGCCCTTACCCAGGATGAACACAGAGTGCGGGCTCCAGCTTCCCTAGCCTCCTTTGTTCTACCCTGGGTATTAGAAGTTTGTTGGTTTTTTAGGGGCATATGGGTGGCTTAGTCAGTTAAGTGTCTGACTTCAGCTCAGGTCATGATCTCACAGTTTGTGGATTTGAACCCCGCATTGGGCTCTGTGCTGACAGCTCAGAGCCTGGAGCCTGCCTTGGGTTCTGTGTCTCCTTCTCTCTATGCCCCTCCCCCACTCATGCTCTGTCTCTGTCTCTCATAAATGAATAAACGTTAAAAAAAAATTTTTTTTTAAAGTTTGCTTTCTTTTCCATTTGAAAATACTTTAGAAACCAGACATCTAGTTACTAAATGGCAATTTCTCAAAGCTGAATGATGCAGAGAAAGAACTGTTCTGCTATTTGTGAAACTTGGCTTTCAGTCCCAGGACTGCTCCTAACTCGTGACATGACCTTGTATTCTAGGCCTCAGTTTCCCTCACTATGAAGCAATGAAGTTGGATAAATTGTAGTAGCACTGAGCAGAAGATTTTTAAAAACCTGAAGGCTTTTGAAAAACTAGAAATGGGAGGGCACCGATATTTGAGGGGAAACTTGATATCTCGCCCCCCAATGACTGAGCAGGTTGGAATATGAGTTCAGACCCAACTCCTACCCCCGGGTGTGCTGAGGGCACGGTGGATGAAGTCAGCTGCTGAGGAGAAGTAGGCACTGATGTCGAAATTGGGGAGGTCGTGGGCTGGCACGCCCAGGTAGCTCACACTGCTGCCGTAGAAGTCAGGGCTGCCCTGACAGTAGAGTCCGCCGTGGGCTGCATTCAGCACATGGGTGATGCCCAGCTTCCATAGCTCAAAGCGGTTATTTGCCGTGGCCCTAGGAAGGGGAGGAATGGGGCTGGTTGCTGGCTAAGCCATGGGGTCCAGAAGAGAGGTTTGGTCTGGCCCCCTGCTTCAGAGGGACAGAGCTATCAATATCCAAAGGGAGCCAAGAAGGAACCCAGTAAACTTGAGCCCCACCCTCAGAGCTTTCTGGTGGAAGGGTTGTTGGTGGTATAGGGAGTTATCTTCAGACCCTCTTTGCTACCTGAGGTGATCTACTCCTGCCTTAGCCAAGACAGGAAGGAAAGAATTGCTTCAGTTCTGGAATCCAGCTGCCCCTCCTTTCCTGCCCCATGCCCTCCCACGGACATCTGGCCTCTTGTGGCCACCACCTCGTACCTGTTTCTAATTTGCAAATGTTTAATGACACCTTCCCTGATTCACCTTCCTCACCCACTCTGTGTCCAGAGGAGGCTGGACTCAGGAAGGGGAGCTCTCTGTCCATCCCATGTCATACCAGAAAGCACCATTCCCCAGGTCTCTATCCCTGAGACTCGCCAATTGTCCAGGATATATCAGAAGATTTCAGAATCCTCTGGGAGCGCCAATCATCCAGGCAGGCAAAAGCTTCCTCCCCCTGGTGGTCACATCTGATCACTGCACTCACCCCAGCACACCGGAGTCCTAGAGTCAGTCCCTGGCCTGAGATGTGCAGAACAGAACTATTTCTCCTTGTGCCACCTAACCCCTCATCTCTGATAAAGAGCCCAAGAACTGTCTCTCCTTGTCCCCTTCCCCACACCCTTTCCGACGAGCTATCACTCACGCATCTCCTATGTAAAGGTTGGGCCAAACTTCGTCCACGTGGCTGCAAGAAACTTTCCCTGCCCTCAGGAGCTCCTCCAGTTCCAGAACGCTGGGGCAAGGCGTGGCTTCGGCATCTCCCCTCAGCACTGGGACTGAGGCTTCAGCCATGGGCCAGCCCACCCAGCCCTCTGTCTCCGCGGTCACTCCTCTTCTGCCTCTCCAGTGTCATTTCTCCTTCCTGGAGATTGGCAGGGACAGGTGGGACAGAAGCAAGTGACTCAGCAAGTCGTGGGGCCTCCAGAGAGAACAGGACATTTTTCCCCCCAAGTTACTCCCCTAACCCCAAACTCCATGACAACATAGAATCCATCATATCTCTGCAAGTTATTTTACTTCTCCACCTGGGTTTCTTCATCTGTAAAGTAAGGATAATTGCAATTACTTCAAAGAATTGTGAGGATTAAATGAAACAAAGGATATTCTGTATCTAACACATCGTAATGCCTAACATTTGTTGAACTAAGAGGCTTTGGGCCCTAAGGAAGGCTATTTAGTTCTGAGGACTGAGTTAAAATAGAGATCCAGGGTGGAGAGGGGTGATTGATTCCAAGGATGAGTCATAAAAAAAGCTCCGCAGGTCTGGGTGGGCTACCAATTGGGTGGGAACCATATGGCTGCTGAGTGAGCCTCTGGATTATGCAGCCCAGGGAAAGTTTCGAGGGTTGTGGAGTCATAGAAATGTGGAGAGGAGGTAAGGAGGACTTCATCTCAAGGATGCCATGGGGTTTGTGGGGGAAGGTTTGAACAATGGTTCTGTACTGAAGATGGCTTTCTCAAAAGAGAAAGCTGAAATGGGCTGTGTATATCAAAGTGGGGAGAAGGGAAGTGAATGTTGCCCTAGACTTCTGAAGAGCCAAAAGGACTGTCATCAGAAACATTTTGGGGGCACCTGGGTGGCTCAGTCGGTTGAGCGTCCGACTCCGGCTCAGGGCGCGATCTCGTGGTCTGTGAGTTCGAGCCCTGCGTCAGGCTCTGTGCTGACATCTCAGAGCCTGGAGCCTGCTTCAGATTCCGTGTCTCCCTCTCTCTCTGCCCTCCCCTGCTCATACTCTGTCTCTCTGTCAAAAATAAATAAACATTAAAAAAAAATTAGAAACATTTTGGGGATGGGAGGGAGATTCCCCTGCTTACAAGGGCGTTTGTCCCCACAACAGAAACTAAGAAAGCTCTATATCTGCCCTCCTGTCAGAGGCAGTTATGGGCAAAAGAGGTAAGAGGACTTGCCCGCTCTCAGGTGAGTTCGTGAAGGCTCTGATGGGTTGGGAGGAATATGATTTGCTGTGGTGATGGGGTTTTGAGGTGGTGGGAGTTTAGAGCTGACGGCCAAGAAAGAATCCTTGAAGACATCTTTGGTGCAAAAAGGTGATTTTATTAAAGCCTGGGGACAGGACCCTGGGCAGAAAGAGCTATGAAGAGTGACTGGTTATATACAATGGAGTTGGGGGAGGTAAAGTCCAGAGGAAGTTTCTTAAAGAGATTTCCATACGCTAAGACTCACAGATTACTGAAGGCCTAGCTATTGTCAAACTAAAGTTGTTTTTCCCTCTAGCAAAGCATTATCTTTAAGACAGTAGGGAGTTCCTGGAGATAAAACTATTGATAAGATTGCCTTTTTCTTGTAATTTGTAAAATGATGGAGAGTCTCAGTTTAACCATTTGTTTTCTTTTTTTTTTTTTTAATTTTTTTTTTCAACGTTTATTTATTTTTGGGACAGAGAGAGACACAGCACGAACGGGGGAGGGGCAGAGAGAGAGGGAGACACAGAATCGGAAACAGGCTCCAGGCTCTGAGCCATCAGCCCAGAGCCCGACGCGGGGCTCGAACTCCCGGACCGCGAGATCGTGACCTGGCTGAAGTCGGACGCTTAACCAAATGCGCCACCCAGGCGCCCCTGTTTTCTTTTTTTTTTAAATGTTTATTTATTTTTGAGAGAGAGAAACAGAGAGTAAGTGGGGGAGGGGCAGAAAGAGAGGGAGACACACAATCCGAAGCAGGCTCCAGGCTCTGAGCTGTCAGCAGAGAGCCCGTGGTGGGGCTCAAACCTACGAACCATGAGATCATGACCTGAGTTGAAGTCAGAAACTCAAGTGACTGAGCCACCTAGGTGCCCCTTGACCATTTGTTTACTGTCCTTTATTTTGTTCTCAGACAGCCTGAAAGTGCCTGAGGAATGTCACATATATCCCACGGGGGTGGGGGTGGGGGATGTTGTTAGCTTGTGCTTTGCCCTCAGCTTGCCTTATGCTTCCTCATCAGTGGGAAGGCTCCCAACTGCCTCTGGCCTTGAATCCAGCCTGAGGGTAAAGGCTACAGCAGGGCATCCCACCGGAGCAGTAGGCACTCTTGTCCCCTCCCCCCCCCCAACCTGTCTCCATCCCATCAGAGCCTCCGAAGTCTGCCCTGCACTTGATGGGGAAGCAAGATCAAGGAGGGTTTGGAGCTCAGGTCACAGGTGGCTTTGGAGTTGGTTTCTGCCAATTCTAGGCCAGGTTAGGTACTTTCGGGTAATGGAATAAGAAGAGTACAGAATCTTGTTAGATTTAAGAATACTGGCTTCGGCATGTATTAACTGCAGTACCTCAGGTAGGTTTCTTGGCAGTTCTGTGTTATAACACCCTGAGAGTTGGCACAAGGATTAAGTGAGATATTTATATAACATTTGGCATAAGCGCTGTCAGAAAGTAAAGGCAATAAATGGTAACAATGATCCCTGGATATTGGCTCTTGCAGAGGAGCTGGCTCCCTCCAAAGGAATTAGGTAATTTCTTGTTCCCAAACCCCACTTACTAATCCCATAGGCCCCACCCCAACTTCACCAGCCCTTTATTTTCTCCCCCTTTGGCGTTGGGCCTGACGCATGCGCTCTCAGACTTCCTTGCTGCGGTTTTCCTTCCCCCAGCCCAGCTTGAGTCCCGCGAACCTTCCGGTTTGGGCCCCACCCCCGCCCGTAGGCTCCGCCTCCCTCCGGTACGGCCCCTCCTCCCGAAGCAGTTCCGGTTCGGATTCAAGTGGCTCCCGGCGCGGCAGAGACAGGCCGAAGCGATGCCTGCGCGCAGCCGCCACCGCCCTCGTCTCCACTCGGGCTCTCCTCCCCGGGCTCCGCCCCCGCCGCTCGAGGAGCTTCACTCCGGCGAGGCCCGGAGGGCCCGGGATTCCGACAGCGGCTCGGACGCCGACTCGGAGTTGGGTCGGGGGAGACCGACCCGGACTGCAGAGGTGAGCGGCAGCTGAGCCTGACGAGAGGGGGGTTTGGGGTCGCCTGCAGCCGAGGGTGAGTTGGGAGTCAGGGGCGGAGCCGGGGCTCCCAAGGACTGGGGTCTGGAGGGGCCACAGGAGACGGTTGAGGGAGCCTGGAGAGTCGGCTCTAGAATGGAATCTGTGGGAAATGGAGGCTGTTGAGCCGAGAGCCTGAGGTGAGGTGGGAGAGTGGGAGACTGAGGGAGAGATGGCTTTGAAGAGACAAGGGCTTGGAAGGTTTTGAGAGCCGAATAGAGAGGGAAGCAGATCGAAGGGGTCCCGCGTGAATGCGGGACTGGAGAAAGAGATGCTCCAGGATTTGGCAGTGGGGGCGAGGCACCGTAGGAGCCAGGAACACGGTCAGTGTTGCTGCCTGGCGAGCGACGGAACCCGGGTGTGAATGATGAGGTAGCTGACCAGACTCGGGGGTGGGGGGGTGGGGGGTGATAATTAGGGGAAGGATTTAGGTTTGATTGGAAAAGGGAGGGGCTGTCCGCTAGGAAGTCGTCTGACCTAAAGGGCCTTAAAAAGAGAAACGGGGTCAAGAAAGAAAAAGAGCCCTGGGGGATCTAATTTAGGGTTTGGCATTTTCACAGGTGTCTTTGAAAACGTCGAAGATCACTAGGGTAATGTGCTTGGATAATGGGGCTTTCTCATTTGTGAATAGGGGATCGTTTTAATCATCTGGGGCGGTGTTGAACATTGATTTGCCGTAAAGACTGGGGGGAAGTAGTAAAAAGGAAGTGATGTTTGGAAAAGATAGTGAAGGGGGTGATTCTGAACATAAAGGTATCATTTTGGGTTTTTTACTAACAGTAATAGCGTGTTTTTGTCTTTGTATTTTTTCTTCAAGTTTACTTTAAATACCAGACAAGTTTAGATCTTTAAAAAAGAAGAGACTTAATACGTTACCATTAAATTAAAAAAAAAAACAAACCTCAAAACAAGAATTTGGACGCTTAGGTTTTACAGAGACTCAGTATTGACTGGTTCCGCTTTGACAATTTGAGTTGACACATTATTTTGACCACAGGGTAAAAATATGATCAATGCAGGTTAAAAGGGTTATAAAACTGCAGTTCACCCTTGCCCACCAGGAGGTTGGAAGCATGCAGTCATAATCCCCTATAACTCTAGACTCTACAAAAACTTAGCTAATAGCCTGTTGACCAGGAGCCTTACTGATAACATAAACGATTAACACATTTTGTATGTTATGTGTGTTATATACTGTATCCTTATAGTAAAGTAAGCTAGAGAAAAGAAAATGTTAAAATCATAAGGAAGAGAAAATAAATACATTTACAGTACCGTATTTATCGGGAAGCAAGTGTGCATATAAGTGGACCTGTGCAATTCAAACCCATGTTGTTCAAGGGCCAGCTGTCTACGTGAAATCACTGCAGCCCAGGAGTACCAGCTCTTTCTCTCACCCCTAACTCCAGGATTGGAGTCACCTCTTGAAAATCGGAGAAGTTCTTTTGATACATTTGCAGGACCAGTATTAATGCAATTTTGTATATATTGTATAAATAATATTTTTAGGAGAGTAATCTAGAAGAATGAATAAGAAATAGAGGATGCTTGTAGTTGTCAGTAAACAGAACTGGGATAGGTGGGTACACAAATGCTTTTTATAGAAGACAGTACCAAAACAATAATTGTGCCAGAAAAATAATGATTGCAATACTTATGTTCACTTTAGTATAAGTAAGTTAATTTCCTTTTGTAATTGTTAAATTATAACATGGCTTCAAGAAGTCTTTGACTTCAGCTATGTTTCATATGTTGTTTTACTTTTGCAACTTTTTATTTGACTGTATGTTTTGCACATTTGGCCATTTCAAAACAAACTTTTGATCAAGTGTTTCTTCTCTAAACAGGTATCTACTATTTAATCTTCATGCAGTGAAAATGTACTTTATTGCAAAAACTTTTCAATTAGCTTATGTATATAGACTGTCATCTTCAAATGCTTAGTGGACTAGTAATTATTTCTTCAAAGGAGAGATGAATTCTTTGCTTTAACTGTTGTCAAAAGATTAACTCCCTTTTAACTTAATACAAAAGATATTTAGTTGGAAGTTACGGAGTATTACTATTGCTTATATCTCTGTTTACCCTCACCAGACAGATTTCTCTAAAGACCTTGCCTTTATACTTAGCTCTAAATAAAAGTCTTGGCATTTAAAAATTTACTGAATGGAACTGAAATAGAACTCTCTATTAAGGTTACATCTTAATATTACTATAACGTTAAAGAAACTATTAAATGGAATTGTATAATTTTTAATGTTTATTTATCTTTGGGGGGGGGGAGGGGCAGAGAGGGAGGGGAAACAAAGAATCCAAAGTAGGCTCCAGGCTCTGAACTGTCAGCACAGAGCCCGATGTGGGGCTCCAACTCACAAACTGTGAGATCAGGACCCCTGCCAAAGTCAGACTAACTGCCTGAGCCACCCAGGCACCCCTGGAGTTGTATAATTAACATATTAAATGCCTAATGGTTACTTTTGTTTACCTTTGACAGTTCTCACTGTCCCTTAGTTGTAAAGAAAATCAGTTTTGTGGTAGAGCATTTTCCCTAAAACAAGAAGAAGCCATCATGACCACAGTGGCAGAACTTGCAGATATACTTAGATAAATCCATTTTTGTTTATTTTTTAAAACTTATTTTATTTTTACTATTTATTTGTTTATCACAGATAAATCAGTTTTGATTTCAGTAGTACTCTCTGCATTCTGTAAAAACTCTCACATTGCACAACTACTTGTAAAAATGTATTTTGCTAACCACTAAATCCTCAATGCGTTTTTAAAACTTTGCCATAGTTGATTTGGAAACATTTTCATGGCTTTTCTGAGAATTGAAATTTAAACACTGTTTTTGAGAAATTGTTGAATCACAGATGTTCTAATGAATATTATTATTTTGTCTTATAAGAATGACCATATTAGGGGCGCCTGGGTGGCGCAGTCGGTTAAGCGTCCGACTTCAGCCAGGTCACGATCTCGCGGTCCGTGAGTTCGAGCCCCGCATCGGGCTCTGGGCTGATGGCTCAGGGCCTGGAGCCTGTTTCCGATTCTGTGTCTCCCTCTCTCTCTGCCCCTCCCCTGTTCATGCTCTGGCTCTCTCTGTCCCAAAAATAAATAAATGTTGAAAAAAAAAAAAATTAAAAAAAAAAAAAAAAGAATGACCATATTAAGTGGATATTCTTTGAAAATTCTTACCTTCTGGCCTGATGTAATATATGGTGTTACGTAGTGTGAATCTAACACAGCCATTAATCATGACAGTAATTCTTACTTTAGGTTTTACTGTCCTCTTACCTTTGAGAAATCCAGAAGTTAACAAAAATTGGAGAGCATGGACCAGGCACGCTTGGAGAACAATTCAGTGTTTACATGCTGCCTCTGTCACTGGTTGGTAATTTGTCACATGAGTATTGGATATGAATTTGTGACAGACTTGTGTGAATATTCCTCGGCTTTCCCTCCCCCCCCCCATATACACAGCACTGTCATCACTGGATCTTAAGCTTAACCTTCTAGTTGAGTCTAGACTTCATGTCTCCATATTGAAGTGTTCTGTTACTTCCCTACACATTGGGTCTTCCTGATAATAAAATCACTTCAGTACAGAATGTAACATAATATGAGTTTATCTTTGCTCTTGCTTAGGAATGTAGAAACTAGGAAAACTTGGTTACAATAGTTTCATCACAGTCTTTCACCATAAAATAGTTTTTATCATGTGTACCTCAAAAGAGTGTTGTGGAGTCAGTGACCTATATTTATATTTGTCTTAAATTTTTATTGTGGGCTTAGGTGAGTAATTGTCGCAGTGGACAAGAGAGGTAGTATCTAATATCTTGATCCTTTGTTCTCTTAAAATTCTTGACAGGTAAGACATTCTATCTAGTAGGAGGTGAGAACCACGAATTCTGCTAATTTCAAATCTTGTAAGTTACGCCGTATCACTGAGTTATTGAAAATGTCTGCAAATTGGTTTTACTTTGGAACTTCGAGACTAAATTAAATCAATGTCAGTTTTATCAGTGTAATATTGTCATGAAAGTCAAAGATTGCCAAAACTACACATTAAATTTTGAGTCCAAATTCAGTATATTTTCACAATATTGTGATGGGTTTTGAAATCTTGAGCCAGTTTCTCATTTTCCATCATGTTGATTTGATTTGGAGGTGTAGCATATTTAGAAATAAAGATTTTACCAATCAATATATCAAACTACTAGTCTTTCCAAATATCATTTTAGTGATTAGAATAAGAATTAGAATTTATATACTTCTTTGCTGGTATATTTCTTTGTACTGGCATGTAGCCAGATCAAGAACCCCTCATCAAATTTACTACTAAATTATCATCATTGTGTAAAACATTTTACTGCAACTGAGGGTTTAAACTGAGCAATATTGTCTAATTAGATTCTTACTCATTGAGCTGTGATGGTTCTGGATGTGGTATAGAATTAGATGCATCCTGCCAGTGGGAGTCTTAGTTTAAAGGCAAGTTGGAGCCAGAAAAAGTGTGGGTTCTTTGGTGTACATGACAATTTTTTTTTTTAATAGCATATGAGATTGCATGATCTGGACAGCAAAAAACGTCCCTGAACTGAAGTGCAGCCAAAAGAATGATGATGTAACTAAGAAGGCAATTTAATTTCTTCAAATGTGCTGCATCAAACTCTACTGCTCAGAAGTAGGACATAACAAAATAGTAAAGAATCACTGCTGGAGTTTCAAAAATGGTTGGTAGAAATTGGTTCAGGGTCTTTGTAACTTTTGAAATTATACCAGATTTCATAGATGTTTTGGAAACAATGCTCTGTGCTTAAGAAGGTAAACGGGGCATCTGGATGGCTCAGGCGGTTAAGTATCCGATTCTTGATCTCAAGCATGATCTCACTGTGAGTTTGAGCCCCACATGGGGCTCTCTGCTGTCAGCACAAAGCCTGCTTCAGATCCTTTGTCCCCCTCTCTCTCTGCCCCTCCTCCACTCATGCTCTTTCTAAACAATAAATAAACAAACATTTAGAAAAAGAAAGAAAATTTGATGAAAGAATTTAAAAATAGGATTAAAAAATAAAAATGGGATTAGAAAAAAGGCTGCATAGTTCTAAATACTACAAACTGCGGAGCTAAATGCCCAAAGTAAACTTCGTTCTTCTACATTATAGTTTAGTCTTCTTACTTTCATAAAAGTTAATTTTATGCTCTGGCTTATGGATCTGCAAACTGATAGAATTTGTCTGTATTAAATGTATAATAAGTAAGCTTTATTAGGTAAAATTGGATTTAATGTTATTTTAGCTTGAGTTCAACTATAATGTTTAATTGTTTTAAGGAGAATATATTTACTATATAATTTTTAAAAATCTCTTCCCCTCTTTTGTAAAACAATTTTTTAATGATTTGTTTATTTTTGAGAGAGAGCATGCACAAGCTGGGGAGGAGCGTGGGCAGAGAGAGGGAGACACAAAAACCGAAGCAAGCTTCAGATTCCATGCTGTCAGCACAGAGCCTGACACAGGGCTCAAACGCACGAACTGGGAGATTGATGACCTGAGCTGATGAAGTCCAACGTTTAACCAACTGAGCCACCCAGTCACCCTTCTTCCCCCTCTTTTTTGTCTTGGGATATGGTCACTTGGAAATTATAATTTAAAAAAATTTTATTGTATGCCAAATCAGTAATAACTTTCAAAAACAGCACATTTTGTGTTCATGAATCAAGTTTAATCAGTTCTAAATTCCTTTAGAGGCATTCGAATGTATGGTTTTTGAAGACAATATATGGTTTTTAAATAAGACAATTACTTCAGGTTATACCCTAGTATTTTAGATTACACATGATCGAGTGAAACTACAAGAAAAATCCAGCATATTTAAATTACTATCATCATATGAACCTCAACATTCGTTCTGAAAACACACAGAAAGTAAAGTTTTTGGGGCACCTGGGTAGCTCAGTCAGTTAAGCATCAGACTCTTGGTCTCAGCTTAGGTCTTGACATTAGGGTCGTGAGTTTGAGCCCTGCATTGGGTTCTGTGCTGGGCACGAAGCCCACTTAAAAAAAAAAAAGTAAAGTTTTCATTTTGTTCATATATCCTTTGTATTCTAAAGATTGCATAATGATAACTTGAAAGTCATTTTGGTCTCTTATGTGTTTGTATAATTAAGACCACCAGGATGGTTTGTCTATTTCCAGTTATTGGTACCTCTCACTTTTTTTTTTTAAGTTTATTTATTTTTTTAGAGAGAGAAAAGGAGAGAGAGAATCCCAAGTAGGAGATTCTCAGGGATTCTCCATGCCGACAGCAGAGAGCCTGACTTGGGGCTCAATCTCACAAACTTTAAGATCATGACCTGAGCCGACATCAAGTGTCAGAAGCTTAACCAACTGAGCCACCCAGGCGCCCTGTGCCTGTCACTTTAGCAAAATTTCCCAAGTTAATTGTTAAGGTATAGAAGTACTTTTTTTTTTTTTTTAAGATTTTATTTTTAAGTAACCTCTACAGCCAGCATGGGACTTGAACCTACATTCCTGGGATGAAGATTCTCATGCTCCACCAACCAACCAGGCACCCCTAGAAGTACTTTTAGATGTCAACAATAATCAATTATCAACCTATAACATATTTTTTAAAATATTCATATGCTCCTGTTGAAATATTTTTATTTAGTTAAACTTGATATTAAGGAAGTCTTTATATGAGAAACTCAGGTTGAGTTGAAGTCTACACCGATTAATTGGAATCAATACTATTGTTATTTTACTTTTCAGTTTGTTCTTTGATTACATTGTTGTTTCCCTGAAAGGTAATTCCATCTTGAGCAAAACCTTAATAAGATTTTACAGCTGTTTTCAAATATTCATAATTATTTCATATTAACCCAAAGGTTGAGTTAAGAGTGGGTTTGGGGGTACCTGGGTGGCTCAGTCAGTTAAATGTCTGATTCTTGATTTCAGCTCAGGTCACCATCTCACAGTTTGTGAGATCCAGTCTCATGTCAAGCTGAGCTCTGCACTGAGCATGGAGTCTGGTTTGGATACTCTCTCTCCCTGCCTTTCCCCTGCTCGCTTGCTCTCTCTCTCTCAAAATAAATAAATATACATTAAAAAAAAAAAAAAAAGAGTGGGTTTAACTATTAGTTGATAGGTGACTATCCTAATGATTTAATTTCAGGCCTAGCGCAATACTGGCAGAAAGAGGAGTTAGGATGGCAGTATTAGCTTATATTTACTGAGCAGTTTGTATTGGCCAAGCATTATTACAAAAGCATTACATGTTTTAGTCCATGTAATCTTAATAAGCCTGTGGAGTAAGAGCTAATATTCTCTCCATTTTGCAGATAAAAATAATGAGGCCCAAGGAGGTTAAGTAACTAATGCAGGGTCACATAGCTGTGAGTTGTAAATCCCTGATTTGAATCTAGGCAGTTTGATTCCAGAGCCAGCATTCTTAACTGCTATGCATTCTGGGTTATTTGTTGAATTCTGTTGCAGAATAGCTTTCTGAAATTTATTTAACTCTCAAGCCTTTGTTTCTTAAGCTGTCAGTTGAGGAATTGTACTAAATCTTCCATTCAAGTCATTTCCAATTCTACCATTTTAAGAATTCTGTCATCCTGATTTACAAAACATTGTATGTTTAATATTTCTGATTAGGTTCTGTTCTTAATCTCTTGATCTCTTAAAGTACAAAGGTTAAGTCATTTTCCAAAGTCACACTGGTAATGGGTGATGGTGCTGGATCTGCAATTAGATATTTTTTTGGACCTCTTGGGCTTGTTAGTTGCCTCACTGTTTCTTTTATTTAGTGTATATATGCATACGTAGATTAATAATTGAGTTTAATTGATTTTCTTAATTTTCTATTCATATCTTATTTGTGTGATATGCTTCAAACAGGGAGAGATAATATTGTTTTCATTTTCTTTAAAGAGTCTTTTCTCTTTGGTTATCAACTATTATATGCTTATTGTATAAAATTTAGAAATTTTAGAAATGTTTAATGTAGATAGTGAAGGAGTCCACTGGAGGAGAACTCTTAATAGTTTGACATTTTACTTATTTAAAGATACATACATATGATGCATCTGCTATTTTTTAGGACATTTTGCTCCTTTAAATTTTTTTTTAACTTTTATTTTGAAATAATTAAAGATTCAAAGTATGTTGTGTAGATAGTACAGAGAGACCCCACATACCTTTAACTGGTTATATCTTACATATTTATAGTACAATATCAAGGCCAGGAAATTGACATTGGTTCAAAAGATGTGTGTAGTCGTGTGTTACTTTAGCATGAGTAGATTTGTATAACCATTGCACTGATTAAGATATAGAGGGGCACCTGGCTGGCTCAGAAGAGTATGCAACTCTTAATATCTGGGTCGTGAGTTCAAGCCCCACATTGGGCATAGTAGCGATTACTTAAATAAATAAATTTTAAAAGTTAAAAAAAAATTTTTTTTAAATATAGAATTATTCCATCACTATAAGGATCTCCCTTGGGTTACCCTCCACCCTCAATACGTACTCTTTCCTGTGTTCCACCTGTATAATTTTGATATTTTGAGGATATTACAGAGGGAATCATACTGTATATGACCATTTGAGATTGGATTTTTTCCAAATAGCACAATGCCCTTGAGATCCATCTACTTATTGTATGTATCCATAGTTTATTAATTTTTATTGCTAAATAGTATTCCATGGTATAGATGTACCACAGTTAAACTGTTCACATATTATGGGATATTTTGTTTTTATACACCTTTCAGCTATTAAAAGTAATAAAGCTGGGGATATTTGTATACAGGTTTTTGTGTGAACCTTAGTTTTCATTTTTCTTGGATAAATGCCCAGAAGTACAGTTGCTCGGTTGTATGGTAAGCGTATGCTCAGATTTTAAAGAAATTGGCCAAACTATCATCCAGCATGGCTGTACAATTTTACTTTCCCCCAGCAGTGTGTGAGAGGTCCAGTTTCTCTGCATCCTTGACAGCATTCCATATTGTAACAATTTATACCTCATCATGGTCTTAATTTGCATTTCCCTAGCAGCTGGTGATGTTGAACATTTTTTCATGTGCTTTTTTGCCATTCATACATCTTTTTTGATGACATGCCTGTTCATGTCTTTCACCGATTTTAATTAGATTTTTAGTTTCTTATTGTTGAATTTTAGGAATTCTTTGTATGTTCTAGATTTGAGTTCATCCAGGGAGTAATAGTGAAAAGTATGTCTACTCCATCTTCCCACAAGCAGAAGTCCACATATGCTCTTTTTAAAAATGTACTTGTCAGGGGCGCTTGGGTGGCTCAGTCAGTTAAGCGTCCGACTTCAGCTCAGGTCACGATCTAGCGGTCCGCGAGTTCCAGCCCCGCGTCGGGCTCTGGGCTGATGGCTCAGAGCCTGGAGCCCGCTTCCGATTCTGTGTCTCCCTCTCTCTCTGCCCCTCCCCCGTTCGTGCTGTGTCTCTCTCTGTCTCAAAAATAAATAAACGTTAAAAAAAATTTTAAAAATAAGTAAATAAAAATGTACTTGTCAGAGGGGCGCCTGGGTGGCTCAGTTAGTTAAGCGTCCGACTTTGGCTCAGGTGGTGGATTCGAGTCCTGTGTCTGACTCTGCACTGCTGGTGCAGAGCTTGCTTGGAATTCTTTCTCTCTCTCTCTCTTTCTCTTTCTCTCTCTCTCTCTCTCTCTCTCTCTCTGTCTTTGCCCTTTCCCCGCTTGCACTCTGTCTCTTTCAAAATAAACTTAAAAAAAAAGTATTTATCAGAAAGAATGCTGTTACCGCCATTTTTCCATCTGCTGTCGTATTTCCTTCATCTCTTGCCTCTATTTTTAAAATTTTCTTTCAATTTTTTTAATGTTTATTTATTTCTGAGAGAGACACACAGTGTGAGTGGAGGAGGGGCAGAGTGAGAGTGAGACACAGAATCTGAAGCAGGCTCCAGGCTCAGAGCTGTCAGCACAGAGCCCGACACAGGGCTCAAACCCATCAACTGTGAAGCCTCTATTTTTAGAAGCTATTTCCTTCATTTAGTCTGTTAAATACTTTTATGCTAGCTTCATCCCTCACAGTCTGTTTTACACTTTCTGACAGCTATTCTCCTTAAAGCACACTTATTATGTCATCCTCTTATTCAGAAATCTCTAGTGGTTCCCCATTGTCTATAGAATACCCTTAACTTGGTGGGGCACCTGGGTGGCTCAGTCAGTTAAAGCCTCTGACTTTCGCTCAGGTCATGATCTCACGGTTTGTTGAGTTCAAGCCCCACACTCTCTGCTGTCCGTGGAGCCCGCTTCAGATTCTCTGTCCCCCTTTCTTTCTGCCTCTCTCTTTCTTTTTCTTTCTCTCTCTCTCAAAAGTAAATAAACATTAAATAATTTTTTAAAAGAATATCATTAACTTGACAAAGGTTTCCATGATCTAGCCCCAATTTATATTTTCAGCTTAATATCCCAGTAGTCCTTTGTGCCCTGTGAACACTAATAGCTCTCCGTTGTTTTCTGTCTTCATACCTTTGCTCATACAATTTTCCTCTATTACTGTACTTTTTTTTAACTTTTTTTTTTTTTTAACGTTTATTTTTGAGAGACTGAGAGAGACAGAGCACAAGCAAGGGAAGGGCAGAGAGAAAGGGAGACACAGAATCTGAAGCAGGCTCCAGGCTCTGAGCTGTCAGCACAGAGCCCAACGCGGGGCTTGAACCCACGAACCATGAGATCATGACCTCAGCTGAAGTCAGACGCTTAACCGACTGAGCCACTCAGCTGCCCCTTTGTTAGTGTACTTTTATTTTTCCGTCTCTGTTCACAGCTTCACCCTTCCTTAAAGGCTCAGCTCAGATGTCACTTCCAAGAACTCTTCTGATCTCACCAACTGGAAATAACCTCTCTTTCCCTTAACTTCCTAATTTTTTAAACAAGTTTCATAAGTAACCACTTTATTAGTGTTGTTTTAAGGATTAAGTGAGCTAATGTATATAAATAGCAGCTGTAATTTGTTTTACCTTTTTTTCATAATGACTTTCTTTAATATCCCTTTCTAGACTAAAAATCATTGAGGCCAGGATCTGTTTCATATTTATTAGGTAAGTGCTACATTGCCTAGTGAGATACTCTTCACGTAGTATGTGCACAGTAAATATTTAATAGGTGAACAAATATAACATGAGGGCATTTTAATACTGTCTATATCCCCAGTGCCTTATTACCTGACATCTGGATATAGCAGACAGTAAATGTTTGAGCCTGTACGGTGCAAATTTGTGATTCAAAAAGCTTCCATCATTAAGCAGTCTCATTGATGTAATCTTTATGTAATGTAACTGAAAACCTTTGATAAATTCCTCTGCTGATAACTAGAAAATATTTAATGTTTATGAGATTCAATCCCTACAGAAGTACAAGAACCCTCAGCTTATGTGAGGTGGTGTGGTGTAGTGAGAAAGAACATGGACTTTGAAATGAGATTGCCTGGGTTGGAAACCTGTCTGTACTAGTTACTAGTACAAGTTTATCTTGGGCAAGTTATTTAACCCATCTGTTTCAGTTATCTCATCTGTAAACTGAGGAAGATGATAATGCCTACTTTATGTGGTTGTGAGAATTATATGAACATACAAGTAAAACACTTAGAGCACTTTCTGGCCCTTCATAAATGTCTTAAGGTGGTAGCTAATCTAATTATTGCCTGTTGTTACTTCCTAAAAATGTACTGAACTCAGTTCAGAAATCAAAGAGTGTGTGAGTTAGGACATACATTCTTTTAAAGAACAACACTCTGCAGAGATGGAATATCTTGTACCTGCACATCCTGCCCACTGTATTCCTCTTCCAGTAGGTGTTGATTGGGTAACTGATAATCCTGTTCACCTCATTGTACTAATCATACAAAAGTCAAAGAAACAAGTCTTCCAGGGACTTTTTACTGAAAAAGGATTATGAGTTCATATCAAGGAACAGTACATACTTTTGTCTTCTTCCTTTGAAGAATATGATAACTGAGTTTTTTTGGTTCTGGTTGAATATGCTTCCCTATTTTGTGCAGTTAATTCTTCTGAGGTGATATACCATTAATTTTGTCTTCATGGACAAATTAAAATGGCTATTTAACATTTCCTATATTACTTTGAATCTTGAGTCTGTTTTTATCAATTTAGCAGTCCTCTAAACTTTTTCCAAAATTACTGTCATTCAAATTTTTTTAAAACAAGTGAATGCTACAATCTACTTTTGTATAATACTTGAAGAATGCATACAGTGTGATTCGATTCATATAAAAGAGAAAAACAAGCAAAACTAAACTATATTGTTTATCAATATATGCTTAGGTACTGAAACTATAAAGAAAAACAAGGGATTATCACAAAGATAGGTTTGTAGTTCCCCTGGGGGAAAGAACAGAGTTATTCATTGGGATACTGGGCTGGTGACATGGTGGTTATAAAATAAGGGAAATTAATAGTTGCCTGAAATGAAAAGATTTTTTGAAATCCAGCTATTTGTTTGTATTATTAATATGTGTATGTACCTGATTTTGGTCCCTAAATAGTTAGCCTAGATTTCCCAACAAATAATGAGGAAAATGTATTATTTCTATCTGTAAAAGGGTCTCTTAACAAAAGTTGAAAGTTTTATAATGAAGAAGCTGTATTACAAATCACCTACAAATCATCTGGATCTTATTTCTAGTATGTATTTTTTTATTCTGAAGATATTTTGGTCTTGAGAGTGATTAGCTAGTCTCATTTGACATCTTCAGTTTTTGGGGGTTTTATTAAGTTTTATTTTGAGAGAGAGAATCCCAAGCAGGCTCCACATTATCAGCACAGCTTGATGCGGGGCTTGAACCCACCAACTGCCAGATCATGATGTGATCTGAATGAATTTGGACACTTAACCAGTTGAGCCACCCAGGCGCCCCTTGGGATTTTAAATTCAAGCCCTACGTTGGGTGTAGAGATTACTTAAAAATAAAATCCTAGGGGCTCCTGGGTGGCCAGTCTGTTGAATGACTGACCTCAGCTCAAGTCATAATCTCACAGTCCGTGGGTTCAAGCCCTACATCAGGCTCTGTGCTGACAGCTCGGAGCCTGGAGCCTGCTTTGGATTCTGTGTCTCCCTCTCTCTGCCCCTTCCCTGATATCACTCTGTCTCTCTCTCTCTCAAAAATAAATAAACATAAAAAAGGAGGAGAAATAATATATACTCTTAAAAATAAATATAAAAATTAAAATAAAATCTTAAAAAAATAATGAATAAAATAAAACATAAAACAGGTCCAGTCAGACAGAGTCCCCAAAGCAACTAGGCAAAGATGAAGCAGGAATTATTATTACAATTATTGCTATTAATATTATTATTATTAAATCACATGTGAAATCATCCTGGACAGTGTCTGATCTATAATAGATGTTCATAAATATTAGTTTCCTTCTATTAGCTCTTTCTTTGCCTCCTGATTTTATAGATAAGGCATTGAGATGCCAAGAAGTTTAGATTGTTTTAAATCACCTAAAAGGTTAATTAATGTTGTTGAAATTGAGCTCCAAGAATTTTGACAACCAATTCACTGCTCTTCACCATATCATGCTACTTTTCTTTTAAGTTAAAGGACAGGTTGAAAATAAAGCTCTTAAATCCTACCAGGGATTTATAGACTTAATATTTATTATAGATTTTTTTTTTTTAGCTTTCTTACTATGTTTTGAAGACTTTTTTCCTTATAATTATCAGAAATATATAAATTGTGGGGGCACCTGGGTAGCGCATTCAGTTAAGTGTCCGACTTCAACTCAGGTCATGATCTCATGGTCTGGGAGTTCGAGTCCTGCGTCAAGCCCTGTGCTGACAGCTCAGAGCCTAGAGCCTGCTTCAGATTCTGTGTCTCCCTCTCTCTCTGCCCCTCCCCCACTCATGCTCTATCAAAAACATGAATAAACATTAAAAAAATTTTTTTAATATATAGATTGTGGGTAAATTTATTTAAGTTTATTTATTTTTGAGAGAGAGAGAAAGTGTGCACATGTGTGAGCACATGTGGAGGAGGGGCATAGAGAATTCCAAGCAGTCTCCACACTGTCAAGCAGATTGCAACACAGCTCTGAACCCACGGAACATAAGATCATGCCTGAGCCAAAATCAAGAGTCAGATGCTCAACCGACTGAGCCACCCAGGCACCCCAGATTGTGGGTACATTTGATCAGTTATTTAAAATAATAAAAAGTTTCTGTTTCCTGGGTGCTAGGGTATTATAAACAGACTCTGAAGGATTATTTTTAGTATAAACTAAATGCAGTTTTTCTTAATATGTATCAGTAGTCAACCCTAGAGTGTGATATGTCTTTACCTGCAGTTCTGTGTATAGGTATAGTTTATTCAGTTGTATCATGTAGATTTTTATATAGGAGAAACAGCTGCTCAACACAGAATCAACATATAATGGATGAAATAAGATATGTGTGAAGGAACTTGAAAGATTAAATGTTAGCCAAGCCAGAAGTAGAAGAACAAGCAGAGTTAGATTGGATGGTCTGGTGTAGTGCTTCAGAATCACTTGGGGAGCTTTTAAAAAATGCAGATGTCAAGCTTCTCAGATTCTGATCCAGTAAGAAAGTTAAAAAAAAAAAGCATGGGAAGTAGAACAGGCATGTTTTTTTTTTTTTGTTTTTGTTTTTGTTTTCAGATTATTCTAATGTGTAGCCAGGTTGAAAACCATTGTTTATATTGATTCCATGGAGCATAGGCAAAGGAGGAGTCAAAGGTTTTTTATATCTACTCTGTGTGGAAAAGAGAGATAAACTGAGAGGTGTAAACAACTTTTTCTAGACAGATACTCTGTGAGGCACAGACATTATACATTAAGTCTCATAAAAATGTTGCTTAAAATCATCTGCTTTTCTGTGCTCTGATTACTTACTCTATAAGTAACATTCTGCTTATTAAGTCAGCCTTCTAGATACTTCAGAGTTGTGAACAAATCTGCCTGGGACAAGATTCTTGAGTATTCTTTCTAGACACTTATGTGCCTAGTATTGGCATTCTAGCTTATCTATCAGTACCTTATATAAGTTCGCTTGTAGTCTCACTCAATTTGATCAACTCTGGGGTAATGACAAAAGATCGAGTTTTCAATCATTGAGGCTGATTACCAGATCCTGATTCCTATGGGTTTATCAAATTAGTGACCAGGGGTTGTCTCTTGGCAGTTAGACATTCTAAATTTGTTGATGTAAAACTGAAGCCCTGAAGAATTTGTAATAAAATTTTATTATTAAAAATGTGCATAAAGGGAAAATGTAAAATCTTTTTAAGACTATACTCTTAAGAATGAAATAGCCAGTATAAAACAAGGCATTTTGTTTTTAATAATCCTGTTTGGAAGGGCATTGGGGCAGTTATTTTGATGGCTACTTTGTTTTTGCACATTTATTTAATAATGCTTGTTGAGAACCTATTATGTGCTCATCATACAGGTCTTTGTAATATTCTTAGTAATCCCTACTATAGTCTCTAAAAATAAAAATAATCTAACGTAAAAAATCTCTTAAGCTCTCCTGCTGCCCTAGGTGCTAGATAACTTTTTTTACTAGATATATTCATGTTTTACTTTTTCTTCCCCTTTCTTTAATTTGTCGTGCTATTTGCCTCCTTTATTTTCTCCCCTGTGGGCTTCACAGTAGGCAGTCTGGTGCACCCAAGCCCACAGCCTCCTCACTTATCCTGTACTCCCAGGAGACCTATGGCTGGCTAGAAGCCGTGGGGCACCTGTCTACTTTCTTATTCTTAATAGATAGAGTTGAACCTATTTAATAGATGAAATGACCAGATCAGAGCCTTTGTTGTGTTTAAATTATCAATGGGACATTTTACTGCTTCATCTTTTTCCATTGGCACAGTGTGCTTGGTTAAAAAAAAAATATGTTGTACAGCTTATTGAAATAAAACAAGTCATTCATTCCAAAGATAATGCAAGAGTATGTGCATTTAATGGGGGGGAAAAACAGATGAAACCGTATCCTGCTTAATTAATTTCCCAGGAAGTTGAAATAGCATAAATTTATTTGCCTTACCTAGAATTGAACTAGAATGTGGACCTTGTGAGCAAGCTTGAAGCCTTTAACCTTAGGTACTTCACTTGCTTTGAAAGATGACAGTTTGGAGTACCTGGGTGGCTCAGTTGGTTGAGTGTCCCAACTCTTGATTTCGGCTCAGGTCATGATCTCATGGTTGGTGGGATCAGGCCCCATGTCAGGCCTCTGTGCTAAGAGTGCAGAGCCTGCTTGGGATTCTCTCTTTCTTTCTGTTTCTGCCCCTCCCCTGCTCCCACATGCCTGCCCTTTCTCAAAATAAATAAGTAAACATTTAAAGAAGGAAAGAAAAGAAAGTTAACAACTGGGAAGATTGAATGGCCTGGCCTGTACTGACATATTCAGGCGAGTTCAATTACAAGAGATAGAAACTACTCTAGGCTCTGGGCTGGGCTGCTAGGAATGACTTCTATAACAAGATTTGAACTTGTGTGCCAAAAAAGTGCTACCTTTGCCACAGTCATCAAAGGTATTAGAAGGCCGGCGTGGAACGATTTTAAGAATGTACCATTTCAGAGCACCTGGGTGGCTCAGTCAGTTAAGCATCCGACTTCAGCTCAGGTCATGGTCTTGTGGTCCGTGATTTCAAGTTCCACATCGGGCTCCGTACTGACAGCTCAGAGCCTGGAGCCCGCTTCAGACTCTGTGTCTCCCTCTGTCTCTTGCCCCTCCCCGCTCATGCTCTGTCTCTCTCTCACAAAGAAATAAAAACATTAAAAAAATTAAAAAGAATATACCATTTCAACAACAAAACCAACTTGATTCAAAAATAGGCAAAGGACTTGAACAAACATTTCCCTAAAGAAAATATACAAATGTCCAGTAAGCACATGAAAAGATTCTCAACATCACTAATCATTATGGAAATCAAATAAAAACTACTTTATACTTTACATCCACTAGGATGACTATTGTTAAAAAAAAAAAACATAAAATAACAAGTGTTGGCAAGAGTATGGAAAAATTGGAACACTTGTACATTGCTGGTGGAAATGTAAAATAGTATAGCTACTTTGAAAAATGGTATGTGGGCTCTTGGGTGGCTCAGTTGGTTAAGCAGCTGGCTTTGACTCGGTCATGATCTCACAGTTTGTGAGTTTGAGTCCTGCTTTGGGTGAGCCCTGCTTCTCTCTCCCCCCACAGTACTCTCTCAGTCCCTCATGAGATTTTCTTTTTCTCTCTTTCTTTCTCTGCCCCTTCTCACTTGCGCCATCTCTCTCTCTCTCTCTAAAAAAAAAAAAAAAGAAAGAAAGAAAAAGAAAAATGGTGTGGTGATTCCTGAAAATAAAAAAAATTACCAAAGACTCAGCTACTTCTGAGTTTATACACCAAAGAAGCGAAAATAGGACTTGAACAGTTATTGTACAGCCGTGTTTATAGGAGCATTATTCACAATAGCCAAAAGTTGAAAGCAACTCATGTCTGTTGATGGATGAATGGGTAAACAAAATGTGATATATGTATATAATGAAATATTTTTTAAATGTTTTTTTTTTAATTTTTTTTCAACGTTTATTTATTTTTGGGACAGAGAGAGACAGAGCATGAACGGGGGAGGGGCAGAGAAAGAGGGAGACACAGAATCGGAAACAGGCTCCAGGCTCTGAGCCATCAGCCCAGAGCCTGACGTGGGGCTCGAACTCATGGACCGTGAGATCGTGACCTGGCTGAAGTCGGACGCTTAACCGACTGCGCCACCCAGGTGCCCCGAATGTTTGTTTATTTTTGAGATAGGCAGAGAGAGAGAATTCCAAGCAGGTTCTATGCTGTCAGCAGAGAGCCCGATGTGGGGCTCAAACTCATGAACCATGATGTGATCTGAAATCAAGGTTCAGGTTCAACCCACTGAGCCACCCAGGCGCCCCCATGCAACAAAATATTATTCAGCCTTAAAAAGGAAGGAAATTCTGATAACATGCTACAACATGGACTAACTTTGAAGACATTATGCTAAGGAAAATAAGCCAGACACAGAAAGACAAATATTGTCTCACTTATATGAGGTACCTAGTGTCCAATTTATAGAGACAGAAAGTAGAATGTTGGTTGTGGGGTGAGGAAGTAGGGGATAATGGGGGGGGTTATTGTTTAATGGATACAAAGTTTTCAATTGGGATGAAGAAAAAGTTCTGAAAGTGGATGGTGGTGATGGTTGCACATCCATGTGAATGTACTTAATACTACTGTTCTGTACACTTAAAAAATTGTTAAAATAGTAAGTTTTATGTATGGTTTAACAAACATAAAACAAAGAACGTATCATCGTGTCTGATGCAGACATTAGAAAGGCAGCATTGCTGTTCCACAATTGCAACTTCTTCCTTATACTCAACACTTAGTGACTGAAAACTGGAGAATTTTGCGTGCATGCACACACACACACACACACATACAACACACACCCAACATTTACATAGTCTGTCTTGTGGACAGCCAGAACTTCAGGAAAATGGCCCCTACTTCACTTACTGTTTTCCGTATCTCTTGTCAGAGAATCCACTTGACCGAACCTAATTCACATTTAGAACTCTAGTTGCAAGGGATCCTGGGGAATAATTTTTTAGCTTTCAACCTCTGTAGTAGCAGAAAACAACTAGAGGGAGATTGGAAAAGATGCCAATTCATCAGTGCCAAATTCATCGTATCTGTCACAGACACTGAGTCAGTGTGATTCACGAAGGTAATGCTCCTTTCAGTTCAGTCATTTTCAGTGGGGGCCAGATTGTTCTGCAACTGGTCATACAGAGGTAGGGTGGAGCACACAAATAGTTTCAACAAGGAGGAGTAGGGAAAGAGTTCATTGATAATCATTATCTGCTTTTGCAGTTCTAGACTGGTTGTACTTTGTCAAGCCTAACATACAGTACTTGCAGTTTTAATAGAGAAGAACACAACTGAGTTATTTATATTATTGTGAAGAGATTTGGGTCATTCTAATGGGATGCATTAAAGGCTTGTTGATTGAGGAATAGCTATGCTACTGTTAAGAAATACCAAACTAAAGTTCTTATGATAAGGTTTTTTCATTTTATTAAGTATGGAGATAAAGTCATCTTTACAGTATATAGGCAATATACTGTAAGCTCTTTTGCTCTCAGGCTGGTGAAATCTCTAATTAGTATGAACTAAATTTGGAAAGAAAAGAAATATGCTTGTAAATAAAAGAGTTGATGTGCCGAAAATTGCATTTTTTATAGTTTTCAAAAATTTCTAACTGGAGTCCATCCATAAGATACTTTTGTTCCCCTTTGTACAGAACAGTCAGCTCCTTTTGTTTATCTGTTATCTAGGACTTGGAACTCTGACTAATGCCTGTTGATAATGAGATTCTGCAGGAGTTGAATATTCTCTCAGTGCCTTTGATAATTAAATTCTTAATTGTTCATGATTTCAGAGTAAACCTCTTTAGAATTTTATCTCAAATGGGGATGTTTCCTTTATACATACCAATTAATGTTTTAGACAAGTACAAGCTTTTCATGCAGTGTTTTTTAATTGTGAATTAAGCTTTAATGACGTTAGTGGGGAAACACTTGAGTTTTTTTTGATAGTTACTTGACTCCTAGAAATCTTAAGTAAGGCACTACAGTACTATTTGTAATAGTAATAATATTGTGAACAATTGCCAACAATGGAGAGATGGACAAACTATTGTATAACCATTAATGGACTGTCCTTTTCAAAGGATAATTTAATAATATTAGACAAGATTCATGTAATAATGTTAAGGAAAAATGAGACAGAATTATCTGTGGTATGATTTCTTTTCGTAGAAAATTCTGTGAGAGTTATAACAAATTACAAGCAGTAGTCTCAAAGGTAATTTTAAAATTTTATTTCTTCAATGAATATATATTACTTTTATGTATTTTCTGTCTTTTTAGTATAGAAATACATTGCTGTAAAAGATTCAAACAATGCAGAAATTTACAGACTAAAAACTATAAAGGTCCTTCAGTCTCCTACCTAGACAAATGAAATCCAGTTTATCAGTTTATTCTTTTATGGATTTTGCTTTTGGTGTCATATCTAAGAAATCTTGACCTAACCTAAGGTAAGAAAGATTTTCTCTTGTGTTTTCTTCTAGATGATTTATAGTTTTAGACTTCACATTTGGTCTGTGATGCATTTGGGGTTAATTTTTATATGTGGTGAGAGATATCGATTGATTTTTTTGCATATGGATATCCATTTGTTCCAATACTATTTGATGAAGACTATCCTTTCTTCATTAAATTGCCTTTACATGTTTGTAGAAAAACAGGTATCTATCGATCTGTCTATCTATCTAGGTCTATTTCCAGATTCCCTGTTCTGTTCCATTGCTTTATTTATCATCATGCCACTACCACTTTGTCTTGATTTGGGGTAGATGATAGAATTCTAAAATGGTCTCCAGTGACTGTTGTATAATAATAGAAGGGACCTGTAAATATGATGGGCGATCACTCCTGTGATTTTGTTGTGTTAATGTGGCACAGTTGACTAAGAAACTAAGATTATTCTTAGTGGACCTGACTTAATCAGGCAAGTCCTTGAGAAGGAATGTGCTTTTCCAGGAGAGATTCTAGGTACAAGGGGAGTTCAACACAGGTGAAGCTGCTGCTTTTCAGAATAAGAAGAGGCAAGAACTGAGGGTGGTCACTAAGTTTATAGTAATTAGCTACATAGCGGTAGAAAATAATTGCTGTATGATAAGTCTTGAAATCAGCTAATTTGTTCTTTTTCAGAGTTGTTTTTGGTTATTTTGGATCTTCTACATTTCCATATGAGCTTTTGTGAGTTAAGTTTATCAACATCTACAAAAAAGCCTGCCAGGATTTTGATTAGAATTGCACTGAATCTGTAGTTCAAATTTGGGGGAGAATTGACATCTTAACAATATTGAATCTTCTGACCCACCCATCTCTCATTGTTTATTTAGATCTTTAATTTCTCTTACAGTGTTTTATAGGTTTTAGTGTACAGGTCTTTTCCGGGTTTGGTCAGATTTATCCTTGAGTATTTGATATTTTTTGATGCTATTGTAAATGGTAGTGTTTTATAAATTTCTATTTTTTTAAGTTTATTTAATTATTTTGAGAGAGAGAGCATGAACAAGGGAGGGTCAGAGAGAGTGAGAGAGGGGATTCAAAGCAGGCTCCACACTGTCAGCACAGAGCCAGTGTTCTGGAACTCAGGAACCACCAGGTCATGACCTGAGCTGAAACCAAGAGTCAGATGCTTAACCAACTGAGCCTCCCCGGTGCCCCTATAAATTTCAGTTTTTGAATTTTTATTATTAGTATATAGAAATACAATTGATTTTTGTATATTGATCTTATATCTAGCAATCTTGCTAAACTAACTTACTAGTTGTGGTAGGTTTTTGTGTGTACGTATAGATTCCACTGAATTTCCTAAATAATTATATTGCTTGCAAATTCTGCAGATTGTGAGTTTTATTTCTTACTATCTAATCTGTATAGCTTTATTCCCTTTTCTTGCCTTATTCTACTGGCCAGAATGTCCAATGTATATAAATTGGTGAGAATGGATAGTTTTGGCTTGTTCCTGATATTATAAGAAAGTGTATAGACTTCTGTCATTAAGTATGATATTAGCTACAGGTTTTTCAAAAAGCCCTTTATAAAGTTGATGACGCTTCTGTTTTTGGTTTGCCGAGAGGTTTTATCAGGAATAAATATTGGATTTTTTCAAATGCTTTTTTTTGAGTGTCTTTTTAAAAAACTTTTTTCTTAACAGTTATTTATTTTTAAGAGACAGAGAGAGACAGAGCATGAGTGGGGGAGGGGCAGAGAGAGAGGGAGACACAGAATCCAAAGCAGGCTCTAGGCTCTGAGCTGTCAGCACAGAGCCCGACGCGGGGCTCCCACTCAGGAACCATGAGATCATGACCTGAGCCGAAGTCAGACACTTAACAGGCTGAGCCACCCAGGTGCCCCTACAAGGTAACTTTCAAAGGAAAAAAAAACTTATCTTTTCTTGTGTTTCATTTTGAGTAATTCCTGTTGTTGTGTCTTCAAGTTTATTGTTCTTATCTTTTGTAATGTCTAATCAGCTGTTAATCCAATTCAGTGTATTTTTCATTCTGTGTATTGTAATTTCATCTTTAGAAGTTTCCATTGGAGCTTGTTTAAGGCCCATGTCTATAACTTCTTGAATATGTAATAGAGTTATAACTTCATTGATTTTCTTGTCTGCTAATTCTATTTATTTATTTATTTATTTTAATTTTTTTTTCAACGTTTATTTATTTTTTGAGGGGACAGAGAGAGACAGAGCATGAACGGGGGAGGGGCAGAGAGAGAGGGAGACACAGAATCGGAAACAGGCTCCAGGCTCTGAGCCATCAGCCCAGAGCCTGACGCGGGGCTCGAACTCATGGACCGTGAGATCGTGACCTGGCTGAAGTCGGACACTTAACCGACTGCGCCACCCTGGCGCCCCAAGCTAATTCTATTTAATCTGTATTAGTTCTGGGTCAATTTTGATTGATTTGTTTTCTACTAATTATAGGTAATTTTTCCTACTCTGGATAGAGAGTAGGTATCTTTGATTGGATGCCAGACATAATGGATTTTATCTGTTGAGTGCTAAATACTCCTAGTAATCTTGAACTTTGTTGTAGGATGTAGTTAAGTTACTGGAAAATAATTTGATTCTTTTGGATCTTGATTTTAACATTTTTTGGCTGGGGGTGCCTGTGTGGCTCAGTCGGCTAAGTGTCCGATTCTTGATTGCAGCTCAAGTCATGATCTCACAATTCATGAGATTGAGCCCCACGTTGGACTCTGTGATGACAGTATGGAGCCTGGGGATAATCTCTCTCTCTTTCTCTGTCTCTGTCTCTCTCTGTTTATCTCGCTTGCTGTCTCTCTCAAAAATAAATAAACTTCAAAAAAAAAAAAGATTTATTTGACTGGACCAGAGACCTGTTCATTGTAGGGCAGGGTTTTTCAATATCAGCACTCAATATCAACATCTTGAATCAGTTATTTCTTTGTTGTGAAGGGCTATGCTGTGCTTTGTAGAATGTTTAACAGCATCTGTAGCCTCTGCCCTTTAAGTGACTCCCTACTTGTAACAACCAAAAATGACTCCAGAAATTGCCAAATGTTGGGGAGGGGGTAGCAAATTGCCCCCAGTCAAACAACTACTAATTTAGGATTAATTTTGTCTTACTACTATGCAAGATCTTCCTATGCACTTTGCCTAATGCCCCATGAATTGTGAGATTCTTTTGGTTTTTTTCAGTGTGTTTGGGGTAGGCATTTGTATTGGTCTTGTGTGTGTACTGAGTGTTGTTCCCTCTAATCTTTCTGGGTGGTGCTTTTTTCAGTCCTGTTTTGTTTCCTCGTGTGTATGTGATGATCAGCATTTTAGCTGCATATTCAAAGGACAGTCTCTGCAGATCTCTGGGGTTCTGTCTTAGTCTTTTCAGGCTACTATAACAAAAATACTGTAGACTGGGTGGCTTAAACAAAGCACACTTATTTCTCACAGTTCTGGAGACTGAGGAGTCCAAGATCAAAGCCCAGCAGATTTGGTATCTGGTGAGAGCCTGACTCTTGCTTCATAGTCAGTCATCTTCTAGTTATGTCTTTAGGTGGTGGAAGGGGTGATAAAATTCTCTGGAGTATCTCTTAAAAGGCAACTAATCCCATTTATGAGGGCCCTGCCCTCATGACTAGTCACCTCCTAATTGGGGGGTTAGGATTTCAATATATGAATTTTGGGGAGACAAAGCATTCAGTCTATAACAAGTTCTCTGTCTGTGCATCTTTCTCTTCTCCAGTAATCTATTTCATGAACACTAGCCACCTGGATCTCCCCAGACCCTCAGCTCTATCTCCTCAACTCAGCAAGTCCGCCAGCCCTCACCCATTTTGTGTCCTGTGTCACACATGACTTGGAACCTCTCAGGGCAGTAAGCTGGGGCAGTAGGGTTCACTTTGTATTCTGTTTGGCAGCGATCTTTTTTGTCTGATACCCAGTGTCTTGATGCTGGTTTTTCTCTCCCATGTATTTTATCTATCATTTGGTTATTTGTGGTGGGAGGGTAAATTTGGTCCCTCTCATTAAATCTTGGTCAAAAATGGAGTCCCTTTAAACCTTAATTGATTCATATTAATTGTTGATTAAAGCTGAAAGTGTTCTTAAACACTAACTTAATTTCATTTTTTTGGATTTATATGAAACTCATAGCCGTCATATCTTTGTTCAAAATTTCCTGTTCCATGTAGTTTCTATGGCACAACATAAATACTAAATTGGCCCTAAAGCCTTTTATCATCTTTTTAATATACCTCTTTAGTGCAGGTGTTCACGGTGTTACATAAATATGGGCCTCTAACTATATGTAGTAGCATACAATTAAAGGACATGTCCTGACTTGATGAAGCACATTAGTGGAGTGTGTCATGTTTTTAGGACATTGCCACAGCAGGCTCAGAGACTTCCAGAAGGCTTCCTTGTGTTACTCGTTCTGTAGCAGCTAAAACACCAGCATCAAACTCTGATTGTTGGCCCAATTGAGAGTATAGAGAACTGGTGATCTAAGACAGGGGAAAAAAAAGAAAAAAACAAAGAGAAGATCATTTTGAACAGTGTATGAGACAAAACCGTACTGAAGGATAATGCTATAAGGATGGGAGTGACTTGGAACCCATTGGTGGTAAGCTGTTTGAGAAAGGAGAAAGGTAGCAGAATAGAAAATAAAATGACAGAAGAATCCAGCCTTGTTTTGTGGGAGATGAACTTTGCAGATTTGCTACATCGTAACTGCTGCAGAGTTTGTATGTAACAGGTGTGGTTGGATATTCAAAGATGAAGAAATTTATTCAGAGCATATCTTTGGGGAAGAGATATGTATGTAGTGGGTGGGATGAAACCATCTGGATATATATATGAACTAAAACATACCAAAGTCATTTTAATGGAATTTTGTATATATGTGATAACTTACATAAAATGATATACATCAGTGTGTATAAATTCAATGTGGTAAATTGCATAAAACATGTTTGGGATGGCAATGATATACTGTAGCTAAAAAGAGCTGAGTAAGAGTTTATGTAGCTCTTTAGTACATAAGAATTAGGCAGCTTTTTAAAGCATACAGATCCTTATAGGCAGATGTGCTGTTAATGTTCTAAGACTGAAAAGCTATTGTGGATTGATAATATGAAAAACTCTGTTTGGAAACAAAATCTGATTAAAGGCTTCCAAAAATTAGGATTGCTTTTTAGTAATTAAGAAATAAATATTTAATAAGCATTTCTTGTTGCCTGAATATTTTTGATGGTGTAAGTGGTGGTGCTCATGTAGTTAATTAAGTATCTGCCTTTTTCAAGTATTTATAAGTCTTCATGGCAAGAGTTTGTGTGGGTAGGGGAAGAATGTAGAACAGTAGCAGTTTTTTTACTTTTCTCAACATAAGTAAGCATAGAAGATTTATCATAGCCAAAAGTGCATATTATAAGAAAATGATAAACACCAAAATCAAGAATTATTTCATCTGGGAAGGGGAGGAAGGGGACAGTATCAGGGAGGGACATTCAATTGTATTGATGTTTTGTTTTTGGCCTTTTAAAAAAAAATTTTTTTTTTCAACGTTTATTTTATTTTTGGGACAGAGAGAGACAGAGCATGAATGGGGGAGGGGCAGAGAGAGAGGGAGACACAGAATCGGAAACAGGCTCCAGGCTCTGAGCCATTGTTTTTGGCCTTTTAAAGCAAACTTTTAAAATATAGTTTAACATACGTAAAGTGTAGATCATAAGCATATAGCTTCTTGAATTTTTATAAAATGAACATAACCTATGACTAATACCCAGATTAAGAAACAGAACATATATTGGAATTATTTGATATTTTTTCAAACTGGGTAGTGGACATTTGGGTATTTCTTATGTCATTCTTTATTTTTTTGTTGTTGTTATGCTTTAAAGTTTGCCTACTGTGTTTTTTTTAAAAAAAATTGTCTCCTCTCTCTCTCTCTCTCTCTCTCTCTCTCTCTCTCTCTTTACCACTTGTGGGATTCTCTCTTTCTCTGCTCCCTCGCTCACTTGCACCTTCTCTCTCAAAAAAATTAATTAAAAAATCATCTCAGAAGGAAATAGGATCTTTAAAAATATGGAAGATGTCAGAAAACCCACATGCTTTAGTAACTGAGGAAAGTACTTCAGGGAAATAAGTTTTTTCCATGTAGGCCTTTGTCTCCTGTGTTATCTTATAAACCTGATAGAGGCCCAAGTTACTGAAAGTTTTAGAATGGAAAAAGAACATAAACAGAACTATGTGGATCAAAGTAGTAAAAATAATTAGTACATTTTCAGATAGTACATTATTGGCCTTTTACAATCACAATATAAAGTTTGGGTCCTCAAATATGAGTACATTGAAATGACAGTTTTCTTTTAAAAATTTTATCACTGAAATCTCAGTGATAGTTTAAGAAGGAAATTTCTTATTTAGTTCTATAATGGTATATTCAAAGTATGGAAAGAAATGAGCTAATAAGATACTTATATCTGGTTTATAGGCTTTATATCTGTTTAGAAATCATTTGTGTAGTGGGTAGAAATATTCTTAATCTAAGGGGTTTCCTAAAACTAGTTCTCTATCTACCTTGGTGGTGTTTCTTGTTTTTGTTTTCTCATTTTAGAGAAGTGGGAGATACTTATTCCATCAAACATGAAGATTTCTAAAATTTAATTAATTTTTATGTATTAGGTATCTTTCTGTATCTCATTTTAAGAGAAGCATTAAAATGAGATTTTTCTCAATTCTCAGCAGTAGGCTTTTTCTAATGAAGTTACACTTGCTATGGTGTGGAAAGGCCATTTGTAGAGTAATTTTTTGTAAAAATGTTTAGTCATTAGCCTTCCTTCTTCTGTGGGGGCCATATCATAAAATTATTAGAATGTTAATCTACTGAAAACCAATCATTTGGGTTTTTTTTTTTTTCCTTGTTACTCTCTTCTAGAAGCCAATAGATCAGAGTAGAAAAATTATTGTTTCTGGTATGTTTACGTGTATTTGGTCTTTAAAGGAGTTGTTAGGACACACTGAAGTTTTTGTTTTGTTTTCCTGATTTCCCTGGACAGGCAGTGGAAAAGGAAATGGCTGTTCCTAATCACCTCTGCATTCGCCGCTGGACTACCAAGCATGTAGCTGTTTGGCTGAAGGATGAAGGCTTTTTTGAATATGTGGACATTTTATGTAATAAGCACCGACTTGATGGAATCACATTGCTAACATTGACTGAATATGATCTCCGGTCTCCTCCTCTGGAAATCAAAATCTTAGGGGACATTAAAAGGTTAATGCTCTCAGTCCGAAAATTGCAGAAAATACATATTGATGTTTTAGAAGAAATGGGATACAACAGTGACAGTCCCATGGGTTCCATGACACCTTTCATCAGTGCTCTTCACAGCGCAGAGTGGCTCTGTAATGGAGAGCCTTCACATGACTGTGATGGACCGATCACTGATTTGAATTCTGATCAGTACCAGTACATGAATGGTAAAAACAAACATTCTATTCGAAGATTGGACCCAGAGTATTGGAAGACCATATTGAGTTGTATATATGTTTTTATAGTATTTGGGTTTACATCTTTCATTATGGTTATAGTCCACGAGCGAGTGCCTGATATGCAGACCTATCCACCACTCCCAGATATATTCTTAGACAGGTAAGTTTTGTTTCTAGTTGCCAAGTTTGCAGAAGGTTGCAATAACAGCAATGATAATATAGTTATGATAATTATGTTGTTTGTTATTATTTTGGTTGATACATACTTTCTATTTATCTGGTAGCATATGAAGATATGCTTTGAAGTCGCTTTTTTTTTTTAAGTTTATTTATTTTTGACAGAGATAGAGTATGAGCATGAGCTGGGGGAGGGGCAGAGAGAGAAAGAGGGAGACTCAGAATCTAAAGCAGGCTCCAGGCTCCAAGCTGTCAGCACAGAGCCTGATGCGGTGCTCGAACTCACAAACTGTGAGATCATGACCTGGGCCAAAGTCAGACGCTTAACCGACTGAGCCACCCAGGTTCCTCTGTCTTAAAGTAAATTAGACCTTAAGCCTGTGTGAGTGGGAAAAGCCACTGGTTAATTTATTTTTTTTATAGCTATATTATAGCTCCTTGGGCAGTTCACATTTTAAAAGGGTTTCCTGGAATGGTGTCTATAATAAATGGAATTTGGTTACCTTTTCTTGATGAATGGGGTTTAAAAGCTTTTCCAAAAATATAGGGAAGGCTCCTGTATCACCAAATAAATTGGAATTATCACAAATAATACAAATTGATTCATTGATAGTATCCTCTATCCTCTATGTTTTTATGAAGTGTTGCATGCATAAAAAAGAATATAGTATATGCATATGAAAAATAAGAATAGAACAAAACTCAAAACTATTAGTTTTTATATTTGATTTTAAAAATCTGTTTCAAGTTTGTAGAACTTTCCTGATTGTTTTTATAAAATATTTACCCTTCTGAAAGTGCCTTGTAGAATGTTTTTTTTGTTTAGAATGTGTTTTCTTTTTTTGTGAAGTGAATTAAAGTATTCGTGTTGAGATGGCAAAATGATGTACATATCACATTTTTGTCCTCACAAACCCCGATTTAAAGTGTAGTAAAGAGGTTTTTGTTTAATTTGTAAGCCTACAAGGATGCAGCAGATAAGAGAGGAGAGAGTAGCCATACATTTTTGGAAGTTTGAAAGTAGGTGGATGAGGGGCGCCTGGGTGGCGCAGTCGGTTGAGCGTCCCACTTCAGCCAGGTCACGATCTCGCGGTCCATGAGTTCGAGCCCCGCTTCAGGCTCTGGGCTGATGGCTCAGAGCCTGGAGCCTGTTTCCGATTCTGTGTCTCCCTCTCTCTCTGCCCCTCCCCCGTTCATGCTCTGTCTCTTTCTGTCCCAAAAATAAATAAAATGTTGAAAAAAATTTAGAAAAATAAAAAAAAAGAAAGTAGGTGGATGAGTGGCAACAAACAGACCTAAAATAATCAAATTCTAAAACAGCAATTAGGAAAAATGAGAACCAACCCAGTCTATATTGCAGATTTCTCAAAACTCTGGATATTGCAGGTGAAAGGGTGGTGCTAAAAGAAGAATCTAATGAAAGCTGTTGAAGAAACTGTTAGATCCCTATATCTCCTCCCCTATTCTATACAGTTTTCCCAATTATAAACAGAAGACCCCAAGGAAATAAGGAAGAAAGCATATGGATATCTAAGGAAAGAGTATTGGAGGCAGAGGAAACAAGTTGTTTCTTGCTCCTTGTTCTTTGTTCCAAGTTGTTTCCTTATTCCAAGTTGCAACACAAATTGCAGAAATCCTGAATTGGTAGGGTACTTAGCAGGTTTAAAGAACAGCAAATCAGAGCTGGGAAGAACAGTTGGAGATGAAGTTTGAGAGGAAACAGGAATCCAGATTGTATAGTGACTTGTAGATTATTGTGTGGATTTTAGCTTTCATTCTGAATGAAAAGGGAAGCCATTGGAAAGTATTTTAGAGAAGGAGTGATCTAACTTCCATTTTAAAAGGTAACTCTAGTTGTTGTACTGAGAATAGCCTGAGTGTGGACTTGAGTGTAGCCAAATAGGGATTAAATTATTGAATTCACCTTGACAAAAATGAGGTGCATTGGATGAGGATAGTAGTGGTAGAGATGGTGTGAAAGAGTCAAGTTCTATTTATATATTTAGAAAGCGCAGCCAACAAGATTGCTGATGGATTTGCATGTAAGGCATAAGAAAAAGAAAAGTCAAGGATTACTCCAAGATTTTTGACCTGACCCTTTGCAAGGATGGAGTTGCCCTTCACAGAGATGGGAAGACAGCTGACTTGGAAAGAAATGTAAGGATTTGGTTTTGGACATGTCAGATTGAGATATCTTTTACACCAAATCATTATGTCAAGTAAGAGATGGAAGGATGAGTTGGAGTTCAGAAAGATGTAGGCTGAAATTTGGAAGTTACCAGCACAGGTAAAGCTGTGATGTTAGATAAGGTCTTCTAGTGAGTGAGTTAAAAAGTGGGAAGATTAAAGATTGAACCCAAGAACATTCTTTTCTTTTTTTTTTCTTTTTTTAAATGAGTGGCCTGTTTTATATTTCCTTATTATTTTTTTTAATCTTTTACATGTTTATTTTTGAGAGAGAGAGAGGGAGACGGAGCATGAGCATGAGAGGAGCAGAGAGAAGGAGAAACAGAATCCGAAGCTGTCAGCACAGAGCCCAATGTGGGGCTCCAACTCACAAACCATGAGATCGTGACCTGAGCCAAAGTCAGACAGTTAACCAACTGAGCCACCCAGATGCCCCCAAGCCCAAGAACATTCTAACAGAAATCAGAGAAGTAAGGCAAAACCAGTAAAGAAGACTGAGAATGTCAGGGCAGAGAGAGAAAGTAGTATCCTGGAAGCCAAGTTAAAAAAAAGTATTGTAAGAGGGCAGGAATAATTAATAATTAGCTGTTTTTAAGTGCTATTCAGGCATCAAGTAAAATGTGGATAATTAACCATCAGATATAGCAACATTGACCTTCACAAGAGTTAGTAAAAGCAGAAGCTGATTGTAATGGGTTCAAAAGAGAATATGAGACTTACTGAAATTTACCTAATGGGATATAATCCACAAATAGGAAACATATGCTCATTGTGACAGTTGCTCATTGTGACATTATTTGTAGTAATTGCAAATATTGGAAATAATATAAATGCCTATCCTTGGAAAACTGGTTGAATATAATACTCTGCATAGCAGAGTACTACTAAATCACAAAGAAGAGTGAGGAAGATTTTTAAGAACTGATATGAACTAGTTTTAAGTGTGAAGCAAGGAAAATATAAAATGAGCGAAACAGCTCTTGTTCCATAAATCAAGGAAGTGCATAAAACCAATGAAAGCATGTCAGAAGAACATATGAGCTGGTTTGAAGGGACTTGCACTGATCAAACTAGGGCAATTAAAACATCCAAAAGCATAGTGATGGTAATGGATTCTAATATATTGAGTAAAAGAAAGAATTTGTGAATCCATAGTGATAAAACAAACAAAAAATGGTCTGGCAAGAGGGGAAATTCTTCAAGAATGATACCAGCAAATAAACATGGATGGCCTATTTTGCAACATCCAGCATAGTAATTGATTCAGGCAAGTCATCAGTGGATGCTAAAATCATTAGGTGAAAGATCAAGGATGTTCACATGATTTGAAAATAATCATCTCACATACTACTTAATTATAGGAAGAATAAGGTAGCTTTCCAGTGTCATGATTGTTTTAACCAAATGATCAAATGTAGCATTTCAAACTGACATGTGCATTGGATGTGATGTTCACAGTATCAACTATATAATAATCTTGCCCCTCCAAATGTAACTTAAGTCTAATCATGAGGAAATTATCAGACAAATCCAGAACAAGGAACAGTCTAATAAGACAGCTGATCTGGACTCTCCAAAAATGTAGATATTATAGCAAACGGAAGTCAGGCAAAGAGAATTGTAGGGATATTGAAGAGCTGTAACCAAGAGCAATATATGAACTTTAATTGGAACCTATATCAAGAAAAAATATATGCTGTTGATATTTTGGGGACATTTAGGAAATTTTGGGTATGGACTTCATATTAAACAATGTTGTCTAACAATCAGTGTTACAATTTCCTGGGTATAATAGTGTATTGTGTTATGAAAAGGATATCCTTTTTCCCAGGAGAATCATGTTGTAGTATTTAGGAAAGAAGTGTCATAATGTCTGCAACTTACTTTGCAGGGGGTGGGTTAAGGTTCTTCCAAAACAGTATGTGTGTGTGTGTATGTAGGTATGCATAGAAAGAGTGAAAAAAAATAAATTTGGAAAAAATGGTAATTATTGTACGGTGGATTTAAGTGAAGACCTTAAAGTATTTATTTGTTCAATTTTTCATAGCCAAGAAAAGTTAAAAAAAAATTGGTTAGAGTTGATAAGAGAGAAAAAGAATAGGAAGAGAGAAATTGGAAACAATCAAATCTTAAAAGGTTTCCTGTAAAGGTGGTAGAGAAATGGAGCTGTATCTTGGACAGAGAAGGAAAGGATAGAGAGTCACCAGGATTTTAGTTTGGGATGGGCTATATTATAGTATGTTTGTTGTATTGATGATAGGAATGACCCAATTTAGGCGGAGGGGAATGATGTTAGGAGGAAAGAGATGGACATGATCAGAGTCATGTCCTTGAGTAAATGAAAAGTGATGGGATCTAATGGGTAGGAGAGGTTGGTTTAGGCACATGGACTGTTTATACATAACAGAGAAGATAGAAAATACAGAAGCACATTGTTAGATGTGATGGTAGAGCATGAGGAAGTGCTCTCCTGATTGTTTTTATTTTCTCTGCAAATAGTTACAATGGAGAGAAAGATGGCAGTTTGAGGAAAATGAATGGGGTGTAAAATAGTCATCTAGGAGAGTGAGTAGACTTGTGTGATGTAGTAGCAGCACTGATGGCCTCCTTGAAGTTAGTAGTCATGTTGGCATGATGTATTTTTACTACCTCACTCAAATAGGTGGATGGAATAGGTGCATAACTGGATTTAATAAGCAGGTTTGAAGGTTTGCTAGGCAGCATGATGAAGGAAGACCAGGCAAGGGAGTGATTACAATGACTGACCATGGACTCAGGTGGATAAGAAGGGACATGAGGAAATGAGATAGGTGAAGGACAGTGAAAATGTTGTAAGATCAATGGATTTTAGGTCTCAAAATTATTGAGGTTGGGAGTACTAGAAGGAATAAGCTGGAAAGCAAAGAGGTGTTGGTTTATATAGGATTCTTGAAATTAAGATTATGAAAAATAATCTTAGTAATGACAAGATCCAGGTTATAACCATGGGTGCAGGTCACTGAAGCAGAGTAAAAGACAAGGCCAAAGGAGAAGTAAAAAGATAAGTGAGAAGAACCCAAGTTACAATAGAAGTTTTAGAGAAAGTGACAGTGAACCAGAAGCTGAAGTCTTCGAGAAATGAGAGAATGGATGCTGAGGTTCGATAGATGCCTATAACCAAGGTGTAGTGGGAGAAAGGTGGAAAAATGACCTGAGAGAGAAATGAGGATTTTATTTTAAAGTGTACAATTCAGTGGGTTTTATTATATTTACAAAATTGTGCAACTATCACCACTAATTCCAGAATATTTTCATTACCCCAGAAAGAAACTCCTATCCATTATCAGTCTCATTCCATTCCCTCCTCCTTCCATTCCCTGGAAACCACTAATTTACTTTCTACACCTGTGAATTTGTCTGTTCTGGACATTTCATATAAATGGAATCATGCAATATGTGGCCTTTTTTGCGTGTGATTGGCTTCTTTCATTTAGCATAATTTTTCAAGATTCATCCATATAGTAATATGTATCAGTGCTTCATTCCTTTTTATTACAGAATAATACTCCATTGTATGTATATATACTACATTTTGTTTATCATTGATCAGTTAATGAATGTTTGGGTGTGTCCACTTTTTGGCTGCCATTAATGCTGCTTATGAACATTTGTGTACAAAATTTTGTGTAAACATGTATGTAATTTTCAGTTTGTAATGGGGATATGAAGCCAAATTTTGCCTAACTCCCTATAGTGCCACCCACTACAAATCTTCATGCTCTTAAGCATTGAAGCTTTATTCATAGGAGAATGGTAACAGGTGCTATCAGTGTTTTTCCTGTGTACTCTCAGATCTCTTTTTCATTTTCTTGCATGTGGACGCCCCAACATCCAGTAAATGTATCTGTGTTGGAGAGCTGCATCTGGGCTGCTTGGAAAGAGAGGCATTTTGCCTGCTTGGAAAGAGAGGCAAACATGCTTAGGAATTTACATCCCTCCAGCAACGGCCTTTAACTAATGACTGATGAGATAGGGTATAAATATTTTATTTCTCTTCACCCTAATTGGGACAACTTTTAGGTCGGACCTACACTGTCTCCCAAAGTCCCCATAGGATTGAGCCATAATTACCCTTGCCATAGTTAACCCCACAAGCCTTTATTTGATGTCTCACTTTTACCCTGCTTCCTTGCCTTCCTAATTTCATTTTCTTACTACCCTAAGGTTTTCCCTTGGGAACACTCCTAATCACTTTCACACTGATCTTTGTTTCAAAGTCTGTTTCTGAAGCTTATGTTACACAATTTCAAGACCTTCAGTACATCTTAAACAAAATTGGGAGATAGGGATGCCTCTATAGGCAGGCCCACTTAAAACAGTGAGAAAGGATAGCTGATAGCCATACTAGTAACAGAAGAACCAGAAGCACTATAAAAAGCAAACATAAATAATGGAAAAACTACTCTAGCCTGGAGCTTAACCTTCATTTCTCAGTAATCCTGAGGTCATTATCATATTCAGTGTAATAATCAGTGTTCATAATCATGATTATTACCAAGTAATGGTAATAATTACCAAAGTTAAATTTTTATCTAGAAAAAAAAGAGGCATGTACACGTATAATGCATTTTAGATAACTTTGTATCAAAATAAATAATGAGATCTTGAAAAAACATTTCCTCACAACATGCCACTAAAATAACAGTAAAAAGGAGGGGCGCCTGGGTGGTGCAGTCGGTTAAGCGTCCGACTTCAGCCAGGTCACGATCTCGCGGTCCGGGAGTTCGAGCCCCGCGTCAGGCTCTGGGCTGATGGCTCAGAGCCTGGAGCCTGCTTCCATTCTGTGTCTCCCCCTCTCTCTGCCCCTCCCCCGTTCATGCTCTGTCTCTCTCTGTCTCAAAAATAAATAAAACGTTAAAAAAAAATTTAAAAAAAAAATAAAATAAAATAACAGTAAAAAGGAGATGAAGGGGAACCCTATAATCCTATGAAGGCAAAAGTAGTGATAATGATGAATATTTGGAAAGTAGGAAGTTGAGGGCCTATTATAAGATTAGGAACCGGAGCTAGCAATGTCCAAAAGGGGAGTTTGTGTTGCAGAGCTCCAGAAAAACTCTCTAAACAGATGGCACCAGGTATCTGTCACAACCAGGTACAAATAGGAGCCAAATATGGGAGAATTGGTTGAAAAGCTTTTAGACTTGCTCTATTCCAACAGAAGATAGATGGTATAGTCTCCAGAGTAGTTAAATGTGAGGGACTCTGGACTCATGAGAACAAAGGTACCTAGATGTGTTCAAGGTGATTATTATAAATTTACATACTGATCACTGAAACTTCTAGCTCCCTTCCTTAAGTAGCCAGACTTCTTATCCCCATTCCCTCCCAGCACCAGTCATCTAAACAGGAGAACAGATCCCTCTCCTTGGAAAACCTACACAAGAGAAAAGGACTATAGATACAATGGTAGGGGAGATATCCCTATCTCATCAACCAGACCCCTTTATCACTCTACCATGAAACCCACAACGTGAGAAGCTCAATCTATGCGCACAGAGCTTCAAATTATTTTTTTAGTGCTTCACTGTCAAATATGAATGGTCAAGAACGATCAGACATTTAAGGACAAAAGACCAATGCAAACAGAAAAAAGCAACATGGGAAACACAAAATAGCATAAGAACACTTCAAAAAATAAACCATATTCTCACAGATGAGATGTTATGTTGCATTTTATGAGACAGTAACAGTAGGCTATAAAAAAGGAAAATTCAGAAGAAAAAAGCTTTTGGAAAATTAAAAATGAAAGTAGAAATTTAAAATCCAGCAGAATGGGATATAGATTTGATAAATTGCCCTGTACGTAGAACAAAAATGAAAAGTAGAGGAGAAAAAGTAAGATCAATCCATTTGGCCCAACAGTGAACAAATAAGGGTATTAGAAAGAATACATAGAGAAAATGAAAGGGAAGATATTATTTAGGATATAATAAAGGAAATTTCCTGAATTCAAAGGATGTGACTTTCCAGATTGAAAGGGCCCACTGAATAAGAAATGGAAAATTTTATAACACTGGATTTTAGGCTGAAGATCCTAAAATTTAGCTGCTTTTTATTTATTTATTTTTTTTAATCTTTATTTTTGAGAGAGAGAGACAGAGTGCAAGTAGGAGAGGGACACAGAGAGAGGGAGGCACAGAATCTGAAGCAGGCTCCAGGCTCCGAGCTGTCAGCACAGAGCCCGATGCAGGGCTTGAACTCACAAGCTGTGAGATCATGACCTGAGCTGAAGTCAGAAGCCCAACCTACTGAGCAACCCAGGTGCCCCCTAAAATTTAGCTTCTTAAGAGACAGAACAAGTAACATAGAAAAGATTGGAAATCTAAATAGCATCAAATTCTTTGCAACAGTGGAAGCTAGAGGACAAGACCTTTAACTTTCTGAGACAAAATAACATCTAACTTAGAATTCTCAGTCCAAGCAAACTACCAATTAGTTATAAGGTTAGACCGAAGGATAGTTTTTAAAATTTTTTTTAATTTAAATTCAAGTTAGTTAACATATAGTGTAGTATTGGTTTCAGAGTAGAATTTAGTGATTCATCACTTACATGTAACACCCAGTGCTGATCCCAACAAGTGCCCTCCTAATTAATGAGCATCACCCATTTAGCCCATCCCCCCACCTACTCCTCTCCAGCAACCCTCACTTTGTTCTCTATAGTCTCTTATGCTTTGCCTCCCTGTTTTTATCTTATTTTCCCTTTCTTCCCCAATGTTCATCTGTTTTGTTTCTTAAATTCCACATGAGTGAAATCATGCTATTTGTCTTTCTCTGACCTATTTGGTTTAGTATAATATACTCTAGTTCCATCCACATTGTTGCAAATGGCAAGATTTCATTCTTTTTGGTCACGGAGTAATATTCCATCTCACGCACACACACACACACACACACACACACACACACACACACACACCACATCATTATCCATTCATCAGTCAGTGGACATTTGGGCTCTTTCCATAATTTGACTATTGATAGCGCTGCTGTAAACATTGGGGTGCATATGCCCCTTTGAATTAGCATTTTTGTATCCTTTGGAAATACCTAGTAGTGCAATTGCTGATAGACCCAAGGATATTTTTAAGTTTTCAAGTCTCAAAATATTTACTTTCCAATCCCACAGCTACTAGAATTGCTAAAATGAAAAAAATTTATGATAACGCCTGATGAGGATTCAGAGGAACTGATAATCTCATACATTGCTGGTAGAGATGCAAAATGACAGAACTGCTTTGAAAACAGCTTGATAGTTGTGTTTTTTTAATAATTTGTTTTTTATTTTAGAGAATGCAAACAGGGGAGAGGAGCAAAAGAGAGAGAGAGAGAGAGAGAGAGTATCCTAAGCAGGCTCCATGCTCAGCATGGAACCTGACACAGGGCTTGATCCCATGACCTTGGGATCATGACCTGAGCCGAAATCAAGAGTCAGACACTAAACCGACTGAGCCACCTAGGCGCCCCCTGTTTGATAGTTTCTTAAAAAGTTAAACATATCCTTAACATAACCCATAACAGTTTCACTTCTAAGTATTTACCTAAGAGAAATGAAAACATATATCCATGCAAAGACTTGTATGTGGTCTTTATTCAAAACCACCAAAACTGAATATATTCAAATATCCATTACATATCCGAAATACCCATCAACCAGTGAATGGAAAGGAAATTGTAAGTAAAGAAAGGGTAAAGAATTATACATGCAGTATATATGGGTAGATCTGAAATATATTATACTAAGTGAAAATAGGCAGATACAAAAGGTATCTAGATAAATACTGTGTGATTCCATTTATATGCCATTCTGAGAAAGGCAAACCTATATAGGACAGAAATCAGTTGACTTGTTGCCCCAGAGCTAGAAGTGAGAGAAGGGGTTGACTACAGAGGGGCACAAGGGAACTTTTTGGGGTAATGAAAATATTCTATATCTTTATAGTGGCGGTGGTTACATGACTGACAAATATGTTTGTCAACCTCATTGAACTACACAGCTAAAAGGGATGAATTTTTTGGGTTGTAAATTAAACCTCAATAAATCTAACATTAAAAACAAGTTTGTCCTTCAGCCTGTCTTTCTCAGAAAATGAATGGAGGAAACAATCAAAACTAAAGAGTAAACTGAAAAAGACGAGTACTTGGATTCAGGAAACAAAGAATCTAATATAGAAAAGAGGAGTTTACAAGGTGAAAGTCGAGTTTTACTTCAAAAAAAGAGCCATACGGGCAGACTAGAAAATGCAACCGTACTGTGTGATTCCATTTATATGCCATTCTGGGAAAGGCAAACCTTGGGATCATGACCAAACCTACTAAATTTGAAAAAAAAAAAAAAAAAAAAAGAAGAGCTCTAAGAGAGATTTCCCCAAAAGGAAAAATTGAATTGGTAGAATAGTTTGAAGCTGAATTGATGATAGGCACATAAGAAACAGAGCAAACTAAAAAGAAAAGAAAAGAAAGAAAGAAAGATTTTTTAGCTCTAGAGAATTATAAGAATTTCTACAAGAAAGGGATTTAATTATTGTTCTCTACTGACTCAGCTGCAAATGGTATTTAGAAACTTAAGTAAAAGCCAAAAATTATTTTTTAAAAAATTGTGAAACTGTAGAGAATAGGGGAGAGAAAATGGACTGTGGGAGCTGACTAAGAGATATAATGCTAAATAAAACACAAGAGTGAAAGTGATTGCCTCTGGGAAGCAAGAATTAGGTAGAGGGTGGGGCAGAAATGTATTTTCATCCTAAACATTGTAAAATTGTTTTATATATATATATATATATATATATATATATATATGTGTGTGTGTGTATATATATGTGTGTGTGTATATATATATATATATACACGTACACACACACACACATACACACACACACACATATATATACATACACACATATATACATATGTATTATTTTTAAATGTTCATTTAAAAATTTATATAGTTAAAAGTCTTTTGGGGCGCCTGGGTGGCGCAGTCAGTTAAGCGTCCGACTTCAGCCAGGTCACGATCTCGCGGTCCGTGAGTTCGAGCCCCGCGTCGGGCTCTGGGCTGATGGCTCAGAGCCTGGAGCCTGTTTCCGATTCTGTGTCTCCCTCTCTCTCTGCCCCTCCCCCGTTCATGCTCTCTCTGTCCCAAAAATAAAAAAAATTAAAAAAAAAAGTTGAAAAAAAAAATTAAAAAAAAAAAAATCTTTTAAAGGAATTTTTCTTTTATTTAAAAATTTCTGATATGTGATAACCTTTTCCCCTAGTAATGCGAGGTAAATAAGGCAGCAATAGATTAAAAATACATAAGAGGAATCTTTTGAGGTAATAAATGACAAGTCCCTGACTAAAGATGATGTATTCTCTTCACTTACTCTGAATAAGGTTTGGTTGGATAAAACTATTAATACCTTTCTTTCAGATTTCATGTTTTATTTTTAAAGATACGTTTATTTCCTTAGTTATAAAATTAATACATTGTACAAAAAATTTTAGTGGAAATGTACAAAGAATAAAAATAAGACAATCAGGGGTGCCTGGGTGGCTTAGTTGGTTAAGCGCCTGACTCGATTTCAGTTCAGGTCATGATCTCACAATTTGTGAGTTCAAGCCCTGCATCAGGCTCCATGCTGGCAGTGTTGAGTCTGCTTGGGATTTTATGTCTCTCTCCCGCTCCCTCTCTCCCCACCCTACCCCCTACCCCGCCATAGCTCAGGCTCTCTGAATCTCTCAAAGTAAATAAATGGAAAAAAAAAAAAAAAAAAAAGACGATCACCTGGAGATGATATATTTGCACTAATTCATTTCCACCTTTACCTCCTTTCCCCCTCTGTCTTCTCTTTCTCCTCCTTCACTCTTTTTATTTATTTATTTTTTAAGATTGTAAGTAATCTCTATACCCAACATGGGGATCAAACTTAAACCTCAAGATCAAGAGTCACATGCTCTACTAACTGAGCCAGCCAGGTGCCCCTTTCTCTTTCTTTTTAAATTAGGAAATGTGACATGTATTTTACTAGTGAATAACCGCAGGAGCTGTGGATTTCGTGAGGAAAGAGGGGTCAATGGAAACAATAGAAGAAAACAAGGATATAAAACAAAGGAGGGCAGAAAAAGGAGTAAAAACAATTTACTGCCTCTAAAACAAAACCAAATTAAAAAAAAAATTACTATAGGGAGAAAAGAGTCAAGTTCAAGCCCCAATTATCTGGATTCTGCAGTTAGCACATCATGCAGGAGGTGAACCCTTTCCCATTGATTTTTGTGGGCAGTTTCGTATCCAGGTCTACCATTCTACGGGGGGGCGGGGAGGAAGAAAAGGATTGTCACCTCTTCACAGAGAACCATTAATTGGGAATCAAAAACAGCAAAGAAGTTTTGATAAATGAGATATTTGATGAAACAGATCTTTCCCCCAGGTTCTTTAAATATCCTCTCCTAAAAGAGGTAAAAGTTATAGAAATAAATTTTGAAGAGTATCATGTTGCAAAAGGTGTCACATACATGCACTTCTTGTCAGTATGAAATGTAATTTTTTTCTCTTTCAGTGTTCCTAGAATCCCATGGGCCTTTGCCATGACAGAAGTATGTGGCATGATTTTGTGCTATATTTGGCTCCTGGTTCTTCTTCTCCACAAACACAGGTACCTCAGTTATTCCATTAAAAGACAAAATGTTTTTACTGTCTTGGATAAAGTTCATCAAACCTTGTTTCTCCCTTTGTTGTTCCTTGTTAATTTCCTTTAGCCATTATGGAAAATGTTTTGGGTTTGATCAACAAGAAAGTCACCGTGAGGTAATACCTCCATATTTAGTTACATTCTGAATGTATTCTGAACACAAAGATCAGAGTTGGCAATGTTCGGCCATTAGCCAATCGCTAACAGTCTAGCTTTAACTTTCTTTGGAAACAAACGGGAAATATCACTTTTTGTGGAAGGATAGAAACTCCTCCAAAGACAGTCTTTGGACAAGGATAGTGCTTGAATGGAAGACATTGTTATCTGCTTGCAGGAGGCTCATTAGAAAAGGGATTATTTTGCACATCATGCACATCAGTCTAGCCAGTGTGGTTTGCTTAAGATGGTGTAGGAAATTGATGAATAGGGAAAGTGCTTCTTTGGCACTTCCACTAAGAAATATAAAGGAAAAAAAATTTTTTATTAAAAAAAGTATAAGGGAGGCTTCTTTCCTACTTTAGTGAGAGGAAATTATTTGATTTAAGTAAAAAGGCATAGTGAAGAAAAATTTTAAAGAACTCTAAAGTCTGTGGATCTGCTATCTGTTGTCTTTGGACACTGATGAGAAATAGGGACAGTTTCTTGAATTTTTGATTGGTTCTCCTCACCAGGAAGTGCTTGAGTCCACTGATGGGCTTCAGTTCCTAAGCAGCAGTTATTGCATCGCTTTGAAGGTGAAAAGAAAGGTTGATGATTGCTATTGTTGTCACACTCTCAGGCTGTATTGTGCTTCATTCTTTCCCATTTTCCAGCAATATTTTTAACTCTGAATTGCTTAAAACCAGAGGTGATTTAAGAACATGTGTATCACTGGTGCTCTCTGATTTAACTTTGACTCACAAGACCCAGTGAATTTGAATTTATCCACTCTTCAAAACAGGAAACTGTGGTAGGTTTAGCAAAGCATAGCAGTGGCCAGTTAAATGCAAGTTTTGATGTTTAATTTGTCAAAGAAAGTGTTTCTCAAAATGTGGTCTTTGTACTACTTTCATTAGACTCACCAGGCTTCTTGTTAAGATGTAGATTCCTAAGCTCCATCCCAGGTGTACACACTAAAATTTGAGATGTCTTAACCTGTGTTCAATGCTTTTTTGAGGGTGGGAAGAGCATTTCAAAAACGTGTAAAGCATAATTCCTGTTTTTAAGAATCTTATAGTCTGTTTTGGTTTAAGGCATTTAAAAAAATAATATGACAGTACAAGTGATATTACAGTGCAGTTCAAAATTTTAGGTTTACTTAGTATAAAACTTGGTATTAAAAAAACAGTATTTAAAAAAATTTTATTTTTATTTTTGAGAGAGAGAGACAGAGCACAAGTGGGGGACAGGCAGAGAGAGAGGGAGCCACAGATCTGAAGCAGGCTTTACGCTCTGAGCTGTCAGCACAGAGCCGGAGGCGGGGCTTGAACTCATGAACTATGAGATCATGACCTGAGCCAAAATCAGACACTTAACCAACTGAGCCACCCAGGCACCCCAAAAGACTTAGTATTTTATACCTTACGTTTAACTTAGGAGAAGTTAGAGAATGTTTATTAGATAGCTACTATCGGTAACCAATTTACGGTGTTATTAATCAGCAAAAAATTCCCCAGAATCATGTGTTTAGTTTTACCTCTTATAAAATAAATAATTTATGAGCAATAGATGAATAACAGGGCTAACATTAAGCTAAGAATCAGGCTAGGTACTAGTCTTACTTCTTTCTCACTAGCTCCTTTACCTTCTCTTAGCCATATTTTCTTATCAATGAAATGATGCTCTTAGGTCTGCACTGTCTAACATGGCAGGTACTAGCCACATCTGGCTATTTAAATTAATGAAAATGAAATAAAATTAAAATTCAGTTCCTTGGTTGTACTAGTCACATTTCAAGTACTCAGGAGCCACATGTAGATACCTTATTAGTGCAGTTATAGAGCATTTCCATCATTGCGGAAAGTTCTATTAGACAATGATGCTTTAGATTGAAGAATTCTCTAAAATTTCTGTCCTCTTCAAAGAGTCTAGTTCTAGTGGTTTTCCTGTCTGTTCTTCCTTTAAGTAAACACTTGATGCCTGGAGTTTTTTGGTTTGCTTTCTTCTGATCTTTCTCTCTTTTTTGGTCACTCTGTTCACAGGTCAATACTTCTTCGAAGGCTCTGTAGTCTGATGGGTACTGTGTTCTTGCTTCGCTGCTTTACCATGTTTGTGACCTCCCTCTCCGTGCCAGGACAGCACCTGCAGTGTACTGGAAAGGTAGCCTGCTACCTCTTCATCATTCTTTCCTTTTGTTCTTGGTGGGTTGTTGGCACCATATATGTAATAGGGCTAAGATTTTGCTTTTAATAGTAAAATGTGCTTTTAAGTATTTTCAATATCTGTAAGAAATCTCTATAGATTTCTAGATCTATAGATCTCTGTAGATTTCTAGAAATAATTTGGTAGTAATCTTAAGCCAAAATCTACCTCCCTGTTACATCAGTCCATTGAAACTGGTTCTGTGCCGTGAAGCTATAGCAAGCAAGTTCCTTTTGGGGCGCCTGGGTGGCTCAGTCGGTTGAGTGTCCGACTTTGGCTCAGGTCATGATCTCACTGCTCGTGGGTTCAAGCCCCACATTGAGCTCTGTGCTGACAGCTCAGAGCCTGGGGCCTGCTTCGGATTCTGTGTCTCCCTCTCTCTTTGCCTCTCCTCCCCTGCTCGTACTCTCTCTCTCTCTTTCTCTCAAAAATAAACACAGAAAGAAAAGAAAACAAGTTTCTTTCAATTGTCATTTTCCCTTTCCCACTATCCTGAACATCGTTAGTTCCTCATACGACATGACTCTGGTCCCTTCAGTGTCCTTATCACTCCTTTTTTAAAAGTTTTGCAGTTTGACCGTATTCCATTTAAAGCATTCTAAACTCTATTCTAAACTTTACTCTTTCCTGGGGTATACTATACTAAATAATGGCTGATTTATTGTTTTTGTTTTAAACTTTGTAGCTTGTTTTGCTATATTGTAGACATATCTTCTCTTTTGATTAAATTGAGAGAGGAGAGATTATGCAGATGGGAACAACAACAAAACCCAGATAACAAAAAATTTTAAAAACCTGAAAACCACCTATACTATACAAAATTGGCCTTTGAGACTCATTAAATTTGGACAAAAGAATTTATTATCCTACTATTATAAACTTCCATGCTTTAGTTATGTATTCCCTAATATTCAAATGTATGCGTTAACAGCTTTGTTGTTATTTTAATATTCTTTGTAAAGTGTAAAACATAATTGTCAGGTCTTCTATTGCAATGTAAATAGCTGAAATGCCAGCAAGGGAAGATTAAGCAGCCAAAGGAGATCAAGAACTAAAAATACAGCCCTGAGCTGAAGGGTAACAAAACTTTCTCTAGGTATTAGGACACTGACCAGTAAGCAAGGGGGAAAGGTTAATATGACACTTAGGATTTCGTGTAAAGGAAATGTTTTATTTTTCTAAAAATATATAAATTGAAAAGTGAAAGCTCACATGGGGCTCAATTGGTTAAAAAGACTTCAGCTCAGATCTTGGTCTCACGATTCATGAGTTAAAGCCCTGCATTGGGCTCGCTCTCTCTCTCTCAAAAATAAACATTAAAAAAAAAAAAAGTAAAAGCTCACGTAATTCCCTCTTTCACCCATCCCATAAATAATACTATTAACAGTTGGGTATATAGCCACATAGACTATTTTTAAGCATGCTTACACATTCACATAAGTTTATATAATAGATACTTTTTAAATAAAAGATGAGATTATATTGCAGATATTGTTCTTTTAACTTATGTTTTATTTAATGTTAATTACTTTTTTCAAAAGAAATGCATATGGTTATACCTCATTTTTTTAATAGCTGCAGTGTCCCATTATATGATTTACCAGTTTCCAAATGATACACATTTATGTTGTTTCCAAATCTTACTCTTTATAAACAGTGCCTTTGTAAACATCCTGGTGCATTTATTTATTTTCACTTATTTAAACATCTACTTAAGATAAATTCCTGGAAGTGGAATTATGACCTCAAAGAACATGAGCATTAAAAATAGTGATGATATTGCTCAAATGTTTACCAGAAAAGACAAATTTTTCACTACTACCTACACTGTATGCATATCAGTTTTCCCACTCTCATGCCAGCACTACTTATTATCAATTTTTAGAGTCATTGTCATTCTGATTAATGAAAGATAATGATATGAGACTTCTACGGTCTTATGTTTTCTATTTAAATCTTTACTCTTCTGAATTTGTTTCTGTACATGGTGTGAAATAGGGATAGAACAATTTCCCCCAAATAGTATGGCAATTGATTAGAAGAGATTTTTTTTTTCAACGTTTATTTATTTTTGAGACAGAGAGAGACAGAGCATGAATGGGGGAGGGGCAGAGAGAGAGGGAGACACAGAATGGGAAGCGGGCTCCAGGCTCTGAGCCATCAGCCCAGAGCCTGACGTGGGGCTCGAACTCACAGACCGCGAGATCGTGACCTGGCTGAAGTCGGACGCTTAACCGACTGCGCCACCCAGGCGCCCCTAGAAGAGATTTTTAAAAAGAAATATATAAGCTTATTACACTGAAAAGAGAATTTCCTGTAGCTGAGGGATTTAATTGTTGGGTCAGCCACTAAAGAGAATAATATACATACGTAGCACTACAACATGTACTACAAAAATAAATTAGGTACCATTCCTCTATAGTATGGATAACCCTTTTTCTGTCTCTAATGACTGTTTTTCATTATCAGTTAGTTATATGTGGACATTTCTATTCAAATTTGCCCTAAATACTGTTAATTGCTTTAAATTATAATATAACCTACTTATTGACCTGTATTATTTATTGCAGTTGTTAAAAATAGAAGGTTAAGGTGATAGTAACTAGCAATCAAGTCCCTTACAGTGAACTCCATAGGGCATTTTCATTGAAATAAAGTAATTGCTTGAAATCTCATTCCCAGAAGTAGGAGGTTTAAGGACAGAACCAAGAACCTGCCTGTTTTTGAAACGTAGCAATGGACCCACCCTAAGGAAAGAACTACTTAAAGCAGATTTCTGTACCTTGTCTTATCAAGGCATCTTAGTCTGTTATGTTTTAATTTTTATTTTTCTGGAAGAATATTTGGGACATTTAAAATTGGAAGGGATAGGGAGACTTGAGTAACTGAGAAATGATTGCTTTCTTTTGACTGGCATCATTTTTTTCCTGTCCCTGGCTGAGAGATACATTTTCCTAGCAGTCTCTGTGCTTCACTGCCTAATTTCTTACTCTTACAAGAGTACTATCTCCAACGCTGTTCTTCTTAGAGGGCTTAGAGGAACCAAACCGTGTGTATTTTAGTAACTTCTCTTTCCTTTTGTCTAATAATAAATTCCTCTTCTTGTCCTGCCCTGCTTTTTTTTTTTTTTTTTTTTTTTTAAATCTAACTGGCTTTATTAAATGATTGATGAATTGGGCAGCACCCCATCTAGCAAGTAGAGTGGCATTCTAAGACTTAGGACTTTAGAATTGGTCTTCCTGGATTCACATGTGAACAAAGATTCACATCCTCGTTGTGTTACTTACTAACTGTGTGACCTCTCTAAGCCAGTTTCTTCATCTGCACAATTGAATCATTTCATAGGATTGTTGTGGAAATTAAATACAGTAACACATAAGGCACTTAGCAGTATACCTTACACATAGTAAATGCACACTAATTCTAGCAATTTTTTGTACTGTTATTATGTGTTAAATGCCTTTAAAAAAAAGTGACCTTTACTCAAACTCTTCCTCAAAATGGATTGCTTTTTTAAGCTTATGTGTGGGAGTTGGGATTAGATTTGGCTTTAAATAACAGGAAATTCAAGGTGGCATGGTTTAATAAACAAATGGTTTATTCTCTCTCATAAGAGAAATCTGAAAGTAGGTCATGTGTAATTGTATGGACCTAATTAACCACAACTCATGATTCTTCTGTCTTTCTGCTCTCCTGTATAGTTGTTGTCTCCTTCCTTTATAATTAGCCTTCCCAGAAATCTTTTACAATTCCACTTACATCTTATTTGTATAAAACTTAGTCACATAACCACACCAAACCTGTAAGGGAGGATAGGAAATGCAGTGTTTGAAATTCTGTTACCAGTTAAGAAGGGGAAAATGAATAGACATTGAATGGTAGCCATTGTCACTGTCATAGCCTATTTCTTGTTGACAAGAACAGCCAGCAAATACTACTGTATTATTGGATTAAAACTTGGAAACATTTTGTGTAATGGTGACCTTTTCACTGTAAAGGAACTTCTAGTAGAGAAACTTGAATTACATTGATTTCATGTAATTACCAGAATATTTCTGACCACTCTTTCTTGATGTCTGGAATTAGACTGGGAGTCTGGTTGCTTTCGTTTAGATCTTATTTCTAAAGCATTTGAATTTCAATGGGAGTAGATGTTCAGAAGCCCCTACCTCTCTAATCTGTAGCTTTCTTTATAGGTATATGGCAGTGTATGGGAGAAACTGCGCCGGGCCTTTGCCATTTGGAGTGGCTTTGGTATGACCCTAACTGGTGTTCACACTTGCGGAGATTACATGTTCAGTGGTCACACAGTCGTCCTAACTATGCTGAATTTCTTTGTCACTGAATGTAAGTATCTCTTTAATGCTTCCATGCATATTAGATAACTGGCTGCAGAGGAGGCTGTGGGAAGGGTGTCAAGTTCTGTGAAGAATGAAAAGGAACAGACTGATCTAAGAAACACATGACTTAGGAGCACTGGAAGGAATGTGGTTTTGAAACGATGTTTCTGTCCTTTTCCCAGATACACCAAGAAGCTGGAATTTCTTGCACACTTTATCCTGGGTTCTCAACCTCTTTGGAATCTTCTTCATTTTGGCTGCCCATGAACATTATTCCATTGATGTGTTTATTGCCTTTTATATCACGACAAGACTCTTTTTGTACTACCATACTCTAGCCAATACCAGAGCATATCAGCAGAGTAGGAGAGCAAGAATTTGGTTTCCCATGTTTTCTTTTTTTGAATGCAATGTTAATGGTACAGTACCTAATGAATATTGTTGGCCATTTTCAAAACCAGCAATAATGAAAAGATTAATTGGATAAAGACTACCTTTGTAATGGGTTCTTGATTAAATATATAGTAGTTGTCGAAAGTGAGTAACTTTGCTTTCTCCCCCTAGGTTGTTCCTGGATGCCTTGCTTTTGGGCTTATATGTTGACAAAGTAAAGTTCATATTCTGAGCAAGGCTATGATTATAGAAATCAAGAAAGAACAATCAAGAGTCCTTACATATCTGTTTGAATAGGAAGCTTAAGTTTAAGTAGATGTTTCCTGACCCTTCTTTTTCAACAAACTTAATGTTGTGATTGAAGTCAGATTGTTACCTTTACCTGTTGAGTACTGGCTTGTTGAACTTAAGCAATTTGCTGGTTGAAAGTGGTTCTGTTTGTTTGTTTGTTTGTTTGTTTGTAATTTCATTAGGACTCTAGTCAAGAAATAATTTTTTTTAAGCTCCTTAATATCTTCAAGGGAAAAACCCCTACCAAGTGAGCAGTATTTGTTCTTTGAACTGATCTCTGTATTCTTGAAAATTGCAACTCTAGAAAGTAATCTGTATTACTAACAAATAATTTTTGCCTCCTGAACCATCTTTAAGAAAAGTATCCTGAACATACTAGGATGCCTGAAACCAGAAGAAAATGAAAGGGGCTATCCACGAAGTAACTGACTACAAATATGGTACTGGCATTTTTCACCAAAGATAAAACACAAGATGCAGTTCCTATTTTGTTCTGAGGGCTCAGTATGACCATCAGTCAGTATTTTTGAGGGAAAAGTGGCTGCATCCATAAAAATCAAATTGGCTTAATTTTAGTGAGGTAGGTACCTGGAACAACTTTGTGCTGTAGTTGTTAGTTAGACTTATGACAACCCAATTTTATGATATTTAATGATGTTATTTAATGAGTAAAATAGTGGAGTGTTTTACCAAATGTTAGATAAAGTTCTGATGTCTTTAAGTAGGGAGGTTTGCATGCAAAGAATATTTTTTCTATTTCTGAAAAGAAACGATAACAGGTTGCAGGCATTATACAATTATTTGGTTTAATATTTGTCATTCTTGGCCATCAGAAGTAAACAGTCTCAAATATATTTGGATATAAAAAGGTTTTGTTGTTTTTCATTTTTAAATACAATTGTGTACATACATTCTTTCTATTTTGTCTTAATTTGGCAGTCAGGAAGTGATATAACTTAGTTACTGTTTACACTAGAAATTTAGTACCGTAAGTAATCTGACCCCTGTGATAACATTTGTCACTTTGCTTTTAATGATTTTAATAGTTATGACAGTAGAATGGTTATGGAATTGGAATTTGAGCCCCAACTGATTGAGCTTAGCCACTTGGAAAACTAAGTGTGTAGTTTTTACATTCCATTTTAAAACAAGGAGTTAGAAAAAGTGCTGACATACTGAGGTCTAAAATTAGGCCACTTAGCTGAAATCTGCTTGTCATGTGGGTGAAATATTTTGTTTTTGCATTTTGAGTCCTATTCCCACCCTTGTATAAGGTACAGAGGAGCTTGAAGGGAGTGAGCAGGAAAGGAATATTACGCAAACAAGTTTCAGCCAGTGCTGAATTACCCCAATTTGAGTCTACTCTGAACATTATATCTTATTTCTCACCTGAGAAATGACACAAGGCAATTCAAATTTTATTATGATTTTAAAACTCACACTTTAGAATCTTATATCTTAAATTGTTGATTGTTTTACCTGCTAGGGACAAAAATGCCAACATTTCATGTAAGGAAACTGCATAATCATGAAAGGTGAAGGATGTTTCCTATGGCTCTTGAGGTCAAATTATGTGTAACTAGCATTCTTTCCAACTGACAGAGCAAGACAGTATTTTAGCTAGGGAGGGACTTAATGTTAGCTTTTGGAAAAATGTTTGAAGAAAATCTGTGGCAACATTAATTCAAGAATGTTAGATAGCTACTTAATGATAAATTTCCTAACGTCAGTCTTCTTTCCTTTATATGGATTCTATTCTAGAACAAAATAGAAAAAAAAAATTGTAACTAACTTTGCAGAGTGCCTAACAGCAGACTGCAATGAGGATTGTAAAATAAGTTTTCAACCTTGCATTTATCGTATCTGATTTGAGGAAAAGGTAAGCCAAATTTATAATTTATAACTAATACAAGGCAGTGTTTACATAAATTCATCATCTCCAAGTCTCTTTCTTGGAAAACTTGGACACAAAATTCTTTTCCATTTCTTTTTTTAATATGAAACCTATATTACAGTTGTGTTTTGTTTTGTTTTGTCCAGAAACTCTCCAGATTTTGTCTTTGTATTTTTTTTCTTGTTAAAATCTAAACCATTGGAAAGGTGGTATTTATATTCACATTTTGGGTATGAATGTGGCTAGGTGGAGAAGCTACATGCCTTAGATCTATATATTTTTTTGCCCTGTCTTCAGTTGCACGCTTGTGAAAGCTTATAAAATACTGAAAGTTCAGTATAGAAGGAACCAAGAAGGTTTTGGTTTGGGGAATGCAAACTGGAGGTTATATTGAAAGTCCTCAATGCATTTCTCTATGTTCCTGAGGACAGTGTAGCCTTTTTTGTCTTTTTTTCTTTTTTTAAGTCCATGCAGGACATTGTTAACTGAAGGGTAATTGAAGTTAGTAGAGAGTAGGAGATTTTGAAGAAGGCACATTTATTGTTATTACTGAATAATTTGGGAGAAACCTTTTTTGGCTTTGCTGCAAAATTCTCAAATGCCTATCCTTTCCATAACTCTCTGTGGTCAGAATTGCTGGGGTAAAAATACAACTTCCATATCTGATTAAGTATTTTTTTCGTAATCAGAAAGCAATGAAGGTGATCTTAGAACCAGTCAGCTGAAGAAATGTGGACTGTTCACAACAAAACATCTGTTGACTAAAAGACCTGCTGATTGTGTAATGATTTACACACACCACAAGTGGCTCTTTCTTACCCTGTACCTGCCTGAGTGTTGTTACTTAGAATTTCAAAAATCTTACAATTTGTAAATGGAGAACTGAGGAACCAAATCCTCTTATAGCTTATATGAAAGTCTGTTTTAGAGACATCTGTTTGGAAAGTGTTATTTATATTTCAAAGTCATATTCATAACACTAACCTGCTTTCAGTGTATTCAGCAAAAGGCAATTTCATCATTAGTTTTATAGTAAACATTTTTTAAGGATTCTTGTTCTAAAATGCTTGAGAACGTTAACCATATTCTTGTTTTAAACTCTGTGATCTAATAAATTTACTTCTTTGATAGTCTTTGTAGACCTAAGTTATCCCTTAAAAAAAGTAATTATAGTAATAGTCATGTGTCAGTTCTTTAAGGTATTCAGGCATTTGAGACAAGAAAGTTCTCTTTTAGAATAGTCCAATAGCTTTCTTAAGCAGGATTGGTTTCATTTAGATAGTTTCAAAGCCAACAAAGCATGTCAGTTTTAATGCCATCTTTACTTGGTGGTTAAGATGGTGTGCACTTGTAAAAGTGTAGCCTGAATTACCCCCTTACCTTTGTAGAGGTGACTTGTTAGTAACATCAAAAGTCAGACTGCTTCACATGACAAGTGAGAAAGGAAAGAGGTTGAGGATTTTTCCCTCTCTGTGTTTGAGAAGCTCTGAATGACTGAAATTACGATGAAAGTAGGTTTTGGTCTCCCCTCTCACCTACCCCTCACACCCAGTGAATGCCACCAATTTCAAGTAACTTAAATGTGGCCTATTATTTTGCATCAAGTTCAATAAGAATATCTATGAAATCTATAAGCCATAATTCAGCTACTGGTAAGGTTGGTTTTTAGAATATGTTCTACCCTAAATTAGCCAATGGACTTTTTATTCAGTGTACTCCATGTTTAAGCATAAGGATGCTTTGTGCCTGATGTGGAGGGAGAAGGAATACTATGATAATTTTGTTGTTATTTCAGGTCTGTTTCAGTATAAACTACTGGCTTATTAGTTAGTCATCTTAAAAATGCTTTATTTTAATAATTTTTTTTGAGAGAATCTATGGATTATTAGGACAATTGAAGTATTCCTGATATGGAACAAAGGAAGTGGAAACTGGTACTGAGCGGGGGAAGCAAAATTAGTTTGCTAAACTAAAGTGGGCATGTTTTGTTTTAAGAACACTACCTAAATGTCACTCTGTCCACAGAGGAAACTAGTATTACTTGAAGATGTGAACGTTCCTGTGGTAGCCATACCTTGAAGCACAGTATTGTATATAAGTAAATATCTTGATTCTAAATTAAATCCAGATTTAACTAATATATATTATTTTATATCTTTGTTGTATTAAAATGTTTAAAAACACTAAAAATAAAACATTTGAAAGTTGGATTGCAGTCATTTCTTTGAGCGTCTTGCATTCCTAATGCAGCTGGTCTATTTTTTATACAGTAAGTTTTTATTTTTGTGAATGATTGGGCCCAGCAACTTTAAATCTTAATATGGTATCTAGTCCCGGGCATTTACTGATTCCTAATTGTCTTTTAGATAAGCCATTTGCTCTTTCCCCTTTCTTTTGTGTAAACTAGAGAAGAAAAGTGATCTTCCTGAAGGTATAGAATAATTGTAGGTTAAGTTGAGAGGGAGAAAAGAGAAGCAAATTGCTAATTATTCTTGGACAGATTAAAGCTTTTGTCGGTTGGTTTTGGTTTAATTGTAGATTATGTTAGGAAGATGCCATCATCTTGGCAGGTCAGCTTTGGAAATAATGATGAACAGGAAAAGAAGGGAAAACAGCTGTTGGGGGTAGCTCAGTAGCTTAGAACCATGGTGTCATTGGAACACTAAGCATTGTCATAGACCATATGAACTTGATCCATGACTGAACTTGTCTTCATGATCACTACTAATTGTAGCCTCTCTAGTGGTGGCCCCAGCTGGTCTCTCTTGAGAACTCTGGGAAGGAATAATCCAGGACAGACCCTAGAGGCTGCTTGATGGAATAGAAAAGGTACTGGATTTAGACTCTGAGGGCCTGGGCATGAGTTGCATCTCTGCTGCTGTTTAAATTAGGTCTTTTCTTCCAGCTCCTCTTAACTTTATGTGTAAAATGGAGACCAAAAAAATGCCTATCTCCTAGGTTGTATCAAAGGCCAGATATGAAAGTATTCTACCCTTGCTGGTTCAGTAGCTGGTACATAATGCTGAAACACTAGTTGAATTTAGGTCAATAAAACAGGATCTGTGCCCATAGGAAATTAATAATCTATCTGGGAAGTTGACATGAAAAGGTAGCCAACAACATTTGTTAGTGGAATAAACCTGTAGTTTTGAAACTGGCAGGTTGAACTTCTTCAGGGGTAGGGGAAAGGGAATTGGAGTTTGTACCATTCTTTTCCTTTTTTTTTCTTTTAAAGAAAAAACCCAGCACATTCTATTGGGACGCCTGGGTGGCTCAGTCGGTTAAGCAGCAACTCTTGATTTTGGCTCAAGTCATGATCTCTCGGTTCATGAGTTCCAGCCCCACGTGAAGCTCTGCACTGATGGTGTGGAGCCTGCGTGGGATTCTCTCTTCCTCTCTTTCTGCCCCTCCCCTGCTCTCTCTCTCTCTCATATATATAAACCTAAAAAAAAAAAAATTATTTATTAAAGAGAGAGCACAAGTGGGGAAGAGGGGCAGAGAGGGTAAGAGAATCTTAAACAGGCTCCATGCTGAGCATGGAGCCCGTCTCAGCGCTCAATCCCATGACCCTGGGATCATGACCTGAGCTGAAATCAAGACTCGGGTGCTCAACCAACTGAGCCACCCAGGCACCCCAGTTATTTTTAAGTTTATTTATTTATTTTGAGAGAGAGAGAGTGGGGGACAGAGGGAGAGAGAATCCCAAGCAGGCTCCATGCTCACCTCATTGTGGAGCCTGACGTGAGGATGCATCCTATGACCATGAGCTCATGACCTGAGCCAAAATCATCAGTCAGTCACTTAACTGACTGAGCCGCCCAGGCACCCTGAGTTTGTGCTGTTGTCATCCAGAGCTGGTATTTCACAGATTTGGCTTTCCCTTTGAAAAAAGAGTTGAGGATAGGGGAAGGAAATGTTTAGAAACCCCTGAGTCAACAGACAAATTTACTGTCTTCATTTGGTAACTTGAGAGAGGAAGGGCTCACTGGGGTCTGAGGGTCCAAGCAGAATTTACTAAGCATGTGAAACTTGAACTGACCCCTCCCTGAAGGAAAAATTCATAAAGATATGATGAAAGGTTTACAGGACTCTAATTCTCATGCAAAAAAAAAAGGGGGGGATTTATTTGTGTATGTATTAGAGAGCTGTTGACAGAGTATGTGTTTTTAATGGAAGCACTGGGATGCCTATTGCCAGGGTCTATATTGTTGGGACAGATATAAGTAGCTTTATAAAACAGGAGTTAATCGAGGGCAAAGAGAGAGAGGGTAGGATGGTGGAAAGTACACAACAGGTCAAACTAGAGATGAAGGAAATGCTACAGACCCCAAGATAGTAGGTCAAGGAACCAGGCCTGGGCACAGCTATAGGAAGCTTTTGCCCCCCGCCAAGGAAGATCAAGACACCCCAAAAATGAGCTGTCAACTGCTACTGGCTTGTGAAATATGACTGTAGAATATAATATACCCTGTATCCAAAATTGTCTGTTTTATGGTCAACAGCTCATCCACCCATTGGAGTGCTAGACTGCCGGCTACCATGTGGAGTGGGAGCCGGCTCTAGCAGAGGCTTGAGAAAAGTGCCGGGTCAAGAGAATGCCTCAGAGACGCTCGGTTACCACCGTCAGCTGTAACTGTGAAGACTACTTGATGGCTGTAAGGCATCTGCTAGAGGAGCATAATATTTAAATGCTGTATGTTCTCAGCTCACAGGGCCCCCTATGAGAACTGGAAGTATAAAACCACCACGACCTGTTCATATCCCAGCCTTAAGAGTCTTGGATCCCACTCTAAACACCTATACCTGATGGTTTTTCATTAGAGATCATCGATCAGCAGCCTTCATCAATACGATGGCCAAGTACATGAAATTTGATCCTGTTTTTCCCCAAAGCTCATTTTGGAGGCTTAGCTGGAGAGTAGTTGGCAGTGGTGATGCGATTTTTGAAGGACTGCAACATGGTGGAAATCATACCTGCAGAAATTTGATAATCCTAACTGTCCAGGCAAGATTCTGAATTTTCTTCACGATTGCATGCCACAGTGGTACCTGTGATTTTGCTATCTTTTTAAAAAGTTATTGTGAGTAAGTAATGAACTTGGTAACAAACTGTATATACTGAAAACTTTTCCTCCGACTCCTGTGCCCCAGCGTTTAGTTCCCTTTCCAAGAGGCAACCATTTTTTTAATGTTTATTTATGTTTAAGGGCGAGAGCGTGAGCAGGGAGGTGCAGAGAGAGAGGGGAACAGAGAATCCGAAGCGGGCTCCATGCTGACAGCAGACAGCCCAGTGTGGGGCTCGAACTCACAAACTGAGAGATCATAACCTGAGCCAAAGTGGAACGCTCAACTGACCGAGCCACCTAGGCGACTCGAGGCAACCATTTTTTTTAATTTAATTTATTTTTTTAATTTACATCCAAGTTAGTTAGCATATAGTTCAACAATGATTTCAGGAGTAGATTCCTTAATGCCCCCTAATCCATGTAGCCCACAACCCCTCCAGTAACCCTGTGTTTGTTCTCCATATTTAAAAGTCTCTTACATTTTGTCCCCCCTCCCTGTTTTTATATTATTTTTGCTTCCCTTCCCTTGTGTTCATCTGTTCTGTGTCTTAAAGTCCTCATGTGAGTGAAGTCATGTGATATTTGTCTTTCTCTAATTTCACTTAGCATAATACCCTCTAGTTCTATCCACGTAGTTGCCAATGGCAAGATTTCGTTCTTTTTGATTGCCGAGTAATACTCCATTGTATATATATACCACATCGTCTTTATCCATTCATCCATTGATGGACATTTGGGTTCTTTCCATACTTTGGCCATTGTTGATAGTGCTGCTATAAACGTTGGGGTGCATGTGCCCCTTTGAAACAGCATACTTGTATCCCTTGGATAAATACCTAGTAGTGCAATCGGTGCGTTGTAGGGTAGTTCTATTTTTAATTTTTTGAGGAACCTCCATACTGTTTTCCAGAGTGGCTGCACCAGTTTGTATTCCTACCAGCAGTGCAAAAGAGATCCTTTTTCTCCACATCCTCACCAACATCTGTTGTTGCCTGAGTTGTTAATGTTAGCCATTCTGACATGTGAGGTGGTATCTCGTGGTTTTGATTTGTATTTCCCTGATGATGAGTGATGTTGAGCATCTTTTCATGTGTTGGTTGGCCATCTGGATGTCTTCTTTGGAGAAGTGTCTATTCATGTCTTCTGTCCATTTCTTCACTGGATTATTTGTTTTTTGAACATGTGTTCATATGTGTTTTTGGGTGTTTTTTTAACATATGTGTTCATATGTGGTTTTGGGTGTTGAGTTTGATAAGTTCCTTATAGATTTTGGATACTAACCCTTTATCTGATATGTCATTTGCAAATATCTTCTCCCATTCTGTCGGTTGCCTTTTAGTTTTGCTGATTGTTTCCTTCGCTATGCAGAAGCTTTTTATTTTGATGAGGTCCCAGTCGTTCATTTTTGCTTTTGTTTCTCTTGCCTCCAGAGATGTGTTGAGTAAGAAGTTGCTGCGGCCAAGATCAAAGAGGTTTTTGCCTGCTTTCTCCTCGGGGATTTTGATGGCTTCCTGCCTTACATTTAGGTCTTTCATCCATTTTGAGTTTATTTTTGTGTATAGTGTAAGAAAGTGGTCCAGGTTCATTCTTCTGCATGTCGCTGTCCAGTTTTCCCAGCACCCTTGCTGAAGAGACTGTCTTTATTCCATTGGGTATTCTTTCCTGCTTTGTCAAAGATTAGTTGGCCATGTTTTTGGGTCCATTTCTGAGTTCTCTATTCTGTTCCATCGATCTGAGTGTCTGTTCTTATGCCGGTACCATACTGTCTTGGTGATTACAGCTTTGTAATACAGCTTGAAGTCCATCAGGACAACCATTTTTATTTTTATTTTTTTTTTTTTTTTAATTTTTTTTTTTCAACGTTTATTTATTTTTGGGACAGAGAGAGACAGAGCATGAACAGGGGAGGGGCAGAGAGAGAGGGAGACACAGAATCGGAAACAGGCTCCAGGCTCCGAGCCATCAGCCCAGAGCCTGACGCGGGGCTCGAACTCACAGACCGCGAGATCGTGACCTGGCTGAAGTCGGACGCTTAACCGACTGCGCCACCCAGGCGCCCAGGACAACCATTTTTAACTAGTATGTTTTCCCAGAGGCATTCCATGCATATTCAAACAAATACATATTTTTTCATTTATTTTTATATTATTTTAAACAAACTGTAGCATATACATGTATATGCACATGCATACCTGGTTTCATACCTTATTTATTTCACTTAACATATGCCAATGCCTTCCCCTCCAAGGACACACCTTAGCTGAATAAGGTTTATTGCTCATTACAATGAGGAAGAACATATAACATGGGAAATTATAGGGCATCTCAGCTGGAGGGTGTTGGAAAGGACTTATTTTAGGATTTGGGTGGTTATTTAGGTGGTTTAGGGGGAAAGTTTTAAGGAAGCATGGATTTGCTCTGGATTGGATGCTTTCGGGATGTTGGGGCAATCCAATGATTGAGTATCTTAATAAATCTTAAGACAGGAAGAATGGATCGAAGCTAATGTTACAATTGGTAAGGAAGCAATAGTCACATATTAGGATAGAGGGATATTTGGTCATTTTTGTGGTTTCAGTAATATTTATGTTTTTATCTGTGTTCAGACATAATTATTGACTAGTCTTGTTTTTATCTTTTTTTTTTTTTTTTTGAGAGAGACAGAGTGCAAGCAGAGGAGGGGCAGAGAGAGAGGGAGATACAGAATCTGAAGCAGGCTCCAGGCTCCTAACTGTCAGCACAGAGCCCAGCATGGGGCTCGAACTCTTGAACCACGAGATCATGACCTGAACTGAAGTCAGCCACTTAACCAACTGAGCCACCCAGAGCCCCTGTTTTTATCTTGATCTATCATGGTCACTGGTCTCCTTGTCATACGATGGTGTTTGGTGAAATTTTTTTTTATGTTCAACAGGAAAACAATAAGGCCTAGCTATGGGTCCTGGGCCAGCTTCTGGCAACACTCAAGTTCTAGCTGATGGTACCAGGCCAGCTCCCCAGTGTCAAGAGCTGCTTTTCTCTTTCCCACATGATATATTGGTGTTCTTTCCATATAAGTACATAAAGAATGCAATTTGCTTCATTTTTTTTTTCTAATGCTTATTTATTTTGAGAGAGAGAGAGAGAGAAAGAACAAGAGTAAGGGGAGGAGGAGCAGAGAGAGAGGCAGAGAGAGAATCTGAAACAGGCTCCACACTGTCAGCGCAGAGCCCAGTGTAGGGCTCAATTCCACAACCATGAGATCATGACCTGAGTTGAAATCAAGAGTCAGAAGCTTAACCAACTGAGCCACCCAGGCTGCCCTGTTTCATTCTTGTTAATGGCAACATGATACTCCATTGAGTATAGATGTCATTTATTACTCATTCCCTGAAAGATGGACATTTAGATTATTTACTATTCAAACAGTGCTATAGTAAATAATATATTACTTTGCATGTGTGCAAGTTCATCTGTAGAATAAATTGCTAAAACTGATGGTATTTGGTCAAAGGGTTTGTGCATTTTAAATTTTGTTAGATATTGTCACATGATTGACCTTAATAGAAGTTGTACAGTTTTTTCTTCCACTAGCAGTGTATGAGTTTGCCAGTTAATCCATACCATTGCCAAAATAATGTATTACTGAACTTTATCATTTTTGGCAATCTGATAGGTTTAAAAATGATATCTTAATTCCCTTTCACTTAAGTAAGTGCAGAAGTATTTTTTAAATTATTTTTAACGTTTATTTATTATTGAGAGACAGAGAGACACAGAGTGTGAGCAGGGGAGGGGTAGACACAGAATCCAAAGTAGGATCCAGGCTCTGAGCTGTCAGCACAGAGCCCGATGCGGGGCTCGAACTCACAAACCGCGAGATCATGAATGACCCGAGCCAAAGTCGGTCACCCAACCAACTGAGCCACCCAGGCACCCCTGCAGAATTATTTTTTTAAATAAAAATTTTTAAATGTTTATTTTTGAGAGACAGAGTGAGCGGGGGAGGGGCAGAGAGAGAAGGAGACACAGAATCTGTGCTATCGGCACAGAGCCCAATGTGGGGCTCAACTCATGAACCATGACCTCATGACTGAGTCGAAGTTGGATGCTTAACCAACTGAGCCACCCAGGCACCCCAGAAGTATTTTTAAATAGTAATATAGTAAGGGAAGGTGACAGCTTTATTGGAATACAAATCTTTATGGAGGACTAACTGCATTGCAGACTATGTCATATATTGTGTTAAAAATCCATATGACTATAAAATATTGAATGGGGAGGGACACCTGGATGGCTCCCTTGGTTAGGCTTCCAGCTTGATTTTAGCTCAGGTCATGATCTCAGGGTCAGGAGATGGAGCCCTGCATTGAGCTTTGCGCTGTCAGTGCAGAGCCTGCTTGTGATTCTCTCTCTCTCTCCCTCTCTCTCTCTCTCAAAATAGACATTAAAAAAAAAAAAAAACTCTGCTCCATTTAAAATATATAAAACAGGGAAACGAAGATGATTTAACAGACTGAGGTGTGTTTCTCCCATTTTATTTATAGCATAGTCTTTAACTTGGCCATGTCTTGCCAATGCAGAGTAGTGGGGGTTTTGGATAATTGTCTTCCTAAGCACCTGAAGGAAGCTAAGTGCTCCCTGGTCTAAGGGAGAGTCTGGAAGACTCAGTTGCTTTCCATTTTAAAGTTCTATAAAGGGTAAACAGGGTGCCTGTGTTACATAGTTGAGCATCTGACTCTTGACCTCAGCTCAGGTCATGAGCTCGTGGTTAGTGAGATTGAGCCCCACATCGGGTTCTGCCTTGATGGTGCAGAGCCTGCTTGGGATTGTCTCTCCTTGTCTCTGCTGCTCCCCTGCTTGTGCTCTCTCTCTCTCAAAATAAGCTTTAAAAAAATTTAAAAATTAAAAAAAATTAATAAAGGGTAAACATTAATACCTGTTTGCCCAGCAGCAACTACTGCTGACTCTGCCTCTACCTATGAGACATTCTAAGGATCTGAATTTACCCTGTCCCAGATATAGGGCTCCATTGTAGATGTATAGGACTTGAATAATGGAAGATATTTTGAAAGAATATTTATCAAGCATTTATTGAGCATATACTATATGCCAGTTACTATTTAAGCACCGGTGCTTCAGTGGTAAATAAAACAACTTCCTTGCCCTCAGGAAGCTTACTTTATAGACAATAAACTAATATATGAGAAAGAAAAAGGCATCCCTAACAGTTGTCAACTAGTAACTGACAGTGGTGTTTCCTTACTGAACATGAACAATGTTATAGAATATCAACATCAACATGCATGACTGATAGACCATCTTCACTTGTAATCAGGCTAGGACAGACACCATGCAACATAAAAGTAACCATACACCCCTCTCCCGATTAATACGTACAACTAAGATCCTGAATTGCCCCAGGTTTCTGAAAACACTCAATTCAGAATAGCATCCCACCTCCTTGTTTTCATGAACCCTCTGTAATATCACCAAACACAAGCCCAAATCCTGTACAAGCCCCTCCTAACACCCTCCTACTGAGCTTGCCCATTCCTTTCAATAGTGTTTAGTTTCTCTTGCTACATGAAGTTTAATTTTAAAAACTTTGACTCATGCATGGCCCCAGCGATCTTTGGTTGGTGGGAATTGACCCTTTTGGTAGTCAAAAGTGGCCACACACACACACACACACAGTAGAAAACAGATAAAAGGATAGTGAGTGCTAGGGAGCACTTTCTGTCTGACTGCAGAGGTGACATTTGAGCAGAGGTCTGAATGAAATGAGGGAGGAACCACATGGATATCTAGAGGTTGAGGGAATAGTGAGTACACTGACCTCTAGAATAGGCTTGGCATGTTGTACAAATAAGAGGCCAAATCAGCTTAAGAGTAAGCAAGAGAGGGGCACCTGGGTGGATCAGTTGGTTGAGTGCCCAACTTCAGCTCAGGTTGTGATCTCATGGTTTGTGAGTTCAAGCCCTGAATCAGGCTCTGTGCTGACAGCTCAGAGCCTGGAACCTGCTTCAGATTCTCTTTTTCCCTCTCTGTCTGCCCCTCCCCCCCTCACACTCTGTGTGTGTGTGTGTGTGTGTGTGTGTGTGTGTGTGTGTGTGTGTCTCAAAAATAAACAATTTTTTTTTCTTTTAAAAAGTGAACAAGGGAAAGAATGATTGGAAGTGAACTTATAAAAAAGTAGCCAGCCTCCCAATCATGCAGGCCTCAGAGTTCCTGGTGAAGACTAGATTTTGCTTCAAGTTTCTGGAAGCCATTGAGAGACTTTGTGTTTGTGTAGGGGAGTGACTCACATCTCCATTATAGCTAGAGTGACACAGACCTGAGGGTAAGGCAGAGAAGGCCTCATCCACCCACCTCCTGTGTGGCCTTGGAGGCCTCCAGGCCTTGCCTGCCCTTGGAGACCATTGTCTCTGAAAATTTCACCAAGTGCTTCTGGGTCCTTTATTAGGAGCCTGGAAAAAGGAAGGATGCACAAGGAAATGAAAGCGGCAGCAGAACCAGAGGAGAATACGCCATGATCTCAGAAATTCTGTGATAAAATGAGGAGGCATCAGTGTATGTAATAGGAAAGAGGATTTTTCTTAACATTCCTTCAGTTGAGTAAAAAATTCACAGGCCAGCAAATTAATTTTGAGAGCTTTGTTTTGGTTCAGAGGTCGGGCTTTGCAAGTGGTCACCAGCAGAGGGTGCTATAAACCTCCAGCAACCTGGATGCCTTGGTCTTAGGCACAGAATGAGGTAGGAAGTTGCTGTTTGGAACAAAGCATGTGCCTCAAGATCACCTGTCTTCCTCCCCTCCCTCTCCCCTCCCCCCACCGGCCATTTCTAACAGGTTCCTAGGTTAGATGCAAGTGCCAACCGTGTTGAATGCTGATGTTCCCGGTCAAACTGTTTCTCTTTCTGGAGGTGATAAGAATCCCTTGAAGAGCCTTTCAGCCAACTGTCTGAGGCGCCCTCCCCTAAGGGCATTTCAGAATGGGGTGGAGTGAGAATGCAGGTGTTTGCCAAGCTCCCTAGTTCCCTCCTCTGTCCTCTTTGGTGGTTTTAAAAGTACTCTGTCCACTGAAGCTCTATACAAATAGCTACTCTAAGCTACACTTAGCTTTTTTATTCACTCATTCCATCTTTTTTTTTTTTTTTTAATTTTTAATGTTTATTTTTGAGAGAGAGAGACAGAGTGCCAGCAGGGGAGGGACAGAGAAAGAGGGTGACATAGAATCTGAAGCAGGCTCCAGGCTCTGAGCTGTCCACTACAGAGCCTGATGAGGGGTTTGAACCCATGAACCAGAAGATCATGACCTGAGCCGAAGTCAGACACTCAACTGACTGAGCCACCCAGGTGCCCCTTTTAATTTTGGTTTCCAATTATACATTTCTAGTATACAGAAATACAGCTGACTTTTGGATGTTTACCTTTTCCCCTGTGATATTGCCAAACTCATGTACTATATTCTAGAAGTTCTTTTCTAGATTTCTTAGGATTTTGCACATAGTTGTAGTCCATCTGTGAATAGGGACCATTTTATCCTTCCCTCATTCCAGCTTAAATTCTTGTTTCTCTGGTGGCCAGAACTAGAGAATCTGCTGACCCCATTCTGTCATGATATTCAGTAGCAGATAACACACACACCAACTCACAAAGCAACTGACAGCATTCTGAATTCTAAGCAACCACTGAGGACGCTTAGGGGAAAAATATTTGAAATAACGATAATGGTGTTGGCCCTGAGATGAGAGAGACCTAGCCTTGAAATAGTTCTCATTGGCCAGAGCTAAAGAGTAGAACCCCACCTGTATAGAGTGGAGAGGTTAGGCTCCTGCCAGGAGTGGAAAGAGTGGCCTTCAATCCTACCACTCTGAGCCGGGGGTCCTGAGTAGGTCAGGTATCTGAGTTGTAGGACACAAGGGGACTCTTGGTTAAGCCTTGGGATGGACCAGGGCTTGGCAGAGGTGAAAGGAATATATTCACCGATTTGATTCATCATGGGAATTGGTAGCTGCATTCTCATGGAGGGCTCCAAAAGGAAAGCAACAGATTGGGCTTCTAATCTAGGCGCAGGCTAGAGGAAGTTTGTCCTTTCTTGGGTAGTAGTTGAGTGGGGATAAATATCATCTGAGAGCAATGTAATTTTGTATTCTCTCTCCCTGCACACTGCCTGGTGCCTTCATACATTGGCACTGAGAGCATGACCTTCCTTGACCCTCCTTCCCTTTGTCAAGCTCCTTTTCCTAGGGACTAGCTTCTAGGGTCAGTTCACTGAGCAGCTCCCATTTTCACAATTTCATCCTTCCTCTGCTTCTGAACTTAAAGGTAGCCATTGTCTTCTTAAGGAAAATAGCATGTCTAAACTGCATTATGTTTTCATTTCCCTAGCCTTGGGTAGCATGTTTAGGAATAGATTCAAAATTGGTGTGGTATTCAAATTTGGCCTCCCACTCTGGACTCCACCTCCCAACCCTTATAATCCTTCCTATTAGGAAAACCACTCGAAATAGAAATGGCTGATAACCTCAACTATTACCTGTAAGAGGGCTTGGCTTACAGGGGGAGAGCCTGGCTTCTGTGTCCTACATGTGATGTAATGGCACTGTGCCTAAGTTTGGTCAGGTCACCAAATCACTGCCTCAGTTTCCTTATTTGATATGATGGGATGATAGTATTCGGAAGGCAGTATAGTATGGCAGTTTAAGGGCATGAACTCTGAAGCCAGGTGCCTAGACTTAAATCTTGGCTCCTTTACATACTAGCTCTGTAACTTTGTAAAGTTATGGAGACTTTTTGTCTCTCAGTTTTGAGTTGCTAATAGTACTTAAGTTCATAGAGTTACTATGAGGGTTAATGAATTAATACATGCAAGGATGTAAAATAGTACCTGGAACATCGTAAGTGTAAGATATCATCATCATCATCACATTATAAGGATCTGCTGAGTTCATAGTGTGAAAGTACTTTGAAACTAAAAAGTGATATCCACCCTTTGATCATTACCTTACCGCAGCTCTTTAAAAAAAATTTTTTTTATTATTTTTTTTTTAACATTTATTTATTTTTGAGACAGAGAGAGACAGAGCATGAATGGGGGAGGGGCAGAGAGAGAGGGAGACACAGAATCGGAAGCAGGCTCCAGGCTCTGGGCCATCAGCCCAGAGCCTGACGCGGGGCTCGAACTCCCGGACCGCAAGATCGTGACCTGAGCGGAAGTCGGACGCTCAACCGACTGAGCCACCCAGGCGCCCCTAAAAATTTTTTTTTAAATGTTTATTTATTTTTGAGACAGAGAGAGACAGAGCATGAACGGGGGAGGGTCAGAGAGAGAGGGAGACACAGAATCTGAAACAGGCTCCAGGCTCTGAGCTGTCAGCACAGAGCCCGACGCGGGGCTCGAACTCACAAACCACGAGATCATGACCTGAGCCGAAGTCGACCGCTTAACCGACTGAGCCACCCAGGCACCCCACTGCAGCTCTTTAATTAGTTGTATTTAGCCTGCGGGCTGAGGAGGACTGTTATTTGTTTTGTTTGTTTGTTTTATTGAAATATAGTTGACACATAATGTTACATAATGACTCATACGTTTCAGGTGTACAACATAGTGATTCCACAACTCTATGTGTTATGCTATACTCCCCACCAGTGTAGCTACCATCTGTCACCATACATCGCATTATAATACCATTGGCTATATTCCCTATGCTGTACCTTTCATCTCTGTACCATTCATCTCCTAACTGGAAGCCTGTACCTCCCACTCCCCTTCACCCATTTTTCCCATCCTCCCACCCACCCTCTTCTGGCCACCATCAATTTGTTTTCTGTATTTATGGGTCTGCTTCTGATTCTTGTTTATTCCTTTGTCTTGTTGTTTAGATTTCACGTGTAAGTGAAGCCATATGGTATTTGCCTGTCTTTGTCTATATTATTTCACTTAGCATAATACCCTTTAGAACCAACCATGCTGTCACAAATGGTAAGATCTCATCTTTTTTTTTATGGCCGATTGATATTCAGTTGTGTGTGTGTTTATTTATTCCCCTATCAATGGACACTTGAGTTGCCTCCATATCTTGGCTATTGTAAATAATGCTACAATAAACATAGAAGTGCATACTTCTTGGGGTGCCTGGGTGGCTCAGTCAATTGAGTGTCCGACTTCAGCTCAGGTCATGATCTCACAGTTCATGGGTTCGAGCCCTGTGTTGGGCTCTGTGCTGACAGCTCAGAGCCTGGAGTCTGCTTTGGATTCTGTGTCTCCCTCTCTCTCTGCCCCTCCCCTGCTCACGTTCTCTCTCTCAGTCAAAAATAAATAAAATGTTTTTTTTTTAATTTTTTAAAAAGAAGTGCATTATATCGTTTTGAATTTGAGTTTTTGTTTTCTTTGCATAAATGCGGGCTGGTTTTGCACATCACTTTCCAAAAGCCCCAGTAAGCTGCCCTTGTCTGGGCAGTTCTTCTGCCCGCAAACTGGCAATGGAGGACTTGGGTCCTAATTATTTATACAGAGCCTTAGATGCTAGTGAATTAAAAACTGAAGATATTACACCACCAGGGAAGGACTTAGCTACCCCTGCAGGAAGGAATTGAGGACGGACGCCTCGGTAGGCATCAGGGACAAGAACAATCCATGCCCTGGCATAAGACAGAGACCCGAGAGGGGATTTTGAGAAGCCTGGCTCTCGTGTCAACCTTCTGAGGGATTGGAGGATGGTCCCTCCTGGTCCTAGTTTCCTTGTCTCTAGAAGAAGAAGACAAGTCCTGTTCTCACTTTACAAGGTGCTTGAAAGAAGACAGGGAGGAAATAGTCCCAGATATAAAAACAAAAGGTATTATTGGAGTAAAAGTATCACTTGGCAAATTACCATACTTGAACCAAACCTCCCTAAAATCTGAGAGTCCAGTGTGAGGGAGAGCAGCATGCCCTCTTTGGATACAGGGCTCTCTTGCTAACTTTTATGTTTGCCCTAACTAGGCTTTGCTACCGGGTGGCTCTGGAAATTGTACTCAGTGAAGACTTTGGCTGAAGTTTGGCTACTCTGCCACTCAGCTTTTCCAGCGTTCTGTCCCTGCCATGGTCAACGAACTGGGGGAAGGATTTCTTTGCTTTTCAGCCCTTCTATACTCCCCCACATCATACAGGTGTTTCTGCAGTAGGAATCAAATCCTCTGTGGTAGACTCCTACTCTTCCGTAATATGACTTTACCACTCCCTCAATCAAGAGACAAAGTCTATTTCCCCACCCCTTACAGGAGCTGTCTTTGTGACTAATAAAATGTGATGGAAGTGCTGATACATGACTCATGAGGCTACCACTTTCACCCTCTTGGGACGCTGGCCTGAAACAGCCATGCCATAAAGGAGCCTGGGATGAAAGATCTTGTAAGGAGAGCGAGGCCCAGCTGACCAAGCTATCCCAGCTGAGCCTAGCCTTTAGCTGACCCACCAGCTGAGACAGCTGCATGAGGAAGCCCAATGGAGACCAAGAGAAGAATTGTCCAGCCAATATGCAGAATCACAGACATAAATTGTTTTAAACCATGAAGTTTTGGTATATTTGTTAGTTTGCAACAGATAACTGATATACCTAACATTTCTTTAAAAAAATTTTTTTTAATGTTTATTATTGAGAGACAGAGAGACACAGAGCGTGAGCAGGGGAGGGGTAGAGAGAGGGGGAGACACAGAATCTGAAGCAGGCTCCAGGCTCTGAGCTGTCAGCACAGAGCCCGACACGGGGCTCAAACTCACAAACTGCGATATCATGACCTGAGCCGAAGTCGGTCGCTTAACTGACTGAGCCACCCAGGCGCCCCTCTAACATTTTATTTCTAAACCCCCTTCCCACTGTTCTGTATTTTGAAAGGCCTGGCTTTCTTTAAGAGGTCAGAGTGTGTTTTTCCAGTCTTCTTGGCCAATATCCAGTTCCATATTGTCCTGAAGTCTGTTTTCACAAGGCTGGTCTTGGCTCTGAGGCTGTATATCTTAAATGCAATCTCATTGTAGGACACATTCTTACTTGGCTTTGCCTCGAATTAAATGGGCAAACACATATACTTACAAAATTTTTCTGTTAAGAAATCACAAATTTAGACTTTTGCCTGTAGCCAAGATGGAGTATAGAGACCAGATTCACCCTCTCACTTCATTATTGCCCTCCAGTGTGTCACCATTGTCCTAAATAAGATACTCCAGATGTGATGTTGGCCCAGTACTGAGGAGAGCCAGTGCATGCTCCCCTTGATCTGGCCCCCAGTGACCTCTCCAGCCTGCCCTTGTTAAGTAACCCCTCTTTCTTCTGTTTCCTCTGCTAACATCCCATCTGTTGTCCCTTTCCTGCCATATTATTTACAGTTTGTCAAACATGCCATGCTCTATCATGCCTAGGCATCTTTCTTTTGGGGCTCCCCTTTCCCTCCTAGCTGGTCACATGAACATGTCCTCCATTTCCAAGAATCCATTTAAATCTAAGGTCTCCCTGATACTCTCAAGGTGAACTGACTACTTCATAATCCCTGGTCCTCTGTTCATGTAGCAATCCTTGCGGCTATAACACCTTACAATACTTGTTCATGTTTGTCTCCCTTTCTAGTCTGTGAGATTGCTGATTTTTAATTAGTATCTGACACACACTAGTTGCTTAACAAACATTTATAGAAGGAAGTGTGAGAGGAAGGAATGTGTGTCACAAAATTTGAAAGACTAGGGTGGCCCCAGGGCAGGAAGAATAAAAGCTGACTGATACATACAGTAGCTTGATTTCATGCTTATAGAGCCATTGCAGCATTAATTGTTTCGAAGGAATAGAAAATTGGATGGTTTATTTTATACTATTTATCAAGGAGGTTATTCAACTAAAATACTGTGATATAAACAAGAGCGAGCATTTCAGGTAACGCTTTCCATATAAACAATTGATGGACATAATTAGAAAATATTCTCATCTGTTCATTAACGCAAATTTCCCTTAAGATCTATACTGAAGAGCAATTTATTAGCTAGTTCCACTAGATTCCTGAAGGCAATAAAACTGAATTTCTTTTAATACGCTCTATGATTCAGTCAAACCAACGTTTGTCAGAGGGACCTAGTTCATCTGAATTAACTATATTTGTAGTCTTGGCATTGCAGACTGAGCAGAGTGATTCATTCAAATGTTGTGTCATTGTAGCTCATCTCATAAAACTGCTGGAAACACAGAGAAAACTGATACTGTTTTGGAGGAGATGAAGGAGATGTCCCGGGTACACTTTGGCTTCTAGATTTGAACTTCATGAGCTTGGTAGCTTTCTACTTGTAGGGGAGATGTAGCAGTAGCCTTGACTCTTAAGAGGCAATCCCTCCCAACTTTCCCCTCCTCCTCTTTCAAACACTTCTTGTATACACATATATACATGTATCCATAGAGCTTTTCTGTGGCATAAGGGATTTAAATGAAGAGAAGGTAGGCTGTCATGGAAGGTCATTCTGTTAGAACAGAAGGGTGTTCCCTGGGGAGGGAATCTTGCTACACATGAACACCTGTTGATTGGGAGGGCAAACAGGCCATTAATGCTGGGCTGTGCTCCACAAACAGGGCCTTAAGCATTTCTTCCAGTATGATATTTGTACTCTACTAAAAATGTCCTGGAGCTGGGGTTTCAAGGAATTAATGAGGCTTTGGGAAAAGCTGAGGTGAGTGTGAATTCCTTCCTCCCATCAGAGAGCAATGGCTCCCAAAACAGACGATGTCCTTTCCTGAGCTTCCCCAGAGGTGGAGCCACAGCTGGGCATACAGGCAGAAGATCTATGAATTCCAGTAGCTTCCTCCTACAAAGGCCCAGGACAGGTTATTCTGGGGGCCACCACTGCTGTGGTTTCCCCCTCCAAGCCAGGCTAAAATCATGGTGACTGGATACCCTGAATTGAACAAAAAAACAGTACTCTGAACTTGGATGGAAACTCCTGGTTCTGTATATTCTAATTGTGTCCCTTCATTGACACATTGTTTCCCATCCATCTTTGCAATTTCCTTCCTTTGGTTTCCTGCCACTTTTTTCTTAGTTGCATTGAGCTTAGGAAATAAGGATTTCACTGGTAAAATCGCCCTTCCAGGTTGTGCTTACAGGCCTTAGAGTACAAACCTCTGCAAAGGGACCAGGGAGCACAACTTTGGTCTCCTGGCCCTCTTCTCAGCAGTTATTTCTGAAACCATGGTTCTCTTATATATTTAAATATAAATATACATATAACATGTATATATGTATGCACATATATAACATAAATATTTTCTATTTTATACATGTATTATATATTTTGAATATTTATATTTCTTATGTCATTGGCTAACACTCCTGATTGGCTCTTCTGCCCCTCTTGTCTGAGATGCCCCTTTCCTTCTGCATTTTTCCCCCACTTAATTTAACAGCTATTTGTTGACCCACTATGAATAACACCTGTATCTCAGGCCCTTCAGGAGAGTTAGATGAAAATCAAACTATCCACCCTCAAGTCTTTATAATCTGATAGTGGAAAGGAGAAAAAATACAAATGACTATAAATGACCATTATTCTATTTTTTGAGTACCTGCTTTATGTCTGGTGCTTTTTTTTTTTTTTTTTGAAGAGATAAAGGCTATTTATTTATTTTTTTATTTTTGAGACAGAGGGGGAGAGAGAGAGAGAGAGAGAGAGAAGGAGCAGGGGAGGGGCAGAGAAAGAGACACACACAGAATCTGAAGCAGGCTCCAGGCTCCGAGCTGTGAGCACAGAGCCTGATGTGGGGTTCAAAATCGTGAACCACAAGATCATAACCTGAGCTGAAGTCAGATGCTTAACCAACTGAGCCACCCAGGCGCCCCTATGTTTGGTGCTTTAAATAGAACATTTCATTTAATCCTTGGAAGCCTTGCAAAAGAGTGGTGTCACCCCCACTTACTGCTTGCTGAGGAATTTCCTTAAGGTTTTACTGCTGGTAAGTGCAGAGTTGGGATTCAGACCTGGGTCACTGTCTCCAAGAGTGTCTTCCATGTGCTGCTCTACTGTATCAGGAGGCCTCTCAGTGCAGACCACAAAGGCAAATGCCATAAAAGTGACGTGTAGTTGCAAGGAGGAGCTAAATCTGGAAAGGCTTTAGAAAACATTTGAGATAGGAGTGCTAGTTTACATCTTCTGAGCAGGAGATGCTGAGGTAGAATTAAACATGCAAGAGGGGTGCATGGGTGGCTCATTTGGTTACGCGTCTGACTCTTGGTTTTGGCTCAGGTCATGATCTCATGGTTGGTGGGATCAAGCCCCATGTCAGGCTCTGTGTTGGCACAGAGCCTGCTTGGGATTCTCTCTCTCTCCCTCTCTCTCTGCCCCTCCCCTGCTTGCTCTTGCTCTCAAAATAAATAAATAAACTTTAAAACAATGTGCAAGAGATTTGCTGAGGGATATACCTGTGACAAAGGAGAAAATGTAGAAGAAGCTTCAGATTTCAGCACAGGAAGGAAGATTGAGTAGGAAGAGTTTCAGATGGCAACGCAGTTCTAAGAAAGCTTCGGCCAGGCCAAAGGGACATCCTTAAGCCAAAGCCATTTGTGAGAGGAGTCTCACATTGTGCGGCAATGGACCTGCACGAGGACCCCTGTTCATCATTATGCTTGGTTCCAGGCTAGAAATACCTTGTGTGACTTCACTGGATCTAGAAGGGCAGCAACTGGACCAGTGAGTTGGCTGTGCTCTGCATAGCAGCAGATCTGAACAGTGCATTTTCATGGCTGCCATGATAGGCTTAGAAGAACTGGTTACATTTCAGGGATAGCTATGTTGAGAATGATATTTGAAATAACACATTTTCTTTTCTTTTTTTTTCCAAAGTTTATTTTTGACAGAGAAAGAGAAAGAGAGAGAGAGAGAGAGCATGAATGGGAGGGAGCAGGGAGAGAAGGGAACAGAGGATATGAAGCAGGCCCTGCACTGACAGCAAAGAGCCCCATGCAGGGCTTGAACTCATGAACCATGAGATTGAGCCAAAGTCAGATGCTTAAGCACCTGAGCCACCCAGGCGCCCCAGAGATAGCACACTTTCTATGGAACACTAGTCTCTTGAGATCCTTCTTGAAAAAACTGGGAACATATTGCATTCTCCTTGCAGAGACTCATCATGCACATCATTTCAAGGCTCTCAGAAGTTCCACTTAAAGAATGGGTTAACTAATCCAACAGTTCCTGAATCTATTTGATCACAGAGCTCTTTCTATATATATAAATTCTGTTAATGCCCTGTGTAAATAGTGGCTAACAAAACTCTATGCTTGCTTAGAAGCTTAGGTTAGACCATATTTCAGAGGGCTGTAGCCTATGTTTAACCTGGTGCATTCATGGCTTTATGGAGGGCTCTGAAGAGGGGAGTCATGCACTCCGTTGTATTACCTGGAGGCGGTGTGTAGTGGGGATTGTAGCAAGAGGGAGGTCTTCAAAGTGAATGCCTGATTACTTACAGCCATAATGAGCTTTGGTATTTCCCCCAATCTCCAGACATAGCCTGTGAATCACTTGAAATATAATTGCTTTACTTCCAACCAAAGGTCTAAGGGAACTCAAACTGGTAGGAGGGATGTTGGGTCACCCAGTAGCAAACCGACCAAACTCCTGCAGCCAGAAATAATGGCCTATTGTGCCTCTGGCTTCCTCATCAGCTTCTCTCTGTACTGAGTGTCCAGGCGGCTGCCAGCCAAGCTGTCCTTGTGACTCTCCCAGGCCTCAGAACTCTCCCTCACCCTCCTTCCATTGCCTCCCACACTAGGCCCAGAAATACAGGGCAGCCATACAGTAGATGCAGGCAGCCGTGGGATGTGAGTCATGAGACTCACAGCAATGACCCAGTGGCAAGTCTGTGGAGAAGCCAGCTTTCCTCTCCCTTAGGTTATGGATTCATGCCCCTACTACAAATTTAACGGGGAAATTTTGAAGCCAACTGTCTCTGTTAATGTGTCATGACAAGGATGGTCCAGAGCAGTGGACTCTTTGAATGTTCCATAAATAAAATTACTCTCCCTCAATGGGTAAGGCTTTGACAATGGGGAAGCAATGTGAATGGTGGTTAAGAACCTATGCCCTGGACTCAGAGCTGGGTTTAAATTTTGTCTCCACCCACTGGAAGAACTATGCAACCTGGGCCAGTTACCTAACCTCTCTTTATCTACAACAGATATCTTTATACTACCTGTTTCATGGGGTTGTTATAAGAATTTTAAAAAAACATATGAAGTGTTTAGAACAGTGCCTGGCACAAACAAAGTGCTCAGTATGTGTTAGCCATGATTATTTTGATTATGTTTATCATTACTAGTGTCATCATTATTAGATATTGGGTGTGTGGGGATAGAATTGAGTAATAAATGATTCTCACCATTAAAAAGTTTCATAAGGAAGGTAGGGGTGCCTGGGTGGCTCATTAGGTTAAGCTTCTGACTTCGGCTTAGGCCATGATCTCATGGTTTATGAGTTTGAGCCCCACATCAGGCTCTGTGCTGACAGCTCAGAGTCTGGAACCTGCTTCAGATTCTGTCTCCCTCTCTCTCTGCCCCTTCCTACTCTCTCTCTCTCTCTCTCAAAAATAAATAAACATTGAAAAATTAAAAAAAAAAAGAGTCATAAGGAAGGCAGAGTATTTTTTTTAATGTTTGTTTATTTTTGAGAGAGAGAGAGACAGAGAGAGAGAGCAGGGGAGGGGCAGAGCGAGAGGGAGACACATAATCCAAAGCAAGCTCCAGGCTCTGAGCTGTCAGCACAGAGCCTGATGCAGGGCTTGAACTCACAAACCATGAGATCATGACCTGAGCCGAAGCCAGATGCTTAACCTAATGAGCCACCCAGGTGCGTCAGAGTATTTAAAAACAAACAAACAAAGCAAACAAACAAACAGAAAAACTCCATGATACATGTGAGTAAATTTCACTTTAAAAAGCACAAATAAATATTGAACTCTAGTTAATGGTATGCATGCTGAAGTATTTACAGGTGAAGTGTACTCATGTCTGCAACTAACCCTGAAATGCATCAAAAAGGTAAGATGGATTGATGAATGGATAGATGGATAGATATGGGATAAAAATAAATGTAACAAAATGGCAATTGTAGAATCTAGATAGTAGCATATGGCATCCTTTATCCAATTCTTTCAACTTTCCTGTATGTTTGGAAATTTTCATAATAAAATACTAGAAACTATGTAATAAATGCCATAAGGTCACAAATGCCCTAGAAATTCAGAGAAGGTAAATGAATGCACAGTTGGTAAGTCAGCCAACACTGTGGTGGGAGTACATTGGAGTAGGGCTGTAAAAGGATTCAGAGGGGGCAACTGGGTGGCTCAGTCGGTTAAGCGTCTGATACTGATTTCGACTCAGGTCATGATCTCATGGTTCCTGAGATCCAGCCCTGCATCCAGCTCCATGCTGATGGTGTGAAGTCTCTCTCTCTCTCTTTTTTTCTCTCTCTCTCTCTCTCTGCCCCTCCCCTGCTTGTGACTCTCTCTCTCTCTCTCAAGATAAATAAATAAACTTAAAAGAAAATAAAAGGAGGGGCGCCTGGGTGGCGCAGTCGGTTGAGCATCCGACTTCAGCCAGGTCACGATCTCGCGGTCCGTGAGTTCGAGCCCCGCGTCGGGCTCTGGGCTGATGGCTCGGAGCCTGGAGCCTGTTTCCGATTCTGTGTCTCCCTCTCACTCTGCCCCTCCCCCGTTCATGCTCTGTCTCTCTCTGTCCCAAAAATAAATAAACATTGAAAAAAAAAATTTAAAAGAAAATAAAAGGATTCTTAATTCAAAACAGTGGGGATGGGGAAGCCTTCCCGGTGGGATAACCAGCATACAGCAAAGGCAGTGAGACTGAATGAAAACACCGTGATCTGGGAATAGTCCATGACCTGAATTAGCACAGGTGGTAGGTAGGAAACATGTCTGTGAAGGAAGGCAGAGTGGAATCATGATCCATCTTCCTTATACCAGGGACCTTATGCTCTGGGCAAACGGGAGCCACTGAAGTTTCTTGGTCAGGAGCCTCTCTTCATTTTCCCTGTTGCTTTGGGCTAAGCTTTCCCATAAGGAAGGTGTGAGTTTTTCAAGGAAAAAAAACAATGTTTCACCAGTGTTCTAATTGGAACTCCGAGCAAGACCCCAGGTTGCTGACTGCATGATAAGTAGCAAAGTCCTTTTATATCAGTCTCTGCATCAACCCAGAATCATTCCACCAGAAAATCAACGGGGAGGAACTGCATGAAACTTACACTTATTTTGTGTTCTACCTATTAAGCTGTAACTCCACTATCTTCTTTAATCATCACATCTTATATTAAATAGTAAATTGAAATACAGTCCCCCCTGCCTGTGATCTGGAGAGCTGTAGAATGCTTCTCCTTTCCCCTGGTCACTGCTGGGCTTTGACAGGCAGTCTAGATCAGTGATGAAAATGATATCTGAGTATCTGAGAATGATAGCCCAAAGTTATGTGCACAAAACCAGGCACACTGTTCTTTATGCACAATTTCAGGGATTTTTCATAGGTACTGGCTTGGCTTTTGAGCCCTGTTAATCCTAGGAATGACATCACCTCAAGCCATGGGTCCTAATTTCCCCAAATATTTTAAGTCCCCCTATTTCCTTGCACTCTCCTTAGTTTTCACCACAGTTCTGTCTGTGCTTCCTTCTTTCTCGTTTGTCCTCTCACTGCTGCCCCCTCCCTTGATCCCCTCCAGAGCCTTGTTCTATTATAAATAAACTACCCTAAGTCTTCAGTTGCACCAGTGAATGCTCTTTCATTCTCCTCACCTTGGCAAAAAAAGGACCTTTTCCCACAGATGTTCCTTCTTCCCAGAGAGAAGCCTGATCATTCCCCCACACCCTTCCATACTCAAGGGCTGGACCTGGGGATGGGAAGGGTGGTCATTTTTTTTTTTTTTTCTCCTCCACCCTCCTATAAAATCACCTCCACCATCAGTTCTATCATCCTCTACTCGTTATCCTTTATGACTAACTTCCTGGCTACTCCCCTGTGTTCCCTGAGGACTTTGGCACTTGACTCCCCAGTTTTCCTCTCTACCTTTTATCCTAGCAACATCCTGGTGGCTTCAGTATCCCTGCCACAACCTGTGCCTATCTCACCATTGCATGTTGAGTGTGTGTGGGGTGGTTAGTTTCAAAAACCTAGCCTCACCTGTCATCTTTGACCTCAACTCCAGTGAACTTCACTTCCACTCCACCTTCTTCCCTGGTTCCTCACCACCCAGAATGCTCCACTGCTAAACCTTACACCTCAACGTCCCACATTCTAACCATAACCACAGCTTACCATCCTGGCTCTCCTTCTCTCTCATCACAATAAATGTCTGTTTCAGTCATATGAAGATTCCCAGTCCTTAGCCCCAGTGCTGTCCTTAGACCTGGGCAAAAGGGCCCTCCCACCCTGGGCCTCATACTTTAGAAAGCCCCCCTCAAACCCTCCTCAGATTGTACCTATTTCTATGGGGTGAGGAGTCTGCAGGGCCAAGGAAACATGCCTACCATGCTCACCTTCTCCATAGCTGGACCAAACTCTGGATACAGAAGATCTGTCTTCCCCATTGAAACAGTTCTCAGCCTGCTTCTGGGGACTGTAAGGATTTCTTCCCCAGAGTCCTTTCTCTTGAGCATGGATTGAACTGCCAGTGACATACCCCTGAGCCCACAGAAGTGGTCAAGGAGTGTGTGTATGTGAAGGGGGATGGAGTAGAAGTGTGAGCTGGGGTGTACCCTTCACATAATGGGACAGAGCTTGGGACAGGAAAAGAAGACATGTGAATCTAGGGCTGTCTCTCCCTATGTGATCTCATCTGGCACAGGCAACAATAGGACTGAGTCCTAATAGAGAAACAGTCAAAATTTGCCTGGCTGGATTTCAGAACTGCTATGGACTCCTGTATATGTCCTATTTCTCCCTTTTTGACCACGGGTGTCTTTAGCAGTTAGATATCCTGTGCCTATCCTACCCCATGTGTACTGAAAGTGTGTATGTGTTGGGGGGTAGACAGCTTGTCTCTTTGGTTCATAAGTCTTCAGATCAAGAGGAACTGTACTGGAGTTGCTGTACTTAAGGAAATATACTTTGGAAGATTTCTGCTAATGCTACAAAGGCTGGAGGTTTGGGGGAGATCTTCAGAGGGAGTTAATATATTTTCCATGTAGGAGAAATGTAAATAATGTGACAAGAGCATTGATTGTAGTAATTTAAAATATATCCACAAATTCTTTGACACTCATTTCAAAACATGGAGTCTAATTTCTTTCCCCTTGAGCATGGACTGGTCTTAATAACTCACTTCTAATAAACAGAATAAGGCAGAAATGACAGCATGATTTCGGAATCCATTTTTTTTTTTTTTTTTTTAAGTAGGCTCTGTGCCCAATGTGGGGCTTGAACTTACAACCCTGAGATCAAGAGTCACATGCTCTATCTACTGAGCCGGCCAGGTGCCCCAACAGTGTGATTTTTGAGGCTGGATCATCTAAGACATTGTGGCTTTGGCCTCTCTCTCTTAGATCACCTGCTCTGGGAGAAGCCAGCTGCCATGTCATGAGGACACTCAAGCAACCCTATGGAGAGATGCACATAGTGAAGAACTGAGGCCTCTTGCCAAGAGCCATATGAGGCAGCCATCTTGGAAGCAGATCCTATAGCAGTCAACCCTTCAGATGACTGCAGCCCTAGCAAGTATCTTGACTGCAGCCTCAGTGGGAGGCCTTGGGCCAGAACTACCCGGCTAAGCCAATTTTTGACCCACAGAAACTTTCAGGTAATAAAATGTTTGTTGTTTTAAAATATTAAGTTTTGAGGTAATTTGTAGCTAAGAGAAGCTAATACTCTTTGCCTCACTTGACCACTCCTCAGGATGTGACACCGTCCAGCACTCTCCCCGTCAGTCACTGCTCTTGCAGAGCACCGTCCAGTCACTGCTCTTGCCCTTTGGCTTCCAGGAAGTATTCCCTCCTAGGTTTTCTTTTAGCCTCCTGGCCAGTCTGTTCACCCCTGGAATACCAATACTGCTAAGGCTTCTACTATCTTTATTGCTATCCCATCACTTATTGACTTTAATCACACCCAAGGATAGTCCTAATTAAAACCAAAATTTTCATTCCAGTATCTCCTACCTATACCTTTCTCCTAGGCTTCATAATTGCCTACTGGATAACTCTATTCAGATGTGGCCCCTGGTTCCTCATACTTATCTGAAACAGAATCATCTTTCCTCTCTCTTCCTCATCCTCCATCCTCACACCTGACCCTCCTCCTGTAGCCCTCAAAACACTGAGTGGAACCTTTGTTCTCCCAGTTGCTCAGGTCAGAAATGTTGCTCCCAGCCATCCTAGATTCTTCTTCACTTGCTGCTTTCAGGACCTTCAGCATTTGACTCCACCCAACATCTTCAACTTTTCCTGTAGGTTTTTCCAGGTTTACTTAATTACTTGTGGTTTCCAAGTGATTCTTGCCACTTGAAGTACCTGTATGGCTTTGCACATGTCTCTTTCTAGAATTTAGCTTTCCACCCTTGACCTATTGGCTTTTTAATTTTGATAAGTTCTCCTTTCAGACTTTAGGGCAAGTGTCTTTTCAGTGTGACTATGCCCACAAATCTCTGTACTTGCATTTAGCACTGTACTTGCAATTCCTGAATTCCCTATCCTTTTTTGTGGGACAGTTCTCCATGGAGTTTCTCCAGGTCTTATGACTTCTTTTATCCCAAACTATCTTTTCAAGGATGTCTGCATAGCAAACAGCCTTGGAAGATAGAGATAGTGTCTCTGTCTGGGGCAGAGTGAAGAGGTTGGGCAGGTTTGCAGCAGCGGCTTGTGAAACAGGAGGTTTGTTTTTTCTTTCTTTCTTTTTCTTTTTTTGTAAAACAGGTTTCGTAAATTCAAGTCCTCAGCTGTGACACAAACACTGTGCACAGCTTCCACATGGGCTGTTCTGTATCACCCCTGGGGACAGAGAGGGCAAGGGGAACTAATTCAAACATGAACCTATGTTGCTTGCCATGCCACAAGTAATAAAGTCTTTTGTCTCTGACTGAGTCTCATGTCTTCTGCCAGCATTTATGAACCTATAAAACTATGGTAGACTAACTTGCTAGCTTGCGAGTGGAGTAAAATCTTGGACGCTTCACAGTTCTGGATACTTCTACACACACTTGACCATAAGTGCCCCGAGAGCAGGAAGTGCAGCTGAGTGTACTTTGCTTCCCCTGTGGGCGACACAAGGTAGTTGCTTATAGTGGTGGCTGCTACTATTGCTGCTTCTAAAGGGCTTTGAATGAAAGCACTGGAATATATTTACTGAATACAACTTTGAAATAAATTGCCATGACTCTTCTCCTGGTCATTAGGTATTCTGTACATTCCTTGGGTTCCTGGAGGTTAAACTAAAGCCTAAGGTCTGTGTTCTGTGGCACAGTGAAATTCTCTGGGGGTTAAAAATACTACAGATAGTTCACATTGTGAATAAGCCCTACTGCAGGTAATGGAGGTGGCTGAGCACAGACTAGGTTTTTCAGGACGGCGGTGTGTCAGGCTGCATTTGGGATGAGGTATCAGTCTTTGCTATTAGTTTCACAAAAGCATCAAGCACAGCCAAAGCAAACAAGTTCCCAGTAGAACCAGGCTGATTTCAGCGCAACCTGTCTGAGCTTGAATGAAGGCATTAATTAGTGTTTCTGGTGCCTGAGCAAAGACTCTTCCTTTCTTCTAACCTGTTACAGGAGTAGTTCCAACCATAACCAGGCAAGTTTTATGGCTGAGCTTACACATGGGAGGGAGTCCATCAGGATGCACCTTCAATCTGGGTTTGCCTTGTGGAAATCTCTATCTGGTTACCGTCTGGTTTAGGAGGAGGGTGGAACTTCCAGCAGCATTTGAGTTGAGCAGAGGTGGCTTTCAGAGCCAGAGGGGATGGGGGTTGGGAGGCTTTCCTCATTGTGTGCGGCTGAATGGCTACTAAAGACCACTTCGTCTCCTTTAAACTTGCCATTTTAGGGGCGCCTGGGTGGCGCAGTCGGTTAAGCGTCCGACTTCAGCCAGGTCACGATCTCGCGGTCCGTGAGTTCGAGCCCCGCGTCAGGCTCTGGGCTGATGGCTCAGAGCCTGGAGCCTGTTTCCGATTCTGTGTCTCCCTCTCTCTCTGCCCCTCCCGCATTCATGCTCTGTCTCTCTCCGTCCCAAAAATAAAATAAACGTTAAAAAAAAAAAAAAAATTTAAACTTGCCATTTTAGTGATGAGGAAACTCAGATACAGTAAGGATAAAATGCTGAGATTGCTGATGGATTCTGGGGCTTCAATTGACCCTATTTCTATCTCATTAGACGGCTCATTTTTTCTTGTTCCCTTAGCTCCCTCACTCTTCCAGCACACTCAAGGAACTTGAGCGCAACATTCTACTGCCTTGTCAGCAAGATTCCTAAATTTTCTAGCAGGCTTGACTCATCAAGACAGCTCCGGTTCGGTGCGTGTGCAAAGCAGTCCTATCCCTAAGCCAGGAGGCGGCGACAAAAGAGGAACCCTAAGGGCTAGAAGCGAGGAAAAGGGGCGGGGCACCCTGAGGCCGGCTCCACTTAGTTCTGGGCTGGCCCTCCCACCGCGGCCTCTGCGATGGGAGGTGGGCGAAGGCAGTGAGTGCGGGTGGCGTTGGAGGTGGCGCCCCAGTGTCCCATTCTTTCTTCCTGGGCCTGGAGAGAGTCTTTCAGAAGCGCACGCTGCACTTGCTCAGGTTAGGCCGGGGTAACGCTAGCTAACTCCTTCCAGACACCCTGCAAGGAGACGGTCTCTGCAGGGTATGGGAAACACACCCCTGGAAGGAAGTTGGAGAATCGTACGTGACCCCCGTGCTGCGCAGCCGCGCCCAGTGGCGCCGGGTCCCGCGCGGGTGCGCGCCTGACGCCCCACCCCATCCATGAGGAGCGCGCGCCGGGCCTCGGCCCCATTCGCCGCACGCGCAGTCCCTACAGCGCTGCCTCCGCCGTTCCCCGCCCCCTCTCCTCTGGGGTTGCCCTCGTCGCTGCCTGACCCGAGGTCCAGCAGCCTCTGCCTTTCCGGCCCCCGCCGACGGACAGAAGCAGCCCACCCCGGGGCCGGGTGTGTCTTCGGCCCTCGTGGCTGTTCTGAAGCAGGTTGGAGTGGACAGCGGGCGGCGTTGCGGGGGCCGGCGCGGCGGACAGCCTCGGGGGCATCGGCGGGGTCCTGGCGGGGGGAGGACAGGGTTGCGGCGGGCGGAACGGTGTCTCCTTCACTTCGCCCTCCAGCCGCGGTAGCTGCAGCCCAAGCCTGAGCGAGCCGAGCGGTCTCAGCTGCGAGCAGAGCGGCGGCAGCAGCCCCTCCCGGGAGAGCACCAGGTACGCCGCTGTCGCGTCACTTGGCCGCCTAGGCCCCGACGGCCAAGCAGGACGCCTTAGCCACACTCGGGGTCGGCCCTGGCTCTCTAAGATGGCCGCGCAGCCCCGCGGCTCTTCGCCTCCCTGTCTGAGACCCCCTTCTGGCCTCTTGACTTGTCCCTAACCCCCGCTGACCGCACCTCTTGTCCCTCCAGCAGATCACCTCTTTCTGTGGCTTCGCCATGGCGACCTATGGACAGAGCTGCGCGCGGCGTAAGTAGAGCAGAGATGTCTGCGGGATGGGGCGGGGTTGGCTGGAAGTCGAAGCCTGTCCACCGGAAAACCGCACCTTCTTTCCCCTAATCTTTCCAAGGGCTTGGCAACTCGCCCCTTTCGGTAGCCGCTCCACCGTCTGACTGCCTCAGCTCTGCGGAGGAGGGGCTGGGCTGTGGGATTTCAGATAGAGGGACTAGGTCAGGGGAGTTGGTCTGTGGACGCATCACCTCCACCTCTCGAACGTGCCTTTGACGAACTCGAAAGCAAAAAGTTACTAACTGCTGGATTCAGCCTTTGGAAGATTGGGTCAGTCACTTTTTTAGAGAAAGTAGTAACCCCCTTGGTGAGAGCACAAGGTCATTACACGTGCTCCTAAGGGCGTGGACGTGCTCTGTAGAATGAATGAGCTGGTATAACCACCACAGATTGCTTGTCCTTAAGCCGCATAGCATTGGCCAAGGACTTGAGTGCCATATTAATGTGCCTAAAGTGCTTTTTGATAGTTAGTTGATGTAGATACTTGAGTGAATCCCAGTTTATTGTGTTTTTGTCTGAATTCTAGTATTTAAATTAACGTGTTAATTACCTATCTCTTCCCACTCCAGAATATTGGTTTCGAACTCATGGAGGATACTAAGAGGTCTATTATGGGAGAGGGCCTTGTTTCAGGTTTTGGTTTTAGGTCACTTGGTTAAATCAGCCTATCCCAGTGAATTTTGGCAGAGATTTCTGTGTGTATAGCTATGTTTATGTGTATGTGTTTGGTTCTTTGTACTAGTTGGGTCCTAAGAGGTGAGGCTGTAGATACTGTGTAAATTTAGGAATAGAAAGTCTGTTTCTTCTGTTTTGGAAGGAATTGCCCAAGTTTATATAGCCTCTTACTGTGGTTATTCATTTTAGAAATAAACCTTTATTGGTGATATCTCTTTCACGGATCATTAGAATACATATAGTTAGTGTAGCTCCTGGTAGTATCAAAAGAAAACATCTTCAACAAGTTGGACTGCTTCAATTTAAAGATAGCAGTGGGTGATAATCTAGTTCCTGGACAGAAAGTGGGAGAACAGGAACCTTAACACTGGAATGTTTCTTCCCACCAGCAATGTGTATTCCTCCATCATATGCTGACCTTGGCAAAGCTGCCAGAGATATTTTCAACAAGGGATTTGGTAAGATTCTTTTTTTCTTTTCTTTCCTTTTTTTTTTTTTTTTTCCTTACCCGCCCCCGATCAGAAGTGAAAATGTGTTTGGATTGCTTGAGGAAGTTAATAATTTTTTCAAATTGTAAATATCTTGCTGTGTTGGTTTGTTTACTAGATACATTTTAGATAAAACTTCTGTTAAAATAGTAACAATCCACATCTTTCTCCACCCCAGTTTCCTCTAATTTTTTTCAAACTGTAGTTCATGGATTTTATTTGTAAGAAAAAAACAGCTGTGCTTTCATTTCCTTCAGATACAGCTTAGGTCTTGAGTGACTAGAATTATGATGTTTAAAGTGTTTTTGCTTTGGCAGTGGTTATTCCTAGTGGTTTATGGATTTTTTCAAATGCATTTGGGTTTTCTTCTTGAAGATTTTGTTCCACATACACCCCCTCTACTTTGGATTATTTTTCCAGTTACTTAGTTGATTAATCCTAAAGGAAGATCTCTTTGGGATAATTGTTCTAAATGTCTGTATTACAATAAACTATTGGTTATTCCAAGACTTAAAGTTAATTTTCTGATCTGATATTTAGGTTTTAAAATGGTTTGAAAACCATTTTTTGTGCCATATATACACCAGAACACTAGGCAAAGCTGCATGAGATGTTCTGTGCTGTACATGTTAGTTTACATAGAGTAATTAAAAATCTTTTCATTTAAATGTTGTATCAACCCACATTTTTATGCTCCTCTGAATATATGAAGTTTTTCTGTTTTTTATGTGATTTCAGCTATTGGTGTGCATTTTTTATACAGAATAATCATTTTGTTATCTTTTACTCTCTACTTGAAGGTTTTGGGTTGGTGAAACTGGATGTGAAAACAAAGTCATGCAGTGGTGTGGTGAGTGTTAGATATCTAATAAATCCTGATGAACTGTTAAATAATTTTCCTTTTTCTTTTTAAAAAACATTTTTAATGTTAATCCATTTGAGAGCAAGAGCGTGTGTATGAGTGGGGGAGGGTCAGAGAGAGAGAGGGAGACACAGAATCTGAAGCAGGCTCCAGGCTCTGAGCTGTCAGCACAGCCCTGTGCCGGGTTCCAACTCACAAACTGCGAGATCATGACTTCGGGATCATGACCTGAGCCAAAGTCGGCCACCCAACCCACTGAGCCACCCAGGTGTCCCCTGCCTTTTTTGTTTTTCAGTGTTCATTCATTTGTTTGTTAGAAGAGAGAGTGGGAGCGTGCACACGCCCTTGCATGAGCAACGGAGGGGTAGAGAGACAGAATCCCAAGCAAGTTCCACACTGCTCTGATGCAGGGCTTGAGCTCTGTGAGACCCTAACCTGAACTGAAACCGAGAGTCAGATGCTTAATTGACTAAACCACCCAGGCGCTGCCCTGTTTTGAGATTGCTTTGGGGATGGTTATATGTGTGAATACTGACTATTAACTGGTTATTTTGATAAATTCTTGCTGTAATTGTTAGCTCCCTTAGTGCATATAACTGATATTTATTAAAATTGATCATATTGTAGTTTCTTAATGCACAGACTTGGATTTCAGGGGTATTATATTGGTCACATCTGTCATTTGGCTTCTTTGGTCTGTAAGGAAGCCCAAGTGTTCACTGGTTGTGCAGCTTACCTGCTCAGAGTAATAGTACAGAGCAGTGACTTAGTGTTTGTTTTTGTGTTCCCACTCTTTAACCTCTTGAAGTCCTATATAAGCACCTGCTGTGCACTTTTGGCATCACAAAAGCCTTCTGAGAAAAATGAAGACTCAATCCTTGTTTAAAGAGCTTGTTTATTGCTGGTTGGAGAGACAAAATAAACTTTAATCTGGAGAACAATCAGAGAAGTGTATCTAATACTAGATTGATTAATCAAAATCTTTGTTGGAGAGAAAAGGCTTTTTGTGGACAGTGGTTAAGGAACGCTTTACAGAATTAGGTTTAAGATCAAGAAGGATGTATACGGGTTGGATTCCATACAGTATGTTTTGTTTCCATTAATGTGTAACTCAATGTGGTACTGCTCTTGTAGTATGTACCTGGCCCCAGATAAGTCCCTTTAACAGCTCGTTCTGTTTTCTCACCTAAACTGCAGAGGTGTCCAGTTTGCTCCAGAATGTAGAAGCCTTAAGTGTTTGGTGATGGAGTGAAAGGTGTAAGCTGTTCCAGTGATGTCATCTGGTCCAATTCCAGTCCCACATGATGATCTTGATTTTGTGTCTTGAGGATTCCTTGGAGATATAGATAGAGATATAGATACATATATACACACACACATATATATATATAGGCTGGCTCATAACCTATAGGCTGATGGATGGCAGTGGGTGGAGCCTCAAGAGTCATTGGTCTTTGTCACTCAGGATTAAAAATAGCTACTTCCACATTCAGCATTCCAAGGATTTGCTAGAAGAACATGCTCCATATATATTGTTTTAGTAATGCTTTCCTTTTGTGTAGAGCACAGGAAAATGTGCAGAGCTTTCACAGTGCCAGTCCAATTTAATCCTCCAAAGGTAGATCTTGTTAATACAATACAGGAAATTGAGACCCAGAAAAGTGTCTTCTTCAGTGTTACTCATTTACTAAATGACAGCCAGAACTGGATGCCAGGACTCTTAAATTTTACATCCAGTGTTTTTTCCTGACAATCCAGTGCTTTTTAGTATGGGCACTGAGTGCCAAGCCTTGACTTGAAATTCCTGTTAAAGCATTTTACATCAGGAGATTGAGTCCATCTCAATGCAGAGCAATAGTTATACAAATGTTCTGTTTTCTAAGTGAGGGATGATTGGCCTTTTCTTCCACTGATATATTTTTGATATTTCCTCACTCTTGCAGGCATCACAATTTCAGGTTGAGTTCTATTAGTTAGATTAGCTGTCTTCTTTAGACTTGGCTTTCCATTGGCCAAAGTGTGTAGCCATCATTAGCAAATTGTGAATCAGAACACTCAGTAGGTATTTTAATATTTTAACTTGGAAGTTTGCCTGTCTGTATAATAAACTTTGAAAGATTATTAGGTTTTTGGATTTTCTATAGCAGATTGTAAATTTCAGTAAGCCCTCCATATTATGCCTTCCTTTCCAGTTGGTGTGCAATTAGGGATTGGCAAGTTACTTATATTTGCTGCAAACATAAGATTATGTGGTGTACTTCAAATTAATACCTGTATTAGATTGTTTTCTCTACTGATATTATCTATCATACATAATATAGTTTACATCATGTATGATAAAACCAGTTGTAGAGCAAATCTTTTCCTACTTTGTTTCGTTTTTAATGAGAATGTGAAAGATGTTTGGGAAGGTATGAAATCTTAGAAAAATAGAATATTGGGGTTACCAAAGATTTTAAATTTTTTCTCATGGCATGAATTCTTCCTACATTGGAGTGCTTTCTGTTGTAGGAATTTTCAGGAAACATTTCCTAATAGTGTGTCAGTTATTATAAATGCTCATTTTAGTGATGGGGGGGCATCTATGATTAACCATACTAACCTTCGTGGTGTTTTATTTAATATCAGGCAGAAAGGAAACAGTGCCAAAACATTCATTCCTCCCCGCCACCTTCCCTGATTTTTAAATTCCAAATAAAATCACCTTAGTGGAAGTTTCCTTAAAAGGTCTACAGTTTGTTGTTCATTTGAGAATTAGATACAGGTTAACTTGTGATTGACTGGTTGGAAATGTCCAGTGTATGTTAGGTGGCAGTTAGTAACTGACAGGCTAATTTGTTCTTGTATGTACTCACAGTAGCAGAGGATAGGAATATTTGGGAAACTAGAAAAAAGGATTAGTGAAATTCCTGTATTTTAGTGGGTTTTTATGTAAGTTAGGCAGTGATTCTTCTAGGCTTACAAGAAAGTTCATGAAGTCATTTATTGTCTTACTAGGAATTCTCAACATCTGGTTCATCTAACACAGACACTGGTAAAGTTACTGGAACCTTGGAGACCAAATATAAATGGTGTGAGTATGGTCTGACTTTCACAGAAAAATGGAACACTGATAACACTCTGGGAACAGAAATAGCAATTGAAGACCAGGTAACATTTTGAACATGTGTTTTAGTATTAATTTATTTTTGTAATTCAAAAAGGAAATAATGATGAAAACAAATTCTTTTTCTCTCAAAATAGATTTGTCAAGGTTTGAAACTGACATTTGATACTACCTTTTCACCAAACACGGGGTAAGCATGTACAGACATTTTTATCTGCTTTAAATTTCGGTTTTATTTTTAAGTAATCTCTGTATCCAGTGTGGAGCTTTAGCTCAACCCTGAGATCAAGAGTCGTATGCTCTAGCAACTGAGCCAGCCAGGCACCCCTTTATCTGCTTTAAATTTAAAAGCATTTCTGTATATTTAGGAAAGGTGCACGTTTACTGTTTGATAGCTTCCTTAACTTCCTTGTGGTGGTGAATTTCTGTTTTTGCCTTTGGAAGATGATGAGTACTACAGTCGCTATTGTTGGCTTCCCTTCAAATATATGCCTCTTCCCATTGTGGCACTAACTTGGGTAATTAACATGTTTCTAATAGGCTTTTGTGACTGATTGCCAGTCGTGCAAAAAGCAATATTCTGATGGTGGTAGAAGTCCAGTAACTCCATGTTCCCTTGTTTTTTTAGCTCACTGAGCTGTATCTTCTTTACCTCTTAGGGTTATCCTGCTACTGCTTTTACTCCCCATTTGTGCTGCAGTTCATAAATCCCTCTTGTGCTGTCTGTGCAGAGGTTGAGTGTGTAAGGCTTTCCCACTGGCATCAGTTTTAAGTCAGCTTGTTCTTTTTCCAGAAAGAAAAGTGGTAAAATCAAGTCTTCTTACAAGAGGGAGTGTATAAACCTCGGTTGTGATGTTGACTTTGATTTTGCTGGACCTGCAATCCATGGTTCAGCTGTCTTTGGTTATGAGGGCTGGCTTGCTGGGTACCAGATGACCTTTGACAGTGCCAAATCAAAGCTGACAAGAAACAACTTTGCAGTGGGCTACAGGACTGGGGATTTCCAGCTACACACTAATGTGTGAGTATTTCCTTTGTGGGTTATGGGGACATAGGACCTGGGAGTGGTATTGATGTCACCTGTCATTTCTTATGAACCCAGGTACAATCTAAAGGATTTCTCTTAAAAAAAAAAAAAAAGAATTTCTGCCTTTTTAAAAGAAAATTTCTTTATTTATTTTGAGAGTGTGTGTGCATGCATGTGTGGGAGAGGCAGAGAGAGAGAGAGAATATTCCAGGCAGGCTCCACACTGTCAGCGCAGAGCCCGACTAGGGGCTCAAACTCACAGACTGTCAGATCGTGACCTGAGCTAAAATCAAGAGTTGGATGCTTAACCAACTTAGCCACCCAGTATCCCTAAAGGATCTCTCTTAACACAAAAAGATCATCATCCTTAGGCATTTCCGGGTGCTCTTAGAAGTGTATAGTAAAAAACGTTAGCCTGACTTTTGGTGCTGAGAGAGTAAATGTTTAATTTATGTGAGGCTTGATGTGCTCTGGAGTTTTAGAAAAGGCTAAGATTTGCCAAATTACCAGTATGTTTGACTTGTCTGTGATATCTGAGGTGCTGAGTTGGTAGGATTGCCTAAAATGTATGGTGTTTTTACCTAACCCAAATTAGGTATGTATGTTGAAAGGATTTAAGAATTTTTCTCCCTTATAAAAACAACGGATTATTAAATAGCAGAAGTACAAAGAAGAAGACCAAAATTTCTCATAATCCTAATCCTACCATCTAGATGTATAATCTTTGTTACCTGGTAATGTTTGGGAGTTTTCTCTTCTTATATGTAAATATAGAAAATACATATTACAAAGCCTGGTTTATAATCCCTCCCGTACTACCTTAATACATTTTGATAATTTTATTGTAGCATTCTACAGCATGATTATTAATGGCTGGGTGGTAATTCTACTGAATGATTTATCATGATTTGTATGACCTTACTTTGGGGCATACATTGGAATAAAGACCTTTTAAAACACGTTTTCAGTGGAATACTAGAGACCCATGTGAGCAGTATAACTATAGCATTGTTTAACTATAATTCTACAATATCAGCTTAGTGCTGTAGACATTACAGTGTCTGTTTTAGATTTACTAATTTAAAGTATCTTACAGCAATGATGGGACAGAATTTGGAGGATCAATTTATCAGAAAGTATGTGAAGATCTTGACACTTCAGTAAACCTTGCTTGGACATCAGGTACCAACTGCACTCGCTTTGGCATTGCAGCCAAATATCAGTTGGACCCCACTGCTTCCATTTCTGTGAGTACTGCTGTGGGCTTGGAGTGGGCTCTTTGCTTGTGGGAATTCATCTTTGGGTGGATTGAATTGTATTGAAAGTTTGAACCGTGGTTCACAGGATCCCTAGTTTACTCCTAGATTGGAATTAGAATTTGTAATGCTGCATTTTCTGTGGAGACAGTGTTAGAAGTTTGTTACCAGGTCATAGGAGTTTGTTTAACCTCAAAAGCTGCTCAGTTAGTGTGGATAATAACCCTGAGCTCCAAGCCTGTCTAAGCTCAGGTAAGCCAGTGTTTTGGCCCCAGGCCAGGAGTAATAGCATTTTGATTGTTACTTTGTCTTTCTATAGGAAATAGTAGTACTATGTTAGTTGGACTCTGTCTTTATGGTTAACAAAATATCTTTAGATTTGATCTTCAGGGTCTGTGGTACAAATGCCGTTTTGCAGGTGGAGATCCCAAAGCTTAGAGAAAGGACTTTCCTTACTGCTAGGCCCAGAGCAGAAGGGGTAGAACCAGGATTGGACTTGTACATCTTTTGATTTCCCTCCTGGCTAGGGTGACCACTAGCTCATTCTGCTTTGCCTGGGACTATTCCAGCTTTAGCATTAAGAGTCCTGCATCCCAGGGGCACATGGGTGGCTCAGTCGGCAAAGTGTTCCACTTTGGCTCAGGTCATAATTTCACGGTTTGTGAGTTTGAGCCCAGTGTCAGGCTCTGTGCTGACAACTCAGAACCTAGAGCCTGCTTCGGATTCTGTGTCTCCCTCTCTCTCTGCCTCTCCCTGCCTGCGCTTTCTCTCAAAATAATAAACATTAAAAAAAAAAAAGTCTTGCATCCCAAGGACTCCCTTCCACCTGTTCTTGGTTAGTTGGGGTGGATAGCCACCCTAGTCCTTTTCTTAGGCTTTTTTTGTTTGTTTGTTTTTGAGAGAGAGAGAGACAGCTTGAGCAGGAGGAGGGGCAGAGAGAGAGAGGGAGACACAGAATCGAAAGCAGACTCCAGGCTCTGCACTGTCCGCACGGAGCCTGACTGGGGGCTCGAACCCGTGAACCATGAGATCATGACCTGAGCCAAAGTTGGACACTCAACTGACTGAACTACCCAGTCGCTTTGCTTCTTTGCTATTTCATCCTTCAGTCATAGTGGGTTTAGGGTAGAAGGGCGTGCGGTGTCTGAGAGTGTAGAGGCAAGGCACTGGCTCTATTTGAGGCACATTAGCAGCTGTTCCTGTGTGTCAGTTGCTTACAGGTCAGGCATTGCCTATACTGTATGTACTGGGAATGAAAGGAAGTTAAACCTTCCCCGAGAGTTATTTCTGTTACGTAAAGTGATCTTCATTCCTGAGAACAATGTTTTGATAATTTGGGCAGTTAAGCTTTAGCTTCACTCTTATTTTATGATAGCAGTTGTAAGCAGAAAGAATGAGAAGCACCCAGAATGCTTTTCCCATTGGCAAAGACGGTGATTCATTTATTTTTCCCGTCTGTTTCCATTTACACTGTAGCAGTAAAAACCTTAGGATTCACACATTATCCTCTGGTAGCTACGCTGCTGTTCTTTTCAAATGTATGTCCATGGCACCATCACAGATTTAATGCCAGCTGATGTAGCTCTCTCATAGTCTAAAATGGGAAGGCAACTTTGGCCTGTGTGCCATTGAGTGACTCCTGGGGATTAGTTTGGAAATACATCTAACATTTCTAGTGCCCCTGTGCCCCCAGTCAAGCATCACCCTGAAGTATTGCCCATCACAATTTGATGGTTTACTTCTATTCTGAAATAGTAGAAACTTGTATCCAGTTTTGTCTGAGGCTCTTAGCTTGTTGGGCACAAGATGGTCACTAGTGGGGCATTTCTTTCTTAAGACCAATAGCTCACTTGGCCATTGGTGGCTAGTGAAGGCTTGGCTGTGTGCCGAGTGAATGTAAGTGCCGTTTATGTGACTTTTGCTTGTAGGTACATCATTTCTGTCTCTGGACTGGACTGTTTTGATGTTACACATTACAAGAGTGTAGACATCAAATAATTTCCAAATCTGTTTTGATCCTAGAGGTTGTTTGTCACCTTTTTACAATGAAGAAAATTGGGTCCTACTGATAATCTGACTTTGAGTTTAATGGATAAGAATTAAGTGGCACCTGGCTGCTGTTTGGCTTAATAACAATATTGAATTTTAGTATTTCACATGTGAATAAAAAAGCAGAACACTTCATAATTGCATGATAGGGAAACCTGGAGGGCCTTTGTCTCTCCAGAGATTCAAAAAGTTTACAGCTGTTTTTGTATTTTATTTTAGGCAAAAGTCAACAACTCTAGTTTAATTGGAGTGGGCTATACTCAGACTCTGAGGCCTGGTAAGTGTTCTTGATACGTAGGATTTTTTTGATGGTGTTTCAAAAATTATTTTTTATTTCTCAGCTTCTTTGTAAACCTTTCAAAAAAAGTACAATGAACATGTTTATCTTTTGCCACAATTTTTTTTATTCCTTTTTTTTTTTTCTTTTTTTTTGCTGGGCTGTTTGGAAGTTGGAGCTGTCATGACACTTCCCTAAATGCTTTAGCATGCATCTACTCAGAACAGGAGTGTTGTGCTCTCTGACATAACTCATTGCTTTCATTGTTTGGTCTCTGTAGTCTCGTTTACTTTATGTACTATTTTGAGCCTTGCTATGTTTTCTAGAGCAGTACTTACCAAATTTTAGTGTGCATGAATCACCCGGGGACTCATCAAAATGCAGATTCTGAGCCCATAGATCTGGATGAAGGGTTCTGTCTTTCTAACAAGCTCTTGTGTGATGCCAGTGTTACTGGTTCTTGGACCACATTTGAATAGCAGGTTCTAAAGCCTTGGAACTCCCCACCCCCACCCTCCCCCCCTTTCAAATAGGGATTTTCCCCCAGACTTTATTTTGGCCTTTTGGAAACCTAAAGGAAAGAATGGTATGAAGAACACCCATATGCCCTTAGCCACATTTACCAGTTAACATTTACCACATGTGTTTTCTCTGTCCATGTCTGCATACATAATCCTTTTTTTCTCTATATGCCTTTAAGAATTATTTGTTTTGTAGACATGTGGATACACCAGCCCTAACATGCATATCCTGAGATTAAGACATTTTTCTTCCTAACTACAATACCACTGTCACAGCTAAGGAAATTAACATTAATTTAGCAATACATAATAGTCTATACATGTAGTCTATATTCTGTTTCCCCCACTTCTCTATTGTAGTTTTCCTTTCCTGAGTCCAATTATGATTTTCCTTTGTAGCATATTGAATATTACTATATTTTCTAGAGCACTTTGAACTTTAGTAACATTTTTATGCTCTGTGACTTTATCTCTTTACTTTCTGAATTCTCTTGTATCTCTGATACTCCTAAGTGCCCTCTGGTGGCTGGCACTAGTAGGTCATCTGACAGGCTGAGGAGGGACAGGCAGGCTATTAAAGGTTGCAGACTTTCGAGGTGTTCAGACAAATCATAGTTGCCTGCTTTTGTTTACAGGTGTCAAGCTTACACTGTCTGCTCTGGTAGATGGGAAGAGCATTAATGCTGGAGGCCACAAACTTGGGCTTGCCCTGGAGTTGGAGGCTTAATCTAGCTGAAAGAAACCTCTGGGAATGGATATCAGAAGATTTGGCCTTAATATATTTCCAGTGTGACCGACCAGCAGGCTTTTTCCCCCCAAGAAGGTGATCAAAACAAAGGATGATCTAAACAAGAGCTGTATTTTAAATACTTAGACAGTTACTTGTTAGCTGGTTTCTAGTTGAATCGGTTATCTATCTAGTTACCAATGCTGCAGTCGTGCAGTCACCTATACATTATTTAAATGTATTTAACTGTTAAATGCGCTACCCACCAATAATGAAATAGACCTTTATGAAAACTGTGCAGTTGTGTGCATGTTTGTTTTTATGTTCTTATTAACATTGAAAATTGCCATTGAATGAGATGGATCAGTGGAAGTTTTAAGATGAGGTTAAAAAATTTTGTTAAATTCAACTATTAGAGTTACTTTTGGTATCCCAAAACATTACAGATTATGAATAAAACAAGTATACATAACTAATGACTCCCAAGTATTTGCAGAGTTAAACATTTGCCAGCTAGGGTCAAATCTCCCTTGTATCTAGTTAGTACTTTATTTTTCAGGTGAGCATTTTGCTTTTTACCTAAATCTGTGCCATTAAGTCCTCTGTGTCCCTAAAGTAACTCCATGAGCTTTTTGGACTACAATAAAATAAGAGGATATATGCCTTTATATCTTCAGTTTGTAAGTTTGTCCAAAATTCTATTGGATCACTGTTGACCCCAGGAGGGAGTGGAGAGTAAGTGATGAAGAAAGGAAGAACAGATTGTGCTGAAGGTTAGCCACATACACCACACCCCTGCAAGCTATCGCTATGGAAAATGAGCTAGGCCATAGGTGGGATGGGACAAGGTGTAGGCAAGTGGAGTGGGGTGTCTGTAACCAGAGGAACTGAGAAGGGACTATGTGGGCCTCGGTCAGATGTCAGTCATTTCATTCTAGGCAGACACTGACTGAAAGGGTCGGGCTTAAGTGTGTGAGACCAGAAGCTGTGCCTTCAGGTTTTGTGGCCACTGGCCCTTAATCTGCACTTGGACTGAATGATAGAAATTAATAGGTGATTCTGGTTGGAATAGTAGGAAAGAGCAAGTGTTCTGATGGGAGGAGATAGTTTGAAGAATGTGATCAGAGTTTAAGAGAAGGGAGAGATTTGTTCACATTGAAACTACTAGACCCAGTGTACCATTTGAAGTCAGAACAGATAAGGAAATGTAAGTACTTTCAGACTCACTGCCCAAAAAATGATACATGCTGAATATTTCTAGGTCAGAAAGAATCTGATGAGCGATTAGAAACCCAAGCAAACTTTCCACACTGGGGTGATAAAAAGGCTCCTTCTGGGGCGCCTGGGTAGCTCAGTCAGGCATCTGACTCGATTTCAGCTCAGATCATGATCTCACGGTTATAGATTAAGCCCTGCCTTGGGCTCTGCTCAGTGTGGAGCCTGGTTAGGATTCTCAATCTCTGCCCCTTCCCCCCATTCGTGCTCTCCTCTAAAAACAACAAAAAAGGGGTCTTTCTGATCTTACTGTGTTTGTCTTGACGGACTGGCAGAAATGGCCTGTATGAATAAGACAGGACTTAATGGCAGAAAGTTGGAATTTGAGCCATTTGAGAGACACTGTTGCTAGGTTAAAAAAGATGTCTGCAAGTTAGGTGTGAAAACACCTCATGCTTTTGGGATACACAGGAGAGGTGTGAAGTAGCTCAGCAGACCGCTGAGAAACTGCTGGCGGTGCTTGGTGGGAAGGAACTGGTCACAGGCCTGGCGACCCCTGAAGCCTCCTGGAGGACCTGCTGCCCCTTAGTTAACCAGTGGCCTTCCCTCATGTTGTGTTTACCTGGTCCAGTACTCAGGACTGGGTGTGGCACAAGTGAGCTACCAGTTTGTCAAAGATCTATTTAAGAGTAAATTGGGCCTGTTCACCCATGTGCATCCTTTTTTTTTAAACATTTATTTTTGAGACAAAGCATGAACGGGGAAGGGGCAGAGAGAGAGAGGGAGACACAGAATCTGAAACAGGCTCCAGACTCTGAGCTGTCAGCACAGAGCCCGACACAGGGCTCGAACCCACAGACCGTGAGATCATGACCTGGGCCGAAGTCAGACGCTTAACCGACTGAGCCACCCAGGCGCCCCTTCCCCATGTGCAACCTTAATAGGCTTTAATGTGTGGAGAGACAAGGGTTGGTTCACACCCAGAGCCCTGTGGGTTAAAATGTAAGGTACGTACCAAGAAGTTTAGGATTATGAAAGTTGCCTGTTATGGTCTCCTGTGGCCTTGTTTCTAGTAGCCTCCAGCCTCATAGCAGCACCCAGGCCTAACCAAGTGGTGGCAAAACCTGATTGTCTTCTAGGCTGATGCCATTTCTGCCTGAGGCAGTGTTAGTGGGAAGAACACTTCATCTGTGGCCTGGAGATATCTTCCTAGGGGATTAGGATTAGGGAGGTTTAGATGAGAGAAGTGAAGCACCTGGCTTCCCTCCACCTCAGCTCGTAGATGTTGGTGCCGGACAGCCTAACCATATCTTCATCTTCCTCTGGGGAACTTATTTAAAACCGCAGTACTGATGGTCTCCTCCTACCTGTTGGCCTGTCTGCTTCACACCTTTCTGGTCAGTGATCCCACTCAGTCCCTCACCTTTCTCCAGGACTTCAGGGGGAGGACAGGATATATACTCCAACCTCGTGGTCCTCAGGTCTAAGTCAAGTGGCCTGGTTTCAGAAGTGATGTCCACTGACCAGAGCCTCCACTGTAGAGGTGAGATCGAGCTGACAGTGCTGTGAAAACATGGGCAGATAGCAGAACCAGCATAACCTGTGAAAAGTACCCAGCCACAAACCTGGTCAGCTGTAGGGTCTGTTTCCTGTTGTCAGACTCCAGCTATGGTCTCCCAACCAGTCCCAGCTGTGCCAAACAAGAGCTTCATTCACTTGACCCTCCTAGGAAGCTAAGTAGGAGGGAGACCAAGGCGGGGCTCTAGCCAGCATCCTGTGGAGTGGAGGCAAATCCGAAGAGCTGGGATCTCTGAGCAACTGTATGTGGCCAGGTCAATCAAAACTTTGTATCTTGCCTCCCGTCAGCTGGAGGCTCCTACTCAGGCTTTAGCCCTGGTGCCACGTGGTCCTCAGGACAGTGCCACGGAGGGGATGACGCCTATGACCTCAAGGCTCCCTTTTGCTGAAGAACCTGCCAGTGCTGGGCCCTCCCTCCCTACCCCACGTTAGAGCCACGTACGGAGGCTGAGAAGATCTTGTCCCAGGCCCCACTTTATTGTCGAATTTAGAACTCAGGGTTGATGTCTGGGGTACCCAGGTCCCCTCACTTGAGGCCACTCTCGGGGGGCCAGCCCTAGATCTTGAAGGCTAAGGTGAGGCCGTCGCCCAGAGGCAGAAGGCTGATGTGGACCCTGGCGTCCCGCAGGATGCGCTCGTTCAGGTTCCGCACGCACTGGGCCTCGGTGTCCCGCGGTTGAGGCTGTAACACCTCTCCGCGCCACAGGACCTGCGGGGGGGGCGGGGCATCATGGAGGGACAGGGCCGAGGAGGAGGTGCCTAAGCAGGAGGCGGGGTGAGAGCTGGAGACAGGACCCCAGGGGGAGAAAGCACTGGGCGGGGCTTTGTGGCATGGGGGCGGGGCACAGGGAGGAGCCAAGGGAAAAGACCGAGACCCAGCCCAGGAGGGCTCTCCCTCTAGTCTATCCCTTACACTGAGTACGGCGAGGACTCCTCCAGGGCGCAGCAGCTGCAGGCACCGCTCATAGTAGGCGGCACAGTTCTCCTTGTCCGCGTCCACCACGGCCACGTCGAAGGTGCCAGCTTCGCCCGCGGCCAGGAGCTCGTCTTGAGGGGGGGGGCGGGGGGTAAGATAGGTCTTGAGTCCGCAGCCCAGGTGGTCAGAAGCCCCTGCCCAGGTGCTGTGACCATTCAGGGACTCTGGTCTGGAGGGGCGCCCTGCCACCCAGCATGTGGCCGCATAGGTGAGGCCAGGAAGCAGAGGACTGTCACTACCTCAAGCCCGCCCAGCAGACCTGGTCACTAGCTCACGCCCAGTCGTCCCACTTAGAAAATGGTGCCAAGGCCCCTTCTACTCCGTTGCTCACCCAGGGTCTCCAGGGCGGGCTTCAACCGAAGGTCGATCTTGTGTTCCTCCTCAGCCTGCGGAAGGAGTGGGTCACAGCCAGCAGGTCCCTTCTCCTAGGGCTGGGAGTGGTCAGGCTCCAAGGGCCTGATGAGGGCCTCAAATGTGCGGGACACTCACCTGCCTCCACAGGGGCCGCCCCAGCTCCGGAGGCTCTGGGTTCACCTCGCAGGTTATTACGCGCCCGGCCGGGGGCAGCGCCAAGGCCAACGCTAGGGCTGAGTAGCCTGTGAAAGTGCCTGTGGGCAGGGACATGGACAGGCTCAGGCCAGAATGGGGGACATCCTGGTGACTTAGGCTCCCAGTGGTCCCAGCCGTGTGCCCTACCCAGGTCCAGCGCCTTCTTCGCCTTGATGAGTCGTGCCAGGTTGGCCAGAAGCTGGGCCTGCTCACAGGTCATCATGGAATCTCCCTGCGGCTGCTCCAGGGTCAGCTGTGTCGCGGTGGTGGAGGGGAGAGGGTCGCACCACCACTGCCAGTCACCCAGCTCCGCCCCGTGTTCACACCCCCTCCAGGTGCGCGGCTGTGGGCGTGGCCTAGGGGGACTGGCCCTCAGGGAACGCCCACCGCGCCCCGCCTGCGGTGTCCCGGAAGCCCGGGGAGCTCCAAGGCCCAGCCCAAGGTCACACAAGCACGTGGGGCCCGCTGGGTCCGAAGTGGGCGCCTGTTCCCGCCCCTGGCCCTGCTGACCAGCCGTAGGCTCCGCAGCACCGGATGCTCCCGCATGGAGCGGCTCAGCAGATACTGCCAGAGGGGGCTGTCTTCAGGGGGCAGCAGGCGCTTCTCTCGCCGGGATCGCTCCGAATGGCACCGTCTCCCTGACGGGGAGGGGTCCTGGGTCAGGGTCTGGGACTCCGGGGCGCCAGGGCTGAGCTTCAGCCTCAGCCAGCCTCGCGGAGTCACGGGCTCCGCTCCCGCACCTGCCCCGCCTGCGGGGGCTCTGCGGGAGGTGCCGCAGGCCCCGCCTTACTCACCCAGGAAGAGGCCGGTGGCGAAGGCGGCGCCCAGCGCGGCGGAGCCCAGGACCAACGCGGCGGGCACAGACAGCCGGGGTGCGGGCTGGATCATGGTGCGGCCAGGAGGGAGCGACGTCCAGGTCACTTGGCTTGGGCTTCTGCGCCCGCACTGGGACCCGCCTGCCTTCTAGTCTCCGCCTTGTCCCGGTACTGCCCGCAGAACTGCGGTCTCGAACGCCATCTGGCGGCCGCACAGCTTTACTGCAAGCCCCGCTAGAGCGAGCCGGGCGCCATCTGGTGGCTGCGCTTGGAACTGCGCCCGGGAAGGGGAGCAAGCCTGCATCTGGGGTCTGGGCTTTCCGTGCGGGTCCTCGAGGTCTACGGTCCTGGGTCAGGGAGGTAGAAATTTGATGCCCCTTCTGGGTGCTTCTTATTATCGCTGCTGCTTCTGCTGGGACCCTGGGGCATATGTGGGTGGGTGGCTGGGCCGCTGGCGTAACAGGATAGTAATTTGCACGAAGTGATAGAAATTACAGGAGTTCCGAGAGGGACTGAGAGAATTAGGGGAGGCTTCCTGTGGGAGGTGAGTGAGGGTATCCGGTTGAAGGACCCGGTTTGGGGACAAAAACTACAGGAGGGGAGGCTTGAGAGTCCAGAGGCAGGTCTTGTTGATGGGGCTCTGAGACAAGGTTCTTAGAAACACGCCGTTGGGTGCCAGACAGACGTATGAGCTCTTGGGTCCCTCTTTCTCAGCCTGTTTATTTTGTGTGAAGTAGGAACCACGGTCTTACCGTAAACAGCACCAGATCCCACAACCTGGCACACAGTAGGTGTCCAGTAAATGGCAGCTGTGGAGACATGTGGAGGCAGGAGTAGAGACATTTGGGGGAGGGGGAGTGATTGGAGGGCAGGTGAGGTCCCCTTGCAGGGCTGTTCTGCAGGGTCACTCTCCAGTGAGCATTGATGGAACACTTACTGTAACACAAAGTGGGGAAGGCGAAAGAAGCCTGTGGCTTGTATTCCTAGTGACGCTGCATTCAGAGACCACAGCACACACTAGAATGGGGAGCAGCTCTGCTTTCACAATTTCCTCTTCTGCAAAATGGGGTTATTCACAGTCGCCACCTCCCAGGGGATGAAACGAGAAAATCCACGTGAAGGATTTACACAGGGCCGGCACTTGGTGGGCTGTAACTTACATTTAAAAGGAGTCCAGGGCCAAAGGGCAGCGGGTCATCCGGCCGCTCAAGGTCACCTCCCCCCCGGGCTGGGTGCTCCAACAGCCCATTTAGTATCCACTCTGGCCAGTCAGGAACTCCACCGGGGGGCTTCCCAGAGGAGGCTTAGCGGGTGCGAGGCCCCTGGACCCCGAGGCCCGGAGGCAGGTTTGTTGAGGTTTAGGGGGTGGTCCGTGAGATTGGCTAAGCCGAGGAAGATCGGAGCGAGCTGGAGAGACTTGGAGCACAGCCCTGACCCCAGCTGGGAGGCGGTGCAGGAGGAGGGCTCAGTTCCGGGTCAAGTCTCCAGGAGCCGCTGACGTGACCTCCAGTCAGACGCAGAGGGCGGGACTGACCCCAGGCGCGGGGTGGAGCCTGCTGTCTGTGGCTGGGCTGGGCGGGGGTGCGGCTGGCTGGGAAGCACCTGCCCCTTTGCCTTCGAATCCTCTGCATCCTGGTTGGCCCCCAGTAAATGTTTCTCTGACCAGACTCTGAGCCTCATCCCCAGGGTAAGGGCTGCTGGTCTCTCCTCTCCCAGGGCTGAGCACACAGCAAATGATACATAAGTGCGGCCTGAGCAGTGTGCTGGAGCGGCGGGTCTAGACAGTCAACACAGTAACCGTAGGGGCCTTCCACTGAGTACCAGGCCTTCTAAATGCAGCCTACCTATGAGGCTGGCATACTATTCCCATTTTCCCGAGGAGGAAACCAAAGCTCAGAGAGGTGCCCTCACTGACTCCATGCGCTGAGACCCAGCAAGATCCAGACACCCAAGAAGTGCTTTCCTGGCAGCCGTGCTGGGCTCTCTCCACCAGGCCACCGGCCTGGGGGCCCTGGGCTCAGCTCTACCTTGTCTGGGAGTCCGGATTTGGGCAGGCCCCCAGCTCACACCCGAGCCTCCCTCCCCAAGCCTGGCTTCCGGCGGGAGCCCCGGAGAGGGGGGGGGGGGCGGGGAGCCGGCAGGGAGGGGAGGCATGTCACCATATATCCCCGTCAGATTAAAAAACTAATTTGAAAAGATTAATGTATTCCATTCTTGTTACGCTGGCTCTGATACCTCTGGGCCCGCGGCCGCTCTGCCTCCTGATTATTGAATTTTTATGGCCTGGTAATTAATTGCAGATTCCCTGTTTTGTTCTATTTCTTTTTCTCTGACATTTTAATTTCAACAAAAAGCAGTGGTCTCCATGCAGGCTCTCTCTGGAGATCCTAATGGTCTATAAAACAGAATGACTTATAGACGTGGCACCCACTTCAGTTGGCGAGCGATTGTTTGAAACCTTGCTGATCACGCAAAATTTAATTTTTCCACCTCCCTCCCCCGTTTGCTACTCATTTCTTGTCTCTTGCATTGCAGCACCGGGGCGTCTCAGCTCACAATGAAGGGAGCAAAGTGTCGCCTTGGAATCCTACAGAGCCTTTTCCAGGAGGCTGAAAACAAAGTCAGTGTTGCTTCTTTTCCTCAGAGGTGCCCCTGCGGTGGGGAGGAGGGAGCTGGGCCTCCCCAAAGGGCCATCTGGATGTGGGCAGCTGCTCCCAGGGCCATGAGGGGCTGGGCAGGGGGAACACCATTTCTACCTCTCTGGGTTGCCCTTTTGGTCCCATGCAGGTCAAATGCCCCACTAGGCACCCAGGAACTCTCAGGCTGGTAAGGGCAGAGAAAGTGGGTGCCTCTTCATGCCTTTAGGTCCATACCAGGAAGTGAGAATTGACCCCTGACAAATTCTTAGCCAAATCAGGGCCCTGGAAACAGCTTTCCACAACAATGGGTCTGGAAGAGGCCCCTGAATTTCTATCATGACACCCCCAGCTTCTACTTCTGAACTGCTGACATCACATGGGTTGGATCCTCTCTCCCAGGGGCTCCCCAGGACTGTGCAGGGCAGGGTAGGGGCAGAAAAGTAGGGTTGTGGAGTCAGGTCAGGCCTAAGCAATTGGAAGATGGAAGTGTTCAGGGGCTGCACAGGTAGGTGAGGGGAAGCAGTAGGGGGCAGTGCGGACTGGGGCACTGCAGAGCTCATGTCCCGTCCAAAGGCCTGGCAGCCACTTGGCCGCCTATGCCGCCATGTGGGAAGATGGATGCAGTGTGGCCAGAGCTTGTGAGTTCTCAAGAAGGGTTGAAATCTGGCTTGTAATGTGAAACCTCACCATTTTAAGCATTTGGATTAGACTTTTGTTTTTTTTTAAGCATTGCTTCAGCCGAACTGAATACATCTTTGATGTCTGGGTTTGATCTGGCCCCTGGGACCACCGTTTCCTCTGATTGGGAGCATGTATCGGAGGAGCTGAGACGTGGAGGTGGAGTCTGGTGGGGCCAGCTGACGCCTCTGCCCTGCCCCCACCTCAGGAATCCTTTTCCTACCTTTGGGCTCTCCATCCCCTTCCCACGCTCAGTGGGCTCTTCCCCAGCAGCTGTGGGCTGCCAGGGGCACCTTGGAGCCTCTGTCCAGGTCTTGCCTTCTGTAGGCCTCTCCATACAGAAATTTGCAGCCTGAAGTCTGACCGCATCTGGGTGAGGTTTGCCAAGCTCCCCAGGGAGGATGGCACCTGTTCACCTAAGACTTTGGGGGTGTGGGCGGGGGCAATGCCCTGACTCCAAGGCTCTAGGGGTGTTTCAGGCCGAGCGGATGGAATCAGAGAGACCATGAGTTAGGGGCTTCTGGGGCTTCTCAGATGAGGTGGGGACGATGGAGCCCCACTGCCTGCTCCTGCCTCCTCTGTGCTGAGATGCTACAGACCTGGCAATGCCCCGGCCTCCTGTGCCCCGGCTTCCTTATCTGGACAGGCCCAGTGGGAAAGCGACAGCACGGTCTCTAGAATCAGATGGACTTGGGGTCTGTCATTGGTCCCATAGCTCCGTGGCTGTGAGTTCAGAGTTTCTCAGCTAGAAAATGAGGGTGATACTTCTCTACCTCTCTCGCTGTGTACTGAGCACCCACAAACGTGCGGGCTTTAAACAGCCCCCATTTACCATTTCACAGTCCTGTAGGGCAGAAGCTGTCAAGGTATGGCTGCATTCTCTGCTTGGGGTCTCGCCAGACTGACGTCACAGTGTTGCTGGGGCTGCGGTTCTGCCGGGCCCCCCGGCTCTTTTCTCAGCCCACTGGTTGTTGGTGGATTTCAGTTCCTTCTCGTGAAGCTCCTATGTCAAGGCCAGCAAAGACGTCTTGGATCTTTTTGGTGCTTCAAATCACTTTGCCTTTCTCTTCTGCCTTTAAGTGCTCCTGTGCTTACGTTGGGCCCACCCAGATAATCTCAGGGAATGTCCTTATTTTAACGTGACCTGGTTAGTAACCTTAGTTACATCTGCAAAGTCCCCTTGCCATTTAAGATAAGAACCACAGGATTCGCACTGATGGTGGATGTCATAGAGATCATGGGGGCAAAACTCTGTCTGCCACAATCCCTGATGACCTTGGTGTGTGTCTCATGATGTCATCTGCTTCTTTCCTCCTGTTTTTTTTAAATGTTAAAAAAATTTTTTTTTTTTTTAATGTTTGTTTTTGAGAGAGAGAGACAGACACGAACGGGGGAGGGGCAGAGAGAATCTGAAACAGGCTCCAGGCTCCAAGCTGTCAGCACAGAGGCTGACGTGGGACCCGAACTCGGGAACGGGGAGATCATGACCTGAGCCACACTCAGATGCCTAACTGACTGAGCCACCCAGGTGCCCCACTTTCCTCCTTTTTTGACGGGATGGCCAGGGCTGCCATGGTGACTCCTGGGCGTCACTGCTTCTGTGGGGCATCTTGGCTGATCCTCAGGAGGCTTCAAATGGCCAAGACTTCATGGGGCCCTTCCGAGAACGGGTGGAGAGCGTCTCCTTGCAGCTCTTACCTCTCCACGTTGAGACACTGGCCTATGTTGTGGGTCCTTCCTTCCCCAAAAGAAGACAAGCATACAGACTTCTCAGATGCCTTTGCAAGCATGTGACCTTGCTTCCACCTCTCAGAGGTGCTGCACGGGTCCCGAATGCCAGTGTGGGCGGCGTGCGTTGGCTGTGTGGAGATTGATGCCCTGGCAAGCAAGTGTGACAGATGTGGATGTTCCCGCTCTGCTGGGTGGTTTCGTGGAGCCCCTTCCCACAGGTGGGCTGTGGCGGGAGCTGTGTTCTAAGTAGAAGAGTCCCAGGAAGTGAGTGGGTGGAGCTTCCGGAGGTGGAGTTCCTGGCTGTGTAGCACCCAAGCCCGGTTCTCTGGTCCCGCCAGTCTGCTGTTTGCAACACAATGGAGTTTATCTGCAGCCAAGTGGATTCTGTTGTTTGCAACAAAGTGAAATCTGCTGTTTGTCACAGAGCAGCTTGTGAGATTTGCAGTTAAGAGTCCTGCCTGGTACACTCTCTTCTGTGGGGAAGATTCTTCCACCTCCAACAGACACTGTTAATGTCAACCTAGGCTACTGTCTGCTTTCTTTGTTGCTTGCAGGAGCTCATGTTGTTCAGGCAACATGCCCAACTCTGGGGGATGAACCGTGATGGGTCTCAGACTGGCATGACCATCCCAGTCCTTTTTTGAAGATACCTGCTGTCTCATCCTCACCTGTAGCTCTTTTCCAGCCAGAGATAAAGGGGTGCTTCTCAGGACTTTTTCCTCCTTTTTTTTTTGTTTAGCTTCTTCTTACCTTGAATGGGGTTGTGTAAAAATGAAATGCTTGGAACCATAGCAGCCCTCTTGTGGTTGTGAGGCAATAATGTTCGGGATTAAAAAACCCAAACAAACAGTAAAGATGGCAAGAGGAATGATGGTTGGTCCTTGAAGACCTTATCTAGCCATTGAACCAACACCAGCAACTGTTTTCCTTCAGACTCCTTGTTACATAAGAAAGTGGAACGCTTTGTATTTAAGCAATGATTAGGGGGCGCCTGGGTGGCTCAATCGGTTGAGAGTCCGACTTCGGCTCAGGTCATGATCTCGCAGTTCGTGAGTTCGAGCCCCACATCGGGCTCTGTGCTGACAGCTCAGAGCCTGGAGCCTGCTTCAGATTCTGTGTCTCCTTCTCTCTCTGCCCCTTCCCCACTCATGCTCTGTTTCTCTCTGTCTCTCAAAAATAAATAAATGTTAAAAAAAGTTAAAAAAAAAGCAACGATTAGTTGCATATTTTTTTACTGGAAGCTCGAAAGCATTCCTGATACAAACAATGTGGCCTGTTCCCACAGGAGTGGTTTGGAGTGGGTCCTGAGATAACCCTGTTTGCTTTTTTCTTCAGGCTAGAGTGTCAGATTCCCCACTGTACTCAAAATCACACCCTGCAAAAGTGAGGCCCCATTTACCTCAGGGGTGAGCTTTCTCACAGGAGACGCCCCATCCCTTGAGGCAGGCCAAGTTCCTCCCCTTCCTGACAAGTCCAAATAGCAGCCCTGGGTACTTCCTCCCACCCCTGTGCCCCTCAGACCCGAGGCATCCCATGGACACCTCCCAATCCCTGGTGAGGTAGGCATGTCACCCACACCCTACAGGTGACTCTTAGGGGAAGTAGCTCATCCAAGGTCTCACAGCCCACAACTTGGGGGACTTCCCCCTCCAGAGGGAGTCTCTGTATTTGCCTCGGAGGGAGGGGCACAGGGACTTCTGTGACGATGACCAGACAGGGCGAGAGATTTTGTGCAGTGAGCTGGGGATGGGTGGGGGAAGCCCCTGTCTTCCCAACATAATAGTCAGGCTTCTGCTGCAAAAGTGCTGTGTAACAGTCCCAAGTGTCAGTGGCTTCCAAAATAACCATGCACTTTTCTCTCCTGGGTCGGCAGGTCAGCTGGGGTGCTTCATTCAGGTGGTGGGTTCAGATCATTCTGAGACCAGCGCACAGGAGCAAGAGGCCAAGCACCCAAGTGGTTCTAAAGCCTCTGCCTCAGTCAGGGCTGCTGATGTTGCAGTGTCCACAGCAAGCCACTTGGCCAGGCTGAGTACAGGCGCATGCGTAGTCTACCCCCTCAGTGGAGAAGTCATGTGGAGAAGGGTGTGGGCGTGCAACCCCATTACGGATGGCAGACTGAAGAGGCAGGATCAGCAGTCCAAGCTAACACAGGCCCCGAGGGGGTCCCCAAAGTTGTGGGTGCAGAGGCTGTGGATTGGGCAGGGCCTCAGCAGGGCAGGTGGGCCAGGGTTGCTCCAGGGGCCGAAACTGGACTCCCTAATCTGTTTCTTAGAGGAAGGACGTGAAGCTCTGGGGACCAGAGTGTTACCTGAGGTAGTAGGCGTGAGCCTCTGCCCGCGCTCCCTGCCATCCTGAACCCCGGTCCAGCCCACGGCACCTGCTTCCCTGGGAGGGAAAACTCCCAGCATCTGTCTTTCCTCCATGCTGCCCGCCCAGGCTCAACACAAGCTGATCCCTCACATACGCCGTGAAATATATCCGGGGACTCCAGAATTCAGACTGTGTCGCATAGCACCCCTCTCAGCACTTGTTTTACATCTGGTGGCCTGAAGCTGGCCCGGGGACATATTTTGTTTGCCTTTATCAGTGTTTTGTTTGTTTGAATGGAGCTAACAGTAAAGGATCAGAAAATTTCACAAAGAACTCAGATTTGATTTCCATTCCTTTTGAAAAGGAAGATTTTGGTGTCTGGGTGGCACAATCAGTTAAGTGTCCGACTCTTGCTTTCAGCTCAGGTCATGATCTCAGAGTTCACGGGTTCGAGTGAGCCCTGCATTGGGCTCCGTGCTGATGGTGCAGAGCCTGCTTGGGATTCTCTCTCTCCCTCTCTCTCTGCCCCTCCCCTGCTTGCTCTCTTTCTCTGTCTCTCTCAAAATAAACTTTAAAAAAAAAAAAAAAAAGGAAAGGAAGATTTGACAGCAGCAGGCCCATTGTGCAGCCTGGCAGGTTAGCTGGCTCTGTGTGATGCCTGCCCCCCTGGGTCATGTGCTCTTGTCCTGGTCTCCACTGCTCCCTGCTGCCTCAGACCTGACATATTTCACTCATATTTCATATTGGTCTTCTGTCCTGCTGGCACATGAGCTGTGACCTCTGATTTAATACACTCCCCGGAGGCCCAGAAGGAAGGGATATCTGTGCAGGATACATAGCCAGTAAGGGGTCTTTATTTCTCTTTCTCTCTTCCTGAGTACTTCATAGGCATCCTGGAGAGAAAACCCTCTTTTGGGATCCACACCAGGAGCCCAGTCTCTGCCACCCACTTCTACTGGCTCAGACCGGGGTCCTCTCCCTTGAGGCAAAGCTATTCGTGTCATGGCTGAAACTCAGAATGCCATTGGCATCGTTGCCCTGAGAGCACAGTCACCTTCAGGGGAAAAACCAAACTGAGATGAAGCTTTGGGAGATGTTATGGGAACGTAGGTCCCTGAGCTATGTATGGAATCCCCCTAGATAGGTAAAAACGGGATACTAACTGCCGATTCTTATATAGCACTTGCTGTGTGTCAGCTACTTTTTGTAACTTCATATTGACTCACTTAGTCCACATTAACCCTGTGAGGGGGAAGGTGTAATTTTTATCTCTGTCTTACAGATGAGGAAACTGAAGCACAGAGAGGTTAAGCAACTTGCCCAAAGTTGCACAGCTTATAAGCGATAGAGTTGGGATTTGATTCTAAGGTTTCAGGGCTTACAGTTCTTAATCACTGAAGTGTCCTAGAGGAAATGCCTAGTGACGTGGCTGCTTTTCCTGTAACGTCTCATTTCACCCTCAGACTTGCCCAACAAGGTAGGGTTGGGTTTGGCTGGGAGTGACAGAAAAATCCAAAAGAATAGCAACGTAAGCAAGAGAGAGTTTGATCTCTATTTTATGGAGATGGAGGTGATAAGGAGGCTCCAGGGCCAACATGGACTTAGGCTTGTACTATGTTGTGCTGCTATCTTCATCATGTGTCTTCTCCTCCCTGAGCAAGATGGCTGCGTGAGCTCCAGCCATCACACCTTCATCCTAGTTTTCAGCAAAACGAAAGAGACAAAACAGGACTCTCCCCTTTCCTTTGAGGACACCTCCTGAAAGTTTCACTGGATCCTTCTACTTGCATTCCTTTGATCAGCACTTAGTCATATGGCCACACTTCAGTCTAGAAATAGCCTTTATTCTAGAGCATTATATGCTCAGAGAAAAATCAGTTCTATAGTTAAACTTAAGTGGGAGAATGGATACTGGGAACATTTAGCTGCATTTTACAGATAAAGAAACTGAGACTCAGAGAGGCAAACAGCCTCCTGGAGGTCACACAGCCAGGAAAAGGTGAAGTCTGGATCTTCTGTCCCTGGGCCCTGTGGAGCAGATGGGGCTCCAAAAACACACTCTGCCAATTTCCTGGGGGATGAGGGGAGTGGTGGATGTGTGCATTATCCACTTCCTAGGCCCCAGAAACACCCAGGGCCCAGGGCCTGCTAGTCAGACACTCCCTTGTGCCTGGCAGCTTCTCTGGGCCCAGATCCATCATCCTGGTACCAACCATGCCCCGGGCCTGACTCCATCCATCCCACTAATGCCGGCATCGACTGCACTCGGGCACGTTCCTGAGGCGGCCTCAAGAGCGCTGAATAATTCAGGTCTGCATAATGGGATAATGAATTTACTGACAACCCAGTGTGGTCTCGGTACTTACATTTCAAGAAATACTGACTCCCCAGGCCTGCTCAGCAGGCTGGAGACGTACACATGCCAAGAAACTGTTGCCTCTGCCAGCCTCGTGGGGTTCAAGACTGATTGAGTGGAGACCCTGCTTTGCTCTCACTGATCCTTCCACTGCCCGGGCAAGTGGCCAGTCTGGGAGCTGGGGTTGCCTGGTTGGAACTTTGGGGTGAGGAGGAAGTAGAATCAAAGAAGCTGGGAAGGAAGAGCTGGAAAGGAGTCTGGCAGTCCCTTGGTCCTGCATGCCCATTTTATGAACAGGGAAACTGACGTTGCAGAGGGGACAGGCCTGTTCTCTGGTACACCGTGCTCTGTGGCTGGGATTGCCAGGAATGGCTTAGGGCTCTGGGAGGACACTTGCTTGTTTACCTTCTAACCTGCTGGTGTGTGCATTCCCCCAGCTGCCGGAGAGTTGCTGCTAGTGGCTCACAGCTGCCCCTTCACCGGAGGGAGGAGAGCTGCCCCACCCCGAAGGCCGCACCAGCTGGGCGAGCTGCGGCCAGTGGCTGGCGGATGTGGTGGTACAACAGGCACCCCTAGACCTCAAGGTAGGACTAACTCTGTGATGCTGATCATGCTCCAGGACCCTCAGTGGGAACAGGCTGCGGCTAGACTTAGCGTTTACCTTCCCCTGTTATGCGTGCCCTCACTCCCTTTCTCAGAGCCTCTCCCAGTGAACCATCTGAATAGGGATCCCCGATTCAGGCTCTGCTTCTGGGGAGCCCACCTAAGACACCTGCGTTTCCTGGTCTAAGCCCTCCTTTCTGAGGACTTGCCCCAGAATGCTAAGAGGGGATCAGAGCCAGGAATCCTTATTCCTGATCCTGGCTCTGCTGTGTGACCATGAGGAAATCACCTCTCTGCCCTGGGCCTCAGTTTCCCCATTTGTTTTTTTTTTTTTTTAATTTTTTTTTCAACGTTTATTTTTGAGACAGAGAGAGACAGAGCATGAACGGGGGAGGGGCAGAGAGAGAGGGAGACACAGAATCGGAAGCAGGCTCCAGGCTCTGAGCCATCAGCCCAGAGCCTGACGCGGGGCTCGAACTCACGGACCGCGAGATCGTGACCTGGCTGAAGTCGGACGCTTAACCGACTGCGCCACCCAGGCGCCCCTCAGTTTCCCCATTTGTATGGTTGGGGTTGGGGGAGACTATCTCTGGTCCCTTCCAGCTCTGAAGGTCTATGATATGACCTGAGACGCCAAGAAGCCTTCTCCTGCCCTACCTAGCCTCACATGTGCGTGGAGCCCTACCATTGGGGTGTCACCATTTTTCTCTGAACCTTTAAGATGCAAAAGTATCTTGAGAATGAGTTTCTCATTGGGAGATCATGCTGTAGGGCAGAATCTTTTAAGGTGGGATCCTTGATCATCTGCACTAGGATCCATTGTCTGAAGGGGTGTTGTATTATTAATATCCTCCCTCCCGCCCCACTTTTTAAATGTGGTGCATGATGTCTGGAGTGGCAGCAGCTAACTTTCAACCATGAGGAGCAGTATGAAATGCCAACAACAAGGTAAGGACAGTGAACAGAAATGTAGAAAGAAACTTGTTTTTGATGGAATTTCTGAATCATTGCACAAAACCTGAAAACACCTACTTCTCAGATCTCAGTGTTTGAAAGAATTAACTATCTTTATTGCTCAAGGAAGTCTTTTTTTTAAAAAAATGTTTAATGTTTATTTATTTTTGAGAGGGGGTTGAGGAGGGGCAGAGAGAGAGGGAGACACAGAATCTGAAGCAGGCTCCAGGCTCTGAGCTGTCAGCACAGAGCCCAATGAGGGGCTTGAACTTATGAGCCATGAGATCAGGACCTGAGTCGAAGTCAGACGCTCAACTGACTGAGCCACCCAGGCGCCCCACTCAAGGAAGTCTTGGTTGACTTTTCTGTTATTTGTAGCCCAAAGCATTCTAAAGAAATCAACACTAAATCGTTATAACAGTCCTTTAAATTAGGGGTTACTATTAGCTCAGAGAGGTTAAGTGACATAACAGAGGTCACATAGGTTTCAAGTGGTAGCACTCTTTTGGGCTGGAGCTTTCAGGTTGGGAGGAACTTTGATTATTGATAAACACTTAATTCCTGTCTCCTCGGCTGTATGTGTCCTACTGTAGCCTGACCACTGGGAATGATCTATCTCCCTTACCATTCTGGTCTTTAGTCGTTCCTTCCCCCACCCAACCCACCTTGGGTCTCAGCTTAAAGACCTGAGAAAGGTCCCTTGGCGGATGGGGGAAGGAGGCAGCAGATAGCCCACTGTTCATTCCTCCCTGCAGTTTTCCTAACAAGTGTGGCCAGATTCTGGTACAAAAGACTGAATAGAAGGTCAAATCCATCTTGGAGATAATTCTAGCTTCTAAACAGCCCTAGACCCTTGTGGGGGATTACAGCAGAGGAGAGAGAGAAGGAGCCTAGAGACAGATAGACAGATGGACAGAGGTAGGGAAGAAGAGGAAGAGAGAGGGAGAGGTAAAGAGGAGGAGGGTAGGAGGAAGCGAGAAGTGAAGGATCTAGTTTTAGAGAACGATGTTCAGACAAACATGACAATGAATCTCAGCTCAGGCACAGACCCAGCTTCGGCTTCTTCATCGTGTGATTGAGTAGACTAGTAAGGGGGTTGACAGGGACAGAGGGGTCAGGGCTGAACTGTAGCAGATACTCAACAAATGGGCACTCCTGCCCTGCACACACTGGTCTGATGGTCTTGGTTGCTGCTCTGAGGGTGGAGGCAGGATCGGAGAGGAGGAGGATGTGACCTTGGACAAACCTTTGTTCAGCCTCCTCCGGAGATCTGAGGCCTGGTGAGAAAAAGGGAGTGCGCGCATGTGTGTGTGTGTGTGTTTGTCTGTGTGCGTTGTGTACCCCCCCCCCCCGCCCCCTCACTGTCCCAGATTAGGCGCTTCCAGGTAATGAGACACCTGGATGTTGCCCTTCACAGAAAAGTGGCCTTGGCAGACTAACAACATAGCCAGAGATGCTTTCATCTCCTGATCAGTGGGATGGGCTGGGGGAGGGGGAGGGAGCAGATTTGTAAAGACTCAGTACAAAGGAGAGAATTGGGGAGCCACAGGAGGGGTTTCATGGGGGGAGTAGCTGCACCAGACCCTAAGGCTGCGATGCCAAACCTTGGGGCTTATAGTATGTGTGGGTGTCTCTCGGAGGGGCCTGCTGTCTGCCCCAGAGCAGTGGGGAAGGAGGGACAGAAATGAACAGAAAGGGAAGGGTCTCTGGCAGGCACGTAAGGTCCTAAGTTTGCCCTCCACCTCTTTGGTTGGTGGGAGAGAGGAGCCCGGACTGACCTTTGGCTTGGGTGGTTATCTGGGCAGAGTCTGGATGTGCAGGACCTGGCTCAATTGAGTGAGTGAGTTGAGTGAGTGAGCCTAGGGTTTCATTGGGCTTGGGGGCTGTAGTGAGAATGGAAGGGGGACAGGATTCCCGCATCAGCTGGGAGGCTCAGGGCAGGGGGAGGAGGGAAGTGGCTCCTCTCCTTGCTCCCTGGCTAACTCCTCATGCCTAGGAATTCAGGCAGGTAGACGTTACTGTCTCTAGGGAGCCTTCCCCCATCCCTCAGGTCAGATGTCCCCTGACCGAGCTGGTGTGCAGATTTGAAAACGTGTCCATGAATACTTACACGCTCCTCTCATCAGGATGTAGAGTTCATGCCCCTTGCTTGGACATAGGGGGGGCTCTATGAATAGAACATAGCAGAAGTGATGCTCTATGACTTCCAAGTCTGGTTAGAAAAGGCCTGCTAGCTTCTCCCAGATTCTCTCTTGGAAACTTGCTCTGGGAACTGTCAGCTGCCCTGTAAGAAGTCCATCTCCCCGAGGCTGCCAGGTGAGAGAAATGGGAGAGAGAAATGCCCGGGGGCCCCAATGCATCCAGCCCCAGCTGTTCAAGTCTTCCCAGCCCAGGTGTCAGACATGTGCCTGAGGAGCCTTTGAGATGAGCGAGCACAGCCCCAGCCACCAATGCAGGACAGACCCAGAGTGGGAGCGGCCTGGGGTCCAGGCAGCCTTTAGATTCATGCTCAGAATAAAGGATCATGTATGAATTTCCTAGGGCTGCCTAGGTTACAAATGACCACAAACTAGGTACAAAGCCAGAAATTTACTCTCTCACAGTTTTGGAGGCTAGAGTCCCAAATCAAGGTGTTGGCAGCATTGGTTCCCAGTGCTCTGAGGGAGAATCTGTTCCATGCCTCTCTCCTAGCTCTGGTGATTGTAAGCAAAGCTTGGCATTCCTTGGCTTATAGATACATCACTCCAATCTCTGCCTCCATCTTTGTGTTGGGTTCTCCCTGTGTCTCTGTGTCCAGATTTCCCACTTTCTATAAGGACACCAGTTATATTGGATTAGTGACCCACCTTATCTCAGTACGATGTCATCTTAACTAGTTACATGTGCAATGATGCTATTTCTCAAAGAAGATCACATGCTGAAATATTGAGGGTTAGGACTTCAACATATCTTTGTTGGGGACATAATTCAACCAATAGCATGTAGTTGTTTTAAGCCACTGTTTTGGAGTGATATGTTATACAGCAGTAGTTACTCAGAACACCAGAATTAAGGGATGACTAGGGAAGCAATTGAAACATCAGTAGAAATGCAAGGAGATGGAAAAATTTACCAGACCATCCCTCCAAGAGGTATATGGTTAGAGTAATTGATTTTCTAAGTAGATTGGGGTTGGGGTGGGGCTAGATCCTCTCCCCAAAAGATGCATGTCCCAGTAACAATATGGGCTTGAATAATAATAGCTTCCTTCATGCCTTCTAATGCAGGAAAAGAGCTTTTTTTTTTTTTTTAAAAAAAAGTTTATTTATTTTTGAAAGAAAGAGAGAGAGAGAGAGAGCGCACACCCAAGTGGGGGAGGGACAGAGAGAGAGGGAGACAGAGGATCTGGAAGAGGGCTTTGTGCTGACAGTAGAGAGCCCATTGTGGGCGTCAAACTCATGAGCCATGAGATCATGACCTGAGCCAAAGTAGAACACTTAACGAACTTAGCCACCAGGAGCCCCAAAGAGCTTGAGTTTTTATTTAAGCTAGCCCGTTAAATAAGTATTGAATATTTACATAAAGAGATCAACTTGATTATTAGAGCATTTCTGCACTTTATGTATCTCATCATGGTCTTGCTTACGAATGCCTCCCCTATCAGAGCACACTGATTAATGGGGGGTGGGGTGGGTGCAGATGTCTGGTTAAGTGTCTGGTTTCTCAACAGACCATAAGAAACTCTGAGGGCAGGGACAATCTCTGTCTCATTCTCCCAGTCCCCAGCATAGTTCTAGGCACATAATAGGTGCTTAATAGCTATGTTCTGAAAACATGGGTATTGGAAAAGGAACAAAGGTATTTAAAAATCTAGAAGATGATGATGATTAAAGGCATACAAATATGTCAGCTACAAAATATCTAATGATGGGGCTCCTGGGTGGCTCAGTTGGTGAGGTGCCTGACTCCTGATTTTGGCTCAGGTCATGATCTCACGGTTCATGAGATTGAGCCCCAAGTTGGGCTCTGTGTGGATGGGGCAGAGCCTGCTTGATTTTCCCTCTTTCTCTGCCCCTCCCCCACTCACACTCCCTCTGTCTCTCTCAGAAATAAATAAAGAAGCTTAAAAAATTTTTAATGATGCTAGAAATATGTTTTTGAAATTTTCTTCAGTTAACAAAAAGACCTCTAAGAAAATAATGGAATTTTGGGGCTCCTGGGTGGCTCAGTTGGGTAGGTGTCAGACTTCAGCTCAGGTCATTTTCTCACGGCTGATGGGTTCAAACCCTACATCAGGCTCTGTGCTGACAGCTCAGATCCTGGAGCCTCCTTTGGATTCTGTATCTCCCTCTCTCTCTCTGCCCCTTCCCCACTCACGCTCTGTCTCTCCATCTCTTAAAAAATAAATAAACATTTAAAAAATTTTAAAAAATGTAAAATAAGGGAATTTTGAGAGGCCAGGAACAAATTGGGAACATGAGCCCAGGGAAGAGAGTGAGTGCTGAAACTTCTATGTCCCCAGGGATACCTACCTTGCTGGGCAGCTGACAACTCCACACCCTGAGCTTCTGTGGCACAAAAAAGAAGCAAGGGATTATGAAAATGACCAGAAATGTTTGCAAAACAGAGGTTCTAGAAATGTAAGTGTATCACATTTGAAATGAGAAACTCAGTGGATCAGATAAATGGAATAGACACAGCTGGAGAGAGGATTAGTACACTGGAAGACAAGTCTGAAAGCACTACACATAATTCAGCACAGAAAGAAAAATGAAAAATTTGGAGAAGAGACATGGAAGACAAAATAAGAAGCTCTAATATATGTCTAATCAGACTTTTGGAAAGCAATTATAGGAATAATGGGAGAGAGGCACTGTTCAAAGAGATAGTAGCTGAGAATTTTCCATGATATTAAAAAAACAGGAACTTTCAAATTCAAGAATTCCAGTGAATCCAAAACATGGTAAATAAAAATAAGTCCATACATAGATACATGATAGTCAAACTGAGGAATGCCAAGGAGAAGATCTTTAAAATAACAGAAAAGTTTTTATTGTTCACAACTTCTATAATTAGAAGAACTTAGACTGTAATGGCTGATCAGTTTACAATAGTATCAATAGTAACAGTGAAAGAAGACTAGTAGCTTTAAAGAGGTTTAAAGAAGTCATACTGGGGCACCTGGGTGGCTCAGTTAGTTAATCATCCAACTTCAGCTCAGGTCATGATCTCATGGTTCATGAGTTTGAGCCCCACATGGGTGAGTTTGAGCCCTGCCTTGGGTGAGCACAAGCCCCGCTTTGGGTGAGCTGGAGCCACACTTGGGGTGAGCCCCACTTCTCTCTCTCACCCTCTCTCTCTGCCCCTCATGGGATTCCCCCTCTCTTCTTTTCTTTGCCCTTCACTCACTTGCATCCTCTTTCTCTCACAAATAAAAAATATATATATAAAAAATAAAAAAGTCATACCATCCCAAGACTCATCCTCAATAAGACTGAAATAATTTTATTTTTAATTTTATTTGAGAGAGAGAGAGAGAGAGAGAGAGAGAGAGAGAGAGAGAACATGAGTGGGGAAGTGGGAGAGGGAGAGAGAATCCTAAGCAGGCTCCATGCACAGCATGAGCCCAACACAGGGCTTGATCCCATGACCCTGGGATCATGACCTGAGCTGAAATCAAGAGTCAGATGCTCAACTGACTGAGCCACCCAGGCATCTCCTGAAATAATTTTTTGAAAGATAACTTATCTTGAATGCCTGAGTGGCTCAGTTGCTCCAACTCTTGATTTCAGCTCAGGTCATGATCTCAAGTTTCATCAGCCCAGTATTGGGCTCTGCACTGACAGCATGGAGCCTGCTTGGCATTGTCTCTCTCTGCCCCTTCCCCCGCTTGCATTTTCTTTCTCTCTCTCAAAAATAAATTAACATTTGTATTTATTAAACATTTAAAAATGTTTATTTATTTATTTTGAGAGAGAGAGAGAGAGAGAGCGAGAGAGGGGCGGAGAGAGAGAGGGCGACACAGAATCTGAAGCAGGCTCCAGGCTCTGAGCTGTCAGCACAGAGCCTGATGCAGGGCTCAAACTCACAAACTGTGAGATCATGACCTGAGCCGAAGTCTGACACCCAGCTGAGCCACCCAGGCACCCCATATAAATAAATAAACATTTTTTTTAAAAAAGGTATCATATCTTTTAAGAATAAGTGTATATCCTAAGTATGTACTCATACACTAAAGAGAATTGAAAAAATACTGTTTTGGGTGATGAAATGTTCAGGAATTAGATTGTATGATGTTTGTAAGACTGTATAAGTATAGTAAAACTGTTGAATTGTATACTTTCAAAGGGCCAATTTTATAGTATGTGAATCATCTCAATAAGAATGCAAAAAATAGGAATAAGGGTGGAAGACATTTTCATTTATACTAAAACAGAGAATTTGTAAATAACAGATCCCTCCCCTCCATTAGAGGGATTTCTGAAGGAGGAACTTGAGAAGAAAAATGATCTCAGGAAGAAGGTCTGAGATACAAGAAGAAACAATGAATTAAGAAAATAATAAAAATAGGGGTAAATTTAAACAAACACACTGATTGTCCAAAACAATGTCTATTCTATGGGGTTAAACAAGAGAAGGAGTTAAAGCCCAGGACTCAATAAATGGAATTAAAACTTTTAAAGTATTTTTTGTTGTTTGGGAGAAGGGTAAATATTGATTCACTTTAGATTATGTTAAGTTAGGTAATCATTTCAAAATGCCAAATCACCAGTAAAGAAATAAGCCAGCAGCTGGCTGGCTCAGTCAGTGGAGAATGTGACTCTTGATCTTGGGGTTGTAAGTTCAAGTCCCACATTGGGTGGAGAGATTACTTAAAACTAAAATCTTGAAAAAAAAAGAAAGAAGAAGTAGAATGCCTATCTTCCACACTACTAGGTGGAAAAAAACTGGGATGAGTAAAAAAAACCTCAGTCAATTCAAAGCATTGCAACAAAGAAGAAAAGAAATCCTTAGGAAGCAGGACAAATTAAAACACACACACACACACACACACACACGCACACACACACACACACACGCACACACACAAAAAGATCATAGAAATAAAGTCAAATATATTTTTAATCTTTATAAATATATATAAATCTTTATAAATAAATATAATTGCAATATTACATAAATCTTTATATATATAAATAGACTGAACTCTTCAGTTAATATGCATGGACTATCAGATTGGATTTTTTTTTTTTCTTATTTTTTTCTTATTTTTTATTTTTAAAGATAATTTTATTTTATTAAAAAAATTTTTAATGTTTATTTATTTTTGAGAGAGAGACAGAGTGTGAGCAGAGGAGGGGCAGAGAGAGAGAGGGAGACACAGAATCCTAAGCAGGCTCCAGGCTCTGAACTGTCAGCACAGCACCCAATGTGGGGCTTGAACTCATGAACTGTGAGACCATGACCTGAGCTAAAGTCGGATGCTCAACTGACTGAGCCACCCAGGTGCCCCCTGTTATTTTATTTTATTTTTTTGAGAGAGAGACAGAGTGTGTGCACAAGTGGCAGAAGGAGAGGGAGAGAGAGAATCTTAAGCAAGCTCCATGTTCAGCATGGAGCCTGATGCAGGACTCGGTCTCACGACTGTGAGATCATGACCTGAGCCAAAATCAAGAGTCAGATGCTTGCCCAACTGAGCCACCCAGGTGTCCCTCAGACTGGATTTTAAAAAGAATAGCCAAGGGGCGCCTGGGTGGCTCAGTCGGTTAAGCATCTGACTTCAGCTCAGGTCATGATCTCAAGGTTTGTGAGTTCGGCCCTGCGTTGGGCTCTGTACTGACAGCTCGGAGACTGTAGCCTGCTTTGAATTCTGTGTCTCCCTCTCTCTCTGCCCCTCCCCTGCTCATACTCTGTCTCTATCTTTCAAAAATAAATAAATGTTAAAAAAATTTTAAAAAGAAAAAATAGCCAAATTCTGCTTCTATGAGACACAGCTAAAACATGAGGACAGATTTTTTAAAAAATTGTAAGTAAAACAGGGAAAGAAAACCAGAAAAATACTAACCAAAAGAAAATTAGCATAATTGTATTACTATCAGACACAATAGATTTAAGGAAAAAAGGCTATGGAAGATATAGTGGTATTAAAGGTCAATATGTAGGGTTTAAATTCATCAGGAGAAAATAGTAGTTCCAAATTCATAGATACCTAATAATATAAATCCCTTTTCAGATACTAATTTGCAAACATTTTCTCCCATTCTGTGTTGTCTTTTCACTTTATTGATGGTGTTCTTAGAAGCACAAATATTGCAGTTTTGATGAAGTCCAGTTTAACTACTTTTTCTTTTACTATTCATGCTTTTGGGGTAATATCTAAAAATACTTTACCAAATGCAAGATAATGAAGATTTACCCCTATATTTTCTTCTAGGGGTTTTATAGTTTTAGCTCTTAAATTTAAATCTTTGATCCATCTTGAGTTAATATTTGTATATGGTGTGAGGTAAGGATTCAATTTAATTCTTTTTTTAAAGTGATTTATTTATTTGTTTGTTTATTTATTTATTTATTTATTTTGATAGAGAGACAGAGACAGAGAGTGAGAATGCGAGCAGGGAAGGGGCAGAGAAAGAGAGGGAGAGAGAGGGGGAGAGAGAGAGAGAGAGAGAGAGAGAGAAAGAGAGAAAGAGAGAGAGAGAATACCAAGCAGGCTCTATACTGCCAGCATGGAGCCCGATATAGGGCTTGAACTCATGAACTGTTGAGATCATGATCTGAGCCAAAATCAAGAGTTGGATGCTTAACTGACTGAGCCACCAAGACGCCCCTCAGTTTCATTCTTTTGCATGTGGATATCCAGTTGTCCTGATATCACTTGTTGAAAAGACTATCCACTGAATGATTTTGACACTCTTATTGAAAGTCAGTTGGCCACAGATATATGGGTATTTATGTACTCTCAATTCTAGTTTATTGATCTATATATCTATCTTTGTCTCAGTACTGTACTATCTTGATTACTGTTGCTTTGTGGCAAGTTTTGAAATCAGGAAGTACGAGTCCTCCTACTCTGTTCTTTTTTTTCAATATTGTTTTGGCTATTCCTGGTCACTTGTAATTCCATATGAATTTTAGAATTGGCTCATCCATTTCTATAAAGAAATCAGCTGAGATTCTGGTAGGGATTGCATTGAATCAGCACTCAAGTCTTCTGTCACTTTTCAGGGTGAGCACAGTTCCAATCAGCTGGTCCACTAGAGTAGGACCAAAGAACCTCCTAGCCAGGCTGGCTGGTGTGCCCTCACATATGTGTGTCCTTAATCACCCACATCAGTTTGGGTGTCACTGGACTTCATGTGTATGGTAAGAGTGTAGGTGACTGAAACAGGAACCCAAACCTTTGAGAATCTTCCAAGGTTGTTGTTATGACTGTAGTAATGGATAATCTTAGGTTGGGTCCCCTAAGAAGCAGACCTTGACATGAAGATTTCAGTAAAAGTAGTTATGTGAGAGGTGGTCCTAGGAGGTGCTGAAAGGAGAGTGGGGAAGTGAGGCAGGGAGGGGAAAGAAGTCAGGAGAATGTGCCTAAATGAGCAGGTTATTGATTTGGGCATCTGAGGCTCAATCTCTTTGGGAACCTCTGGGAGAGGATATAGAATAGGGTTTCCCAGCCTCCACACTAATGACATTTTAGACTGGATTACTATTGGTTGGGGAGTGGGGGGGGGGTGCTGTCCTGTGCATTGTAGGATGTTTGGTGGCCTCCTGGCCTCTACCAACTAGATGCAGATAGCAACCATTCAACCAAGATATCTGCAGACATTGCCAAATGTCTCCTGGGGCAAGATCATGTCTGGTTGAGAACCATGGCTTTAGAACATGTCTCAGAATTGTTTTCCTCCCATCCAAGAGGGGAGGGAGCTGGGATATTTGCACACCAACTCCCATTCATCATTGTTTTAGGCTTGCTCTTGGGGCCATCAAGTCCCTGGCACCTCTGGCCTGTCCTGAGGTTCTACTGAACATAATCTCAGGCCAGAGAAAGCTCTTGGGCAGTATTTCAGGTGCCCATAGTAAGAAGCCACTAGCATGCATGGATTTAATGAGAGTTGAGGGGATGTGGGCACCCAGAGAGCAACAACATAGTTCCTACAATGTGTGTCTTTGGAGACCCTGATTCCTCCCCAGATCTGCTGCTTGGCCTGGAAGTCCATGTTCCCGGGCTTTGCAGTTCCCAGTGGTATGTACACAGTGTTGAAACTAACCCACCATGGAGCAAAGGCTTTAGCCCCTCACCCCACTTCCTGCAGGCCTGGCCCAACTCCTCCAGGATGAGGAAAGATATAGAAGAGTTTTAGACTGAAAAGCCCCTCAGTGATCTTGTTTTCCCAGGTAGAAGGCACTTGGTGTGTGTGTGTGGGGGGGGGGTGGGGGGGGGAGGGGAAGGTGTGCTCACAGAATGCTCTCCCCTCTGTATCTCAGCTCCACAAAAGGAGTCTCACCTCACTTGTAAGGTCTTCTGAACATTGGGGTCTGCAGCCTAAAAGGATGTTGTCCTTTTTCAGGATGCTGTGTGGCTTTGGGCAAGGCTTATTTCTTCTCTGGGCCGCAGTGTCCCTTATGTAAAAAACGGGTGTGGAGGGATAGACCAGGTGACCTTGAGATGTCCTTCTATCTTGAGTGGCTGCTAAGAGTCCAGGGAGGCAGTGAGGAGTCTCCCGACAGCCAGAGCCTGGGGGCAGCCAGAAAATGTGACTTCATGACAGCTCTGGCCCCCAGTGATATTTCTGGCCTCTGATCTCTGAGCATTTCCACTGTGTGCCCGACACTCTGGGCCTGGTCACAGCCCAGTGCGGCCCCTTGCTCACTCAGGAACATCTGCTACAGCATTTACCACGTTAATAGATTAGCTTTGAGAATCGGGCAGGTGTTTTCCACCCAAGCCAAAAAACATCAAAATCAGATTGCTCTCCAAACCTTTCCACACAGGCAATGGAGTTAGAATGACTCATACAGTCTAACAGATAATAAAACACACATAACATTTGCTTTAAGGTACAGGCGGGGGTATTTTGTCCCGCGCTTAGGAGAAACAAAAACTCACTCTATTTGGGAATAGGGTAATTGAATACAGATGGGAGGAGGTAAATGAAAGAATTTAGCAAATATCTCAGTGGAATAGCTAATGGGAATGAGACAGAATAGGAAATTAAAAATTATTCGAAGCAGATGGACCATTCTTTGAGTTTTTAAAAATTTATTAGGGCCGCGAAAAAATGTGTCTGTTTATTTTCTACGGCCATGAAATTAATGACTTGGTGAGTTTTGCTTGTGCAATTTTATGACTGCCATGTCATCTGTCATAATTTGGGGACTGTTTGATATGGATTTATGAATGTCCCCACCCCCCCTACCCCTCCCTGATTTATTGGTGTGGGTCATGCGTGAATTAGGCTGTCCCCTAATAGAAGGCGCAACACCAACGGCAGCGTAACCCTGCAGGCCCTGGGCGGGGGACCTTGGGAGATTCTCAGCCCAGAGGTGAGTGGAAAAGCTGTGGAGGGTCACTCTGGGGCTGTGGGAAAGGGGCAGGTCTGACCTAGCTGAACTTCCTCTGCGGGGGTGAGCCCAGCCTGATCCCAGCTGGGGAGGTGTTGGGGAAGGAGCTTCCTGCAACCCTCTGGAAGCTTGAAGCCAGCCCAGGCTGCTAGTACGTGGCCGGGGGTGGGGTGGGGGCTGTTGCTGCAGCCTCAACTCAGTGGATAAGGGCCACCTGGCTCCCTGTACCTTCAGCCCCTGTAGCGGGGCTCACCTGCCCCCCAGACCTGAAGCTCAGGAAAGAAAATTCACCTTGACTGGGAATCTATTAGTGCCTGGCCAGGTACTGGGGGCTTAAGTGCATCCTGTAGATGGTAGTTAATACAGGGCTTTACTATCAGCAGACTTGTGTCCAGTTTTGCTCTGATTCTTCCTAGCTGTGTGGTTTTGGGCTGGTCACTAAGCTCTCTGAACCTCAGTTTCTTCCTCTGTAAAGTAGGGATAGAAATTCCTAACATTAGGGATGTTTTAAGGATCAAAGGAGATAACGTAACACCCCCAGCATATAGCAAAGTGCTAGTAAATGCTGACTATTATTATTCTTAATAATAATCATCCTGTCAACATCTTGAAGTGGATATTATTATTTCTACCTGACATATGGGGAAACTGAGGCTCAGAGAGATTAAGTGATTTGCCTGAGATCACACAAAGTGATGGAGCTGGTCTTTCTGTGCAGATTTGCTCTTTCCTCTGTAACTCTGGGGTCCAGCTTCTTCTGAATTTGGAAGCCCCGGATTTCTGGAGGTACATCTCAGGGTGATAGACTCATGATCCTGTTCTCTGGTTCCTCTGGCTGGGCCTGGCCTAATGCCCTACCTGGCCTGGGGGGGGGGCGTCAATCACAAATTTGGTCCTAGTGACCAGTCCCTTCTGATGCTTGGCTTCCCTGTGGGGACAAAGAGCCTCTTATTAACCCTATTGCTGGGGCTAGCTGAGCACCCATCCAGGTGTGGGTGGGAGGTGTCCAGCCTCAGGTCATTGCAGTCCCCTACCTACCCAGGACCAAGCTCCCAGAGCACAGGGGGAAGGGCTTGCTGTGGGTGGAGCTTGAGGTCCCTCTTAGGCCAGGGAATTTTCTGAGTTCTTCTCTTTAGTCCCTACCCATTTTGAGAAATCCATCCCCTGCTTGGGACATTCTTAGCATCTCCAAATTAGTAGCAATAATAATTCTTATTTACTGAGCACCTGTGATGGTCACCGTACTGTGTAATATGTTCATGCAATCCACCATTTATTCTTCCATTGGTTAAGTATTTGTTGAGTGCTTTCTGTGTGCCTGGCATTGTCCCAGCACTGGGGATAAAACAGAGAACAAAATATGCATGGTTTCTGTCTTCACTGAACTTCCATTCCAGTGAGGAAGACAGGCAGTCAATAAACACCTTATTCTCTAATGACTTAGGTAGTATTAAGGGCTTTGAAGAAAATTAAAGTGGGGTAAAGGACAGAGAGGGGTGGAGGTGGTGGGGTGGGAGCAGTGTCTATTTTAGATAGTCCAGTCAAGGAAGGCCTCCCTGACAAGATAACATTTTGAGCAAAGACCTACAGGCAGTGGGCCATGCGTATGGCTATCCAGAGAAAGAGCTTTCAAGTATAGGGAACAAATGCAAAGGCCCTGAGTTGGGAAGATGGTTGGCACAATTCAAGGGATGGCAAGCAGGCTCGAGCAGAATAAATGAAGAGAAGAATAATTCTCAAGTACATTATCTATTTGATCTTTACCATAATTTTACTGATGAGGAGGACACTGAGGCTCAGAGGTCACACAGCAGAGAAAAGTTCCAGTCCTGGGTCTATGTGAATTCTTCTCTATCACACTATTTCTCTGAATATTATAATTGGGTGACACAGCAGAGCAGGACCAAGGGTCTAGCAATAGGGCAAGGGCTGGAGAAGACTGCAAGGCAGTTTGCAGACCTGAGATGTCTGGAAGGTGAGGCTCCCTGAGCGCAGGAGGCCCATGGTGGCCCCAGCTGTAAGGATTCTTTAAGGCCAAAATATGGGCTCTGACAGGGCAAGATAGATGAGAGCTCTAAGCTTAGTACCCAGCCGAGTTTCCTGAATGGTTTTCATCCAGATGGTCTCTGGGAGGATAAAATTTAAGAAGATTGATTCCTTGGGAAGAAAGGACGGGGAGGAGAAGGGGCTCTTGCCCACATTGGAAATGTCTCTTGTCCTCTCATAAAGGTAACCACTGCTTTGAAAGGTGTGGCTGCGCAGGCTTAGTGGCCTGCGTGATTCGTGGGCCTCAGGAGTGGGGTGGGAGGGCAGGAAAGGGGCAGTGAGGACACAGAGCTTTCCTATCTGGGAGGAGGGCAGAGGAGAGCAGCTCCCACCCTTCTGGGAAGGGGCACCTGCAGCCGCTAATGGCTAGGGCCCCACCAGAGTCTCCTCCACCCAGCCAGGATTTCTCCATCTGCTTCTTTCACCTCTGAATGACCTAAGGGTTCCCGTCAACCCCTGTGCTCACAGCTTCATGCCTCCTGGCCTCTGTTGGAGCTGAGCCTGGCCTTGGAAGACCATTATTCTGTGATGTGGTGGCCAGGCAGGTGACACTGTGTGTGTGTGCGTGTGTGTGTATGTAACATAAATGATACGTGGGACTTGTATCAGTGCAGGAAGACTGGCATAAATGCAGCAGACTTCTGGGAGAGAAAGGACCAAGACTCCAACTCTTTTTGTGTAAGATGTGCAGGTATTAAGAACTTTTGGAATGTATATATGATAAAGACTCAGTGGCAATGTTGTGAAATTGACTGTGGTGATGGTTGCACATTTCTGTGGCTATAGCAAAAACCACTGAATTGTACATTTTAAGTGGGTGAATTGTGCAATATGTGAACTATATTTCAGTAAAGCTGTTACTAGAACCATAATAAAAGAGACCTGGTAGGAGGGAAGGTTATTGAGGTCCCTGAGATAAAATCACCATGAGACAGTCTTGGGACCAGTAGGTTGGCTGATAGGGAGGTGGCTGTGGGTGGAGTGGGGAAGGCAGCAGAAACCAAATTCTACCTTGGTCCAGTCATCTTAATTTATGCCTTGAGATTTAGTGTGTGGAGAATTATTTAAGAATATATATATATTTAGAAAATTTCAAACAAATAAAGATACCAAAGGGTTCTTTAAGAAAATGTCAAACAGAAATTTTCATATCCAAGTAGAAAGAGAAGAATATAATGAACCACTTGTACCCATCACCCAACTTCCACAATTATCAACTCATGGCCATTTTCCCCCATCCACATCCCCATTTACTTCTGTCCTTTTCAGATTATACTGAAGGAAATCCTTCATATCACATCACTTCAACTGATAACACCATTATTACACCTAGAAGAATTAACAGTAATTCCTTAAGATTATCAAATATCTCTTCATATTCAACTTCCAAGTGTCTCACTAATGCCACATTTAAAAAAAAATTTAGTTTGTCAGAGTCAGGACCTAAATGAGGTCTGTGCGTTGTGATTAGTTGATGTATCTCAAAAGTCGTTTTCAATCCATAAGTGCCTCCTCTATTTTTTTCCCCCTAAAGTTGATGTGTTGAAGAAACTAGAATGTTGTTCAGAGGAGTTTCCCATAGCCTGAATTTTCTTTTTTTAAGAAATTTTCTTTCTTTTTTTAAGAAATTTTTTTAAAAATTAATTTATTTTGAGAGAGAGGGAGGGAGGGGAAGAGAGAGAGGGAGAGAGAGAATTCCAAGCAAGCTCCACATTGTCAGCGCAGAGCCCAACACAGGGCTCGAACTCATGAACAATGAGATCATAACCTGAGCTGAAATCAAGAGTTGGATGCTTAACTGACTGAGCCACCTGGATGCCCCATAGCCTGAATTTTCTAATTATATGTTTAGTAAGCCTCCTCTGGACTCTGAATTTCCCAAAATTGTAAGTTGGATCTAAAGGTTTGATTCGATTTAGATTTTTTGTTGTTTTGTGGGTGTTTTTTTCTGTTTTTGGTAAGGCTACTCTGTGGTAGTGTATTATTCCATCAGGAGACACATAATGTCTGGTTGTCTCTCTTTTTGTGGTATTAGGGACCGCTGATACTCAATACCTAGATCCATAAAGATGTCATAAGAGACTGCAAAAACTATCGTTCCTTCTTCATTTGCTAGCAGAGAGAAATTTCTCTTCCATCTACTACTTGGTTACCGAGTACAATTGATATAGGAAAGGCAGGCTAAGGCTGGATTTGTTCTATTACTTACTAGTCTTCAAAAGAACAAGTTAATTCCTTATCATCTTCTTGCGTTTGTTTGCTTTTAGTATCATTATGAATGTATAGATTTAAACATATTGATGCGTTTCAATCCACTGCAGTTAGTTTTATTATCAATGCCCAGCTTGTCCCATCTTTGTCCAATGGAAGGACTTCAGTTGTCTCCTGAGTCGTTTTGACAGTACCCTAGAGGTCTTTGGAGAGTCCTTGTTAACTGACTGGTATAGCATGGCTCATCTTGTACATTTTCTGCCTCAGAACTGGGATCTTCTGTTTAAATCTAGGTCCCTCTGCGGGGAGGGACATCCTCTCTCACATTGTGTGTCTCACTTTGGCCTGGGCACTATAGGACCCAAAGAGCTAAACCCAGTTTCATTGCTGTGGACAGGGCAAATGGCAAAGGTCTTGGCATAAACAGCATTTCCCCAAGAAAGTCCTCACTGCTCCCTCAGGCCACATCAGCAACCCCCCTTTTTCCTTTTTTGTTTTACATGTAGTAGTTGCAGGCAACAGAAATTGCCTCTGGTAACTTAAATGATTTTTTAAAGTATTTATTAGGATATAAATCTGGCTGAATTGACAGATACATGAAGACAAGTTTTTTTCTCTCTTGTAAAAATATAATGTTATGGGCAGTCAGGGGAGGGGAGGCTGTAGGGTGACTCTGCTCCTTAAAGTGGTCCAAGGACCCAGGCTCCTTCTGTCTTGTTGCTCCACATCCTCCAGGACAGTGCTGTCCAGTAGAGCTTTTGGTGATGATGAAGGTATTCTCAATGTGTGCAAGTAGAGTAGCCACTAGCCTCATGTGTCTGCTGAGCACTGGAAAGGTGGCTAGAGTGACTGAGGACCTGGGTTTTAAATTTTATTTAATTTTAATGAATTTAGGTAGGCATATGTGGCTAATGGCTGCAGTGTTGAACAGCATACCTCTAGACTCTTGCCCTTCCTGCCTAGCTGAAAAGGACTCTACCAATCCCACTTGTGGATTTCAGGAAGTGTGGGAGGTGGGGGAGGAATGGGAAGGCAGGCAATTTCCTTCTCAGGACACACATCACTTCCTCTCACACCCCATTGGTTGGAACTTAGGGGACCACGCCGGCTGCAAGGGAGTCTGGGAAATGAAGTCTCTACCTGGAAAGCACGTGTTCAGCTGACACTCAGCAGGTGCTGCTACTAAAAGGAAGAAGGGGGAGAATAGCTAATGGGAGACAATTAGTGATAAGGAAACTGCAGAGCTCTAGACTGTTTCTGGGAGTCAGGAGGTGAGGAAGGCAGAGAATCAGGCTGTGAGGCCTCCAAAGCAGACATAAAACTCAAAATTCTCATTGCAGTACAGATCCCTTATCTTGTTCACCATGTATCCCCAGCAATAAGTGCTCTGGGACACACCTGAGGGGTTAATATTGCCAACCCAAATCTTAAAGCAGGATCCCTGAGTTCTACAACTAACTGTATGTTCATTTCATTTTTTAATCCTCAAAAAAAGTCCACCCATCTTGGTCTCTGTCTTCACATCACTTTCTCCTCTGTGTGTCTGTGTCTTCTCTCTTATCTGTCTCAAATCTCCCTCTGCCTCTCTAGATTTAGGATTTAGGGTTCATCTAGATAATACAGGATAAGCTCCTCCTCCCAAGATCCTTTGCTTATTCACATCTTTTACCATATAAGGTAACATTTACAGGTCCTGGGATAGGACATAGACATATCCTTTTGGGGTCACCCTTCATCTCACTTCAGCCCAATTCATGTACCTGGAAAATGGGCCCCCACGTGGCACAATTCCAGGGATGTGGTGTTTAATATTGCGGTCCTGCGGGTGACAGCAGAGCTGGAACTTGAATCCAGGCCAGCTTGATTCCGAAGCCCCCTATTTGCACCTAGAATTTAACTTCTGAAGGCTTGAGAGTTAGAGCACTTCAAGAACAGAAGCGGTGGTTAACCTGCATGAACACTGAAGGATGGACCTGAGGTTCACACCCGGATGAACCCCTCAGTTCCAAACCACAGATTTCTCCTTGGTCTTCTTTTCCTCTCTTCCTAGGCCCGCCCTAGTGGGCTGCACTGTGCCTCTCAAAGAGAAGACTTCCTCACATCTGTAAAGTGCTTTATCCTTTATAAAGCAATTTCACATAATATGAAATTGAGGACTTTTTTTTAGAATTGGCGCCACTTACTGTTCTTGATTTAAAAAGCAGAGGAGTTGAGTTCCTTTGTTATTTTTCAAGAAAAACAGTTCCCAGATTAAGTTGATTTTTGTACATGATCCTTGCTTGATTTCTTTTTGGGGTCAGTGGCCTTTGGGAGAAAAAAATACCCAGGATCCTCCAGCCTGAGGAAATGGAAAGACAACAAGGGGCATGAATAGCCCAAGGCAGGAAGAAGCCAGCGTTGTGTAAGGCCTGCTCCCCAGGGTTCAGGGCTGTGGAGAAGGAAGCTGCCCAAAGGCCTTCCTTGCCTCCACAGGGAGGCTGGGCCTGGGTTGTCAAGGGCTGGATGCCAGGGAAAGCACCGTGGGGGCTGGCACCTGGCTGGTTACGGCTCCCTTCCCCGAATCCCGGCACATGAGCCCTCCAGAGCATTCATGCTCTTTCACTGCAAAGCTGCTCACATTTCCACCCTCAGGACCCATGCAGACACACACTCGTGTGCACACACATGCACATGGGCACACTTATGAATAATAACTGCTGGGCACTTACTATGTGCTGGCCCCTTTTCATCAAGTGCTTTTTATTCATGGATTCATTTCAGTCCTTTCCACAACCCCGTGAATATAGGTACTGTTATTTTTCCCATTTAGCAGGTATAAAGACTGAGGCAGAGAGAGGTTAAGTAACTTGCCTGAGTTTGGATTCAAACCCAGTCCATCTGGGGCTAGAGTCTACGTTGCCTCACCCAGGCCTCCACCTACTCCGTCTGGGGTGACACACATGCATGCATGCGCGCACACACACACACACACACACACACACACACACTGACATGTATCAGCCTTCACATGTACACACAGACCTACTCATGCACGTGGGCAAACACACTCATACACACATCTTTTGTCACAATGCTGCCAGACCTGCTTGTGTGCAAATGCATTCTGACACAAACACTCACCCACCAACCCCGTGTGCCGCCCCGCCTGCCTGCCTTCTCTTCCCGGGGACCCGTTTTTTTTCTGAAGCCAATGACTGAGGCCAGGCCGGGCCAGGTGTCAGGGTCAGAATAGGGGCAGGGTGGCTGCTGACAGGGTGATGGAAAGCAGGAAAGTCACAAATAAGCAAACAGCCCCGCCTGGACACAGCCTTGCTGAGCGTTTCCTGAATGTCCAGGGACGTGTTTATTTTTCCACAACTGTCCAGAGCTGATCCCAAGTCTTTCCCTTCCCGAATGGCTGTCTTGATGGAGCCATGGTGCTGTGAGTCTGGCTCTCTCAGGGCTGATGTTTACAAATGTCTCTTCTTTAACAGAGGCTGAGAGGCCCTTGTGGGTTTGGGTCCAGTCTACTTCTCAGCCTTGTTCCCCCCAGCCCTAGGTGCCCCGCTGCCAGCTCTCTGACCTCACGCCCTGCAACCCATTCCAGCCTTCCTGCCTTTGCTCAAGCTGTCCCCTGCCTGTGATGCCCAATTCCTGTTCTCTAGGTAAATCCTGCTCTCCTTCTTGGATCTCACTCAATTGACACCTCCTCCAGGAAGGTGTCTAGGATACTTTCAAGGAATCTCTTTCCCTGGCATTAAAAAGAAAGTTAAAAAATTTTTAATTGTGATAAAATACACATGCCATAAACTCAACCATCTTAACTATTTTTAAGTGCACACGGTTCAGTCGCGTTAAGTACATTCACAATAATGTGTGCTGTCACCACCATCCATTCACAGAACTCTTTGCATCTTGCAAACCTAAAATTTTGTACCCACTAAACAATAACTCCTTATCCCCCACTCCCCAACCCCCAGCAGCCACCCTTCTACTATCTGTCTCTATGAATGTGACAACTTTAGATGCGTCATAAGAAGAGGAATTATACTGTATTTGTCTTCTGATGTCTGGCTTATTTCACTGAGCACAATGTCCTCAAGATTCATCCATGTTGTAGCAAATGTCAGAATTTCCTTCCTTTTAAAGGCTGAATAATATTCCATCACACCTATAGACCATGTAAACATATCCATTCATCCATCAGTGGACACTTGGATTGCTTCCACCTTCTGGCTATTGTGAGAGATACTGCTGTGGAGATGGGTGTACAAGTATCTCCTTAGCACTTTGTCCTTTTCATACAGCACTTGTTTGTCCGTTCCTTTGTGGATGGATATTTGGGTTGTTTCCAGTTTTGGGCTATTACAAATAGAGCTGCTAAAAGATTTGTCTACATGTCTTCATGTGGGCCTATGTTTTCATTTCTTCTGGGCACATATCTGGGAACAGGCTGGCTCATCATATGCTAGGTGTATGTTTAACTTCCTTTTTCTTTTTTTATAATTTAAATTTTAGTTAGTTAACATGTTTAAGTTTCTGAAGAGACTGTCAAACTGTTTTCCAAAGTGATTGAACCATGTTATGTTCCTAGCAACAGTGTATGCAAGTTCCCATTCTTCCACATCCTTACCAACACGTGGTATGGTCAGTCTTTTAAATTTGAACTATTTATTCTAGTAGGTGTGTAGAGGGATCCTAATGTGGCTTTAATTTGTATTTCCCTATTGACTGTTATTGCCATATATATATCTTCCTTGGGAAAGTGTTCAAATATTTTGCTGATTATTTTTATATTGAATTCTTTTTTTTTGTTACTGAATTTTGAGAGTTCTTCATGTATTCTAGTCCTCTCTCAGATGTGTGATTTGCACATATTTTCCAAATGTATGACTTGTCTTTTCATTCTCTTAACAGCTTTTTGAAGAGTAGAAAACTTTAATTTTGATCAAGTCCAATTTATCATTTTTCCCTTTATGCATCATGCTTTTGATGTCATATCTAAGAAATTTTTGCTTAACAGGTACAAAGATTTCTAGAAATTTTAGAGTTTTAGGTTTTACATGGTAAGTCTATGATCCATTTTGAGCTAATGTTTTGCATATGGTATGAGGTCTAGCTTGAACTACATTTTTTTTTTTTTACATATACATGTCCTATTGCTTCAGCGCTCTTTCTTAAAAAGACTAGCCCTTCTTCACTGAATTGACTTTGCATCTCTGTTGAAAATGTATTGTCCACATATGTGTGGGTCTCTTTCTGTTCCCTTGATCTGTCTGTCTCTTTCGATGCCAGGACTACACCATCTTGCTAGCTGCAGCTTTCTAACAGGTTCTGAAATCAGGTAGTGCTAGACCTCCACTTTTGTTCTTTTTCAAAGTTGTTTTGGTTATTTTTAAGTTTTTTTTTAATTTCCATATGAATTTTAGAATTTTTCAGTTTCTGCCAAAAGCCTTCTATGATTCTGATTAGGATTGCTTTGATGCTGTACATCAGTTTGGGAAGAAGTCACCTCATAACCATCTCCTGACCTGTGAACTGGGTATATGTCTCCATTTATTTAGATCTGCTTAATTTTCTCTCGGGAATGGTTTGTAGTTTTCTCTCGGGAAAATGCATTAGGTCTATCATCATTAAGAATTGTACTAGCTGTGAACTAGCTGCTTTGGATTCGGGAATGTACAAGTCTTACACATCTTTTGTCAGATTTATCCCTAAATAGTTCATATTATGAACTAATTCATACTATATGAATATTATAGTATATTATGTGGTATTATATGATTTTTAAAAAAACATTTTAAAGCTTTATTGAGGTATAATTGACAAATAAAATCGTAAGATATTTAAAGTGGACATCACAGTGATTTGATATATGTATATGCTGTGAAAGGAGTGCCTTCCCATCTAGTTAACTGACATCCATCCCTTCATGCTCCTCCCTTCCTCCCTCCCTCCCTCCCTTCCTCCCTTCCTCTCTCCCTTCCTCCCTTCCTCCTTTCTTTCTTTTCTTTTCTTTCTTTCTTTCTTTCTTTCTTTCTTTCTTTTGAAAATATTTAACCTCTTAGCAAATTTCAATTATGCAATACAGTGTTATCAGTCATAGTCTCCATGTTTTATATTAGATCCTCAGACCTTATCATCTTATGGCTGAAAATTTGTACCCTTTTACCAACCTCTCCCTATGTTTCCAACCCTTGCCCTGACAATCACTTTACTATTTCTATGAGTTTGACTTTTTTAGTTTCCACATGTAAGTGATGCCATGCAGTATTTTTCTTTGTCTGCCTGGCTTATTTCACTTAGCAAAATGCCTTCAAGTTCCATCCATGTTGTTGCAAATGGCAAGATCTCCTCCTTTCTCATGGCTGAGTAATATTCCATTACTTATATATATCCCACATCTTTATTCATTCATCCATTGATGGACACTTAAGTTGTTTCCAGATTTTAGCTACTGTGAACAATGCTGCAGTAAACATGGGAATACAGATATTTCCTGTTTTCATTTACTTTGGTGATATACCCAGAAGCCGGGTTCTATTTTTAATGTTTTGAGGGTCCTCCATACTGTTTTCCATAGTGGCTATACCAAATTACGTTCCTACCAACAGTGCACTTTCTCTACATTTTTGCCAACACTTGTTTTCTCTTATCTTTTTGATATTAGTCATTCTAATTTCTACTATAATGGAATTTGAATTTCTATTTAAATTTCCATTTGTTCAGTGCTAGTTTATAGAAATACAATAGATTTTTGGACATTGATCTTGTATTCTGAAATCTTGCTATACTCATTTATTAGTTTTAATAGGTTTTTGTAGATACCAATGGATTTTCTACGTAGATGATCATTTCATATGCAAATAAAGACAATTTGTTTCTTCTTTTCCAAACTGGATGCCTTCTTAAAAATCTTTTCTTGGGGTACCTGGGTGGCTCAGTTGGTTAAGTGTCCTACTTCAGCTCAGATCATGATCTCACAGCTCATGAGTTTGAGCCCTGCATCCGGTTCTGTGCTGACAGCTCAGAGCCTGGAGGCTGCTTTGGATTCTGTGTCTCTCTCTCTGCCCCTCCCCTGAAAATTAAAAAATTAAAAACAAATCTTTTCTTGCCTTATTGGATTGTCTAGAACTTCTACTACAGTGTTGAATGGGAGTGACAAGAGTGATATTATTATCTTGTTCCTGATCTTAAGGAAAATGCATTAGGTCTATCATCATTAAGAATTGTACTAGCTGTGAACTTTCCATGGTGCTCTTTATCAGGTCAAGGATGTTTCCTTCTATTTCTTTCTTTCTTTCCTTTTTTTTTTTTTTTTTAACATTTATTCATGTTTGAGAGACAGAGAGAGAGAGACAGAATGTGAGCGGAGAGGGGGCAGAGAGAGACACACACACACAGAATCTGAAGCAGGCTCCAGGCTCTGAGCTGTCAGCACAGAGCCCACTGAGGGTCTCAAACCCAAAAACTGTGAGATCATGACCTAAGCTGAAGTCGGCCACTTAACTGACTGAACTGCCCAGGCACCCCCTTCTATTTCTAATTTCTTAGCATTCTCATCATGAATGGGTGCTGGATTTTGTCAAGTTCTTTTTTTTTTTTTTTTTTTGCATTTATTGAGATAATCAATTGGCTTTTATCCCCTTCACTCTATTAATAAGGTGTATCATATTAATTGATTTTTGGATGTTAAATCAATCTTACAGTCTTGGGATAAACCCTACCTAGTCATAATGTATTACTCTTTTTATATATTGTTGGATTCAGTTTGCTAAAATTTTGTTAAGAATTTTTATATCAAGGGATATTGGTCAGTAGTTTTCTTTTTTAGTAGTATCTTTGTCTAGTTTTGATAAAGTGATATTAGCCTCACAGAATGGTTCAGAACTATTCTGTCCTCTTCAACTTCCTGAAAGAGTGTGTAGAATTGGTGTTATTTCTTACTTAAATATTTGATAGAATTTACCAGTAAAGTCATCTGGGACTGGGAAGGTTTATGACTATAAATTTGATTTCCATAATAGATACAGGGGTATTCAGGATATCTATTTATTCTTAAATTTTTTTTAAACATTTTTATTCATTTTTTTGATAGAGAGAGACAGAACGTGAGTGGGGGAGCGGCAGAGAGAGAGGGAGACATAGAATCTGAAGCAAGCTCCAGGCTCTGAGCTGTCAGCACAGAGCCTGATGTGGGGCTTGAACTCACAGACTGTAAGATCATGACCTGAGCTGAAGTCAGGCGCTCAACCAACCGAGCCACCCAGGCACCCAGCATATCTATTTATTCTTGTGTGAGCTTTAGTAGAATTGGCTGAAAAATTGTGAGGGGTGCTTGAGTGGCTTAGTTGGTTAAGTGTCTGACTTCGGCTCAGATCATGATCTCATGGTTTGTGAGTTCAAGCCCCACATCAGGCTCCCTGCTATCAGCGCAGAGCCTGCTTTGGATCCTCTGTCCCACCCTCCCCCTCTGCCCCTCCCCTGCTTCTTCTCTCTTTCTTTCTCTCAAAATAAATAAATTAACTTAAAAAAATTGTGGCCATTATTTCTTCTTGACCTCCTCTCCTTTCTTTTGGGGATTCACGTTTTGTGTGTGTGTGTGTGTGTGTGTGTGTGTGTGTGTGTGTGTATTATATAAAATATATATTACATAATATTGTGTAATTATATAATTATATATTAGGCTGGTTGAGTTGTTCTACAGTTTGCTGATGATGTGTTCAATTTTATTTCTCTGGAAGTTGATATGGATCTTTTTTTATGTCTTCCATATCTCTACTTAACATGTTTGCTTTCTCCTCCAGCTTTTGGAAATATGGATACAGTTGCATGAATGGTTTTACTGTTCTTTGCTAATTCTAATGTCTGTGCCAGTTCTAGGTTTTTATTGATTGATTCTTCTCCTCTTTATGAGTTGCATTTTCTACTTCTTTTAATGGGTGGTAATTTTTGATGAATGCCAGACATTTTGAATTTTACTTTGTTGAGTACTTTGTATTTTTATTTATTTTTTAAAATATTTATTTATTCTTGAGAGAGAGAGACAGAGCATGAGCAGGGGAGGGGCAGAGAGAGAGAGGGAGATACAGAAATGGAAGCAGGCTCCAGGCTCTGAGCTGTTAGCACAGAGCCTGACACTGGCTTGAACCCACAAACCGTGAGGTCATGACCTGAGCTGAAGTCTGGCACTTAACCGACTGAGCCACCCAGCTGCTCTAGTACTTTGTATTTTTATAAATCTCTTAAAGCTTTCCTCTGGATGCTATTGGAACAGTTTGATCCTTTTGGGTCTTGCTTTTAAAATTTGCTAGGTGGAAACAGAGTAGTGTTTGTCTAGGGCTAATTTTGCCCCACTACTGATGCAAGACCCTTCCAAGTACTCTACCCAATACCCATTAAAAAAATGAGCATTTCCAGTCTGACTGGTGGAAACAGCCAAATATTCTTGGCCCTTTAATCTTTTCTGATAGTTCTTTCAGTGGCCTCGGGTAGCATCCTCATACACCATGCACTGGCCAGTACTTGAGTATTTAAGGAAGAACTGCACGTCTCTGAGGTTGCCTGTCTGTGCAGCTCTCTCCTCTCCAGGAATCTATCCTGCAAATGCCACCAGATAACTTGATTTACTCAGAGATCATCTTAGCTCCATCTCCTTAACTCATCTCCTTAACTAAGCTCTGCCTGGGATTCTTCCTCTCTTTGCTGCATCCTGGAAACTCTCAAAGCAGTAAGTTAGGAAAAGTATGTGGCTCACCTTGTTGATTTCCTATCTCTGTTGCTTCATTTTCAGTGTCTCAAAAATTGTCTCATGTATTTTGTGCTATGTTTTAATTGTTTCAGGTGGGAGAATAAATCCCGTCCCTGTTACTCCATCTTGGCTGGAAGTGGAAAGTGCTCAGTGCTCTTTTGCTTTCAAAACAGTGCCATTAAAGTGGGAGGCCAGCAGTTCTGGAGGAGACTGAGGGGGTTATGGGATTGGCTGGAAGGAGAGGAGTGAGTTTAAATGAGAGGGTGTGCATCTCTGTGCCCATAGCTGTATATCTGTCATCCCTGATTGCACATCTGTCTGAATGTCTGTCTGCATGCCTGAATGCGTTCTACCAGAGTTCGGAAAGCTGTCTGTGGCTGCCCCCCAGGACAGGGTTCTTCCTTCTGTCTGCTCAGGTGAAATTCCAGGCTGCTCATACAGTCATCCTGCCAAATTTCTGGATGTCCTATGCCAGAGTTCATCAGGCCTGGGCCGGCCTGTGGACAGACTGCAGATGAGCCAAGCAGACATTTGCCTTATGTAATTCTGATTGGGAAGACAGGGTGGGAGCAGAATGGCCTTTCTGTTTTGAGTCTGCTGGGGCTAGTCTGAGGGCTCTGCCTCTCCTTTCCCTTCCCACAGGCCCCAGGCTGACCCTTCTGTGGTTTGTAGCTTGCATGCTGGTCTCTCTGGGCATAGGAGGGCTCTGGGTGTTGCCATTGGCCCAGCCCAGGTCTTGGAGGAACACAACCTAGTGTGTGCCAGCCTTTAGCAGAGATTTCTCTTCTTCTCCACTTGCTCCCCTCACCCATGCTAGGGGCTGGGCAAGGGTTCATGTTGCCCAGGCCACCCCCATAGCAACCAGCTCATTCTGATGCCTTTTTTCCTAAGAGTGGGCAATAGGACATAAAGCTGTGTCTATAGCAAGAAGCAAATTTCCCATGATAATTGGAATAGATGAACAGTGTATATTTACTTATCAAATTTGATGTTTAATTATCAAATTAAATTTGGTTCAAGGCCCCACTTGTCAAGATGGGTAATCGGCCCAAGAATTCTAGAACTTATGCAGACTAAAAAAAAAAAAAAAAAAAAAAAAAAAAAAAAAAGTGAGGCTTTAATCCAATTAAATATCTAAAGTGTGTATATCTCTAGTAGTCTATTGATTTAGCTCCCTGGGAAATCTAGATTTGGGGGAGATGTTCTCACAGGTCCATAAGGGGACATGTATATGTTCACTATGGCATTGTATATGGTGATGTGGATTTGGAGGCAAATTGGCCGATGTCCTGCTTGGAGTAAGATGAGAACCAGGTGCAGGAAAGGCCTGACGGTGCAATGTCTCTCATTCCATAATGCCTTTGTTGAACTCCTGTGATGGGCTGCTCAGAGTGATGTGTTACGTTGCTGGGAAGCTCAGACTATGCTAGAATCACATCTCCTTGCAGATGATTATAGTGACTTTGCTAATTTGGGAGTGGGTGTATGCATTTGGGAGTAACATCATGTATTCATGTATTCATTCGTTCAGTCATTCATTCATCCTTTCATTCACAAAACAGTTATAGGGCAACAGCCTCTGTTAGGTTTTGGAGATACAGGGGTCTCTGCTGACAAGCCAGTGGGGGAGGCAGATATTAAACAAATAAACATGTCATCATATTGATGATTCTGGCAATAAAGGAAAATAACATCATTTGTATGACACAACTAAGGTTCATAAGGGATAGATAAAGGAAGACCTCTCTGAAAAAGGAACATTGAAATGAGACCTGAGAGCTGAATAGAGCTAAGTGTATTCTAGGTGGGATAATGCAGACACGAGGGTCCTGAGGCCTTCAAAAATGGCTCTTCCTGGCTTGAGTGAGGCATGTGAGCTGGAGTGAGCAGAGGAGAGGAGCCTGGGGGCAGAGGCAGGGCTAGGAACATGCAGAGCCTACTGCTTGATAAGATGGCCACATAATTTATCATCCAGACTAGGGCACATTTGAGACTGAGAGGCGTGATACTAATAATAACGTCGGGATAACAGGTCACCCTACTTGTAGGTCAAGGTAAAGAGTTTCATTCTCAACGATGTGAGAAGCCACTGGGGTCTTGAGGAAAGAGAGATGTGACCTGGTTTGCTCCTGGTGGAGCCTGAAATAGGGCCGTAGCACTGAGAAACCTTCCATCATGTTTCCTATATGCATGTAGGAGCCTCTTGAAAAAGGTTTGGGCAATATCAGAAATCTGGGCGTGAGAGTGGCAGATAAGAGCACCTGTTGAGTCTTGTAGGCTGGGCGGAGAGCTGGCGTGTAGCAGCACCTCCCCCCAAGCCCCCCACCCAATGGCCCTGTTTGAGTGTGCCACCTGTCTCTAGCCTGCTTCTAGGCAGATGCTTCTCCCAGCAAGTGAATCTGTCCCCATTTGGAAACAGTGATGAGAACTTTCCCCATGGGTGCTATAGACTTGGTGGGGAGGGAATGCTCAGTTCTGCCCCAGCAGCAGGTAGAGGTAGGAAGAGAACAACCCTCTTATAACAACCTAATGCAACTTGACTCTCAATGACTTTACAAAGCAAGAGTGTGACATTTATCACTAAAGTGACAGGGTCTCTGGCATCCTGATCTTTACCTTCCTGTGGGAATTATCCACCCCCCCACCCCCACCGCCACTTCACTCACTCATTCCATTGTCTGCCCAAGCAGAGTCCACAGCTGGCTCTGGGGCTCACACATGGGAGAGTGATCATGGTGTCACCCCTCCCCATGCACAAACAGATCCACAGACCCAGGTCCAGAGGACAAAACACAAACTCCTACCATCAGGGAGCTTGGGGGTAAACAGAACGCAGAAGAGATGGTAGCTTTGGAGGGAACCAAATTTCCCAAACTCCTCAAAGTTGTCTGTGCACATAGCCAGCATATCAGTCTTTCTCCAGCTGGGCCCCAGGTCTCTTCCATGAGAGTAAGAGACAGCCAAGGGTAAGAACTACATGTGGCAGGCACTGTCCATTGCACACCCAGCAGCCATCCTCTCTCCTTCCCTGTTGATAGTGTGACTTTTACATCTAGCAACTGGAGGGTCTTGGTCTTTGGGAAGCTGGGACCCTGGGCCCGCTCCCAGCCCCAGGGGATGAGTTGTGATTGGTTTAAATGAACTACGGCAACTCTTTCTCCTGGCTTCTGATTGGTCTCGATGGGGGAAGGTGGCGGATAGGGATCCAGTTCTGGCAAATGACATACAAGAGGAAGTCTCCTCTTCCCAAATAAAAAGACAAAGGGTTGGCTGGAGAATTCTTTCTCACCCTTGTCTCTAACCTCTTTTCCCTCTCTGGACTGCAACATAATGCTTGGTGGTACAGCAGCCACTTGGTCACCGGAATGCAAGAAGCTGGAATGTAAGGGGGATAGAGTGGAAAGATAGAGATTGTTTGAAGTCCTCGTTGAGCTGCGCCAGTCCTGGATGACGTGTCTCTGGCCTTCTTGTTATGTGAGACAAATAACGTCTACTTGTTTAAGGGGCTGTACCCAGGCGTCCACAATCCACAGCCTAAGTGTGGCCCTTATTCTCACCCCTGTAAAGCAGCTGGGGTTTCCGGTTTGGGGACCCCTACCCCCATCGTTAAAGGAAGAATTGAATGACACAGAGAAGTAAGAGGCTCCTAAGATCATGAACACCAGCTTGTCTTCTTTCCTAGCAGGATGACCTTGGGTGAATCAACCTCACTGGGTCTTAGTCTCCTCATCTGCACAGTGGAACCAATAACGAACACTTGCCTCAGGATTGTTGGGAAGGAAGTGAGAAAATAAATGGGATAATGAAAAAGAAAGCAGGAAATCCCTGGATGTAAAGTAAAGTAGCTGTTCAATAAAAGTCAGCTTGCTTCCCTCTTTGGGAGTTACATGGAGCCACCCCTCCAACTCTGGCTGTCAAGTCACACACACACACACACACACACACACACACACACACACACTGTGCATGTCACCCTTATTACCAGGAGAGGGTTTTGCATTATGGAACCTTGAGTTTTAAATTAAGTGTCAAATATAATTTGGCCACACTAAGAATTAATTATATGACTGCCCTTAGAAAAGCCAGGTAGCTCTGCTCTGAGTGTGAAATTGGTGTCTGCCCACAAGGGAGGGAACCTCCTTCCCAACCAGTAAGAGTGAATGGAAGGGGACAAGGATGGTGTTTGCATGGTCGGGGCGTTTCCCACCTTGGACCCTCCGGAGCAGGGCTCCTTGAGGAGTGGCCAAGGGGTAGGGCTGAGAGGGCAGAGATGAAAACATTGCTGGGAGGTGTCCTCCCTGTCACAGCCACAGCTAGCTCCGCCCCCCACGGCTTGTGCCCATCTGTCAGCTGCAGACACACATGTGGCTGGTGTCAGTCCTTCTCCTTTAAGGGAAGGGAAACATTTCCTGAAGGGGGGTGGGGGAAGAGGGAGACATGTGGCCAGAAGGGAGGCCACATTTGTCTCGATGACAAACCAAGGACAAAAGCTCAGTCTGGAGCATTCCAGGAGGGGCCTGCCTCCTCCTGAGGGTGGAGAGAGCCTTCCTCCCCCGGCCTCAGGGCCCAGGGCATGTTTTGAGTGGGGGAGACATGTGCAGGGCATGAGCAACTGGGCATGGGCATCCAGAACCCAACCCCAGTCGACAGCTGCCACCCCCCAGCCAGCCTCCCTGCTCTGAGGAGTCTGGGTTTAATTTTCTGGTCAGTGCTAAAAGGAGGAGGAAGAGGACGACGAGGAGGAGAAGAAAGGAGCGAGCTGAGGCTCTAATGCAGTCGGCTGGGATCTGTCACTCAGCGCACAGCCCGCTGACGACTCAGGGCAGCCCCAGCTGTAAGCAGCCCATGATTTATGGACACCGAGTGAACTCCTGCGGCAGAAACCAGCCTTGAGATCAGAGCGGCAATAGGGCCCTTTTTTTTGGCAGGAGACAGGGCCTGCATTTTTCTCATTCATGCCAAACTGCTTTGCACGGCAATTAGCTCTGTCCTCATTTAGTCTCTGGTCCCAAAGGGTAATGAAAGTCATATATCATCTTCAAGACTGCTAATTATTGAGCTCGCTTACAGGTAGGCTTTGTAACTGTGAGAAGGGCCTGTCGGCCCAATATTTATTACTCTTCCAATAAGTAAGCAAAGTGGGGTGGGGGCACTGGAGGGAGAGGGGAAAGGAGGAGGGGGGAAAATAGGGGGAACAAACAACTTTCTTGAGAGACCGCCCAACCCCAGCCCTGGGATCTCTGACATACCTTCTGCAAATGTGCTCATCAGAGGGGAAACATCTTTATTCCGCGGAGCCATTTTTCATGCCCTAACAGACCAGTCTAGGAGAGCAGAGTGGTGAGGAGAAGCCAGTGGAGGGATGGACTGAGGTCTGCAGGGAAGGGGATGGAGGGGCAATGGGGAGGAGAGCACAGAAAGAGAGCAGGGTGGAAACAGAAGACAGAATCCCCCCAGCCCCAGGTTCAGAACATTCCCCTGTTGTTCTTGGGGCTGCTGCGTGGATGGTGGGGTAAGCGTCAGGATTAACTCTGTCATGTCAGGGCATGGAGTATGTAAGGCTAATGCTGGAAAGGTTTTTTGTCTGAGCCCTTTGCCTTTATTTGGTTGTCTTGCTACCACACAGATGTACCATCTGGATTATAATTTACAGATTTCCATGGGTGTGGTTAACTCAGGGGAAGGTAGACTCTTACTTCCATGCAAACGGACTTTAAAAATATAATGACTTTGAGGCGCCTGGGTGGCTCAGTCGATTGGGCCTCTGACGTCGGCTCAGGTCATGATCTCGTGGTTTATGGGTTCGAGCCCCGCGTCAGGCTCTGTGCTGACAGCTCAGAGCCTGGAGCCTGCTTCGGATTCTGTGTCTCCCTCTCTCTCTGCCCCTCCCCCCTCCCTCTCTGTCTCTCTCTCTCCTTCAAAAATAAATAAACATTAAAAAATATATATAATGACTTTTTAGAAAAACTACGTGTGAATATTAGCCAGGTTACTGATTTTTAAACAGAGGATGCAATTAAAGCCAGAGCTAAAGAAATATAACTAAGTACTGTTAGATCCCATATTCAACACGAAACCAATACTTACCAAGTGATTATTGTGTGCCAGGAACTGTGCTGACAGCTTTGGGTTCACATTTCTTATCTGAGTCCTCATAACCCCCATGGCCCTGATGCCATCCCATTTTACAGGTAGGTTAAGTTACATGTCCAAGGTCACACAGCTAGTTAGGATTGGGCCCAATATCATCTGGCTCCAGAGTCCGTTCTCTAAACCACAACACTATATTTTCCTCAATTTATCCTGAACCATTTACATTTCTAGTTAACGACATTGGTTGATACTGGTCTCTTTTGGCTTCAAGAGCCATCATAGACAGATTTTCTTCTGCCATTGGCAATCCTCCCACTCTGAGCCTCTGTGGATGGTGGACTCATTGATAAACTGGAAGAGGACTATTAGATTGACTTGCAAGTCCTTGCACTTAGCATCATTTGCTCTGGAATCTTCCCTTGTCTGTGGGGGGAATAGTGGTGTGCTGGAGTGCCCCCCAACTCCATTGAGGGACATGATGTTGGAGGCTTGAAATTGACCACGGTAGGAATACTAGGAAAATGGCAAATGCTACAAGTTAGGGTTTTTTGTTGTTGTTGTTGGTTTGTTGGTTGGTTTCCTGAAGAGCTGGCTATTAAATATTCACCAGCACACGGCTGGGAAGGACCCATGCTGTAGCTCATGGTAATTTCTCTCCATCAGAGGGAAGTGCAGAGAGCACTGGTGAGTGAGTCTAGAGACCTGAGTTCTAGACCTGGCTTTGCCAATAAGGGATCATGACCTGAGCTCTTTGTCCTCATTTGTATCAGGTGGTCTCTTAGGTGCCACCATAGCCACAGGATTAGGTATAAAAGTATTTTCATAAAGAGCTTGAAGCCACAAAATGAAGCTTAATTGAATTTACATTTTTGCTCACAAATGTAAAGTGTCTCCCCCATACCCATGTAGAATAGGGCTAAGGCTGTGGGTATTTGTGCAAAGCACATGTTGCTGTATGAACTGTATAGGTGTAGAAGACATTCTGCTTGCTCATTCTTCACTATTTTTGGAGCAAGACAGACTAGGGTAGAAAGCCATCACTTCCTTCCTCTGTGACCTTAGGTTGGTTAGCTTCTCTGTGTTTCTATTTGCTCCACTGGGAAATGAGCATACTCAATAGTGTCTATTCACAAGGTGCTGTGAAGAGTGAATGAGATCATGCCCATTGAATGTTGGGCACTGACTTGGTGCATGGCAAGTGCTGGGTACCTCCTTGGTGTTGCTGCATTTCTTCCCTGCAGTGTTTCTTTCCCTGGGTAGGGGGGAAGGTGCCCCACACCCACCTCACAGCTGCCAGAGCCCCTGTATGGGCAGCCAGGGATGAGAAAGAGGGACTGCTGTCACCTGCCTCCTCCGCTGGAACCTCCCAGCACCCCAGCAGTTATGCAAACTTTTTTGTGTTTGTTAAGCTCCTACTGCTGGGAGGAAGGTGTGATCCCAGAGTCTCACGTTCTCAGGTGTGGAGGCACTGGCCCTAGGGGCACGACCCTGGATTCTACAGACAGGTCAGCTAGAAGGACACCAAATAGGCTGTGGAACTCTGAGTCCACTCACCCTGAGCCAGTGTGCCCTCTGCCTACGTGGTTCAGAAATGCCCTTCCACACGAGTCGCTTCTGGTCCTTGCAGGGGGTTGGGGGGTGGAGGGCGTGGTCCTCTCCTTGTCCTCTGGTGGTGAGCATCTGTGGCATGGCCTCCACCTGCCTGCTGTGCACTGGCCTTGGCTCTGGGAGACTCTGGTTCTCTAATGTCACGCCTCTGCATGCTCCAGGTGACTCCCCCACAGTGTCTGAACATGGGCACAGGGTGTTCTCTGTTTTCATCTTTCTGCAGTCCCTGTCTCCCAGTCCTGGGGGACAGATGGATCTACTGGCTTGGATGCATGCCCCACCTCCCTCATCCTCTCTCCCAATGCTCTGTCTACAGCTCATCTTGCAATGCACCTTCCACTCCTCCCTGTCCTGGGTTTGTTTCCGTTTACTTTCTTGGCCCCCATCCCAGTTACCTACCGTCCTATGTGCCTTGTAATACTACCTACCTACCTTGCAATACTTTCTGGACCTTTGATTTAAGATTTTCTGAGGCTTGATCAGGGTAGTGATGAGTGGACCCAGGACCTCCAACAAAGTCAGGACCCAAGGCTCCATCCCTAGGTTCTGCTCCTCCTGGTAATGTCATCTTCTTCCCACTGCTTCTCCTCACAGCAGAGTCATGGCTGCTGAAGCTGTGGCCTCACATCAGTGCCCATAGAGGACGAAGATACCTATCCCTGGTCTAGTTATAAAACCCTGGGAAGGACTCAATTATCCAAGCTTGGGACATGTGCTCAACTCTGGATGCATCACTGTGCAGGCAGTCAGCAGATGGGGTACTAGGATGGGCCAGGCATGGGCCACCTGCTGGCTCTTGTGCATGGTCAGATGAAGTGTTGTCCAGAAGAAGGGAGATGCTATGCTGAGCAGGGAAGCATGACTCCACTGCAGGTGGAGATGGTCGGCCCCAATATTCCAGCATTAGCAACAACATGCCTAAGCCAAGTTGTGTGCGGGCACTAGGTTCAGACACAGACGATGCTGCTCCATCAAGGATTTGTCTCAGGAGAGCCACATTCATGTTTGGAGCTAGAGGACAATATTTTACTTTTATTTTTATTTTTTATGAACCAGAAGTGGTTATTGCAGAAATTTGGCCAAGGTTGCAGTTGGGTGACTCCAGCTGAGGTTGGGCCAGGGCTCCCTTCCAGGACTGGGCAGGTGGGACGAAGAGAAAGCAGACAGAGTGTGTCTGGGCCTGGGGTCTCAGAGCTGTAGGTGATGTTGGGAGATGGGCTGCAGGAGAGGCCTGTGCTATTGGGCTCCACGTTCAGGGCCTTTACACACCATCCTCCATCACCATGAAGAACCTTTTGAATTGTTAATTCCCAAGCAGTGACACTGACAATTCATCTAGTAACAAATGTGTTCCCTTCCCAAAGGCCCCAGTGGGGTCAGTCAGGAGCTGAACCTTGCCTTCTTCATTGTGGGCTCTCCCCGCCTCACCAGTCACAGACATCATGGACATTCAGACATGCCACCACCTGGCTCCCCTTGGCCTGCAGAGCCCTGGTCTGCTTTATAACCCTGGCAGGTAAGCCTTAGGACAGCCCAGGAAAAAGGAGGGATTCAAGACCTGTGATAAGGTAGAACGCTGCCCAGAGAAAGTGGGGTCAGGATAAAGAGGGGGTATTCACTCAAAGTTTGAATTCATTGGTGGAGGTCTAACTGGGAGTCATAAGAGAAAGCACTTTGCCCTAAACTTTGCTGCCCCAGGGCTGTGAAAGGACAGCACAGGTACAGGGCCTGTGGGGGTGGGTCTTCTCTGTGGGCAAAACTCCCACACTCTTTTTTTAAGTTTATTTATTTATTTTGAGAGAGAGAGAGAGAGAGAGAGAGCATGAGTGGGGGAAGGGGCAGAGAGACAGAGACAGAAAATCCCAAGGGGGGATCTGACATGGGGCTCAATCCCACGAACCATTTGACCATGACCTGAGCCAAAACCAAGAGTGAGACTCTTAACTGACTGAGCCACCCAGACACCCCCAAATCCCACACTTTTAATACTTCTTGCTACCTGGTGGGCCAGAGTGGCCGGGATGGGTGGAAACAAGGACTGTTTCTGTTAGGGGCAAGGCCTAGGTTTTGAACTGGGATAAAACCTGGCTGGAGAGAGGGCTTGTTTGGGGAGGCAGTCAAGGTACAATAGACGATAATAGCCGAGTCAGCACTGGGTCCCCGCCCGAGATTTGTCTCCTGTCCACAGGCCTCCTGGCCATCTTACCCCTACTGTTTGGGTACAATTGCTACATAATAAAGCACCCAAACTGTTTTATTATATCACAGATTCTGTGGGCCAGGAATTTGGATAGGGCACAGTGAGAATGGTTTGCCTCTGAGGACCTCGGCTGGGCTGACTCAAAGGCTGAGGGAATCATCTGGAAAAGTCTGGAGTTTCCACATGAACGTTCTGCAGAGGCTACTTTGGGCTTCCTCACAGCATGGCAGCTGGATTCAAGGAACAGTCACCCTCAGAGAGCCGACAGAAGTTGCGTGGCCTTTTCTAGTATAGCCATAGAAGTCATGCAGTGCCACTTCTGCCACATTCTATTCATGGCAGCAGTAACAAGCCAGCACAGATTGAACGGGAAAGGAATTACTTCTTCTTCCTGGGGAGAGGCAAGGTGATACTGTAAGAAGGGTTTATGGGACAGGAGATGTCATTGAGGCCATTATACAACCAGCCCCACTTTTGCAAAATCCAACTGCCACACCCATAAATTTGGAAAGATGAGGAAGTCCAGTGGTGAACAGAGGCTCATCCTTACTTCACAGAGGGAACAGATGAGGCTATAGAAGTCATCAAATTGAGAAAGGGCCCTAAAAGCCCAACTCATACTCAATTTAGGGATTCTTTCTGTGGCATCCCATGGAGGTAACCATCTAGGTGCTTCTTGAATACTTGTAGGGATGGGGAGATCATTACCTTACAAAGGGGCCCATTCCAATTGTTGCACAACTGGAATTGTCAGAATGTTCTCAGACTGTGACAAAATCTGCTTCCCTGTAAGGTCCACTCATTGGCTCTGGTTCTGACCCTGGTGGATGAGGACTGGACAAGAAAGGAGGAAGCTAACAGTCCTGAGTGCCACCTGTGCACCTGGCCTGTGCCTGGGGCTTTCACAGCCATTTGCTGAAGAAGCAGCATGTGCCAACTCACACTCTCTGCTGATGGAGATGTCACTTTTCCATCCTGAGGTCCTTCCCCTGTTCCTCAATGACCAGGTTTCCTGATTGCTCATTACCTTTGCCTGTGTTACAGTTTTTCCTGGCTCATCTTTTTTTTTTTTTTTTTTTTTTTTTTAAGTAGTCACATCACACAAGATTGTCCTATCTTAAGCTTGCCGTCAAGTAAACGCCTCCCGTCATTTTTCACTTTAACTGCTGCTGCACCCGGTCTCTCCCATGCCACTTTTCATCCAGGAATCTTCCCATCAGACCAGGATCAGAATGAGGATGAATATCCAGAGGCCCATTGTTGGCCCCAAAGGACCTCGGAGATCAAAGCGTGTCTGGAGAGTGGGATCTGGGACCCGTCTCAGGTGGACCAGGGGTCAGCTTGAGCTCTGGCTTCCTGCTGGGCTGGCAGGGAGGACAGGCCAAACAGGTTTATTCAGAGGCTGGGAGGACCACCACTCACTGAATGCCTGTCCCCTTCTTGCTTGGAGGTGGGGACAAACGATAGGCTCAGCATGCAAGTCACCTGGGCCTGGTCTGGGAACACTGCGTACTACGTGGCATGAGGGTGAGGTCACAGGGAAGACTGTCAGGAAAGGACCAAAGAAGGCTCACTGCAGCCCTCCTTCATATGGGCCTCAGCAGATTCTTAGTCATGTACATATATGTAAACAAAGAATAGGAGCATTTATTGATTTTAGGTGAATCCTCCTAAATTGAGATGTCCCCTGAACACCAGTATGACATGTCCCCTGAACATCCCTGAGGACTCTCTGGATTGCAAGTGGCAAAAACAAAACGAAAACAAGTTGCAGCAAGACAGGGAATGTATTGGCTTACCTGCTGTGAAGGCTGACGGTAACAAGGCTTCAGGCTTGACTGGATCCAGGGACCTGAAGATGCCATCAGACTTGTCATTAGCGGGCTGCATTGCCCTGTTTGTCATCATTTGCTCCTCCAGTAAGTTGTTTTTTCAGGTAGCAGCCACCAAGTCACTAGGAGCTCTGGGGTCCTAGCCTTATAATTCTCAATCTGAAAGGAATGGACACTATCTCTCTTTCAGAATAAATACATAAAATCCCGGGGAAGGACTCTGATTGTCTAGGTCACATGCCTGTCCTGAGCCAATCTTTATAGGCAGAAAGAGTGGGTAGAATGATCAGCCAGGCCTGGGTCAGGTTCTAGTGGCCAGCTACCTCCCAGGCATCCATGGGCAGAAAGCAGTATAACAAGGCCTTAAAGGATGGGAATGAGCAAGTCAGGAATTGAAGGCATGCTGTCTTCTGGGTCTGTCTGGTATTTCGTATCTGCTTCTTTTTGCCCACTTCCTCATTTCTCTGCTTTTCTTGGAGGATCAGCTTCCCCACCCCCCCTCTATCTCTTCAGCATCTACAATGGCACAAAATGGCTGTCTCAACCCCAAATATTAGTAACTTTTAGAAGTCTGAAACCACCTGTGGCTGAGTTCAAATTTTCAAGGAAGAGAGAATCTGATTTGTTGCAGGGATAGGTGTTCACTACTGGACCATTCAGCTGGTCCATACACACATGGCCTCTGAGGTCTTCCCCTTGAGCAGGCCTGGTAGGAGCAGTAACTCAGAGAAGAGAGCTGTGGGTGTAGCAGGCGTTTCAGAACAAGGTGATGTGCTCATCCCAGGTGATCCAAAGAAGGGCAGAGCATGGCACCATCCCTGCCCTCAAGTAGCTTTAAGGATAGCTGGGCAGGCAAGATGTTCACTTGGGCCAGGGGTCCTAGGACCTTGGAGAAGGGCAAGGGCATTGTGGGCCAGGACAATCAGAACAAACTTGTCCTAGAGGTGGCGGGAACAGAGCTGGCCTCTCCAGGTGGGCAGAAAGGAAAGGACAAGATACTCCAGGGCATGGAGCAGATGTTCTCTTCCTCACACCTGAACTGGCTCACATAAACCAATATGCAAATGCGCTTCAAGTGTCATGTTCACGATTGAGCCTTTCCTCAAAGCGTGGGCTCTACAGAGTAGGTTTCTATGTGCCTCTCCACCTCCTCCCCCCAGGTTCCAGCCGGGGTCCTTATAACACCCTTGGTCCCTGGATGCCCAGGAAGTGACCCTCCCTCTATGCCACTCACCATCTCTGGACCTGTGTGTGGAAGTTGCAGGGAGTTAGTTTTTCATGACTTTTTGGAAAGTCAAGGAAATTGTCTCTCCCCAAAAGACAAGAAAGAGAGGAAGGGGGGGAAGGGAGGAAAGAAAGGAAGAAAGGAAGCAAGCAAGCAAGCAAGCAAGCTGCAAGAATAAAAGGAAAATAACGGTTTGCATCTGGAGAAGGTAAAGAGACCTGCAAGAGGCCTGAGGTAGGGACTTCTCTTTTGTTGTGGATGAAGAAATAGAAGTACAGGGAAATTCTGGCCTTGCTCAGGTTCTCATGGTAGGACTGGAACCCTGCCTTCTCACTGCCCCTGGCCCAGGGCTCTTTCCATGAGCCCTTGGTGGCCAGTGGCGGTGGGGTGGGGGCCCTGACAGGGGTAATCTGGTGGGGGAGGGGGGACATGCAGAACTGCCTCACCTTTACAAGGTGGGAGTAGAGGCTCAGCCCAGGAAAGTGCGGCCAAAACCAAGTTCTCTTGGGAGCCCTGCGGGATCCAAAAAGTGGCTAAGAGGTCACAGGTTGCTCCTCAGGGAACTGGGCCAAGGTCCATCCAATAGGCGTTATCTGGGCAGATGCCATTTCCTGTTGGAGGAAAAGGAAGAGATCTTTGTGTTTTTCTGCTGTTTTTCCCCTTTCAGGCAGATCAGAAACCAGATCGAGTCAGATAAACCCAGTAGAGAAGAAAGAGGCAGTGGCTGGCACGTAGAGAAAGGTCCCTTGCCAAAGTGACACAGGAAGACACCCAGAGAAACCCTCCCCTGGCGGAGGAGGGAGAAGGGCTTCGTGTGGGTCTCACGGTAGACTTTTAATACTATTTCCAAATGAAGTTTTACATGCAGTGACTGTGTTACTGTTTTGCATCTGGTTGAGAGCGACAGATTGTTAACCGTGAACTTAAAGACTTCACACTTCTTCATTGTTTCAGCAGGGGCGGCCTCACCAAATGGAAGTGGCCCCAACCTCACTTGACCTCTGCGAGGCCCCAAAGGCAGTCTCGGAGGGCCTGGGACGGAGAGGAGGCGGCAGAGGAGGGGGAGGGGAGCTGGGGAAGGCAGCTAGGGGAGAGAAGCTGGGAGAAGCGGGGAGGAGGGGTGCGGGGAGTCCGGAGGGAGGACGCCGAGGGAGACCGGCGGGAGCGCGCGAGGGGAGAGGGCAAGGTGACCGCGGGTATCAGTGAGGGGCCAGTTGTCAGGGTTCTATCTGCGCCGTGATTGATGGGAGCCTGGGTTTTTCTGTCAGCCTGTCACGGCGCAGGAATGTTTAATGTTCTCATTATTGGTTACGCTGTTGTGTATATTTCTCTGTCAGCACCGCGGACCCAGCTGAACTGGCAGAGCACTTCAAAGGCCTGCGGGTCATTCATCATCCCCATGACGCTCCGGCAAATGCTCAGCTTCAGCTCCGCGCCAGGGATTTGTTATGACTTGCGAGCCGGCTGACAGACAGGACGGTGGCGGCCGCGGGAGGGGGACGCGCGGGAGGGAGGCGCGCAGCCCTTTTGTCACTCTGGGCGAGCGGCAGCGCCCAGCGCCCGGACTCGGGCTGGGGCGGGGGGGAGGGAGGGGGGAGGCCGGGCTGCCCCGCGGGGGTGGGGACGGGGGTGCGCCCGGGCTGGGGTCCCGGGACCCCTCCACGCCCCCCCCAGACTCTCCCCAGCAGGCCCAGCGGGCCCAGCCGGCGCCCTCGCCCTCCCGTCCCACCCTCCTCCTCTCGGCTGGCGGTGGCGTCTCCGAAAGTTGTGCTGAAAACCCAGAGGTTGGGGAAAAAAGCGAAACTTGCAACCGTCCAGGGCCCGAGGAGGGGCGGGCCGGGGGGGAGGGGAGAGCCGCAGAATATCGGAGCTTTGTTTCCTTTCCCAGGCCGTGACATGATTAATCGTTTTCTTCTGATCTAATTTTGGAACATGAAAAACAGCACATTTGTCTTGAAGAAAAATGATGTGCCGAACTGCGCAGATGGAAATTTCGAGCAATGAGAAAGATTAAAGTGAAACCCCACTCCTTAGACCTAATCATGAGTTGTAGATTATTCTGTCGGCCCAGCCAGATGGTAGCTCTGATTCCACAGCCCCTTCTTATATTAATGAATACTAGACTGTTATATTTGACTTAGGTAAGTGAAATGTCTATCAGAGCTAATGGACTGCCAGCCAGCATAACACATGTTGTACCGCTAAGGGTCCTTGCTGCATTTTTCATGTTTTATACTAATGTAGAACATTTTGTTTCCTACTGTTTTTCATCATTGTCACTGTTTGCTAAATATTTTCACATGGAAGGGGGGGGAGGGAGACAAAGTCATGAGGAAAAAGAACCCCCCTCCAAACTTGTGTCCAAAGCTAATTTCCTCCCGTTGGGCTTGGCTATAACTCTACAAGTAAAACAGTCACCCCAAGCAATGCGTACAGGAACTCAATAGTAACGTGATTAAGTTCCTAGTCAACAAGACTACACTGGACTGTATGTTAACAAACCTAATTATAGCCCTGTGGTGATAAATTGGGCCCGGGCCCTTGCTGCACATCTCTGAGGTCATGTCTAGAAGAGCAGCTTGACCCTTGTCTCAGGGGAGAGAACTGTCCTGGAGAGGAGTCCCACGCTCAGCTTGGAGGAGGGGCTGTACTGACGCAGTAGTCTAGTGACTCAGGAGGGTGGGCACATGCCAGGACACATTGCAGAGCAGAAGGTCAGAGGTATAAGCAACCAGGCATTAGGCTGTCCTGGATGAGGCTGGAAGGGTGGTGGCTTCAGAGCCATTGGTGCCATCTGTGTTGTGAGCAGTATCAGGATGCCTGAGAGGAGAGTGTGCTGTTCCCAGTTCACTGGTTCCATGTAGGCCTCAGGAACTGGTGGCTCACTTTCTCTGTGCCCAGTAGAGGGTGGCTCAGACCCTCTTCCTTTTTCCAGATGGCTGGTCTGTGCACTGGTGAGGTCCCAAACAGCTTGTTGTTCAAGAGGAAATCCTGAGCTACTTGTTTGTGAAGGACCCAAGCCTGGGTGGGAGTCGTGTCCTGGAGAAAATGAGTCCTAGAGATGGAATCTGAAAGCTGTTTGGGACAGATAAGATGGAGGCGGTTGAGAGATATCTTCAAAGGGTAGTGTTTTGGGAAAAAATAAAAAGGAAAGAAATAGAGAAGAGAGAGCTATACAAGAAAACACATGAGAGACAGGCGGGGGAAGAGAAAGGGGGAGGGAGGAAGGGAGAGAGGGAAAGAAGGAAGAGAGGAATGCAGAGAAAGCGAGAGACATTGAGGCAAGGAAGTGTAAATACCAACAGAGAAGAGAGCCCACGAATTCAGATTCTTCTTGCTCTAGCCAAAATGAACTCCCTAAAAAGCAAATTTAACCCCTGCTTAAAATTCTGTTGGCTGTGATTCCTGCAGGAGTCAGTTCAAATGTCTTGGCTGTGAATGGGTGACCCTTTTCCATCGACTCCAAGCTTACCTCTGTGGCCTCATCTCTCACCTGTCTCTAACTATGAACCCTGCACTTCTGCCACATGAGCCTTCTCAGGCTTCCAAAGAATGCTAGGCTCTTTCACAACAATGTACTTTGTCCCACTTCCTTCCATTCCTTCTCTGGCAAACTTCTACTCATCCTTCAAGACCCAGCTCCCAGTTGTCCTCCTCTGCCATACTTTCTTCACATTCCCCAGGGAATCGTTTCGTAGTAGGGCCCCCATCGCTTTTTATCCAGACCCCTATGAAAAGGTGGGCCGAGCTGCGTTGAAAAATGTCTGTGTTTGCAAACCTGTCCCTCTGCACCTTCTTTCCTCTACAACTATTCCTCTGTTCGTTCATTTGTTCACACATTCAAGCAATACATATTGAGGACCTACTCTATTACCACGTATTGTTCCAGGCACTCGGGATTCAGCCATATACAAAATTCCCAGCCTTCTTGGAGCTGCTATTTTGGTACTACGTGTGTGGGTGTATTAGTGAGTCTTCTTCATAGTAAGAAACACATTTGTTTAGGCCAGCTCTAATAGTGGAGGTTATTATAAAACAGAGGCAATAAAGGGGCAGAAATCTCATGGGGACCCAAGAATAACTGTACAACTTCTGAACAACCTCTCAGCTTCTGTAACTCATAATTGGGTCATGTGTGGCCCTTCCCAGGTGCTAATGTCTTTTTTTAAACTTTTTATTGTGATATACAAGCAGAAACCTGCACGTCATAATATAGCTCAATGAATTTTCACAAACTGTAACCCACAGTGAGATCAAGAAACAGAACATTTAGCCCTCCAGTGCCCCTCTTGTCATCCTTCTTTATTTCATTTTTTTTTTTCAACGTTTATTTTATTTTTGGGACAGAGAGAGACAGAGCATGAACGGGGGAGGGGCAGAGAGAGAGGGAGACACAGAATCGGAAACAGGCTCCAGGCTCTGAGCCATCAGCCCAGAGCCTGACGCGGGGCTCGAACTCACGGACCGCGAGATCGTGACCTGGCTGAAGTCGGACGCTTAACCGACTGCGCCACCCAGGCGCCCCTATTTCATTTTTAAGTTAACTTCCCACCCCAACTTTCCCCCAGTATTTACTATGACATTTTGGTTTCTGTTTTCAGTGGGTTTGTTTTTCTGAACAGCTTTACCAAAGTCAAGTTTACATACCATAAAATCATCCATTGTATGGAATATTACTCAGCCATAAAAAGAATGAAATCTTGCCATCTTCAATAACATGGATGGACCTTGAAGTAGTGTACTATGTGAAAGAAGGTAGACTGAGAAAGACAAATACCATATGATTTCACCTGTATGTGGAATCTAACAAACAAACAAAACAAAGAAACAGATTCATAAATACAGAGAACAAACTGGTGGTTGCCAAAGGGGAGGGGAGGAAACGGTGAAATAGGTGAAGGGGATTAAGAGGTACAAACTTCCAGTTACAAAATAAGTCACGGAGAGAAAAGTACAGCATAGGGAATACAGTCAATAATATTACAATAACTTTGTATAGTGACAGATGGTGACTACACTTTTTGTGGTATCGAGTAATGTACAGAATTGTCAAACCAATATGCTGTACACCTGAAACTAATATAACATTGTATGTCAACTATACTTTAATAAAATATCACCCATTATAAGTGAACAAGCCAATAATTTTTAGTAAACTTACAGCGTTGTGCAATCATTACTGCAATCCAGTTTTAGAACATTTCCTGCATCCCCCCAAATTCTCTTGGGCCCATTTTCAGTCAAAACTAAGTTCCAGCCCCAACCCTCAGTAACCAGCTTTTACATTTAGGTTCTATGATCTATTTGAAAAATATATATATAATAACTTTTTTGAGATATAATTCACATGCCATAAATTCCCCATCCTTTACAAAGGTAAAATTCAGTGGCTTTAACATATTACAAACTTGTGTAAATATCGCCACTGTCTAATTCCAGAATATATCATCACCCAAAAAAGAAACCCACACTCATAAACAATCACTGCCCATTCCTCTCTCCCCCAGTGCCTAGCAATCATGAATCTACTTTCTCTCTCTACAGATTTGCCTATGCTAAACATTCCATAGGAATGGAATCATACAATATGAGGCCCTTTGTACCTGACTCGTTTCACAGATTTAGTGTTTTCGAGAATAATCCATGTTGTAGCACATGTGAGAACCTCATTTCTTTTTTACGGCCTAATAATATTCCTATATTACTCTATGGGTTTATAGCATCTTGTTTACCCATTCCCCGCTGATAGAGATTTGGGTTGTTTCCGGTATGAATATTTATGTGGGTTGTTTCCACTTTTCGGCAATTATGCTGGTATGAATATTTATGTACAAGGTCTTGTGTGCATGTATGTTCTCAATTCTCTTGGATATATATCTAGGAGTAAGTAGCATTGCTAAGTCATATGCTAACTCTACATTTAACTTTTTGACTGTGATCCATTTGAAGTTAATTTTTGTTTATGGTATGAGGTAAGAGTCTAAGTTCATATGGATATCCAATTGTCCCAGGATACATTTTTTTAACTTTATTTTTTTTTAAGTTTATTTATTTATTTTTTAAGTTTGTTTGTTTGTTTGTTTATTATTTACTGTTAGCACAGAGCCCAATGCAGGGCTTGAACTCACGAACCATGAGATCATGACCTGAGCCGAAGTTGGCTGCTTAACCAACTGAGCCACCCAGGTGCCCCTCAGCATTAACTTTTTTTAAAAATATAAATTAGCACTGGATGGGTCAAAAGCTTTTCCTGCAACTACTGAGGTATTAAAATCTCTATTATTGTTGGGTACCTGGGTGGCCTAGTTGGTTAAGTGTCTGACTTTGGCTCAGGTCATGATCTCATGGTTTGTGTGTTCAAGCCCCACGTCAGGCTCTGTGCTGACAGCTCAGAGCCTGGAGCCCACTTTGTTTTTGTTTGTTTGTTTGTTTGTTTGTTTTTTGTTTTTTCCAACAAGAAGCCATAACTTTATTAATGATAGAAACAGTACAAATTTCAAACCAAGCTGCAGTTATTCTTTTGAAACACCAAAAAAGGGTCCTCCTTTTCAGACAGTTACATTGTTAATTCCCTAATAGCATTTACAATATCATTACTGTTGTTCTTCAGGGCTCGGAACTGCCTTTGCTCTTGATACATTTGCTTGTGACGTGACCAGTTCTATGTCCTTAACCTCTACACCTGTTTCATCAACCTCTTCCTCTTCACTCTTCTTGTACAGTTGGAGTCTGTGTCTTTTCTTGAATGTTTGAGACAGCTTCACCTTGAACTTTGAATTTCTCAGCAGCTGCTAGTTGCGCCTGCTGAGATGAATCCTCCATCTTGGCTTCCCCAAAAACTATGTAGGTATCTGAAGCTGGGCTCTTGTAGACATCTGGTTTTGTGATGACAAAGAGGATAGTGACTCTTATAACCCCTGTAACCTGTCGAAGACCTAGTTTGGACATAGCCTTCCGTGCCTTCTTTTCACTCCGGCTCTGTTTTGCTTTACTGACTGGTTTTTCATCGATTTCAGCTGCTGCTGCCAGCTGGGCTTGTTGGGTGGTTGCCTGTGTGGAATCCTGTTCCTCAAGCTCTGGTACTGATTCATCACTGTCGGATTCTGTTCCAGACCCTGTCTCAGCCTGGGGCTGTGGCAACTCCTGCTCTGTAGCAGGAATGGTTTCTGTGGCTTCACCAGGCATTTTGTGGGGGGAACGTGGAACCAAAATGGTGGCAGAAAGAGAGCCAGCGAGAGCGTGGCCCACGACTGTTGCAGAAGGAAGCCTGGTGGAGGGGCGCCTGGAGCCCACTTTGGATTCTGTGTCTCCCTCTCTCTCTGCCCCTCCCATGCTTGCTCTCTGTCTCTCAAAAATAAATAAACATTAAAAAAATTTTTTAAATCTCTATTACTGTTTGTCTATTTCTCTTTGAAATTATCATGTGAGTTGTCCTTTATTCTTTTAGTATGGTGGACTATATTAATTTTTCTTCAAATACTAAACCAACCTTACATTTTTAGGATAAATACACTTAGTCATAGTGTGTAATCCTTTTTATATGTTGCCGAATTTGGGTTGCTAATATTTTGTTAAGGATTCTTGCATCTATTTTCATGAGGGATATTGGTTTTCTTTGTGTGTGTGTGTGTGTGTGTGTGTGTGTGTGTGTGTGGCATCTTTGTTTGGCTTTGATTTCTGGCTAAATCTGTCATCATAGAATGATTTGCAAGTATTCCCTCTTTCCACTATTTCTTGAGTTTGTGAAGGATTGGTTTTATTTCTTCTTTAAATATTTAATATTTGATTCACCAGTAAATCCATCTGGGCTTAGGCTTTTCTTTGTGGGAAAAAATTTAATTACTCATTCAACTTCATTTTTTGTCAGTTTATTCAGATTTTCAATTCTTTTTGAGTCAATTTTGGTAATTTGTGTACTTCCAGGAATTTTTTCCACTTTATCTTAGTTGTCTAATTTGATGGCATAAAGTTGTTCATGTATTCTCTTATAATCCTCTTAATTTCTGTAGTGTCAGTAATGATATACTTTCTTTATTCTTAATTTTGGTTATTTGTATTTTCTCTTTCACTTTCTAGATGGTAAGGCTAAGAGTTTTCCAATTTAGTTGACTTATTCAAATAACCAACTTTTGGGTCTATTGATTTTCTATACTTTCTATTACATTGATTAATGTCCTAAGAATGTTATTTAGTTTGCAAAATTTTGGCATTCTTCCTATTTCTTTGTTATGGATCTCTAATTTTGTCTTTTTGTGGTCAGGGAATATACTTTGTATTATTTCAATCTTTTTAAAGTTATAGACACCTGTTTTGTGCTCCAGGATATGATTTATCCTGGAGAATGCTCCATGTGCTTGAAAATAATGTTTATTCTGCAGTCTTTGGGTAGAGTGTTGTGTAAATGTCAGTTAAGTCAAGTTGGTTGATAGCGTTATTCACACCTTATGTGTCCTTTCTGACTTTCTAACTAGTTATTTGATCAATTATTAAGAGTGGAATGTTGAAATCTCCAATTATTATTGGGATTGTCTGTTTTTCCTTTCAATTACATCAGTTTTTTCTTTATGTATTCTGGGGTCTCTCTTGTTAAGGGCACAGACAAAAAATGTTACTTCCTGAGATATTAATATATTCCTGATATAGATATATATAGATATAGATAGATACCTTTGTCATTATAAAAAATTTCCTCTTTATTTCTAGTACTTTTTCTTGTCTTAAAGTCTATTTTGTCTGATATTAATAATGTAGGCTCCCATTTAGTAAATTTGGTTGTTAGTGAAAATTATCATGATATTTAAATATATAGAAGCTCTGCTAATTGACCTCCATTTAAAAATATTTTATATTCTCTCTGTAAAGCATATGAACTGATGCCTTCAGTACAATAAACACTTGTAACTGGTATGCTACTTTCCAATACCAATTGTATCGTCTGCTTACTACAGATCAGTTGTGTATGTTCCTAAGTCTCTGTATGTTAGTTTTACTTTTATTTTTAATTACCTACTTTATTTAAATATAACATAAACTAATAAGATCTGACTATAACAAGAAATAAATTGGTTTTTCTATATTAAATAACTTGAATGTTTTGGACAAAAGTACCAAAAAAAACTGTGTTGAGTGAGTGTGCATATGACAACTTAAAAATTTAAGGAAAAAATCACAAATATTCAGAAGGAATTTCCATATGTAAAGATGTAAAGAGTTCTGCTTAAATTCTCACTGTGTTCACAGTGTAGAATAGGCAGAGATGCTAAAACTTATCTGAAAAATTTTAAAGTAACCATGGCAAAAATGCTTCAACAGGTTACTACAAACATATTTGAAACAAAGAAAGGTAGAAAGACGTAGCAAAGACATAGATGTAAAGAAGAACCAAATGGAAATATCAGAAGTAAAGAATACAGTAACCAAAATAAAAAGCTCAGGGAGTGGGATCATCAGTGGAATGGAAGACAAAGCAAAGAATTAGTGGACAGACAGAGATTAGAACTTTAGATATCTTCAGATATGTAGGACTATAACAAAAGAGCTAACATTTGGGACATCAGAGTTCAGAAAGGAGAGGAGAAAGAGGGTTGGACTGAAAAAGTATGAAAAGGAGTAATGGTGAAAACCTTTCCAAATTTATCAAAAAACATAAACCTATAATTCAAGAAACTGGATGATTCTCAAACGGGATAAACCCAGAGACATCTATACTGAGGTGCATCATAACTGAACTACTGAAAACTAAATGTAAGGAAAACTCTTGAAAGCAGGCAGATAAAAATGACGCCTTACCTGAAGGGAAAAAGAATCTGAATTATGGTGTATTCCTCATCAGAAAACATAAAGGCCCAGAAAAGCAAGTGGCACAACATTTTCAACTGTTGAAAGTAAATAACTGCAATTAGTGTCCTATAGCCAGCAAAAATACCCTTCAGAAATAAAGAAAAAATGAAAACATTCTCTGATGAAGGAAAAATATGAGAATTTGTCACCAGAACTATCCTAAAGGAATGACAAAAGGAAATTCTCTAAACAGAAAGTAAATAATAAAATGAGGACCTTTAGAACAGGAAGAAGTAACAGTATGAACAAATATGAGTAAGTATAATAGGTTTCTCTTCTTAATTTTTGTAAAATAATGTTTTAATGATTCAAGCAATATTATAACACTGTCTTTTTTTTAAAGTCCCAACTTTTATTTTATTTATTTTTTTAATGTTTACTTTTGAGAGAGAGACTGCATGCACACACATGTGGAACCAGCACAGAGAAAGGGAGACAGAGGATCTGAAGTGGGCTCTGCTGACAGCAGAAAGCCTAATACAGGGCTCGAACTCACAAACCATGAGATCATGACCTGAGCTAAAGTTGGACACTTAAAACTGACTGAGCCACCCAGGTGCCCCTGTAATACTATCTTAGTGGTTCTGAATGAATATAGGGGGAATATTTAAAACAATTATATTATAAATGGGAGAGAATAAAGGAACATAAAGGGAGATAAAGCCTCTATTCTTCACTTGACCTGGGAAGGTGACATAGCTTATGACAAGTTAAGTTTATATAATGTAATACCTACAGCAACCACAAAAAAAAAAGCTGTGCAAAGAGATATACTGAAAAATGCTATAGGTAAATCAAAAAGGAATTTTTAAAAAGTCAGGTAACCCACAGGAAGGCATAAGAGAGAAAAGAGAAATGAAAAACAGAATGAAAAAACAGAAAAAAAAATGGTAGCCTTAAGCCCTAGCATATCAACAATTACACTAAATGCAAACAATCTAAATACAATAATTAAAAAACAGAGATTTGCAGCATGGATTAAAAGTCATCACTCTAGTATATGCTGCCTACACACACACTCACACACACACACACACACACACACACACACACGTCCCTTTAAATGCAATGATATAGCCAGATTGAAAATAACAGGCTGGAAAAAGTATTATATAAATATTAATCAAGAGAAAGCAGGAGTGACTAACATGAAATAGACCAACACCAATTACAACACCAATTACCACAATTTACTCAATATGAAACAGATATTTTTTTAAATTTTTTTTTTAACGTTTATTTATTTTTGAGACAGAGAGAGACAGAGCATGAACGGGGGAGGGGCAGAGAGAGAGGGAGACACAGAATTGGAAGCAGGCTCCAGGCTCTGAGCCATGAGCCCAGAGCCTGACGCGGGGCTCGAACTCGCGGGGCTCGAACTCGCGGACCGCGAGATCGTGACCTGAGCCGAAGTCGGACGCCCAACCGACTGAGCCACCCAGGCGCCCCATGAAACAGATATTTTGAATAGTCCTATAACTATTAAGGACATTGAATTAGTAATTTTAAAACTCCCAAGTAAGAAATCTCCAGGCTCAGATGGTTTTACTGGAGAATTTTACAAAATGTTTAAAGAAGAATTAACACTAATTTTATATAATATTTTCTAGAAAATACATGAGGAGGGCACACTTCCCAACTCATTTTGTGAAGCTAATTTTACCCTATTACTCAAACTCTACTAGGAACACTACAGATCAATATCCCTCATGAATATAGATTTTAAAAATTCTTGAAAAAATTAGCATATAGAATCCAGCAATATGTTACAAGAATTATACACTATAACTATGTGGGGTTAATTGCAGGGATGCAAACCTGATTCAATATTTAAAAATCTGTCAATGTAATCTATCATATTAACAGAGTAAAGAAAAAAATCACATGATCCTATCAGTTGCTACAGCAAAAGCTTTGACAAAATTCAACACCCATTCATGATTTAAAAAAAAAGCTTTCAGAAAATAGGAATATATAACTTCCTCAACTTGATAAAGAGCAGCTACAAAACAAAATCTACAACTGACATTATCATTAAGACTTCATTTTTTCCCTCGTAAATTAACAAGGCAAAGACGTTTGATTTATTTATTCAACATAGTCCTGGAAGTTCTATCCAGTGCAATAAGACAAGTAAAGGAAACAAAAGGCTTACAGATTGGAAAATATTTTGGTACTACTGAGAAATAAAAACTTATATTCACACAAAAACCTTTATGTGAAATTTTACTCATAATAGCCAAACAAGGGGAAACAACCTAGATGTACTTCGCTGGGAGAATAAACAACAATATCCTGTTATGGTATTGTGGTATAGTTTTGCAAGCTGTTACTAGTCAAAGAAACTGAGTAAAGTGTATGTAGGATCATGATGTATTATCTAAAGCAGAGTTTAATCTTTTTCTTAATGCTTATTATTTATTTTTGAGAGAGAGAGAGAGAGAGAGTGAGAGCATGAGTTGGGGAGGGGCAGAGAGAAAATAGAATCCCAAGCAAGCTCCGCACTGTCAGTGCAGAGCCTGACACAGGAGTCAAACTCACGAACTGAACCATGAGATCATGACCTGAGCCAAAATCAAGAGCTGGACCCTTAATCGACTGAGCCACCTAGCAGAGTTTCATCTTAAAAAACTGGATTCTCTTAATCATCTCTATAAGTGTCAAATGTGATACTTAAGAAATTAATAAAACATTTATTCTCCACTTAAAAATCTATATCATTACTTATATATTCTACCAATTACTAAGGGAGATGTGTTAGAAATAATTCATTATGATTGGGAAGTGTGTGTTTTTCCTTTTAGGTCTGTCAATTTTTGATTTCTGTATTTTGAGTCTATATTGTTGCATGCAATAGACTTATTCAACCCTCTTGGTTGATTGAGCCTTTAATCACCATGGAGTGTCACTGTTTATATCTTATGATGCTTTTTGCCTTAAAGTCTACTTTGTCTGATTTTAGCATAGTGATGCTTTCTCTCTTTTGCTTGGTATTTGCATAGGATTTCCCTCTTATTCTTTTGCTTTAACATTTTCTGTATCCTAATTTTTAAAGGATATCTTATAAACACATATATGTTTCTATTTAATATAATATGAAAAATTTAATATTTTTATTGGAGTATCTTGTTCACTTACATTTAATGTAACCACAAATATATTTGAGTTTATACCTGCCATTTTATTTGTTCTATTTTCACACACTCTGTATTCTTTTTTCTCTTGTTTCTTGCCATCTTTTAGATTAAACAAATATTTTCATTATTCAATTTTCTCTCTCTTTATCTTGTTAATTATAAATTTATTTTGCTATTATTTTTAGTAGTTGTCTTAGACCATTCAACATACATCTTTGATTTATCAAAGTATAATATTAAACAGTACTTTTACCACTTTCCATACCATGCAAGGACTTTAGAATACTTTAACTCCATTTACCACATCCAATTTTTATGCTATTATTTTCACATGTTTTAATTCTACATGTATTTTACACCTCACATGATATTATAATTTTTCTCTTGGATAAGTACATAGGAGTAGGATTGGTGGGTCATGTGGTATGTGTATGTTTACTTCTTTAAGAAACTGCCAAATTGTTTTCCAAAGCGACTCTACCATTTTGTGTCTCCACCAGCAATATTTGAAGGTTCCAATTACGCCACATCTTCATCAGCACTTGGTATTGACGGTCTTTTAAATTTTAGCCTTTCCAATAGGTATAGAGTAGTATGGTGGGGTTTTAATTGGCTTATCCTTACTGACCAATTATCTGTTCATGCACTTCTTAGCCATTCTTCCATCTTCTCTGGTGAAGTGTGTGTTCAGAATTTTTGGTACTTTAGAAATTGGTTGCTTGCTTTTTTTTGTTGTTGAATTCTAAGGTTATGTATATATTCTGTAATAGGACTTTGTCAGAAATATGATTTGCAATTTTTTTCCAGTCCATGGCTCACTTTTGGATTCTCTTAACAATGTCTTTTGCAAAGCAAGATTTTTTAATTTTAATAAAGTTCAAATAAACATTATTTTCTTTGTGGATCATGCTTTTGTAGATAGTGCTTTTGGTATCTAGAATCTCTTTGCCTAACGAAGGGTCGTGAAGATTTTCTCCTGTATTTCTACTAGAAGTTTAGTAGTTTCACATGATATATTTAGGTTTATGATCCATTTTGAGTTAATTTAGAAAAAAACATTTTGTTTTATTGAGATATAAGTCACATACCATAAAATTAACTTTTTAAAAGGTATAATTAATTGGATTTTAGAATATTCACAAGGTTATGCAACGATCTCCACTAGCTAATTCCACTAGCTAATTCCAGAGCATGTCATCATCTGAAAAGGAAACACTGGAGCCTGTTAGCAGTCTTGGACCATCGCCCCTCATCCAGCCTTAGGCAACTACTAATCTACTTTTTGTCCATATAGATTCCTTGGCTTAGTGTAATATTTTCCAGGTTCATCCATTTTGTAGCAGGTATTAGTACTGCATTCCTTTTTATGGATTAATAATGTTTAATTATATGAATATATATACATTTTATTTATCCATTCATCATTCTGTGGATATTTGGATTGTTTTCACTTGTTGGCTCTCATGAGTAATACTACTGTGAACACTGAACATTCATGTACAAGTGTTTGTGTGAACATATACATTCAGTTATCTTGGGTATGTAGCTAGGAGTAGTTGAATTAATTTTTATATAAGGTGGGAGGCATGGGTTGGGATTTTTGTTTTGTTTTGTTCTGTTTTTGTATACGGACGTCTAATTAATCTAGCACCATTTACTGAAATAGCTATCCTTTCTCCATTGGATTGTCTTTGACTTTTGTCAAAAATCCGTTGATTTTTAGATTCTGTTTTGTTCCATTTGTCTGTCTCTTTTTGCTAATACCACATTGTCTTTTTTTTTTTTTTACTATTTATTCTTTTTTGAGAGAGAGAGAGACAGAGCACGAGTGGGGGAGTGGCAGAGAGAGAGGGAGACACAGAATCTGAAGCAGGCTCCAGGCTCTGAGCTGTCAGCATAGAGCCCAATGCGGGACTCCAACTCACTGACCATGAGATCATGACCTGAGCCGAAGTTGGACACTTAACTGACTGAACCCCCAGGCACCCCCAGTCTGTATTTTTTTTACTGACCTATCAGTAGATAGGTTTCTAGTCCTCTCTTTAGCTGTGTCGTTTTTGCTGTCAAACTCATCTATCCAGTTCTTAATTTCAATTATTATATTTTTGCTTTAAAATTTCTACTTCAGGAGCACCTGAGTGGCTCAGCTGGTTAAGTATCCAACTGTTCATTTCAGCTCAGGTCATGATCTCATGGTCGTGAGATAGAGCTCTGCATAAGGCTCTGTGCTGAGGGTGGAGGCTGCTTGGGATTCTCTCTCTCCCTGCCCCTTCCCCATCTTTCTCTTAAAGTAAATAAACATTAAAAAGAAATAAAATTTATACTTGATTTTTTTCTACTTGATTTTTTTTTTTTTTGGATGGATTCCAGTTTTTCACTCACTTTTAGGCTATAACTTATCAGGCATCCCAACTGAGAGCTGGGGGTGTTTGCTAAGGTTCTTGACTTGTGACAACCCAGAATTCTTTTTTTTTTTTAATCCTCAGTCCCAGGAGACTCCTGAATATCTACTCAGCTTCTGGGTCCCTCAGATATTTGCTTACAAATCTACAAATGCCTGAAAAGAAAAATGTGGCCAGCTGTTAGGTTCACACGAGTATACTTCTTTTCTCTTGATATTCTTGGCCTCTCAAGTCTTCATTGTCCTGGAAACTTTTCTTTCTGTTGAAACTTGCTTTCCTAGCTGGGTGAAGATGTTGATATGATACAAGCTAATCCACCACATCCAGAAGCAAAATGGAGAGCATGGACCTTGGAACCCAAACTGTAGTATTCAAATCTCACTTCCATCTTTTATGTGCCTGGTGATCATGAACAAGGTGTTAACTTTTTTGAGCCTTACTTTTCTTATCTCTAAAGTAGTAATGATAACAGTAGTTACCTTATAGGGGTATTGTAATGATTAACAAATGCACATAATATATTTTTAAAATATATAATCTAATAAAATAAATATCTTAGAAAGGTGTCTGGAATCCAAAAAATGCTGTAATTGTTATTTGCTATTATTATTTTTACTTGGTCTCCTTTACAATTACTGTTATTTTCCCTTGTATTATGTCATTCACACATCCTTAATAGTTGGCACTGGCTAGTAGATGAAGTCCAAATTCTATATATGCAGTTCTCAGCCTCGGAGAAGTATTAGAATAACCTGTGGTACTTTTTAAACTCTTAAGCCCCAAGTTGAACCAGGCCAATTACATTAAAATTTTTGAGGTGGGATACAGATATCAATCAGTATTTTTAGAAGAGCCCCAGGTTATTCTAATGTTCAGTGAAGACTGAAAACCTCTATTTTACTTCCTAGCTTTCAAGGTCCCTTAGAGTAGGGCCCCAACCTATCTTTTTTAAGAATTGTATGTATGTATTTATTTATTTATTTTTTTATTATTTTAAAAAAAAATTTTTTTTTCAACGTTTTTATTTATTTTGGGGACAGAGAGAGACAGAGCATGAACGGGGGAGGGGCAGAGAGAGAGGGAGACACAGAATCGGAAACAGGCTCCAGGCTCCGAGCCATCCGCCCAGAGCCGGACGCGGGGCCCGAACTCACGGACCGCGAGATCGTGACCTGGCTGAAGTCCGACGCTTAACCGACTGCGCCACCCAGGCGCCCCTGTATGTATTTATTTTTATAAATTTTTAAATGTTGATTTATTTTTGAGAGAGAGAGACAGAGTGCGAGTGGGAGAGGGGCAAAGAGAGATGGAGACACAGAATCTGATGCAGGCTCCAGGCCTCTGAGCTGTTAGCACAGAGCCTGACACAGGGCTCGAACCCATGACTGCGAGATCAGGACCTGCGCTAAGTTGGACACTTAACTGACCACTTATTTATTTTTTTTGAGAGAGAGAGAGAGTGTGTGTGTGTGTGCACGAGCAGGGATGAGAAGCAGAGGGAGAGAGAGAAAACCTTAAGCAAGTTCCATACTTAGAGTGGAGCTGACCTGGGGGCCCTTCCCTGCTTCCCAACATGGGCAATCTCTTGTAGCATGCCACTCTATTCAAGGTACGGACTTTCACCTGCATAATCTCTTATATAAAGCATGAGGCTCAAAGGCTGATGTTTTTTCTCCTCCGCCTCCCTTCGTAGTGGAAGTGGACACCCAAGAATGTGCTTATGTCCTTGTGTCCTCCCTCTTGGCTTTTATCTCTTTACTGTAACTTGGATCTGTTTCATGGCAAGTTTTGATTTTTTTTGTTGTTGTTGTTCTTTCCGCTTCTCCTTCCCAGACCTTCCTTTCACCTTTCCTTGTCCAAGACTAAGCCAGCCTCCACTTCTGCTTAGAAACACACTATTTATTTAACTGGCCTTGTCAACTGGTAGCATGGCACAGTAGCTAATTTCCAGTGATAGGGCTTGAGAAACCTTTCTGCCCTCAGGAGCCAACATTGATCAACATCGTGCTCATTCTTACCTCTACTCCTTTGTTTGTGCTTTGCTCTCTACCCAGAGTATCTCTCACCCTTCCCCTTTCTCTGCCAATTTTAAATCTCTCCAGTATTCATGTTTTACTTAGTCCATGAAGCCCACTCAACATCTCCAATGCACACTATTCTGCCATCTATGTCACACTCCTCCTGCTCACCTTGTCTATTCTACACTATTGTACCTCAAAATTACATACTGCCCTCCAATAGAGGACCTAGGGACACAGCAGGAATTTAATACTTAATATTTGCTTGTTAGACTCACGTGAAATTGATGGAAAGAAGCCTTAGCTCAAAATTCCCTAAATCGATTTCTCCTTTCCCCAAAATAATAATAACGACAACATCAAGAGTTGGTAGGAATAAGGTAGAGAATCCCATTCATTCTCTGTTCCTGCATAACAAATTCTCACAGTTGTAGCAGCTTAAAACCACACCGTTTATTGTCTCACAGTTCCAGACGTCATTAGGTCCAGGTGGCTTGGCTGGGTTCTCTGCTCAGGATCTCACAAGGTCAAAATCAAGATATTGGCCAGGCTGAGCTCTTATTGGAGGCTCTGGGGAAGAATCAAGCTCATTCAGGTTGTTGGCTATTTCAGGTCCTGGGAGCTTTAGGACTGAGGTCCCCTTCTTCTTGGGGGCTGGGATGGGATGGGGTGTCTCTCTCAGGTCCTTCCATGTGGCTCCCTCTATCTTAGCAGCAGAGAAATTCCTCTAGGTTCAATTCCCCTCACACTTTGAATCTCTCTGATTTCTTTTTCTGCTACCAGTGGGAAAAAACTCATTGCTTTCATGTTTTTAAATTTCTTTTAAGTTTAGAGAGAGAGCAAGAAAGTATAAGCAGAGGAGGGGCGGGGGTGGGGTGTGGAGAGAATCCCAAGCAGGCTCCACACTGCTGGTGCAGAGCCAGACTTGGGGCTCGAACTCACGAACTGTGAGATCATGACCTGAGCCAAAATCAAGAGTCAGACGCTTAACTGACCGAGCCACCCAGGTGCCCCTGAAAACTCATTGCTTTAAAAAAAAATCTCATCTGATTGGGTTAAGCCTACGAGATTATCTCTGTATCTTAAGGTCAGCTAATTTGGTCTTTAATTATATCTGTAAAAGCCCTTCATAGCAGCAGCACCTGGATTGGTGTTTGAATAACCAGGGGATGGAAATCTTGGAGAGCTATCTTTAGAGTTCTGCAGCAGTGATGGAGCAGGAAGCCAACCAGTAAGAAAGCAGCCACTGAAATCCAATGGACCAATGCTTTGCAGAGTGAAAAGCACCTTAAGGATCAGCTAGTCCAGCTACTAAGACCCAGAGAGGAGAAAGGAATTCATAATTCATCTTCCACAAATCCACCCTCGGCCAGACACTGTATTAAATGTTTATGGAGAATATAGAGATAAATAAGATTCAGCATCTGCCTTTAGGATTTTACTACCCTCATGCCCACGGCCTGTGGAATCTAGTTTTCCTTTAGAAAATAGCCTGTTTTTAGGGGCACCTGAGGGGCTTAGTCGGCTAAGCGCTGACATCAGCTCAGGTCATGATCTCGCAGTTCCTGGGTTTGAGCCCCATGTTGGGCTCTGTGCTGACAGCTCAGAGCCTGGAGCCTTCTTTGGATTCTGTGTCTCCCTATCTCTCTTTCCCTCCCCTACTCACATTCTGTCTCTGTCTCTCGCTCAAAAATAAATAAACATTACAAACATTTTTTTTAATAAAAAAGAAAATAGCCTATTTAACCCTTGGAGACTCTAGAACTATGTACTAGAAAGGGAACTCAGAGATAAAATATTCCAATGTTTTCCCAAGTAGAACTGATAACTTTAGGTGACATGTAGACCAACATTTTAATTGTGTTTCTGGCAAATGACACTGTTTCCCCTGCATTACAGCGATGTAAAGGTTTTTTTTCTTCCTCCCTCTTTTCCTCTCTTTTTTCCTATCTTTACCTTGTGTGAAGACACCTACTGTGTGGAGACAATAGAATATGATGCTTAAAACATTTGGGCTGTGGAAATTAGAGAAAGCTGGATGTTGAGCCTGGGTTCTCCTACTTGGCAACGCTTGACTTAAACTCTGAGTCTCCTATTCTCATTAGTTAAGTAAAGATAAATATGTCCTTACGGGGCGCCTGGGTGGCTCAGTCGGTTAAGCGGCCTACTTCGGCTCAGGTCATGATCTCGTGGTCCGTGAGTTCAAGCCCCGTGTCGGGCTCTGTGCTGACAGCTCAGAGTCTGGAGCCTGTTTCAGATTCTGTGTCTCCCTCTTTCTCTGACCCTCCCCTGTTCATGCTTGCTCTCTCTCTCTCTCTCTGTCTCAAAAATAAATAAATGTTAAAAAAAAGAAAAAAAAAGATAAATATGTCATTTAAGTGATATCACGTGTGTAAAGTGCTTAACAGAGTGCTATCACTGTGTGAGGATTCAATAGGTTAGCTATTATTAAAATGAGCTCTATTCTGGTTTACAGGGAAGGGGGGGGGGATTTCTGCTAAGGGCAGCCAGGCCTGGTTTTCCTTGATCTCTCTGGGAAGTGGGGAGCAGTGTTGGAGGGGGTTCTTGCACCTCTTCCTCTCCTCTTTTGAGGGCATGGAGAGGTGCCTGAAATGTGACACTTTTTAGGGGGAGAGAGGAAATGGATACAGAGAATAAAGGAGAATAATGCAGGGTGCCTGTGGGAATTATTCATTCTTTGGAGAAACAACAAACATGGATTGAGCACCAGCTCTTCCCTTCTGGGAAGGAGCAACTTCAGTAACCCCCACCCCCACCCCCACCCCCACCCCTTGTGTCTCCACACCAAGCCTTCTCTCAAGTCATTCTTGACTCTCTCCCCCAGGAATTTGTCTCCCTCTCTTTATTCAGAGACTTGTTGAATCCTCTCCTCTAGGAAGGTTTTTTTGGTTTTTGGTACTAAAAATTATTCAAGGTGGCTCTGTCAGAGGAGGGGAATGGAGCTAAGGATGGAGACTTTGGATGGTCAAAGGCGCCAGGTGACTTGGCAGTGGGTGAGGGAGGAGCATCAGAAAGAAGATGGGAGAGACTCAGAAAAACTTACTAGATCATGCCACCCAGGCTAGCCTCTGAATGTGCTGGAAACTGCTTAGTGTATGCCACCAGTGGAAGAAGTTTTAGGCATTGCAACATCCTGGTGGCGGAGGTATTTTGTCAAGAGCTAAAGAGAGAACCTACAGATAGGTGCCTATTCTGCCAGTACATGGGGCGGGCATCTGCCAGCAGTGAGACAAGCCCCCTGAAGGGATACAGAGTTGGAAAGGAGACTGGGTGGGGGTGGGGTAAGGAAGGGGACTGGCATGGTAGGGAACAGTTTTAAACATTTGGTGCTACTTAAGTTATGAGGACACAGAATGTAGGTCTTTCATTTTTTTTTGGATTTATTTATTTTGGGAGAGACAGAGATAGAGTGAGTGGGGGAGGGGTGAGAGAGAGAATCCCAAGCAGGCTCTGTGCTGTCAGCACAGAGCCCCACGTGGGGCTTGAACTCACAAAACTGTGAGATCCTGATCTGAGTGGAAAGCAACAGTCAGAGGCTTAACCAACTGAGCCCCCCAGGAGCCCTAGTCTTGATGAGCCAACTGACCATGTTTCTCCTGAGCCAATGCAGAAGCGGTTTGTGAGACTCTGTGATTCGGAATGCCTCTGAGCCACTTCCTTGCTTAGACAGGGAGCAAGAACAAATGACATGAGATTTAAAATAATAATAATTTTACACAACGCAGGAAAATAGGTCTTTCAACTCTACTGGTGGGAGTACAAATTTGCCCAGTCTTTTTTAAGGTGCTTGGACAGTATGAATCAAAAGTCTTAAAAATGTTTATGCACTTTGATGCAGAAATTCTACTTCTAGGAACATATTCTAAAGAAATAGTTGGACAGTTGTACAAAGCTCTGTGAATAACGGCATTCATTATAGTTTTGTTCACAATAGTGGACAACTGAAAACAACCCAAATTTTCAGCAATCATGGAGTAGATGTTAAATGGGGTTACCTTCATGGAATACTATGCAGCTATGAAAAAGACACTGCTGCTCCTCCATATTTATTCATATAGGAAGATGTTTATAACATTTCAAGTGTGAAAAGCAGGTCCCCAGAACTATATTCACTAATCTTATTTTTATAGATAAAAGTATAGCCATTTATTTCAGTAATTTTTTTTCTCCCAGACCATTATTTTATTGAAGATGACTTTATGCTGAGACTACACCATGAGGAGGCCCAGTTTTACACAAGGTCACTGCCACAGAGCCATTCATTACTAAGGTGTTGAGATAGAGGCAGAGTACATAAATTACTTTGCATAGTGTCTGACACATAGTAGGTGCTTAGAGGTAGAAAGTCTCTTAAACTGTTCAAGAGAATCTTTGTCTAACATCTGACTTTGGTTCAGGTCATGATCTCTTGGTCCATGGGTTAGAGCACCGCCATCAGGCTCTGTGCTGACAGCTCAGGGCCTGGAGCCTGCTTTGGATTCTGTGTCTCCCTCTCTCTCTGCCCCTCCCCTGCTCACACTCTGTCTCCCTCTCTTTCTCAAAAATAAATAAACATGAAAAAATTTTTTAAAAAACTGGCAGAGTTCTGTGGCCAGAAAGTATATAGTTGTTATCTCAATTTTGAAAAAAAAAAACAAAACAAAAAACATCCACCCATACAAAAACTCTCTTAAGATATAAACAAACAAATAAAAACCCCAAAATGGTAACAGTGTTTAAGTAATGTTGGATTAAGGGGGTGATTTTTATGTCTGTTTTTGCTTTAATACACCCAACCCCGCGTGATAGAACAGACTGTCTTTATTACTGTCTTTCTCTTCACTCAAAGTTAAAAAAAAAAAAGACTTTAATTACTGATATAAAGTAAAACAATTACTTGTTGGTTGGCTGAGAATTGTTAGAAATTAATAAATAGTTTGGAAATTATTTAGTAAATTCTAATTACTTAGCAAAAGTAATTAAAATATTTATAAGTGAACACCCATAAAACACAACCAAGAAAATACATTACTCAATAAATGGTTTAATTAGTATTTCATTACTAGAAATTAATCTCAGTAACCAAATATTACTACAAATTACATGTAGGATGGACAACTTATTTTACTGCTATTAATGATTTCAATTACGAAGTTTGTGCTAGTCTAATTCCCTCCTGCTTCTCCCACCCCCCTTCTGCACCCACCCAGGAGAGTTCTCACTTCCCACACACTGGGCCTGAGTTAGGGTGTTCGGGGCTGGTCTGACACCTTCCACATTGTTGGGAATCCCTAGATTAACAATTTCTCTTAGCTTATTTCCCAGTTGTCTTGCTGAAATACTGGCCCTGGGTGCTTCTTAATCAGCTAGAATCAGACTCCAGGGGCTGGTGGGCTTCTTCTCACAGATATACATTCCTCTAGGGTCTTCTAAATCACTCGGCTACAAGGCTCGACTCCCTCCCCATGCCTGTGCCAAGGCCACTCTGGTGCTGGCTTGTGTTCTCCGTTAGGTGCTCAAGTTGGTGGTGGGCAGGGGGGGGGGGGGTGGTGGTGGTGGTGGTGGACCCGGCTACTGCTAAGTCATAAAAGGACAACTACATGCAGATTAGAAACAGGAGCCTTTCTTCCAGACAGATGCAGTCACACACTGGGGTGGATTTCAGGTTCCCCAGGAGCAAACTATGAGACTCAAGATTTGTGTATACTAGTCTTATTGGGGAGTGTTCTCAGGAACAACCGCTTAAGTGGAGGGAGGTAGGACTGGGCAGACATCACTCAGCAGCCCCATGGGAAGCTCTGAAGCTGGGATGATTCTTCAAAAATGTCCTGCATTGAGGCAAGGATGGGGGTGCAGGCCTTTGTCATTTCAAATGACCAGACATCAGGTCAGACATCACTCTGGGTAATGACGTGCCTCTCTTTGGCTGAGGTCAAGTCCTGGAGAGGGACTCCAGCTCTTAACAGCCAATGCTCTCAGCAGCTGGAGGAAGGAGTGCCTCCATTGGGAAGGAGGAGTTTAGGCAGCTTGGGTCCTGCACACCCACACCTGGAGGCCCTTCTGGGGTGGCTTGAGGCCAGGAGTTGAATGGGCCTGAGCTGTCCCATTGTTCTTCTGGGGCTGCGAGGAGTCTTACCTCTGGAGTTGGGGTGGACCCCTACTTAGCTATCAGCTGATGTTTATGCTTAACCTATAAGCTTCATGAGGGCTCGTCCATGTCTCACGGTATTCTCTGAATTTAACAGTTTGTGGCAAAATTTTTGTGGCAAAAATTAGTATTTGCTGATTGAATCTACAGTAGTAAAGACAAACTGTCACCCAAATGCATTAATATATAAGCTGTGATGCACTTGACAAAGGGAAATACAGAGAATCTGATATAGGAGGGGTCAGGGAAGCTTCCCCAAAGAAATGACACTTGAGCTGAGAACCAAGGAATGGGTAAGAGTGACCCAGGCAAAGTTAGGTGGGGTGGGCTGCTTCCCAAGCCCTCCCCTGGAAAGGCATTCACTCTGCCTGCTGCTAAGCCTGTCTCTTGGGTGTAGACAAAGAGGACCTGAGAGGTCACACTCACTGAATTTCTCCTGTTATCTGCTGCGGAAATGTATCCTTTGTCCTTATCACAGCCTTATCTTGTGTAACATTCTTGTGTCAGAGAGCTTTTTTGCCAGACCTCAGCTCAGCCACAGCGGGATGAATTTGCCTGTACCTGACAGGTGCTCTCTGGAGTGCGAGATATAGACGAGATGTCCCAGCTGGAGGTGGTGATCACCCTGTACTGCCCACAGGGCGTCACACACGTGGATGCCACGTGTTGTATTGGACCCAAGACTGGTAGCAACTGTCCTACACACATCTAAACCCCTGTTTCCTATTTGTCCTTCTCCCCATCCTGCCCGCGCCTTCGCCCCTGTCTCGTGTAGTCTCCAGATTGCTCACTGCGCAGGATTGTACGCAGCGTGTTTGTCCTTCACGCATGCGCACGTGTCCGCCTTTCTCTCCTGAGGACCACTCCACCCATAAAATCCGCCGAAGGCCCCTCCCTGGAACTCTGCCTGGTAACTCCAGATCATACTAGGCTTACCCCTGTGTGGATTTCTACAGCCCTCAGCTGTAGATTCTTTAGGGCAGAGACTGTTTTAGAAACCCTGGGCATGATAGCATGCCTCCGTGCTAGTGAGCCAGGAGGTTGGGGAAAGGCTGGAGAAGTCAAACCCTGAAAGAAGATCCGGTATGTGCGTCCCTGCCACAGTGGTCTGGTTGGTGTCCGGCAGTGTCGACGGTGGGCTGGATGATATCTGGTGGTGTCTTGGCTAGGCACACTGTGAGGGTTGCCACAGGCCTGGCTTCTGCTGGTGGTGGCAGGACATGGAGGGAGGGAGGGAAGGGGGGAGGAAGATGGAAAGTTCCTCATCGCCTGGAACTTTGCCTGCCTTGTCCTTAATCAGTCCACAGCTAATTAGCCACCTCCTTCCAGCTCACCAGAGCACCATTAATCACCTCGTACAAAGCAGAGTCAGCTGGGCTTTCTGCTCGGGGGAATCCCGGGTGGGCCCTTCTTGCCTGGGGTACTGAGAGGGCCGAAGGAAGGCAGGGGCTCCTCTGGGAGGGTTCCTGGGGTTGTCGGGCAGGGGCCCTGGGGCCCAGTACCTCCTGGGAAGATTGTAGGAGGAAGCTTCAACATTCCAATTTTGTTCGAGGAGATAATGTCTGAGCTGCAGACCAGAGGCTCACTTCCCCAGACTCCCTTGCAAGGAGGGAAGGCATATGACACAGTTCAGACTAACAAGGCATAAGCTGAAACCTTCTAGGGCTCTAGGAAGGCTTTTGCTTTCCTGATAAAAGCCATTGGATGCTGCTTATGCTGTCCTTTCTTGCTCTTTCTCCTTTCTGCTTTGAATGCAGACTTGAAAGGCTGGAGCCGCAGCAGCCATCAGCCTTCACAAGGGAAAGACCAAGAGAACTGTAATAATATCAGCTATGAGCTGGCAAACCAAGGCCAGTAACCATCCAACGTCTGGAGTTCTGTCAGGTGAGAATGATGAAGCTCTAGCCCACTGTTGGTTGGTATTGTTACTTGCAGACTTGCAGCTGAACACCATTCTAACCAGGGGAACTCCGAGGATGGAGGCCTGATTGCAGAGATGCCCATGGTACCGGGAGGAATCCAGACATTTCTGGGCCTCACTAGCCAGTGGGCATGAGTGAGGTTATAGTACCTAATGTCACTAGCTCCGTCCCACCTCCAGTCCTTCATCCTTGAAAGCCTCATTCTCTAACCCCTTTTAGTCACCTGTGTTATTAAGAAAGTATCTGGGTGTGACATTGATATATCAGTCATGTTAACTTTGTGTAATGGAGTTCCTAGTAAGGCAAAATTAGATTTTCTAGCAAATAAGTAATGCCTTTTTTCCTAGTTAAGGAACTCTGAGGTAAATAGGCAAACATATTGCTTTGGACGGGTGCCTGACTGGCTCAGTCAGAAGAGCATGTGGCTCTTGATCTTGGGGTCATGAGTTCGAGCCCCATGTTGGGTGTAGCGATTACTTGAATCAATACATGTAAAAAAATTGCTTTGGAAAAAGGGCGCAACAAGGAATACTGTGATTCTAAGAAGGTTTTGGTGTACAAAGGTGGGAGTATTTGTATATGGGCCAAATAGCCTCTTGGGAGGACTCGAGTAAAGACTCTGACTGACCCTTCCCTTTTGGGTTTCAGATTACTAGATTAGTTTCTGATGACCTGAGTTGGGCTCCTCTGAGATCCTTTAGCAGGAAAAGATAGAAAGGACCTCCGGGGGAAACTCACCATGAGGAAATGGGGTATGTGAAGAGGTGAATCAAGCTAATATCAGAGCCTAGATGTTTGTTAGGGGGCGTGCTGGTGTCCACCTAGTAGGTGGCCAGGCAGAAACCCTTCTGACCCAGACACGCCTGCAGTGGTCATGCTGTGGGAACACAATGGCTGCAAATATGAGTGTGAAGTAAAAGAATTGCACCTTGGAGCCCAAGTGTGGGGCCCATGTGTGCTGTGCGTGTCCAGGGGTTGGAGGAGCAAGGGCAGCACTGAGTTGTGGGTATGGTGTCAAAAACTGTACAGGACCTGTTTTCAACAGTGACCCCTTGTGGCAGCAGACTGCTATGACTCTTCAGTTCTGTCTGCCTGGCTTTTAGAGACCGGTGCTGATGTACTAAGGATCTCCAGTTCTTGGACAGTTACCAAAAGGTGAGAGGAGGAACACTCCGAGCTAGAGAGGTAGGGTAGCATAGTGGTTAGGAGGATGGACTCTGGCATCAGACAGCTGGGGGTCAAGTTTCTACTCTGCTTCTTGCTGGTTTATCTTGTGCACAAGTCTGGTTTCAAGTGCTGCTGACCTGTGCAGTCTCACAGGAGCCTTAAATAAGCCCCACACTTGACTTAATGCTTAGTGCCTTGAACGTCTTAATAATTTTGAATAAGCCTCCCCACCCCCTGCCACCGTGTTTTCATTTTGCACTGGGCCCTGCAAATATGTAGCCAGACCTGCTTGGGCAAATTACTTTACTTCCCTATGCCTCAGTTCCCCCATCTGTAAAATGGCTAAAAAAATTACCTGCCTCAGCTTTGTAAGCATTGAGTTATATACATAAAGTACTTAGAAAAGGATCTGGCATTGTAGTAAGCTCTATGTGTTAGCCATTTTTTTATTCCTATTAATTCAGGCAGATGAAGACTTGAGCAATCAATCTGCAAAATGCAGAGATGTGAGTATGTGTGGGCATCCAGGTAGTGAAGCATATCAGATCGAGCACATGGGGGAACAATGCAAAGAGAGGAAAATGTGACCCCTGGACTTACTTCTTTCACAAGATGAGATGCCTCATCAAGCCCACATCCATCTGGGTCCACAGGGCTCACAGGGGAGGAGGATACCGAGGTCTGAGAAGGGTGGAGTCAAGGCTAAGCTCCCACTGCAAGGATGGCAGCAGAAGTTGGGCATGGCTCAGAGGGGCAGGCTGGGACACCTTCTGGATGGTGCCTGCTATCTCCCCACAGGGTCAGGCTGCGAGGCAGGCTGTCATCAATGCAGGCCCCATTTCCTGTCCTCTCAGATGTGACACACCATTAGGGAAGGGTGACCCGGTTCCAGCCTTCCCTCCAGCCTGGGGCCCATCATTGCATTTACAGGACCAGGTCAGAGGATATGAGGTTGTGGGGTGCTTTATTATTATGATTATTCTAAAGAAACTTACCTATTGACAAGTAACATATACACAAAAAGAAGAGCAATCATAAGTGCCGAGCTCAATGGATCCTCTCAAAGTGAACATACCCACTTCAAGAAATAGGGCATCCCAGAAGTCCAGAAACCAGTCAGTCACCCCCTCCTTCCCCAGTCAGCTAGGTAGCTACCCTGCATCGAAGTTTTTAAAACCATTAGGTTGCACTTTTCAGGGCACCTGGGTGGCTCAGTTGGTTAAAAGTCTGACTGTTGCTTTTGGCTGAGGTCATGATCTCCCAGTTGGTGAGTTCAAGCCCCATATTAGGCTCTGTGCTGACAGCATGAAGCCTGCTTGGGATTCTCTCTCTGCCTGCCTCTCTGCCCCTCCCCTGTGTGCATTCTATCTCTCTCTCTCTCTCAAAAATAAACTTTAAAAGAGGACATTAAAAAAAGCTTTCACTTTTCAAATTTTTTTTTATTTTGAGAAATTTCCAATCTACAAAATAAATTGGAAAAATAGAATAGGAAAACATGTATACTTACCTAGATATACTGATTGTTAACATTTTGCCTCATATTCTCTTGTCTTTCTGTCTTTTGTCCTCAGAATCTACATGTGTGATTTTCAGAACTATTTGAGAGTTATTTTCAAACATCTTGACACTTTATCCCTAAATATTTAAGCACATGTCTCTTAAAAACTAGGACATTTATACAGTGTAATTATCACACTCAAGAAATTTAAATTACTATACTACTATTATATAGTATATAGCTGATATCCATATCTCCCTAATTGTCCTAATAATGGTCCTTATAGATATATGTTTTTAAATCTATAATCTAAACCTGGAAAACATTTTGCATTTAGCTATATGTCTCTTTAGTTTTCTTTAATCTAGAACAGTTCCTTTATCTATCTATCTATCTATCAATCAATCTATATCTATCTTTTGGTCTTTCATGATTGACGTTTTTGAAGAGTACAGGCAAGTTTTCTAGAATGTCTCTGAATTTGGATTTGTCTGATTGTTTCCTCATGACTGAATATTGTTTGAACATTCTTGGCAAGAATGCTACATGAGTTTTATTATTGTGTATTTATTCTTTACAATTAATTTATTATTAATAATAGTGGCTGTAATTTATTGGGTGCCCATCATGTGATGTGGGGATTACTATGTCCATTTTATAGGCCAGGTCACTGAGGCAGAGAGTGGCCAAGTACTTTTCCCAAGGTCACATAGTGAGGGGAAGTGCCAGGATTTGGTCTGTCTCTACTGCCCATGCTCAAAATCATTTTTTTTTTTAAAAACAACAACAACTGATACTCAGTTTAATAAAAAGTTTGACTTAAGCATCTGCAATGGTGACTTCAATCTTGACTTCTAGCTCAATACTGATAGAAGTAATCTGCTTAACAATCTCAGAAGGACTGTGTAAATTAATGAGTCGCTTGTGGATCCTCATCTAAAAACGATCTGAAGTCTTTACCATGAGTTTTTCTTGTGGTGATTCTCAGAGGCTTGGTGGACATTTGAACTTGTCCTTTCCCTTTAGATTCTTTCCTTTTGCACCTCTGATCAAGTCAGTACATACCTTCTCTAAAGATTTTATGTTGTGGCTGGTTAGAGTAATTTTCACTGGTGAATCCCCACCTCTGGTTCCATGATGTCTTCTGGATGTCTTTAAAAGCCATGGCTGCAGCGGGGCTTCCTGACTGACTTGTTCCTGGGAGAGAACAAACAGTGAACAGTCAGGAGCAGAAGTGGGGCGCCCAGAGCTCCGCTTTAGCTGTGACCATGTCTTCCTCAAAAAGAGCACTCAGAATCGGTTCTGGCCACTGACTTGAGGCTGTGCCCTGGCTGTGCCAGAGGAGCCTGTCTGTGGCATCTCAGAGGAGCACGCACAGGGCCTCTCCCTTCATGGGAGCTGGTGCTGAGGTGGGCACCTCTGTCTGTGCAGGAGAGGTGAAAACATGTCAGACCCAGAGCTGATGGGCAAGTCAAAACTGCTAGTTAAATGGCTTTAAAGTAGTGGCCATTTATAAGTTAATGAAAGAGAAAATAGGCACATTATACATACAGATTTGTCCTTAATGAGGGGAAAAGGCATTGTTTACTGATGTTCAGTTCTAATTATCCATGCACAAGGCTAGCTTTTTTCCAGCAGTGCAGCGTGCCCCCGCTCTCCTATCTTCTACCATGTTCCTTTAACCCCTTCAGTGCCCAGCTGGGTAGTGACTCATCCCTCAAAGCACCAGTTTCCAGTGCTGGCTGAGTAGCCAATTTCTGACTCAGTCTGCTGGGACCTTTGACCCTGAGACAGGCCCGGCAGCTGTTTATGTCCTCTGCTGTCCTCAGCTGGGTGCCAGATGGGGGACAAGGCTGCCAGGGCCCTCAGGGCAACCACCCTTGGAAGAGGCAGAGCTCAGGGATGGCTGCTTTTCTGGGGTGGAGGCTTCTGGGCAGCAGGAAGGACCCAACAGATGAGGGAGATGGAAGGAAGGAGTTGCAAGCTGGGCACTCCCCAGGAGGTAAGGGCTTAGGAGCATCAGCCACCGATACCATCCTATATAGTTTCTCTGAAACTGTCAAGAAGGAAGGGGCTCCCTTGGGAAAGGTGAACAGTGGGGTATACCCCAAACACACCTCTCACCATCGCTGAGGTCATGCCTGTTCGTTTCTCACTTAGCATAAACACACCTGAGGTCACATGGATAAACAGATAACGCCTCATCACCCTATAAGCTTCCCCCTGCGTCTCCATGTCCCAGCTGCTAGATGTTGCTTGTCCTCCGTGGGGACATAAACTAGCAACACGGATGAGTGGGACACGCCTGACTGTTGTCAAAGTGAGGTCACACAGCCTGTTCAGCTTGGGAAATCAGTGAGGAGAGAAGAAGGTGCAGGGGCTATACACTGGAGGCAGGGTGGAGGAGATGGCTAAATGGACCCCAACCACAATCCTCCAGGGGCACATTTGAGCTGTCTTTAGGAGCCTAGGCTGGGAAGGAATTTGGCTTTCCCTTGAACTTTCTGGGTGAGTTAAAGGTAGCAGTTCTAATTTGCTAACGCTCAGAGTACCTTCACCACTCTGCACTGGGCGGGGCGTGTCCAGGAAAATGTGCCTGGGGACTCCCCACAGGTTGTTGTATGGGTGATGGCAAAAACATTACCTCCATGGGGCGCGTGGGTACCTCAGTTGGTTAAGAGTCCACCTTCGGCCCAGGTCACGATCTTGCGGTCTGTGGGTTCAAGCCTTACGTTGGGCTCTGTGCGGACAGCTCAGAGCCTGGAGCCTGCTTCAGATTCTGTGTCTCCTCTCTTTGCCCCTCTCACACTTGCACTCTGTCTCTGTCTCTCAATAATAAATAAACATTAAAAAAAAACAAAACAGGGACGCCTGGGTGGCGCAGTCGGTTAAGTGTCCGACTTCAGCCAGGTCACAATCTCGCGGTCCGTGAGTTTGAGCCCCACGTCGGGCTCTGGGCTGATGGCTCAGAGCCTGGAGCCTGTTTCCGATTCTGTGTCTCCCTCTCTCTCTGCCCCTCCCCTGTTCATGCTCTGTCTCTCTCTGTCCCAAAAATAAATAAACGTTGAAAACAAAACAAAACAAAACAAAACAAAAACCATTACCTCCATGACCACTAGACAAGAGTCCATGGAGTGACCCCACAACCTAATTTTGAGGGTTTGAGAAAAGGAGGTGCTTCATGATTGATTAAAAAGGAAGCTGAACAAAGCCAATAAATTTGAAAATTTAGATAAAATGGACAAAGTCCTAGAAAAAACACAAGGTATCAAAATTGACAAAAGAATAGAAAGCCCAAGTAATCTTATAACTATTAAAGAATATGAATGCTTCATTAAAGATCTCCTTACAGAGAAAATGCCAGGCTACAACTGCACTTCTTCCTTTGGCAGTTATTGGGCATTTGCTGCTATTAAAGCCACACATTTGATCTGTGTTCACCTTCTTATGCCTATTTCCAGCACTCTGCTGAGATAAGGAGTTATGCTGGAATCCTCTTTCCCATCCTTAACCCAGAAGAGATGTCATGCAGCATCCTTTCCATAAATACCTCCTATTTTTTTGATGCTTTGAGTGGGAAGCCAGAAGAAATTTTATGAGAACATTAAGGGTCTCTGTGCTAAGCAAGTCACCTGTATTGATCTTATTTAATGTGCGTAAACATAATGCAAGAGAAACATTATTATTCCCATCTGAGGTTCAGAGAAGTGGCCTGACTTTTCCAAGTCACAGAGTTAGTGAGAAGGGAGAAAGGAAAGCTGGAGCCTAGGGTCATCTGACTCCAAAGTCTATTCCTGTCCTGCTGTGCCACACTGCTGCCCAGAACAAACCTGCTCCTTCGTCAAGGAAAAGAAGATCATGACTAAACCCTCTCCCTACCCAGACTCCATCTCCAGCTGTCAACATTAAGGTCAGAATTCCATGTCCCTCCCATCCTGATTATATAATGCTCAGGAATTTCTTCAGTTGGTGAATGACCCTCTTACATAGCAGCCCCCAGAACCGAACCTGGCATTGAAAGGCATGGTTGGCTATTCTGTTTGTCTATCGCTAAGTTAAAAATTATCCCAAACTTAGTGGTATAAAACAGCCATATATTATGCTTATAGACTCTTGGAGTCAGCAATTTGAATAGGGTACAGCATGGATGCCTTGTCTCTGCTCCCAATGTATGGTCTCATCTGGATGATCTGAAGGCTGCTGGTGACTCAGTAGCTGGGGACTCCTTTGCTCATATGTCTGGTTGCTGGTGCTGGCTGTTAGCTTTTGGCTGTGACCTTAGCTGGGACTCTTGGCCAGAATATCTATATGTGACTTCTCTGTATAGCTTTGGCTTCCTCACAATATAGTAGCTAGATTCCTGTGTGAGAGAGCCAGGTGAAAGCCACATTGCCTTTTATGACTTAGTTTTGCTACTTGTACATTATCACATTGGTGACATATCATTTGTTGAGGTAGCCACAAAGTCCTACCAACTTCAAGAGAGGAGAAGTAGACTCACCTTCTGGATGGGTGAGTGTTAAGGTTCTAGAAGAGCAGGTGGGACTGGAAATATTACTGTGGCCATTTTTGGAAAATACAGCATGCCTCATGGGCCTAGCTCAGAGGAAGCTTTCCACACAAGAGGACTTGAGAGTAACACAACACCCTTCATTCAGTCAACACACAGTGGTTAAAGTATCTTCCACATGCCACACACCGCCTCCCTGATGCGGTAGCTGCACACATTTTTAGCTCCATCCTCACTTAGGTCCTCCCCCTGAGGCCCTGAGACATTTGGTCAAGATGAGGGAACTTTGGGCTTAAATTCTCTCCAACCTTCTGGGAAACATTGCTCTGAGTCACTGTGTCTAGTGTTCAGAGAATAATTTCTTTCTCTGGGGGCAGCTATTAAATTGAAGTTTTATACTCCCATTCCTGAAAGAGCAGGTATATTGAGCAACTGAACAGTTTCTGTTTAAAAAAATTGTTTTAATGTTTATATTTGAGAGAGAGCATGCGCAGGGGAGGGGCAGAGAGAGAGACACAGAATTCGAAGCAGGCTCCAGGTTTTGGGCTGTCAGCACAGAGCTCTACAGGGGGCTCGAACACGAGACCATGACCTGAACCGAAGTTGGATGCTTAACCAACTGAGCCACCCAGATGCCCCAGTTTCTGTTTTTTGAAGAAAAAAAAAAACACCCAATTTGTTTTTTTACTTATCTGTCAGCAGGAAAGAGGTTCCTGTCCTTTGATGAGACTAAGAAGTAGGGTAATCTATTTGTGAATTGGCTCTCTGTGGTGTAGAGGAGGAAGCTGGGAGGGCTCCTCTGTCCCTTTAGCACAGGAGCGTGGCTAGTGTAACTGGCTCACTTGCTGTCACCCTGGCTAATGTAATGAGCTGGTCATGACAAGTTGAAGGATAGCTTGCATAATAATCACGATAATAACCAGTATGCATCATACTGTACAGTATGTATCAGCTGTGGGCTGAGCATTTTACACACCATCCCATTTAATCCTCTTTTTTAAAAAGTGTATTTATTTATTTTGAGAGAGAGCGGGAGGGGAAGAGAGAGAGGGAGGGAGGGAGGGGGAGAGAGAGAGAGAGAGAGAGAGAGAGAGAGAATCCCAAGCAGGCTTCACATTGTCAGTGCAGAGCCCAGTGCAGGGCTTGAACTTACAAATCGTGAGATCATGACCTGGGCTGAAATCAAGAGTCAGATGCTCAACCAACTGAGCCATCCAGTTGCCCCTCCCCCCATTTAATCCTCAATGCTGTGAGGAAGGTACTAAAATTGTTTTCAAGGATGAGGAGACTACTTACTAAGGTTCAGAGAAGTTAAATAATTTGTCCAAAGGCACACAGCTAGGAAGTGATTGAATCCAGGGGTTCACATGGACTCCAGGGACTGTTCTCTTAACATTGGGCTATGTTGTACAGATACAGGCCTGGTAGCTTAAAGGGAGGGGCAAGAATCAGAGTATAACAGGCTCTGGATTTTGGGTCTCTCTTGGTTGGGTAACGTAGACTCATTCTGCTTAGTCTTCTCATCTGTAAATGGGGATAATACCTACCAGAACAGGTTAAGTAAGGTGCCAGCATAGTATTCCAGACTCAGTGGGAACTCAGTGTATGGTTAGGGAGTCCTTTTCCCTTTCTCCTTCCTCCATAATTTGCCTTGGCCTCCCTTCCCAGAAGTAGGGGGATGGACAAGATGATTTTCTTAACTATAGCTGCTCTAAAATCCCTGGTTCTCTAAGCTCTTGCTGGATTTCAGGATTCCAGTCCCTCTCCACTGTGCTTTTCATTGGGAGAACTTTAAATGATTTTATAAAAACTGCAAATGTACAAGGTAATTGAGTCTTCTGTTTTATTACCCTGAGCTGCCTGGACCTTGCCTGGCCTCCTCCTCACTCACTGAGCCGCCAGAATAAAGTTGGAAGTGTTTGTGCTGGTAATATATAGGACTTAATTAACCTGGCCTTTTATAGCATTTCCAATGGAGGGTTGGAACAAACTTGAGGCAGCTTGAGAAAAGGGAAGGGGGGTGCCTGGGGTGGGAGTGTGTATGTGTGTACAACATTCGATGTTGTGTTTTTTTTCCCCCTCCTGTTCTTTTCCCTAGTACTTTAATCAGCACTTAATGACCCAGTCGAAAATCCATCATTCAGTCCCAGACACTGGTGGGAAGGGCTAGAGGGGAGGTGTGCCTTCTTTCCTTGTCTACAGTAGGCCATGGAGTGGTCAGTGAGTCCAACCATACCAACTCCATTCCCAGAGACTCCCAGCAGAGGCTAATCCTGGTAGGAGACAGTGAATGGAATTAACTCTGGGTTGGCTAATACCATTCCCTACTCAAATGCAAACAAACCTCAGAAGACTCCAGTGGGGTCAGGTCCGCATTCCTGGGAGCCAGTCTGAGTTCATCTCTTATTCTGTCTACCCATTCCTCCCTCTACTCCTGAATATTCCCACTCCCTTCCCTTTCCTGCATGAAGCCATGCCTGAACCGGACACCCTTCTAAACCAGCCCAGGAAAAAGTGACTCAACTCAGATCCACTCTGGCTACAGGGGGAGGGGTTTATAAGTGCCAAAGTACCTTGCAGCCATTATTTTAGGGAGACTTCCAAGTGAGGGCAGTCGGGGTAAATGCCTCTCACCAGCTGCCTATTCAAACCATTGCTCCACATGCCATGGCTCATAAATCCTACCCCGACACTGCCGAGTGGTTACATCATCTCTAAACCTCATGCAACAATTCGATTTGGAAATAAAAAGGCAGGTGTTAATTGACTCACTCCCTCTGCCCCTTTGTGGTGCCCCTGACCCTCGATAGCTTTTAACCTCACAGTTAATAAAAGTTTGGGGCCCAGCCCTAGCACGGTTCCTCATTCATTCTTTCATAACGTCAGCAAATTCTTACTGAGAAACTGTAATGTAAGTCACTGGCCAGTCCCTTAGGGGAGAGTGTTAGGTGGCCAAAGGTGAGTAAGAAGCATTTCGTCCCTGAGGAAAGCTTCCAGAGGAGGATCACACATTATGCACATTTGGGCAGCAGGTGCCTTGTGTCCCCAGAGAAGGCCTGGTGCAGCCACCGTTTTAGTGGGTGCCGCCACTCAACTCTTGAGTTTGCCTGCCCAGCATCCATTCCTCCTCTCAGAGCACCCAGATTCTCCAGAGAATTCATATCTCTTTCCCTGAGTATACATAGTTTCAAATGGGGTTGAATGTCTAGGGTCCCCAGGGATCAGCCCAAGACTAGATCTAGCCAGTCAGAGCAGGTCAGCCCCCTGGCCACGGGGATTAGGTCAGTGATGGGCATGGAACTGAAGCTGGGCTAATGAACAGTGTTGCTTCAACTACTGTGGAGGGGAAGCTCTTTTTTCCATTGGGGTTTGCCGGAAATAGGCCTGGGGCTGTTTGTGGCTCTCTTGCCCTAACTCCAGAGCTGCTTCCTGAGCCGTAGAGTGAAGCCATCACTTCATTCCTTCCTGTAGGAGAGCCTTTGGCTTCAGGTCATGCTGTCTCCTGCACCACTACGAACAGCTCTTGCTTTTTCTGTGTGTGTATTATCCCAGGTCCAAGTGATCCCCTGTCTACCTTCAATTAGTCTGTGTCCAGGAAGAATTTCAAGGAAAGCAGAGCTGTGAGGTGGAAAGAAAAAGATTGCTGAGGGTGTTGGATAACTAGATCCAGCCCTGCTTAAGTCTTGAACCCCTGAATTTTCACTTAAGTGGGCTAATGAACAGCTTGAGGTTCCCTCTGTTTACATTTGCAAGAGTCAGTTTCCTTAGAATTTCTGTTGCTGATCCAGTCCCCAAGTCCCAAGCTATCTAGGTACAGCGACCACTTGGAAGTCACCATTACCTTCCCCCAACTCAACAGTGGGCCAAAGAGACATGGGCTCCTTTCCTCTTTCTCATTTTGATAGAGTTAGGCCCTGGCAAGAGAGGTGCCTAGAGCATGTAATTTCAGTGGCAGTTGTTTTTAAGGTCTGTGATAGTGTGATTCTGGGAGTGAGTGCCTCCTTAAATTTGTGCCCTAGGCTCCTCTTGTCACACCCTAGTCTGGCCCCGTTCAGGTTGTTGGGCATCCATGCCCATGTGTCTCTAGGCCCAGCCTGAAGAATTCAGAGTAGATTACTACTGTCTTTCTTCCCCCAGATAGGGCTTGACTCATTCTCTGGGCCTTGGAGGATAATGGTCTATAAAGGGCTGCTCTGGGGATTTAAGCAGATCAAACCAGAGCAGAACTAAGCACAACTCATTCCAGCTCAAGTATCCTTCAAAAGGGCAATCAACCTATAGCATCCATGTTTGGCACAGGTAAATCAATGGGGAATCTTCAAATTAGGGTGAGTTCAGAATTATTTGGAACACCAGATTTGCTTTTATTTTATTTGTGTTCATCCATGATTTGACTTATCTTAGGATGAGATAATAGTTTTTCTTGGCACAGACTCATTGAATGTAGACAGAGCATCAGCCACTTGGACCTAGGGAGACTGTGCCTGAGATAATACACACATGAAAACCGAGAGCTGCTCACTGTGGTGCAGGAGTTAGCAAGGCCTGCAACCAGAGGCCTTCCCTTGATCACACCAACTGGGTGTGTATCCTTCAACACAGTTCTTTACTCCTCTGACCTCTGTTACCTTGGATTTAGAGGGGCAGACCATACAGGATGAGCTCTGGAGGCAAAGAGATCTACTTATAGTCCCAGCTCTTGCTCACTTGGACAAGCCTCGCTCTGAGACATGTTTCCTCATTATTATTCCTCAGGGGGAATCATAAAGGTACTTCTCTCTTAGGATCGTTTTAAGATTCAATGAGATAATGAAGTTCTCAGCACAGGGCCTGATATAATTTCTCAATTAATTATTATTGGTGTTAATATTATTCTATAAAACAAGAAGGCATATTAGAAGATCAAAAGTATTGTCAAGCATCAAAGTGCTAATACTAGATCTAGTCCCAGCCCTCAGAGGATAACCACTGTTTTCAGAGCATTCCAAAGCCAGTATGAACTGACCACCTACTGTGAGCTCTCTGGGGAAAGAGCCAAGTCTCACCTTTCCAATTTTAAGAGGTCTTCACCACCTCCAGCCATAGCAACATCACCACCAGGATTCCTCTTAGTCAGTGGTGGACACTCTCCTCTTTTTCTCAATGGATGCCTTTTCTATTTCTTAGAAATCTTATAAGGAAACATGGACTCCTCAGATATGCCACTGAGGTGACCCTTAAACCTCATACCTCTATATGCGTGTCCTTTTCCTTAGACCATCAGTACCTTGAAGGCAGGGACAGGTCCTGAACTTCTTTGTGCCCCCATAAATCTAGGTACAGAACAGGTCCTTAGATGTCAGTATTTGGCTCATGAGGCCCTGCCCAGCTGGGTCCTGTGTGCCTGGGCCTGGGCTGGACAAGAGAGGACACTAAGGAGATTCTTGGGAATGAAGAGGGCCTCTGATTGTCGAAGGCATCACATGCTCTTTTTGGGACAGCTGGAATAATCAGAGAGTTCTTTCTGAAGCAGCAGCAATCAGCAAGACCTGGGGGGCTCAATTACCCGAAGCCCTTCCCAAAGCCACAGCCACCCCGGGTAGCCTGCCTGGTTTCTCCACCAGCTGCAGGGCTGCAACTGAACAGTGTTGGCCTCTTAATAAAAACAGCACCAATGCCAAGTCCTAACTCCACGGGAGAAATAACCCTGTGCCCCCTCGATCCCATTAACATTTCACACCTTAATGTGGCCATATTTTTGGAAAGCCAATATGAGCTGAATAGCTTATTGGTATGCAGCTCCAGGTGGGGGTGGGGGCTCCAGGGAGGGGGAGAACTCTGCAAAGGGGATGTAATTAAGCCTCAGAATGTTCGATATATGCCCCAAAAGGAGGGCATTTGGGGGTACGAGAGCAAGAGCAATGGCCTTGTCCAGGAGGTTTGTGTGCATGAAAGCTTGACCGTTGCTGGGAAGTCCCAATGCGTCTCCCACCCTTGCTCACCCCAAGCCCCCACCCTAGCAGGGCCACCCACTCACCCTTTGGGTCCCTAACTTTGCATTTCCCAAGCAGACCCTATCGGCAGCTCTTCTGAGATAAAATACATCATCATTTGCTCCATTAGAAAATAAATGTATGGCTATATTATGGGATTTGCATTCCATTACCTTGGTTTGCATGCCATAAAACATTTATTACACCCTTGGGCTAAAGTCTTAATAATGACTGGGTGCGAGGCACTAATGTGGTGCTGGTCTTGCTCGGGAACCAGAGATTAATGCCTTTTGATGTCACCCAGCTAATAGTCGTGCTCACCAATTTGTCCCATCAGAAGACATTAGAGTCAGGCCCTGTGTGGGGGTGGGGGACCACCGCTCAGCTTCAGCTGGGAGGTGGGGCTCCCTGCCCTTCTACCTGGTCTTGTTCAAAATGACCAGAATGAAATCTCAAAGTCCTCCCTCTTCCATCCCCACCCCTACCCCCACCTCTAGCCTTGGGCAGGTCCCCACCCCTGGGTGTGATGAAGCTACAACAGGGGTTGAACAGGCTGCTTTCCTGCCAGAGGGCAGCAGCAGCAGCAGCAGCAATAAGAGTGTGTGAAAATGCATGTACATACACACACACACACACACACACACACACACACACGCTCCTCCCTTCTTTGTCAAGGAATTTGCCAGGCCTGCCCCATTCAGCCTCTCATGGCAGCCTAGCAGCCCACTGGAGGCTCAGGTCCACCTTCTTTCCACAGTGAGGCCCAATCACAGCCTCTGGCAGGGAGAACAGGCCCTTTGGGGATGGTATTGTGGGTCCTTTATCTCCTCCGCTACCTTAGTTGGAGCAGAGCTAGGGCCAGGCCTTGGGTGATATACTGGTTTGTGGGTTTTTGACTCTCTGTGGGGCATCCCTCCTCTCAAGAGACCAAGCCATAAGGCCAGAGATGCCCCTCACCTCTTTTGCCCAAAGCCTTGCCTGGGACGTGACATTCTTGTCTGCAGAAGGCAAGGCTCTCTCTTGATTCTGTGTAGAGTCCCCTCAGAGATTAAAAAAGAAACAAACAAGTAAAAAAACTCCACCCATGTTTGCAAATCAAAATTTCTAGATTGGGGCCTGGGCATCTGATTTTTGGGTGACGCTGATATGTATTCAGCCTCAGGTTGGAACTTGTCAGGGCACCAGAGAAAGTTAAACCTTGGGATCTGTATCCTGACAGCTTCTTCTGTACCACAGGGAAGGCCGGACAAAGGTCAAAGATCACTGGTTACAGAGAAGCTCAAGCAGTGAGGAAGCTGCAAGAAAGCCCAGGGTGTGATAACAAAATCCTCTTCTGTCTTCCCTAGGAAGCCCACCACGCCCTGGCTTCCTCGAGGGTCCCAGACTACAAAACCCATCAGTGTGAACTCCACAGGGGAGCTCTTATTCCTATTTGAGGTCACCAATGTGCCTGCTCATTCTTCTCTGGGTCAAGCTGCTCTAGAAGCAGGCTTGCTCATGGTCACATCCTTGCTCATGGCACACTGGAAACTCTGAGGTTGTAGGAGAGGTGGGGGTCCCTAGAATGATTAGGGACCTGAGGGCCCAGTGCAAGGTGAATAGGGGGGCACCTTCTCTATCCTATAATAATGAATCTTTCTCTAATAACAAAATGCAGGGTGAGCTGTGTTGTGAAGCCTTATTTAAATTCGAAGGGAGTGCAGATGATGTTTAATGAGATTGATGACTTAAAAATGAGGCCAAATAGTAATCACGTGGATTTAATTTTTTTATATTATATTAAGTTTTTTATTTTACTTCCAGTAGAGGTAACATACAATGTTACACTAGTTTCATGTGTACAATATAGTGATTCAACAACTCTGTACATTACTCAGTTGCTCCTCATAAGTGTACTCTTAATCCCCTTCACCTATTTCACCCATCCCCCACCCCATCCCCTCTGGTAGCTATTGGTTTATTCTCTATAGTTAAGAGTCTTTTTCTTGGTTTGTTTCTCTCTCTCTTTTCCCTCATGTTCATCTGTTTCATTTCTTAAATTTCACATATGAGTAAAATCATATGGAGTTTGTCTTTCTCTGATTTATTTTGCTTAGCATTATATTCTGTAGCTCCATCCACATCATTGCAAATGACAAGATTTCATTCTTTTTAAAGGGTGAATAATATTCTGTTGTATATATATATATACCACATCTTCTTTATCCATTCATCTGTCAATGGACACTTGGGCTACTTCCCTAATTTGGCTATTGTAAGTGATGCTGCAGTAAACGTGGATTTACTTTTTTTTTTTTTTTTTTTTAATTTTTTTTTTTCAACGTTTATTTATTTTTGGGACAGAGAGAGACAGAGCATGAACGGGGGAGGGGCAGAGAGAGAGGGAGACACAGAATCGGAAGCAGGCTCCAGGCTCTGAGCCATCAGCCCAGAGCCCGATGCGGGGCTCGAACTCACGGACAGCGAGATCGTGACCTGGCTGAAGTCGGACGCTTAACCGACTGCGCCACCCAGGCGCCCCAAACGTGGATTTACTTTAACGAAGGATAAGTTAGTGAGATTCTTTCTCACTTGAACCTCCTGGCATGGTGGGCCACTGGGCACCATGTTACTGTAAGTGTGGAAGCAAGGCTAGGTGACTCGAATCCAGGCCTTTAGACTTCTAGGCCAGTGCTCTCTGCACAACTCGTGACCACTCTCCTACTTCACCCTAGATAGAATGTATTCAGGCCTTCTTCTGATTTCCTCTTCCACCTGAGAGACCAAACCATCATCCTTCCTTGCTGTAGGAAGGCAGAAGCCTTCACTCTTTGCCACAATACTATGTGCCCCACCTCACTAGAGCAATCTGTTGAAGCCACCACTTTCAGTCAGTCCCTACTCAGGAAGCCACATGGCTCCCAGCAGCCCATTGATTAGATCCATGCTCTTCTGGGGCTAGCCCTACCTTATACACAATCTCAAGTGCTGGGACCAATGCTGGAGATCTCCAGTGCTGGAGCCCTGAGAGCAATAAGTCCTGGTCCTTGCTCTGAAGGATATTCTAATTCATATATAGAGAAGAACACTCTACAGAGGTGTTATGGGTATACAGGAAGTACAGATGAAACACCATGGGAGCATGTTGCTTCTGACCATGGACATGCAGGGCAGCTGGTGAATGAGGTAGCACCTAAGGTCAGAGATGGAGGAGGAAGTAGGATGGGTGACAGGGTTGGCCAAGAAAGGGAAGGGTGGGAGCAAATGTACAGAGGCAGGAATGCTTTGAGAATGGGAGAGAGTGGGAAGAAAGATTACTATGAAAAGATAGGGTCAGAGCAAGAAGCACTGTCAATGTGGGGCTCAATCCTAAATGTAGGGGAGAAAAAGGTCTTTGTACCACAGTGCTGGGCAGGTTCTCTGCCTGAATTGGAGCTGCTGAGGCCAGAACAGGGAGCCCAGGTGGATGCCTCTGCTGGCCCAAGAATGAGCCCATTAGGGCTGGACTGGGAGCCCATTAGGGCTGGAGCCTACAAGGGCAGGAGTGGAAAGGAAAAGATGGATGAAGGAGGCAATAGAGAGGAATTGAGTAGAAGCTGAGGACCACCTGTTGTGGAAGAGGCTGGAGCCACACGTGGCTCTGAGATAGTGGTTCTCAATGGGGCGGTGCTGCCCAGGGGTTAATTTGGACATTGACGGGAGTATTTTGTTGTGACAATGCTGGCATCAAGTGTGTGTGGGGGGTGGGGGCAGGAGTGCTCTCCGCATACTGCAGTGTGCAGGATAGTCCCATGCAATGACGAGTTCTCCCACATCCCGTGCAACTAAAGCAAATTGCAAGTACTTTGCTGTATACTCCACAACCCAAGGGAGCACCATTCACTTATGTGATGAAGTAAATGGCTGTGCAGTGCCCAATCTGCACAACCATAACAGAGGTCCAAGGCTTGACCATAATTCTGGTAGAAAAATCTATTTACAATGACCCAAGTCTAAACCTTGCTCAGTTTTACATATAGGCACAGAGCACTTTTGCATGGTTTTGATATATACTGAATTTTCTGGGAATGCAGCTGTTGTGATGTTGAGGGAGAAATTATCCTCTGTTCTGTACAGAACTTTATCAAGAGTTGTTCACCATTTCAGAAACCACCCTTCATGTGGGCACATCAGTCAGGGACCTTAATTCACCAGCACACCCCCTAAAGCAGGAGGTACTGACAAGCTGTCCCATCATGTGGTTTTATGTTTAGGTGCAAGTATTTGACTTCTTCATTGTTGCTGAGCGTTTACATATTGAAATACATATTATTTTATTATAACTTACTTTCCTTTGATTTTTCCTTTATGTAATAGTTGGGTCAATATATTGATTTTTTTTGTGTGTGTGTGTGAAATTATGTGGATAGGTTGGTTATACTATTATCTCTGCTCTCCATCCTGGGATAGTAAATGGGGCATGACAAACCTGGTAATAAAGGAGGCTGTGGGGTCCGATGGGCCAAGAACTATGGTTTTGAGAATTCCAGCCTCAACAGCTTCTCCTGGAAGCCTCGTCTGGCCACTTTAACTTCACAAAAAAAGAGTTTTTTTTTTTTTTTTTTTGTTTTTTATTTAATTGTTTTTGAGAGAGAGAGAGAGAGAGAGAGAGAGAGAGAGAGAGAGAGAGAGAAAGTGCACACAGTGGGGGAGGGCAGAGAAAATCCCAAGCAACCTCCATATATCAGCACAGAGCCAGATGTGGGGCTTGAACTCACGAACCGAACTGTGAGATCGTGATCTGAGCCCAAATCAAGAGTCAGTTGCTTAACCGAATGAGCCACTCAGGCGGCCCATCACCCTAAGACTTCTTTTGTTCCTCCCTAAATGAAGCCCTTTGTTATACCTCTTTTCCACTTTTTTTTTTTTCATGATCATCTCACAGACAGTTTTGTCAGTTGTGTCCCAATAAACACATAAGCTCCCAAAGACAGCCTTGAGGTGATGGCCTTTTATGGCCCTGAGCAGGCCCTGCAGAAAAGGGTGGGAACTTGGCTCACTGACCTGAAATGCACAAGTCAGGTGGTGACAAGGCTCCTGTGGGTAAACAAGAGAGAAGCGCAGGCCCAGCAAAGTAATGCAAAATCCAGAAAATCCCATCCCTCAGCCTGAAAGAGCTGGGGCAAAATGGAGACACTCCAGACTCTAGAAAAGAAATTTTAAAATAAGTCTCATTCAAAGAAAATTAGTGGGAAATTGCTGAAAAATCAAATCAGCCACACAAAGTCTGGTACTGTTGAGAAACAACTTATTGGAAGTCCAAAGTCAAGACGTGTTGAGGACTGAAAAAAAACAAAAACAAAAACCTCTGATGTGAAGAGATGGTGCTTTCAAAGGGACTTCTGTGGGCAAAGAGGTATCCTTCATAAATGGGAAGACTGGCCAAGCCCGGAGACAGAGTTTAGATAAATTAATGGATGAGAGTGCCATAAAGGGTGATGAAGGGGATCTTGGCTCCTCCCGAGGTAAGTGCCATACTAGAGATATATGGAGGACAACCACACATTCCTGTTGTGGGGCCTGGTGTCCTTACCTGAGGCAGACAACGAGCTTGGGCCCCAGAAGGCAGGAGGCAATGCTGGGGTCTCCAGTTATCTCTGGAGATTCCCCAAGTGGACGCAATAATCCACTTCTTTAAAAAATTAAAGAGAGAAAAAAAGAGGTTAGGTCAGACATACTCAGTGTTTTTGGAAAGGTTTTTTAGTATTGTGTATCTCAGTTCAGGGGAAGCATAAAACAAAAGTCAGTGAGGGTACAGTGGGTGTCACAATTCCTCAGGTAGTTGACCTCATCACTGGGGTTCCAGGCCTCAGATGCCCGAGTTCATATCCTAGTTCCATCACAGAGAAGCTGAGTGACCTTAGGTAAGTTACTTAGCTTCTCTGTTCTTTAGTATTCTCCCCTCTAAAACGGGCATAATATTTCACTGGACTGTGAAATTTTAAGAAGTTAATGTGGTATAGGAAGGTTCTTAGCACAGTGTGTGGCGTATGTAAGTGTTCAATATGTGTGTGTAATAGTTGTTGTTCTTACTCTTGAGAAAAGGCCCAAGTTTTGTTAGCTTCTACCCCCTCCGTACTGATTAACCAATGAAGGAAGCCTTTGGGAACATAAAGGAGGAGCTGGAAGGGGTGTGTATATGCCACTTCACCTTTCCAGAGAATCCAGGGCGTGGAGGTCAAGTGCCTTGGTCCTGGTTCTAAATCTGCTGTTAGAGTAGTCAAGTGCATGCGGAGTGCAGACTAGCCCCTTGGCCCAAAAGATTTAGCTAGGTAGGGGACAAGGGTGACTGTCACTATGAGATCTGTGCCCCCCCAAAACCTTTTGATTGGTGAACATGGTGCCTGGGAGGGGTGCTTTCTCAGTTTTATGTCTTACACATGTACCATTGCTCAGTAGCAATTCTCCCGAGAAGGACTCTGAACCCTGGATGTAGGGGAAGGGTGCCAAGATGCTTGGAGGAAATGAAACCCAGTCAGTCACAAAGCCTGGCCTGAGAGAGCCTGGGTTCCCCAGGAGTGTTACCCCGCTCACCCTCTCTGTCGGCTTCTCCCATATAAATGCCTTGGAAGGATATCCAAGGGGTACTGGTTGGGAGTGGGGGGCATTGTAGGGCTTTAGAACTGGAGGTTACAGCAGACGCTGTCAGTATCCATCCTATCCCATTACCCTTACCATGTCTATGCTCCAAGCCTGACTTTCAGCTGCCAGCATCTGCCATGCTTTGCCTGACAGCTTTCTCCAGGCACTAGTGTGCCTTTACATAACAATTGGGAAGCAGTCTTCCACTAATGACCAACAGGACCACTGTGTGTAATGTCCAAGGTCCCTTCGGATGGGATAGCTCTGAGATGTATGTTCTAGGTTGTCTTCCAGAGTTCCCCAATGGGAGTGAGCTCCAGGTACACACAGGGCTAATTTGCTTAACAACACACCCCTTATTGGTTTCCTTCCCTTTGCTGATTCACTTCCCCACTCCTGGGTTCACTCCCAAATAAACTACCTGCCCAAAGCCTCATCTCAGGGTTGCTTCCACTACACTAAGACAGAAGTTATTTGGCTGAACCACTTGGTGTTACCGAAGCAAGATAATTGTCAGAACACACATGCCCACGTGTACAGGGTGTAGTAAGTGCCCACCTTGCAGGGCCTACACACGACTCAGAAAGATTCAGAACATTTGCATCATTAGGAAGGAGCTCCCTCCACCAGCTCAGGAAATGATCGGTCCTCCATCCCCCACACTGGGAATCTTGTTGGAGGTGAAAGCCCTGTAAAGAGACCCCCCTCTGGCTTTTCTCTCACCAGCCGTCTGTTCCTAATAACCCCACCCACGCACCCGAGCCTCCCTGACTTGATATTGCAGGACGCTGTCACTTGAAATTAATTGCAACTAATTAAAAATGATCCGGTTAGGACAATTGCACAATGGCGCTCTGGAGACCGCTTCATTCCCAAAGGTTTGGTGGCGTTTGTGGCTGCCGCAGCCCCAGTCGGCCGGACGGGGCCATACATCATCATGTCATTTTACATTGTTATTTCTCTGAAAGCAGCAATTTAAAAGAGTCTCAGATGAACCTTGAGCAACTTTGCACTAAAAAGAAAAATGTTACTGTCCAAGATCTGTAAAATATAACATATAGGCTCAAAGAAGCCACTTGACATGAAAAGAGGCCTTAAGTTTGTGCTGCTATTTGCATATAATATATAACGTTGTAGTGGAAGGACCCACAAAGCAGGTAGTGGCTGTGGAGCATCGATCCTCAGCTTCTTTGTTCAAACTGGGTCACCTGCTGTTCCCAGTTATTATTTTATCACAGCTATTCCTCATGTCAGGTGACAGGACAGCATCTAACTGCTGGGTTCTAGGGACAGCCACCCCCTCCGCCTCACTTAGTGGAAGACCTAGGGTCCTTCCTGACTCCTGACTCTGGGGGCATTGCAAATCCCAGTTTGGCCCTGCCAGTTTCCAAGTGGATCCCAGGCCTGGCAGTCCTGTTAGGACAAGAGGCACTCCTTGGGCTTAGGAAAGGCCTGGTAAACTGGGAGTTGAGGTAATGAGCCCTGCCAAGCAGCCTAGCAGCCTCCATACCTCATTTCAAAGGAGCCCAGGCAGCTCGAATGAAATTTTGAATGAATTTTGGCCCTACGTCCTTGAGCTACAAGTCTCTCTTATCAGGTCACCTGCTGTCCCACCTCACTTCTGTGGTCTCCATCTCACCCTCCAAATCTCTGCACATCAGCAGGGCAGGGGAGAAGCAGGCATTTTGAACAGAAAGGGATATGTCAGAAAAGCATCTTCCAAAATTATTTTTCTAATGCTCTGGCTTTTTCTGCAAGTAAAAAAAAAAAAAAAGGGAGATGACTTTAAAGGTACCAACGGGGCGCCCGGGTGGCTTAGTCGGTTAAGCATCCGACTTCGGCTCAGGTCATGATCTCATATTTTGTGGGTTCGAGCCCCGTGTTGGGCTCTGTGCTGACAGCTTGGAGTCTGGAGCCTGCTGTGGATTCTGTGTCTCCCTCTCTCTCTGTCCCTACCCCATTCATGCTCTGTCTCTGTCTCTTAAAATTAAGTAAAATTTAAAAAAATAAATAAAAATTAAAAAAAAAGGTACCAACAAAAACAAGAAACCTCTGCAAAAATTGAAAGTTCAAAAATTAAAAGCCAAGATCTTTAAAGGCCTAGGGGAAATGGAAAAGACTACACAGATAAGATGAAAGGAGAAAAAACAGCAAGAAGGTTTGCACAAAAATGTATGTGATTACTAAAATTTGGTTCTGTGCTTCCCAGAGGCCAAAGCAAGGAAGGAAAATAAGAAAAATGATTAATTACAAATATTATGTGGTCCTTAAAGAAAAAGCAGACCAACTCCTTAGAAGAAATAATGCTCCCCCCCCCCCCCCCCCTGGAGTTCATGTGGGTCATGCAGTGGTGTACATCCTCCACAGCATCCTTACTGTTAAGGCAGGGGTGAGGCTTGTGAAGGCACCTGCATTGGAAATCAGGGCCTAGACCTGGTGAAGGCACCTTTCTGGGAGATCCAGGAGATGTGGATCAAATGTGCAATCCACCAGGGAATGGCTTCATTCAGGAGTGACGCCCAGATACTGGCTGTACTCAGGGACAAACTCTAGTCTCTTCTCCAGATCAGTCTCTGTCGCATCGTGTTTCTTTCAGCTCTACTTTTGTTAGAGACTGAGCAGCACACAGCTTGAGGTTCTTGTTCCTAACAAAGATGTGGAATGCGGGTGTTGCACGTGTCTGAGAAATAGATCTTGATATATAAATCACAGCACATCTGTGTAGTGGGACACTGTGCAGCCACCAACAGGAATAAGGAGATGACATGTGCTGTTAGGAAAAGTTGCATAAGATACATTATCAGGTGAGAAAGGCAAGCTGCACCATAGTAGGTAGTGTGGTATTGTATGATTCTGTCCCTATTAAAAATTAAATAATCAGGGGCGCCTGGGTAGCTCAGTTGGTTAAGTGTCCAACTTCAGCTCAGGTCATGATCTCACGGTTCATGGGTTCAAGCCCCGCAGTGGGCTCTGTGCTGACAGCTCGGAGCCTGGAGCCTGCTTGGGATTCTGTGTCTCCCTCTCTCTGTGCCCCTCCTCAGCTCTCTCTCTCTCAAAAATAACTAAATATTAAAAAAATTAAATAATCACATAATATATGGACATAGAAAATTTCTGGAAGGATACATAAGAAATTGGTGACAGTATGTCATGTTGGGGGAGAGGGAATTTTATAGTTTAGCTAAACCCTGCTTACTACAGTTATGTATTACTTTTGGATGTAAAAAATAATTTAAAAAAAAGCAAATCAAGAAACAATGCAGTTTTGTTAGGAAGAATGAAGCAGATCAGTTTTACGGAAAAAGTAAGATAGGAAGGAAAAGTCTGGATAAATATAGATCAAATGTCTAAGAGGGGCTGCCTTTGGAAGGTAAGATTACAGCAGACTTTCACTTTCAAGTTAATCATTTTTGCAACATTTTTGTAATAAGTAGGTATTTCTTTTATAATAATAATTAAAAAAACCCAACATTTTAAGTCAATCTAGGGGACTGTCTGGTTGACTGCCTTTTATGAAAATTAAGAGGCCTAATCAAGACTTATCCAAATGAATGGCCACCCTACCTCTGTTGGGCAGTGGGCCAGAAAAGAATCTGCAAGCAAGACAAGCATTTTTCTCGAGGAAGCAGTTGGCTGTCTATTCTGGCACACAAATGAATGAATGATCTTGACATTAACATTCCAGCCTCACAGAGCACTCACTGATGCTTGCCTGGGAAGGTGCTTATAGCACAGTCCAGGGGCCGCTCTGCTTCTGAAAAAAGCACATTTAAAAATTGCTGTTGTTTCATGGTATGATAATATGTTTGAACTATTAATTTTTAACAGTTCTGGCTATGTCCTTCTCTTTGTCTCTCCCCACCCCACCTCTCCCTTTGAGCTATTCTGTTCTATGCTGGGGGCCTCAGGGAAGAGATGGGACAGCTGAAAGAAACAAAGGCTCATCCTGGCTTTTGGCTTTCAAAAGCTTAGGGAAAAGGACCCAGGGAAAGAAAAGATAACCATCAGAGAGAATATCCCACTCCCAGGATTAGAAAATGGGCAAGTGGGAGGGTCAGAGGTGGGTATGGCAAGAGGATTGGGGCCAGCTGGGAGGAGCAGAGGTGGTATCCACAGAACTCTAAGCTTCCTCTTGGAGAAGCTGAATCAGCAACCCTGGTCCACAGTCTCCATCTAAGGGCTGGGATGTGGATCAACAAAGGCCTGGAGCTCTGCAGGGCTTCAGGAAGGGGCTACCTCCGTCTACTCTCTCTGCACCTGCCTAGGTCTTTTATCTCATCGCCAAACATCTTTTCCAGCTCCTCAGTCTGGATGGCTGGACACCACTGCTTCTGGATTAGTTGGCCTTGATTTGACACCCAGAGCCAGACTGACTTCTTTCTCAGTACTCCGCCCCTTGTTTCTGGGGCCAACTGCAGTTGGCCCCACTTGGATCACTTGTCCATCCCTGTGTCTCCAGGAGCCTCTGCACCAGTCTGCTGTTCTTGGGGGCTGAGGTCTCTAGTGCAACCACATTTGAGGCCAATTTTCCACTCATCCCATCCCTGTTTTCCTGGTTTCCTTACAGGTGTATCTCCTGAGAGCACTCCCCAGTAAACCTTCCACATGCAACTGTCCATGACCTCAGTATCTATTTCCAATCTAAGACACTCACCTTGCAGACTCTGGGTACCTACAGGATATCTGGAGTGAGCTTCAAGGGCTGTGGTTGCTCACCTGTTAGGAAAGTGCTACCTTGGAGAGCGATGGAGCTCCAGACACCATTCCCAACACTAGACACTGTGAGGCTGAGGAAAGAGCACTGGAAAGAAGCTTGGGAAGCCCTGGGTTCTGCCACTGGTGAGCTGTGTGGCTGGGCAAGCCTGTTAACTCCTCTGACTCAGAGTTTTCAAATGCAGATCAAGGAATTTCCTGCCCAATAAGGTTAGTTAAAAGTTCACAAAGATGGAGCACTTGGGTGGCTCAGTTGGTTAAGTGAAGGACTCTTGGTTTCAGCTCAGGTCATGGTCTCACAGTTTGGTGAGTTCAAACCCCGTGTCAGGCTCTGCATTGCAGGTGTGGAACCTGGTTGAGATTTTCTCTCTCCTCTCTCTGCCCCTCCTCTGCTTGTGCTGTCCCTGTTTCTCTCAAAATAAATAAACTAAAAAAAAAAAAAAAAGTTCACAAAGAGGATCTAAGTAAATGGGCCTCCAGCAGTGTTTGGCACAACATAGAAATGTTATACATATGTAAAACAGTTTGGGTTTCAGAGCTTCCTGCCCCTCACCATCTATCCCACACCCTTTCTACCCTTTCATATCAGGCTTGGTGAGGCCATCAGCAGAAGGGCGACATGACCTGCCCACCTCCGCCAACCAGGAAAGTAGCTTTGTGAACTCATATTGCCTTCTTTGGCTCTCCACAGGGACTTTGTATATGCTGAATTCTAAGTCATATTAAGTCCTATTAAAAGATAAATCATATTATATCTTGTTTTCTGCTCAAAAGATTTCCCATCCCACTCAGTGCCTAACACTATGACCCCTATTATCTTTTTTGACCCTTTTCTACTACTCATCTTCTCTCATTTTCTCCAGCCATATTGGTCTCCTAGCACTAGGCATACCCCTACCCCAGGGCCTTTGCACTTGCTGCTCTCTCTTTAGATATTCTTCCATCTGACTCATTCTCTCACATTTTCAGGTTGTTACACAAAGATGAATGAAATATCCCCATCCTCATTTAAAATAGCAGAAGTCCCTCACCACTGTCTATCCCTCTCCACTTTAGCACTTGTTACCATCTGACATGCCATGTATTTCATTAATTCACTGCCTATCTTACTCTTTTGAAATATAGACTCCACAAGGACAGGGATTTTTGCCTGTTTTGTTCTCAGCTATATCCCACAATGGTACCTAGCATGAAATAGATTCTTGATATAGTTTTGTTAAATGAATGAGTGAACATGTTTGTATGCTTTACAGGCAGGTGAGACTAAACAGAGCAAGCCCACTAATGAAACCAATGACAGATTGATGTCAGTCATGGAAAAGGAGGGGCAAAAGGTCCCTAGCATGGCTAGAATCTCTGAAGTTCCCTGCCAGGCCAAAGAAGTATCTAGGCTCTCCCCTGCTATCCCAGCCAGGCAGCTCCTTGAGGGCAGGAGCTGTCCCTTAGCTAAGTGTCCAGCTCAGTCCCTGGCATGTGGCAGGTACTCAATTGATGTTTGCTGAATGTAGCAAGGCACCAAGGTGCCGGGAGCCGAGGGGAAGTGGCCTGCACCTTCGGGCACCTTCAGGGAAAAGACATCTTCAGATGCTGACATATTTATTTGCCTCTCACCTCAGCCCTTGGCATTGGCCAATGTTTCTCAGAGTGTGTTCTGTAGTGCTAATAGGCGTTAAGGGTGCTAATGGGTGTTAAGTGGAAAGTGGGTTCTGTTGTTAAATAAATTTGGGACATGCTGGATTAAACAAAGTTAAATAGGTTTCCTGACTTCCTGAAGAGCCTTTAATATGCAAGTATAAATTATAAATCCAAGAGGGGCTTATGTTTTGAAAAGTTTTTCAAACTGACCTGATCATGGAACTCATTTTTCAAGGAGAGCAAGGATTGAACAGACGACTGTTTGGGAAACACTGGCATAACCTCACATCTATCAGAAATTGTGAAGATTTGGGAGGAAATCTAGTGCAATACTTTCTCTTCACAGAGGTGGCAAGAGAGGGGAAGACCAGAGAGGGAAAGGGATGGACTGTGGGCAACAGAGTATGTCAGACAATCAAGCTATCTCTCCCCTTTAGGACACTTGCTACTTTCAGTTTTGACCTCTGGCCTTCTGAACTCTGACCTGTCAGAGTTGACCTGTCTGCTTTGCTCATTTGTACTCTCAGGTTCACAGAAATGTAGAACAGGAAAGCCCTCAGAGATGTGAAAGTCCCATTTCTGACTTCACCTCCTGTTTCTGGCCCCAGCTGCCTGCCATGACCCAACTCTGGGCTTCTAACCCACTCCTGGGAGCCTAAAGCTCCCCACCTCCACCTCTACCCCTGCCCCCTCTGCCCCTCCTAGCATAGGTGTTTCTGCCCCAAAGCTCTGTTTTTCAAACTGTGGTCCCAGGACCAGCAACATCAGTACCCCATGAGAAATGGCTAGATATGCAAATTCTCTGGCCCTACCTCAGACCTACTGAATAAGAAACTCGGCAGGGTGGTGGGGGCAGCAATCTGTGTTTTAACAAGCCCCCAGGTACTTGTGACTCATGCTAAAGTTTATGAACCACTGCTCTAAACCATGCTCACTCAGACCAGACCGCTGTAGGGAAAGGCCTGTTGTTGGCCTGCCTGGCCCCCAGAAAGCAGAGCACAACATCCAGAGCCCTCAGCAGGGATCCTGGAAAACTCTGGACACAAAATCTTTAGAGATTCTTATAGCTCAGCGGGTTCCAATCACTTGAACTTGGTACCACCTAAACCCTGAAGTTAATTTACACTGCATCATTTCATTAGTGGTCTAATCGATACATACAATTTTATAAAACAGACCTGGGCTGAGCAGTTTTTCAGGCTCCTATTGTATCTATCAAATACCACCTCCCTCCTCTGAAATAAACCACAGTAGGAGGAGATCTATGTGATACATGCTTTGGGGGATCTGGAAATGTCTGAGTCTTACCTCAGTGCACTTAAGTTGAGGTGGGGTCTTTTCAATGCATCAAAAGAAGTGCTCTAATTGAGTTGAATAGCTTGATTCTAGTACATTTTCTTCCAAAATCCTTCTATTTTTTGGATTTCTTATCCAGGGTGATGTGGGCAGGCTCATGGTGGCCTCATAGTTGCTGCACTGAATAATTCCCAAGAATCCCCTTGTGCAATGCATGGCTAAAAGTGGTGGTCCTAGGACCCCCCTCCCCTCAGGAGAATAACACCCTCTTTCCCACCTGCCACCTACAGGTGGACAAGAAGGCCCTCAAATGTGCCCCTTGGAAGGTTGGCTGGGATAAGGTGGGTTGCTATCTGCCTGCCACTGAGAAATGCAGGCCTGCAAGGTCTCCCTGTTGCATTTCCTGTCACAGTCCTGGCTGCCACTGCTTCTGTGCTCCTCGGCAAGGGTGTAGATAATTCGGGCACCCACTCACTCACCCACTCACCCACTCAGCCCGGGCGGCGATGTCAGCTACTCTGGCAGCACTCCATCCATCCTTGTCATTCAGAGACCTCTGAAAGTATGCCTGTCAATATAATGCACGGCCTGTTGAGGGGAAGTGACATTTTGAATAGTGGACACTTCTCCAGGAGCATTCATCCCAGGTCAGCCTCATGATAAATAAATACATTTGGTGTCTGAAGTCAGCAGGCAGGATACAATGACCGAAACGCAGGCACAGATGCATGTACCATGAGGCTGAGTTGATGGGGTGGAGGCAGGATGTGAGAGATGGGGGGAGAGGGAAGGCTCTGTGAGCAGATCTGGGGGAGAATTTATTCCCCCTCTTCCTGACACCTCTAGGGAAAACGAGAAGCAAATAATGCTGCGATTTCCATTTGTCCCTGAACCACAAGAGGGTCCTTTCTTTCTCTCACCCTTCTGCTCCTCACCTGTCCCTCCTCCCCGCAAAAAAAAAAAAAACAACCCAGTCCCCATCTTAATTACCCCTAACAGTGCCCTAAACAAAGTATTTATAAGGCTTACTGCGTTTGTCTTCCCGTTCCTATTAATAAAGTCTGGGAATGTAGGGAAGAAATATGGGTGGGTGACAGGGTTTTTAATGGTGCCTCACCTTAAATGCATTTTAAAATATGTAAATCAATAAAAAAATTATTTGTAATAGCAGCCTAAGAGTGCTGGTTAGCCTGGCACGGAGTGAAATGCATGCTACAAGCCCTATTACCATACATCCTGGGAGCTGTAGTTAGGATTAATCTGTCAAAGGGGATGGTTTAGTGTTGATGAATATGACATGTGACCATTAACGATGTTGATTTTATCTCCCGAGATTAGCATGATTTACTTCGGATGGATAATAATGTCATTTGCTTGATGCAGTAGATCTGTTTACGAGCTGATTAAATTGTAAGGCCTTGCCTCATTTCATGCTATTTGGTTTACAGCTTCATTACCACAATCACAAAAGCTGGGGAAATGTCCCACATTCCATGTCACAATAAATCACTGCTTCACGTTGCTGGGATGGATTTTAGCAGTTCTGCCCAGCAAGGACCATTCTTGGGTCCCCACTAATCTGTGATCCAGAATACATTAGGGGGATCTTCAGGAACACTGGAATGAGAGGGGGCAGGAATCCTCTCGGATCTTTTAATTGAGATTAAGGAAGTCCTTGAGTAATTAGCTGTAACAAATTGCCTTATTATTTAGACAGTGAAGTCACTGTTTTTGTTGCAGGGATGATTACCATAAATACGCAGAAAAGTGACACTCCAGTAACCAGAGGGAAGCTTGGAAGCAAATTTCATTTTCACCCCTTTATCCTTTGCTCTGGGAGAGGGGCGATCTGAATGCAAGGTGTGTAGGAGGTCCTCAACCCCACCATGCTTCTTCGAAGTGGAGTTGGGAGGAGGTGGGCACAACACACCCACAACACAGCACTGGCCACCTCGGCACCTCTGGGTGGGTTGCGGCCAAAGTGGAAGGAAGAAAGGAGAATGCCGGCCCCTGGGTCAGAAAAGTGTGTAAACCACAGACCTGTTCTCTCCATACCAACTCCATGCCAGACTGAACTGGCCGTAGGATCCTCTGTGCCTAGGAAAGAGAGAGGAGGCACATGAGATGGAAAAGACAGGGTTGTTTCCTGCTAAAAAGCTAGGGAGGCAGCACACATGGGCCTGAAATGATTGTCTACATTTCTAATAACACCCAAGAGATTCTGAGTTCTTAACTACTGCCGGGTCCTGTTCTCACCACTAACACAATTCTGTGGTTGAGGTTGGCATTATTATTCTTATCCTATGTTATAGATGAGGAAACCAAGGCTCGGGGAGGTTTAGTGATGTGCCCAAGGTCACACAGCCAGCTGGTGACAGGGCTAGAATTTGAACCCAGGCAAGGGAGCCCAGAGCTTGGCACAGTACCTATACACTGAGCTTGCCATTTGGCTCAGGGTGAGGCCATTTCGGCAAAGAGGCAAGAAGGGAGAATTTTTAGGCCTTAGGTCTCTTAGTCCTGAATTGAAGCCTGTGACTGTGAATAGGTGTTTCCTGCAAATAATTTAGGATGAATAGTAATCAGGAGCACTGAGGCCAGGTCTCAAATGGGTACTTTAGTAAGATTTTGTGATGAGCACAATCAAAGAACATATAAGACGGTATACACTTCCTCAAGAGCAGGGTTTGAAAACAGAAAGCAGTAATTTCAAAGAGCAAAGGTAACCTCTCTCTGCTTCTCAGCTCAGCACCTCCCTAGGACAGTAAAGAATACAGGGGAGAAATTGTGGCCCTCTAAAAGTTCTGTACAAGAGGTAACTCCAGAATTCCAAAGCTCCATGCAATTTCACTTCTGAACTGGATACGTGGCCCTCAAGTATCTGCATCCCTTAACCAGACTCATTAATGTGTCCTCATAGCAGAGGTCACTAGTGGCCCTCCAGTCTCCATTCCTGTTTTTCCTGTACTGGAACCCTGATTTGTAACTGATTTTAATAAAATAAAGACTACATTTCCCAGCATCACTTGATGCTTGTGAGCCATATGACTAATATAGCAGCCATTTATTGAGCCTCTACTCTGAGCCAGGCCTTGTGCTAAGTGTTGGTTGGGATAAAGATATGTAGGAGGCAAACCCTGTCCTTAGCCAGCCAAGCTGCTATTCTGTCCTTCAATCGCTAATAAAGCAACCTGTCAGGTGTTAATTGATGTATCAGTCAATCACATGTTGGCTATTTGATCAATGGCCAGACCCTTGCCTTGCAGGCATTGGTCCTAGTACTGAACTCTCAGGGTGCACAGATGACGATACTTTGGCCACAGTCTCAGGATGTATAGAATTTAATGTCAGGCATAGGGATAAACCCCCAAGAAATAGACATACCCTTATCTTACACTATACACAAAAATTAAAGACTTAAGCATAAAGTCTGATACCGTAAAACTCCTAGGAGAAAAGGTAAGGAAAAATCTCCTTGACATTAGTATTGGCAATGATTTTTGGGGATTTGACACCAAAAGCAATAAAAGGGAAGAAATGCAAAAATAGACAAGTAAGATTACATAAACTAGAAATTTCTGTACAGCAAAGGAAACAATCAGTAAAATGAAAAGGCAACTTACAGAATGGGAGAAAATATTTGCAAACCATATGTCTGATAAGAGGTTAGTATGCAAAATATGTAAGGAAATCATACCACTAAGTAGCAGAAAAACAAATAACCCATTTAAAAATGGGAAGGGGACCTGAATAGACATTTTTCCAGAGAAGACTTTACAGATGGCCAACAGGTACATGAAAAGTGCTCCACATCACTCATCATGAGGGAAATGCAAATCAAAACCACAGTGAAATATCACCTCCCACCTGTTAGAATGGCTAGTATCAAAAAGAGAAGAGAACAAGTATTGGTGAGGCTGTGGAGAAAAAAAGAACCCTTGTGCACTCTTGCTGGCAATGGAAATTGGTAGTCATTAGGGAAGACAATGTGGAGTTTCCTCAAAAAATTACAAATAGAACCACCATATGATCCAGCAATCTTACGTCTGGGTTGAAGGAAATGAAATCAGTATCTCTAAAAGATGTCTATACACCCAGCTTCATTGCAGCATTACTCACAGTAGCCAAGATGTGGAATCAATTTACATGGATCCATGTGTCCATGGATGGATGAAGGGATAAAGAAACACACACACACACACACACACACACACACACATACACACACACACACACACAGAGGAATAACATTCAGCCATAAAAAAGAAGGAAATCCTGTCATCTCACCATTTGCAACAATATGGACAAACCTGGAGGCCATTATGCTAAGTGAAATAAGTCAGAGAGAGGAACAAATATTACATTATATGACATATATAATGCACTTAAAATAGTCACACTCATAGAAGCAAAGAGTAGAATGATGGTTATGGTGGTTGCCTGGGGCTGGGGTTGTGGGGCAATGGGGGAGATGTTGGTGTCAAAAGGTATAAGGTTATAAAATGAGTAAGGTCTGGGAATCTAATGTACAGCATGGTGATTGTGGTTAATAATACTGTATTGTATACTTGCAGTTTGCCATAAGAGTATATCTTTGATGTTTTCAACACACACACACACACACACACACACGCACGATAACCATGTGAGGTGAAGGATGTGTTAATTAGCCTGATTATGGTAACCATTTCACAGTGTATCCCAATAATGCTCTGGCTGTGCAGCCATATCCACCCCCTACCAAAGACCACTCCCTACTGCTTTTTTGGGGGCTCCTGGCACTGGAGCCATGCCCCCTCTGAGGTATCTTGTCCTCCAAGATGTTGTGTGTCTGACCATCTCCCCATCCCTGGTCTCCTGTGTCTGCCTCTTGGTCACAGAGTCTTCCTCTGTGATCCTCATCTCTCTGTCTCTTCTAGTTTGACACTTGTTCCCTGTGCAGGGAAGTCATATGGCATCACTTCTGCTCTAATTCAGGGGAAGTGAATATATAAATGAGCCTGAGCCTGGGTGGTTCAGTTGGTTCAGTGTCTGACCTTGGCTCAGGTCATGATTACGCAGTTCGTGGGTTCAAGCCCCACCTCTGGCTCCATGCTGACAGCATAGAGCCTGCTTTGGATTCTCTGTCTCCCTCTCTCTCTGCCCCTCCCCTGCTCTCTCGAAAGTAAATAAAAACATGTAAAGAATAAAAATAAATAAAAGGGAACACAGAAACTTTTCTGTCCCCTATGTTTGGAGACTCCATCTTTGTTTCAACTTCTCTGCCACACTGACCTCGTGGCCCTCTGGGGATGGAGACAGAGAAGGGATGCTGCCTGGGAATGTCCTTTGTGGGGTGGACTGTGAGTCCAAGTCAAGGGCTCAGCCTGAGGGGGTCAGAGAGGCAACCATCCTGAGGGGTCCACAGCCTGGTCAAAGCTTTGAGCTAGGGGCTAGGAACCCAGATAAAGGATTGTGTTCTGTATGGTTTGGGGCATTCTCCAGGGAAGGTAAAAGGGATTCTGGCCTGTATCGGTTACCTATTGTTATAAAGAAAAGGACTCCAAAATTTAGTGGCTTAATAATGATATTTATTTTGTTCATGTATCGGCAATTTGGGCAGGGCTGTGTGGGGAGGGCTTGCCTCTACTCCACTCATGGTCGGCTGGGACAGCCCAAAAGCTGGCGGCCTGAATCTTTGGAGTCTTGTCACTCCATGCTGCAGTTGGTGCTACCTTTGGCTGTGACTTCAGCTGGGGCTGTCACTGGAACACCTGAGCATGCCTGTCTGTGTGACCGTGTGGCTTCCTCAGAGCATGGGGTTTCGAGGGTGAGCATTCCTAGGGGAGGCAGTGTTGCCCATCCCGATAGCCTTGGAAGTCATATGGCATCACTTCTGCTCTGATCACAGGCCTGCCCAGATTCAAGCGGAAGGCACGTGAACCCCACCTGCTGATGGAAAAGTGCCAACTTCATAATATAAGAGGAGTCCATGGGATGGGATATATTGATGCAACTAACTTTGGAAAATATTAGAGACAAAATGACTGTTCCTCATAAGCCTTCCTCGAGAGTTTCCACCCTCAGTCCAGTTTTGTTCTTTGATTTTCTCTCCATGGGTACATATCCCTCACCCCCCAAGTTTTGACTCTCTTTTCTGTGCTTCCAACTCACAGATTTACATCTCCAGCCCTGATCTGCTGCAAGTATTGGAAACTCAACTTGTACAAAATCCACACTGTGTATTTCTCTGCAAAAGCCTACTGTCCCTCAGAATTCCTCCCAGGTGCCCAGATGTGGCAGACTCTTGGTTATCCTTCTGTGGCCACTGGAGCAGAAACTACATGTTACAGCCTCCCTTGCAGCTGCATGTGGCCAGGTCACTATGAGTGACTTCTTCCTTACTTATTCAGAAGGACATCACTTGCCCTGGACTTCGTCCCTTTCCCCTTTTCCATGGATGGGAGTAGTGCCCATATTTGATCACCCTGATGAGCACAATACCCTAGGGGATGAAGGAGCACCAAGATGGAAGGAACTCGGGTCCCTAAATGACATCACACAGCAGAGCAGTCTCAGCAGCATAGACAACAGAGACCTGAGAGAAACTTCTGTCGGATTGAAGTCACTGTATTTGGGGGTTTCTTGGCTCCAGCAGTGTAGCTAAGGACCATAGGCTGAGGACCTCAGGGCTATATCTGCCTTCCCTCTCTCCTTCCTAGTCCCTGCCCATCACTGAGTCCAGTCCATTCTACTTCCTCACTATCCCCTGAAACTGCTCTTGCTTTGCCTGTCTTGTAGCCTCTCCTCTGCTTCCAGCTCTCACCTTCTCCTGTCTCAACTGTCTGACCTCTGAATGGTCCCTTCATCTCCAGTCACTCACTGTTCCATGCCACAATGGTATACCTCTGCTCTAAGACCTTTGATGGCTCCCCACTGCTTATCAAAGAGCAAGATACCATCTATTCCCACCATATTCTCACCCACACTCATGGGCTGTCCCCCCACCCCCGTGCCTTTGATCCTGCTGGTCCCTCCTCCTTATTTCCAAATTCCTCATTTTTTTCACCTACCGAATGCCTATGTATTACCCACGTCCAGATGAAGTGTTCCCTCCTCCCAGTGATTTCCACATCCTCTTATGGGAATTAATCCAGTGCCTCCACTATGATAGGCTTTCTCAGAGCCCACCTTAATGCAACAGTTGTTTCCATGACCTGCTAGACTAGATAGTATGTGGTTTAAAGGCAGACACCATTTCCTGGTCATCTTTCCACTGCCTTCATGCCAAAGAGAATGCCCTGTATACAGCAAGAGCTCATTATATGCTTGCCAGTGAAAACACTCACTTTCCCTGTCTGGAGCATCACAACTCTGACTGGGCAGTGGTCTTTCCATAAGTGAGCAAGGTTGTCTTCCCTCTTGCCTGGGGGACCTCTCCAGGGAACACTAAGGAGAGGGGCATGAGGGGCTGCCCTTCTCACATTTCCCTGGGAACTGGGGAAGGAGCAGCTCTGAGAGTGGTACCTGGGAATTGAAGTACATAGGTTTTATAGGCATGGGCTCTGGAGTGAAACAGCTTTGGCCTTGAATTTCAGCCCACCACTTATTAGCTGTGTGACTTCAGGTATGATACCAACTTCTCTGAATCTCAGTTTTTCTTTTATAACATAAGATTAATATAGTACTTATCTCCTAGAGACCTTGTGGGGATTAAGAAAGATTTATATAAAGATATATAAAGCTCTTGGCATAAGGAAAGTGCTTACTAAAGGATAATCATCATCATCGTCGCCATCATCATCATCATTCAGTATCTTTCCTATGGCCTGAGACTCTGCCTGGTGAGAGAGCACCAAGGCACCTGCCGCTCTAGGCCTGGCCCACTGGAATCCTTGCTGTCAGAATGGGTTTCCCTATGGACAAAAGTTAGAGAATATGCATTGTCAGGACTAGCTGGGCCCCAGCTGGGCAGTTTGCTGGGTGCTCCAAGAAGGTGGAGGAGAGGGAGCAGTGCAGAAGTCTGGTGGGGCTGGAGGGAGGGCCCAGCTCCCTGGTGGCTCACCCCTAAGAGACAGGGTCAAACGAGATTTGGCTGGCTGGCATCAATAGCCAGGGATGCAAAGTTGGGAGTTTAGAACTGAGCAGGCTGTAGAGGCTGCTAGGGGACCCAAGGCTCCCCATATCAGGCGGGCTGGCAGCATCATCCCACAGTGGTCATTCTACTTTGGTGTAGAAAAGGACCCACACTCCCAGATAACCAGGCTTTGGTGCTAGCAGATAGAAGGTACCAAGGGCCATTGAAAGATGGCCTGCATACAGTGGGGTCAGAAAGGGAGGCTATCCTCTCCCTAACTACCACACACACTATCCACATCCTCCTCCCTGCCAGTGAGGAAGCTCCCTGCTTCCCACTGATTCAGGGCCTGAGCGGCTGGATCTATCAGTTGCAGCCATCTAAGTGAGACGGGCATAGGTGGATCCAGTGGTGTGCTGGTGAATGTTTGACAAACAGCTCTCTGGGAGAAGAAGTCTTCATTTGTAGTGTTTGCCAGTTACTTTTGTGTAAATAGTCCCACCGTGGCTGATTTCAAGCAATCAACACAACACCCCAGAATGAGGAGCTGGGAAGCGATGTGCACAATTGGTTCTTGTGAGCCAGTATGAACTAATTCCAGCACACCACTCGGTGGGGCCTGACACCTGTATTGGGGGAGAAAGCAGATGTGCATGGCTTCGGTAAAGGTAAAGAGAGGGTAAAGGTCACCATGCAGTGGTAAAAAGCACAAAAATAACGGCTCTGGAGTCTAACAGCCTATAACAGAATCCCAGATCTGCCACTTGCTGGCTGTGTGATCTTGGTCAAGTCACTTTACCACTCTGTGCCTCAGTTTCCTCATCTATAAGGTGGGGGCTAATTATAATGCCAACTTCATAGAATTCTTCTGAAGGTTGCACACTGACCTGTGGTAGATTGACATAAATGTTATTTATTACAGTTAATCATGCAGGGTAGTTGGAATGTTGCCTCGGTCACAATAGTTTAGAACAGAAAACCCAGGGGCGCCTGGGTGGCGCAGTCGGTTAAGCGTCCGACTTCAGCCAGGTCACGATCTCGCGGTCCGTGAGTTCGAGCCCCGCGTCAGGCTCTGGACTGATGGCTCGGAGCCTGGAGCCTGTTTCTGATTCTGTGTCTCCCTCTCTCTCTGCCCCTCCCCCGTTCATGCTCTGTCTCTCTCTGTCCCAAAAATAAATAAACGTTGAAAAAAAATTTTTAAAAAAATAAAATAAAATAAAAAAGAACAGAAAACCCAGAATTCCTCAGGGCATTTCCCAAAGGCATGGTCTTTTTATATTTAATCTTGAATTTCCTTCAAGACTGAGGATTTTAAATCCACAGGTCCACGAACAACCTGAAATTATTTTTTCCAATGTTGAGTATGTGTACTTATTTCTATAAAGAGGGGCTGTAGCTTTTATCGGATTCTCAAAAAAAGGCTGTGGTTTCTGCATCCTTCCCTCAACCCACAAAAGGCTTAAGAAGGAGTAATGTGGAGGGTGTAGAATTCCCACACCACAGGAACTGCCTCTGGAGGATGTGGGGGAGAGGGGATGTTTGCAGAGTGTGTGGAAGAAAAATGGCCGAGTCACAGAAAGACCCGTAAAGATGTTAGCAAGGACTCTGAAGTATCTTTCCTTTATTGAGACCTAGGGCTGAGGAAGCTTCCAGAAACAGGGCAATGGTAAAGCTCACACACAGGCATCCCGTTCCTGATTTCTCCTTACCCCTGCAGTTCCAAGAGTGTCCTCTTCCCTTCTCCAGTCTACTCTCCCTGCCCATGCCCTGCTGGACCCAACATAGCTTCTTGCCCTGGGAGTCACCGCTTTGCAGGAGGTATGATTCAAACTCCCTTGAGTGTTGCTATGATTCCTTGATACCATTTGTGTTCCTCTTGGTTGTGTTTTGTTTCTTTTAGGTTTCTGGAGTTACACTATAATTATTTAAGGTAAGGCTAGTTAGCGCAAAGTTGATTTAGCATTGGTCTGCTTCTGTTTTGAGTTGGAGGCTGTATTCAGTTTTTTATTAACAACATGGAAGGGAGTGGCGGGTAAGTTTACAATGCTTCTCACTTTCCAGCCACTTGTTTTTTGTTTTAGTTCATTTTTAAAAAAATTTTATTTAATTTAAAAGACCATCCCTATCACTTCCTGGCTTGTTGTGTGTGGAGTTCAGGACCAAAGTTAGAGAGGACTCTAACCTAAGTTTTTTAGAGGGAGAAAATTACTCTTGACAAATTTTACCCTAAATCACTGTAGTATACTACTCTAGGCACCTAAAAGGAACAAAACCCACCAAACTTACACTGCAACTTTTGAGGGCTTATGACATACCACCCCTGCCCATTGTATCAACAAGAATCTGTGGTTTAGAGGTAGAAGTTTCCACCCAGTGACTTCCTGAAAAGCCACCAACAACAGAGCTCTCTTCTGACCCTGGTTCTAGGTGAGCCCATCTGTGGATTGCAGGGGGTTCTGCTAATGTTCTATCCCAGCTCCCACCCCTCCAGCTCCCCTAAGTAACAGAACCCTGAATTTATTTGAGGCAGCAGTATGCTTAGCTAAACATTACATTTCCCAGCCTCCCCTGCAAATAAGCCTGCCATGTGACTAAGTTCTACTCAATGAGGTATAAGCTCAAGAGTTGTGTGTGGATTCCAGAAAGACTCATTAAAATGGAGGGACCCTTTTACCTTTCTTTTCACTCCTCCTTTGCGTTGCTTGGAATAAGATAATGGGGGCTGTGCTCAAGCAGCCATCTTGGACTCTGAGATGCTGTGAGGATGAAAGCTTCCGGATTGGGGGCAGCCAAAGACAGAAGGATCTGGGTCCCTGATGACCGAGGGCCATTTTTAGCCTGGACTGCCGACCTCCAGGCTGAGAGAAGAGAACATTTATCTTCTTCATGCCACTATTTAAGGGTCTTTGTTATTGTGAGCAAGTACAATGTCTAGCTGATGCATAGAAGCTTGCTCAGCCCTGAGTTTTGTGCCATGGACAAAGACAGTCACAGTTTCTCTAAGGCCACTGCTGTTTCTCCTCCTACTCTTTTTGAAAGAATCACCTTGTCCAAGATGGCCCAATTCTTTTGCATCTTGCCTCCCTTCTGTCTTTCATTTTTTGGCTTCCTTTGTCTTCCCCTCTCTCCCTACCACTCTTCTTTCCTTCCCTTTCCCTCCTTCCGTCTAACATTTATTGAACATTTACTATGTTCTACATAGCATGCTACTTGCCAAAAGTAGAAATAGGTATAGGAGACAGTCCATCCTCCCCAGTGCCTCAGAGTCCAGGTTGTCAGGAAAATGTAAAGGGATATGATGATGGGATGGACAGGTGCTACAGAAGCAAAGAGAAGGACACTGAGTCCAATGGGAAGGGCCTGTGGGCTTCCGTTTAAAAGCAGGAGTTAAAGAATTTAAAGCAGGAGTTCTGAGTTGCTGGTAATTAGGAAAAGAATGCAGAGGACAAAGATTCCAGGCACAGGGACCAGGACAGTATAGTGCAGTGATTAAGGACTGGGTTCTGGAGAACAGACGTGTTACTTGTCTCTAGCCCTCAGCTCCTCTACCTTAAACTGAGGCTAGCAACGGTAATAGGATTAGATGAGTACCTGGAAAGTAAGTGCACACAACATGCTATTTATGAACATTATTATGTTGGTAAATGTGCTGCTCACCTGAAGTGTGCGTAGTCTGATATCAGTTTTGGAGGCAGGTGTCACAGAGGCCATAAGTGACTTGTCCATGGTCACACAACTGTGAAGAGTCAACACTCAAACCCAAGTATCCTCACCCCTTGTCCCATGGCTTTTACACTTTCACATTCTGCCTTTGCAGCAAGTGTGGAGGGAAAGCAACTCGAGGGAAAGATCAGTGTGTGGTGGTGGGGGAAAACCTGGAGGGCTTACTGGAAGAGATGAGTCTTGAGGAAAGGGGAGTTTGGAGGGCATTTCAGGGAAGGAGTGTATGATAAGCACAATGGACCAAGGTGTTGGGGACTAACTGGCTGGCAGAGGGTCTGAAATGTGAGGACTGGAGAGACACAAATTGGGACAGGCAAAGAGGGGCCAGATTAGAAGATGAACCCTGATTACAGGCACTCTGATGGCCAGGTGATGGAGTTGAGAATTTGAGCTGGTGGACCACAGAGAGCCACAGTTAATTCTTGAGCAGGAGGGCTGGTTATAATAAAAGGAAACTTTGGGAAGGAAAGAAGGAAAGCAATCTGTCATTACTAAGAGTCAGTATGGGCCAGAGAGTAGGTTAGGCATTTTCACATTATTTTATTTGCACCTCACAACAATCCCATTGGGTTAGTATTAATGTCCCCATTTTATGGATGAGAAAACTGAGGCTCAGAGAAACTGAGTCATAGAGTTGAGCCAGTGATAGAGCTAAAAGTTCGATTTCTATCAACCTGACCCCAAACTTGTGCTCTTTCCACTGCACCATGTGGTTCTAAGTTGTTCTCACTCTCAGAATGCCCCTTGTGCTGTGGGGGAGGTGCGGCTGCCTCACCAGGGGTTTAAGAGTCTTTTTTCAGGCCAGATACCTCCAGGACAAACCTGGGGTCACACTGGGCAAGAAGAGCTCAGTATCTCTGACACTTTGAGGAATTCCCAGCACAGTGTAGGGTGAAGTACTTGGGCTCCAGGTTTCATAGAAATGAGTTTAAATCCTAGCTCTGCTTCATACTAACTGAACTTGAGCAGTGTCCTTAAATCGCATTGAGCCTCAGCTGAGGCAGGGCAGGAGGATGAGCCCTGGATTAGGAATCAGCCTTGGCATAGGTTCAAACCCCAGTTGAAGTGACAAATACCTGAGGAGGTGAAATGACGTGTGCATTCACTTCAGAATAATGGGGATGGTGGGGGGAGGTGAGTTGGAGGAGGTAGAGGGGAAACAAGATTGGCCATGAGTTGATAACTGTTGAAGCTGGGTGATGGGTTTACGGGGTCTATTATACCATTCTCTACCTCTGTGTATGTTTGCAAATCTATAATAAAAAGTAAAATAATAATAATATATTAATATATATATAATAATAATAATAGTAATAAAACACAAACAACAGGTATGTCCACCACACTGTCTCCCGCTGAATCAGAATCTCTGGTTCCCAGCGATTGTTATGCTTTAACATCTCAAATGAGAATAGCCAGGGTGAGAATCTCTGCATAGACTGTATGACTCACTAGCTATGTGACTTCAAGCTAATATCCTTCCCCTGTCGAGCCTCAGTTTCCTCATCTCTAAAAGGGGGGCAAAGATTTTAACCTCATGGAGTTGTTATAAAGTTTAAATGAGATAATACAGGATAACATGGGCTGGACATAGTCTATAACAGAGTGGGCAGATCAACCTGAGCTTTGTAGTCACGTGGAACACAGCCAGGCCTCTAGAGCCTTAGTGGGTGAGGAACCCTAAGCCAATATGTGCAGAAGATGATGCCAGATGGTCTCCTAGAGATGAGCCTCACCTTCTGGGCAGCTTTCACATTTTCCAAAGCACAGAGAGTTCATCAACTAGCGGGGTTTTTCCATCTGCCTTTCCTTACTGCTTACAGACCACCCTGCACAAAGACACCGGGATCACTGTGACACCACCGGAAGTACAGATGGGGTCAGTGTTTGGATGGAGGGAGTCTTGGGCTTTCTCTGCAGGTCTTGCCACTGACTTCCAGGACTTAACCCTCAGTTTCTCCATCTCTGTCAGGGCAGAGTAAAGAGGTGGACAGCCTGTGGCAAGGGGTAGGCCTTAGGGGACCACTTTGGTTTGACAGACAAGGTGACCTGTTGGAGCGTGGAGGGTGGTAATGGGAGCTTGTGGTTGGGGAGGGGCCCATGACATCTGCGTCAACTCCTCTGGGATAGAGAAAGAGAGCAAGAGGAACACAGTAGAAGCTAGAGCAGGTGGAGAGGCGCAGAGGACATGGTTCACAGCAGGAGAGGAGCGAGGAGCTACAGAGAGGGGACTCCCGGACACCACTCCGCCCTGCGATGGTGGAGGCTCAGGGTGGCAGGATGACCACCCAGCCCGCGGTGTGCGCACCGGCCTGGGTTCCTTTTCTCCTTCCCGCTCTGGTGGGCTCCGCAGCGCCGCCTGGCGGACACGCCGCTCTTTGCTCAGGCTTCAGCAGCAGCCGGCCGTAGCTCTGGGGATCCCGCGGTAGATCCGGAGAAAGCCGGAGAGAGACGTGGAGCGCGCTGTAGGGCTGGGCGTTTGTTCCCCGAGGGGGACTCGCACCCGGGCCTGGACCCGTAGCACAGAATGGCACCCTCTCTTCACGAACTCTGCGCCCGGCTGACTCAGTTCCATACAACACGTCGGGGAACCGTTTCTCCCTCCAGCCCCCAGTCCCCCAGCCTTTTGCTGTCTCTGAGCAGCTTCTTCGGGAAGGAGGTCTCATTAAATTTTCAAGGCGTTTTTGGTTTTGATTTTTGTTAATAAAATACCAGGAGTGGGCGTGAAGGCACGAACTTGTCCAATTCGTCTCCCTGTAGGTCCCAGACCTGAAATTCCAGGGCGGGGTAATTTCTAGGTCCTTCCCCGCCCAAGCGGGTCCTGGCGGGCGAGGGTGGCGCAAGGACCTCTGTCCGAAGCCGCGAGGCTAAGGAGGGAGAAGCGAGGAGCTCGGAGTGCTCAGGGCCGTGTGGCTGGCGCTGGTGAGAGGGTGAGCAGGGGCCTGGCTTTCACGTCCCAAGCCGCCGGCCCTGGAGCCGTCCCGACTCGGACCTCACCACCTCCTGGAACGTCCGCCCCTCCCACTTGCGGGGGTGGCAAGTGGCCGGGGTCTCTCCCAGAGCCTGGGGATGACAAGTCCCCCCATTGGCCGGGGTTCTCGAGGAGCCAGGCCCAGCCAGGCCCAGCCCAGCCTCTCTAAGCCGCCACAGAGGGGGAGCGGTGCTGCGGCGTCCCAGGACACATCCCGCTGGGGTCTTCCGCCGGCGCCAGCTCCGGTCCCCGGAGTCTGGGAGTGCGGGCATGAGGGTTGGAGGCGACGGAGCCTGAGTCCCCACAAAGTTCTCTCCCGGCGGAGGCCTGCGAGCTCACGCGGCGTCTCGTAGGTCGCCGGGGCTGCTTTGCGCGCTACCCGGGAAAAGGCCCCGAAGCCGTGAAGCTGACGCTGGGAGGAGGGTGGAAAATCTCAAAGTCACCAGCCCCCGAGTTAATGGCGGCGGGGACGGCGCGGTTGACCGACCGAGGCCCGAGGCCGAGGGCGGCCTCTGCTCGGCGGTGACCCTCGGGAGGCAGCAGGGGGAGCTTGACGCCGAGGGAGGCCGGCGGCTCGGAGAACCCAGGACTGCCTGACCCCAGGGAGAGGGGAGTTCGGGGTGCGTGCTCAGCGCCGCGACTCCGTAGTCCCGGGATCCCAGGAAAGTCGCGCACTGAGCCCAGAGCTCCCGCCGACCCGGGAGGGCGAGCACCCGAACAACCAGAAGACCACAGAGCTCACGCCCGGGGCAGGGGCACGAGTGTCTGTGTTGGGGGGAGGATGGGAGGGGGGTGACTGAGTCTCCCCCCCCCCCGCCGCCTCCCTCCCAAAAAAGATTAGGGCTCTTCTCTGCGTGGTTCTATCAGAGCTTCGTGCAGCTCAGTCCCACCACTCAAGTTGGGGACAAGGGAGCGGTGCGCACTGCGGGGATGCCCGCGCGGACGGAGAGTCCCGCCGCGCCTTTTCCGATCGGACCTCGAAGCCGAGGACAGCGCTCCGCGCCCACCTGGTCTCCCTGGCAAGACCGGGAACAGGCTCCGTGACCCTCGTGGGGCCGAATCTGAAGGGGCTTCCGGGTCGTATGCCCCGGCGCGCTCTCCTGCGGCACAGACCGGGGTAGAGCTCGGGCTGCAGAGAAATCTGGACGCGGAAAAGCAGCCGCGGCGCCGGCCAGACGCGGGCCCGGACTCTGGGCGTGGGGTGTTGAGGGCTGGGCTCCGGCAGCCAGAAGGAGAAAAGGAGAGCGAACTCACTTTCAACCGAGGGGCTAGAAGGTTCCGACGCGCTCCCCCCAGGCCTGGGAAACAGATTCCCAGGCGCTCACCGTCCCCGGATCTATCCCGGCTGCCCGCCTGGGACAGGGATGCTTGGAAAGCAAAGACAGGGACAGCGGGCAGTGGCACCTCCCCGGGGCTAAGGCCTTGGGGAGAGCCCTGGACTGCGCGCTCTCTGTACAAAACAAAAGCCAAATTCTCAAAAATCTCAAGAGAGAAATAATGATTTTTAAAAAATCATTTTTTTTCCTTTCACTTTTAACAAACCGTGCGCTGGGAGGGAAATTAAAAACTAAATGAGCGATTGCTCAGGACACGATCCTTATAAATTGTGAAATCCCCTGTTTAAAGATATTTTCCCCAAGGCAAACCCCACGACTGGCCAGCCCTTTGCATCTTCCTAAAAATCACAACAAAAACAATAGGAAATGCAGCCACGGTCCTGGGAAGTAGGAGCAGCCGTGAGGCCCAGGGAACCCACTGCGGCCGAAACTGCCATGCTCTTCCTTTCTCTTTCACCAAAAAAATAAATAAATAAAAAATAAAAAAAAAGATAAGAAGAAGTAAAACCTTTTAATACATCAAATATACGGAATTTTAATCTTTAAAGCGATACATTGTCTATTATTTTAGTACATGACGTAAACCTTATTTGTCCCCTTCTCAGCGGGTGGACTTAAAAATTAAAAATAGTTGTGTTCCTTTTAAAGAACAAAATAAGGCAAATGAGGTTTTGGAATAGAAGAATTGTTTTTCCTTTTTTTTTTTGTTTTCTTCCAGAATACATACAAAAAAATACCCATTCTCTTTCGATGGTATACACCTTAAAAATAATTGCAATTTGAAATCAGAGCTGACAAATTGTGACTTGTTTTGTTTTGTTTTTTCATTTTTTGTAACAAACATGCATGTAAATTTGTGTTTCAATCAGACATTAAATAAGAACGTACAATACAATAATAGCAATTTTAAAGTAACATTAAAGAGAAGACCTCTAGTTCTGTGGCGGTTTTGTATTTATTTATACTCTACAAGGGATGGGAGGGTTTGTTTTTCACATTTTTACCCTCAAGATTTAATTTTTTTTTTTTTTTACCCCTCCTCCTTTTTACCTACGGAGATCAAACTAAATAATGCACTTTTGAACCACGGGTCCGCTTGGAGCTAACATAAATAAATACCAGTGTCCACCGATGCAGTCCTCAGATGAACACCTTCTCAATTAATTTTTCCTTCTTTTTCTATAAAAAGTCAAATGATATTTTTTCAACTTTTATAAAGTTTGCGTGGGTGGGGAAATGAGAGGTGGAGGAAAGGGGAGTTTCCCACCGGGTCTCGGTCGCTGTTTTGGGTAGATAGATACGGTATATATATATTTTCCTTTCCTGGCCCGGGTCATCCCCACGCGCGGGTGACAGTAGCCTCTGCCCTGTTCCCGCCCCTCCCTCGGCTCCTCCCTCCCCCCCCCCCCCAGCTCCTTTCTCTCCCTTGCTAACCCTCCCCACCGCCCTCACTGATACCCCAGTGCCGAGGCGGTGGTCAGTCTCTGTCCGTAGAGGGCATAGGGGGAGTAGTACGGTCCCGTGGCGGCGGGCACCGGCACAGGAGCGCCGGGTGTGGGTAGCGGGCTCTTGGAGTAAGGGTGGTAGCGGCTGCTGAGTCCCAGCGCGTGGTGGGGGCTGCGCAGCGCCAGCGTCCCGGGACTGCCCGGAGCGCCCGACGTGGGGATGTGCATGTGGCAAGCCATGGCGGCCGCTGCGGCGCTGGCCAAAGACGATGAACTGGGGTAGCCCGACAGCAGTTTGTCTGTCCCGGGGAAGGCCGTATGGGTCCGCAAGTGGCTCAGCAGCTCTTCGGACGTGGCGAAGCGCTTGTCGCAGGGCCCGTTGGCCGACACCCAGTTGCAGATGTGGGGGAGCGGGTCGTTAGGGAGCATGAAGCCGTAGGGGTAGAGGGGGTGGCCTGCCAGGGAGGGCGGTGTGGCGCCGGCAGCGGCGGCAGCTGTTAGCGAAGAGTGCACGCCGTGCAGCGGGTGCGTGGGGTACACCAGCGGGTATCCGGACTTGAGCGCCGCGGCCGCCGCGGCCGGATCGTGAGCGCACGAAGCGCTGGCTGCCGCCGCCCCTGCTAGGTGGCTGGCGCAATGGTAGCTGAGGCAGTACGGGTCCCGGCACAAACTGGCTGTCATCACGGATGGCGGCGACGCCCCGGCCAAGGGGCTGGAGCCCGCCGGCTTACTGCAGCCCAGAGAGCCCGCCGCAGCCGCCGCCAGCTGCGCCCCCACCAGGCTGCCCGGCTTGGTGGGGTCAAGAGCCACGCCATGTGGCAGGAATTGGGGCGGGTAGCCAGCGTAGGCCCCAGCCAGGCTGCCTGGATAGGTCATGCCCGCGGGAGGCAGAGGGAACACTGTCTGGCCCGGCTTGTAGGGTGATACCGGAGCCACCAGCCCAGAGCCCAGCACTGAGGAGGAGGTGGGCGCGCTGGGGCCCGAGCCGGAGCTGGAGCCCGATGAACCGCCGCAGTCTGAGCCTAGCGCCTTGCCCCCGGGGCCCCCATCTGGGTGCTGGTTTACGTCCACATTAATCCCTCCGCCGCAGCTAATCCGGCCGTGCGCCAACCCAGTGGGTCCCCCTTCGGCCGAGGCGCCCCCGGAACCCTTGCTGGCGCCGCCGCCGCCGCCCGCGTCGGGGTCCTTCTTGTCGTCCTTGCCCTCCGGGCCGCCCCCGGCCGAAGGCAGCATGCCTCCTGGCGAGCAGGCCGAGGCGCTGGAGCTTGGGCTGCCTGTCCTGGGTGTGAATGGCTGGCAGGTGGCGCTCGGTACCCGGAATCCAGACTTTTCTGCTGAAACCCCCCCGCCGCCGCCCCCGCCACCACCGCCTCCGCCGCCGCCGCCTCCCGGCTCCTTCTTATCCGAGCCGGGTTTGGAGTACGGCTTGAAACTCGACTTGTCCTCCACGCCGATGTCGCTCAGCTTGAGGGGGCCCGACTTTGCGTCCTTGTCGCCCCCGGTGCCGTTGCCGGCACCGCCCGCGCCGCCCCCGTTGGAAGCGACAGAGGAGAGTTTGGAAGAGGGCGAGGGGTCGGGCTTCCCGATCTGCGAGCATGTTTGCGCCAACAGCGCCAGCGGGCTCTTCTTGGCATCAAGCTGCGGGGTCAGACGTGAGGTTGGGGAGTGGCACAAAGAGAAAGAAGGGGAAACCCTTTAGAATCCTGGCTTCTAGGGTTCAAACGCCCTTCCGCAATCCGCCAGTTACGATCCTCCCAGCTCCAGGCGCAATCCTAGGCAGCACCCCCCACACCCCCCAAGAGACAGACAGACACACACACACACACACACACACACACACACACACACACACAAACTCGCCCTTGAGAAAGGCAGCAGCTCCCTCCTCCCCGCCAAATCAGGATATATTCTTCCCTCTATAAGCGCCAACTGTATTTTTAAAAATACTCAGAAATGTTTTGGTTTCTGACTCCTAGACCCAAAACTATATCTCCTCTCCCATACACACACACACACACACACACACACACACACACACACACACACACCTATTTCTTCAGAGTAAGGGCTCAGGCCGTTGGTGCCTTAGAGGCTGTATACAAATATCAGTTTCTGGGGACCCTTAAGACTGCGACTTTGGAACCGCATTTCGGACTTCCGCCCGTCTTCCGGGCCGAAAGTGAAGGGGCCGGAGTCAGGGTGGAAGCTTTAATGCCAAAAGAAGAAATAAGTTTTAGCTGCTTTGTCCCCTAGCATTCACATCCCATGCTACCTCTTGCCCCCTTTCCGCCCTAGTTTTAAGGTGCGGGAGCACTATGGGCTCTCCCCCATCCCGGAACTGAATCACTCTGACCCCCCCCCCCCCCTCCCACCCCCAGATCCCGAGAGAAAGAAAATCCTGTGAAGCGGCAGCCAGGTCCCAGCGCGATCCGGGGAGAGGGTCCTTACCTCGATGGGGCTGACGGGAGTGGAAGGCAGGGGCTGCAGGTACTCGGGGTGCAAAATGTGGCCAGTCCGTGCCGTCAGCATCTTCAGCACCTTGATGGGCAGGCGGTTAGCCTGGCGGAGAGGGTCAGAGGGGGGCACAGCGTGCACAAAAGGCTTGGTGCTGCCGGCCAGGGACGAGCCTTGGCCGGGGCCAGAGCTATTTCCAGAGAGCGCGCTGGTCCAGGCAGGGTCCGCACTGCTGCCGCTGCCGCCGCCGCCGCCGCCGCCGCTGCCGCTGTGCTTACTGCTTCTTAGGGCAGAAAGCGAGGGCGCTGTGCTCATGACCCACCCGCACGCATGGGAGCAGCGGGGGGAGGGCTCCGGGAGGCGCGGGGCGGGCTCCGGGCTGCGCGCTCGCCCGGGGAGCAGAAGCAGTAGGAGGAGGAGCTGGCGCGGCGGCCACGGGCACCCAGCGCGCCTTCTCGGCGCCTGGAGCCAGAAGCGAATAATCCTGGGTGGCCCGCAGCAGTGCCGTGGCCGAGCGGGAGGAGCCGGCCGGACTGTGGGAGTGCCGGGTGGCTCGCCGTGTCCGCCTCGGGCTGTGCCCCTGCGCTGCGCACTCGCGACCCAGCGCTGACGCTGCGCTTGGCGATGTGAGCCGTTGCCTGTCCAGCCGGGGCTCTGGCGAGGAAACTCACTTCAAAAGCAGCTGCACCGAGGGGGAGATTAAAGCCTTTGCCGCCTTCCAATCAAATGGGAGCCCGAGGTGATTGGAGGGTCAAGGGGATGTGACGCGTCCCGCGCCGCCGCCGCCGCCGCCGCCAGGACTCTCAGCGCTGGTTTTAATGGGCAGCTCCTTCTTCACCGCCCCCCTCCCGCGTGTCCCCTCCCTCGATTTCGCTCCGAGGACGACCTGGACATTTATTCTGCGTTTGCTATCTGCCGCCTCCCTCTTTTTTCTACCTCGTCGTCCTTCCTTTTCCTGGCTCGAAAATAAACTGAAACCTTTTTTTGCAGGAGGGTGCGTAAGAGAAAAGATTGAGGGGGGTGTCCAGAAGGAGCAACGGCGGGAGTCTGGACAACAGCTGGACTGTCAACTCCAGGGGCGCACAGGGGCCCCACACACCAAATATTCTGTCTCGTTCAGTAACTGAAATCTCTCGCGACGCGGCCACCGGGGTAAGGAAAGGTGGAGAGCGGGTGACGGAGGAAGTCCGCCCGCCCGCTTTGATTTCCCAAGATTCGGCAGCAGAGAAACCAGAAGCTAGGTGGGCAGCGGAGGCGGCGGCGGCGGCTCGTCTCCGGGCTGTGCGCTGGGCTCCCAGCCCTTCCCGACCACGTGACGCCCGGGGACGCGCAGATTGGGGCAGGAGCGGGGGTCACATGTTTCCTCTGTTTCACACTCCGTCCCCCCCTCCCCATTCTTACTCTCCCCTGCTACCCTCTCTTCTCTCTCCCCCTCTCCTCAGTTCTTTGGGCATCTCCACCCCTCCATCAATTGTCAATGTTCCTCGACCGCAATCAATCAGTTATTTGTCAGCTCTTGTCAATCCGCCTGTGATTTATGTCAGCTTTTGTTGCTGATTACAAGGCGGGTGCGACTTGAAGGGGAAAAAGGGAGAGGGAGAGAGAGATGGAGAGAGAGTAAGGAAGAGACCAAGGGGGAATCAGCGGAGGGGGAAAGAGGAGCAGCCTCCTGGGATGGGGTGGGGGTGGCTCTAAGAAAAAGAATGAAGGAGAGGAAAAGAGGCTCTCTGTGTCAGGAAAATGAATAGTGAGGGTAAAGTGCGCAGGTGCGCCCAGGGCGCTGAGAGGGTTGCACAGGCCTGGGGTGTGCGCTTTGCCCCCCTCGGCGTGGAAGAAAGATACACCTTTCTACCTCTGGGACTTCAGTCTGTTGGGGCCGCGGAGGGAGGAGCTGCCCCGGGTACCCGAGACGGGCGGCGGCGACGTCTAAGATGGGAGATATTTTTGTCCCCCGGATAGTCCCTCGGGAGCGTGAGGATGTCAGGCTGCCAGCCTGCCGCGGAGTCCACCCTTCGTAGTGCCCCGACCCGAAACTCAGACTTATTTCTAAGAGCCACACCACCAATGTAACTTTGAGTCCTGGAGGAGGTCAATGGTGGGGTACCTCCTCCCGGTCTTAATTCTTTGACTTCCCTTCGGATCGTAGCTGGGGCTGAGAGGCTTCGAGGAGGCCTGGCCGTGGGTGTCCGGTGGAGATACGTCTCAAACTGACTCAGGCCCTCTCCTCAGTCCTCTCCCACCCTACGGTATCCCCGCAGGTTTGGTAGCCGGGATTCCTCTGGGCTGGCTACTCGCTCGAATTTATAGGAACGCCGAGCTGGGACTGACCTGCGTTGGGAAAGCAGAGGGAAAGAACGGAGAGAGGGAGGGGTCGGTTGCTTGTAGGAACTTGGGTCTTCCAGGGAAGCGGAGCGGGACTGCCGCGTTCCCCTCGATTTGCACCGTCACTCGGGCGGTTTGGAAGGAAGAGGGGAGGCGCTGTGCGTGCCTCTGTGTACCTGGAGCTGGGTGCACAAGTGTGTACGTACGTCTGTGCCGCCGTGTGAGTTGTCAGGGCTTTGGTAGCGTCCGGAGCGAGTTCGGGGGTCGCTTCCAGAAACTCGCAGAAACTGGAAGGAGGCGAGAGGAGGACACATCCCCTTCCTCGGAAGGACTTGGACGACTTTGAATCTCCCCTCCCCCACTTTTCCGCCCCGGCTCTTCTTTTGTTGTCAAGTCCTTTGATAAATGGTGGGGCAGGGAGCGCGGGGAGCCAGGAGCCAGTCTGTACCCGCGCGGGGGGCAGGGGCCGGGTCTAGCGACCCGGTTTCCACCGGCACTGAGCCCCAAACGGCGGGGGTCGGTTCTGGGACCTGCCCTCCTCAGGCTCGCCCTCTCCTCTCTAACCGCCCCATTCCCCTCTCTCCCTTTTTTTGTTTCTCTCCCACTCCAAACAGGTACCGAGAACTTTCTGGGGTGAGTTTTAGAATTCTCTCATAGGCATTCTTTTTCTGCGTTTTAATCTTATCCCTCGATTCTTTAGGTTGGTAAACTTCATGGGATTGTCACTTGACTAAAGATAATTTGGAGAAGAGCGAAGTGAGGCGATGTGTTTTTGGGGCTGCTGTTTGTCGGTGTGTGTGTGTGTGTGTGTGCGTGTGGGTAGGTGTAAGAACACACCTGCGTTCAAGGAGATCTGGAGTGTCTGCCTGTGCGACAAGTGAGGAAGGTGAGTCCGTAAGATGGTGGCGAGGCCACACGAGAGGCTGTGAAGGCTGTCTGAGTCCTCTTTGGGGAGCGAGTCCCAGTTGCCCATTTCTGAGGGCGGGACAGTCCTAAGCTGTCTCTACAGGGCAGCGCGTGGGGGAGGCCGCTTGTATCCAGCGGGTGTGTTAGTGTCGGCAACAGGGAGTGCTCTGCTGTCGAGGTGTCGGCCCGGATCAACTGTAGAGCTCCCAGCTCCGCTAGCCCCGCCGTGGGCCGCGCGTTGCTGCAGGCTCCTCGTGAGGCCCAGAGACTGAATGCTGGGGGCGGCGGCCAGAACTGGAGGTGACCGCGGGCGTCCTCTCTGCCCCCCCCCCCCAGCCCGCCCGCAGTCTTCTAGACTCAGTTCTGTCCCTCTCCTGGAATTCCAGCAGCTTTTTCTTTGCCCTGGGCGATTCAGGGGCGGTAACCCCAGCACCTAAAGCCTGGGGGAACCAGAGAGTGGGCCCCGCGTGCCCCAGAATGGGCGTGCCGCGGTGTGACCGCACACGATCGCAGGCCTGCGCCGAGCCGCGCGCGCGCGCGGGTTGTGGTCCGCGTGCGTTCGCTCTTCGCAAACCCAACTCTGAAGGTCCGAGCGCACGGGGGCGCCTGGGGGCCTGCGCGCCCGGGGCTTTCGGGAGGCGCCAGCACCAGAGCCTGCGCATCTTGCCCGGGAGGCCAAATCCCTGAAGGTCTTGCAGGCCTTGGGGGTGGGGGAGTTATTAATTACACCGCGCTAGGCCTAAAGCCTCCAACCCCAGCGGCGGTTGGCGTGGATGTCCTGTGGATTTTATTTGCACACAGTGTAAATGATTTGTTTTCTCTAAAAAAGGAATGGGCATGGCAGATATTTGAGGAGGGGGTGGGAGGAGAAGGAAGGCGAGAGAGCTGAGGAAAAAAAGTTTGAAAATGCCTTGAACTATTCACTGTCGAGATGGCTAATCAGTATTGAGGCCGGAGGGCAGGCGGGCCGCCTTTCACCGCCGCTTCCCTTTCATCTCGGGCTCGGCGGAGGCGCTCAATTAAAAGCCTATCAGTTTGTAAGTAAATCAACGCCTATCAGAGTTGTCACATCAAACAAAACGATTATTATTGCAGCCCGCCTCCCCTATTAATCTCCCTCGAAGATAATCCGCCTGACAGGTCAGGCCCGGCGAGCTGGAAAGCCTGGCCCAGAGCGCCCAAACAGTCCGGGACTGGCGCGCGCCCCTGGGGGCCTCCCCACCCTTGTCCTGCCCCGCCTTGTGGTCCCCAGGAGGGGGGAAAAGATGGAGCGGGCGGAGGCCGCTGGACCCCGGCCCGTCCCTCCGGACTGGAAGCGGGGCCCATATTCGCAGGGTTGGTGGGGGACCGTCTCGCGAGGCCCTCATCTCTTCTCGGGCCTGCGGTGGCACCGGGCCTGCGGGAACCATGGTCTGGCCTGGTCCCGGGGCCTGGCCAAGGCCTGTACTCTTTTCGGCTCGCCTGTCCTGGCTTTTTCTCCTCTATTCTTCTCTTTTTTTGTTTCCTCACACGCTTCTTTCTAGACTCCCTACCTTTTCATTCTTTTCTCCCTTCTTCCTTTCTTCCTTTTCCTACTTGACAGGGAATGTTTCTTATTCTCTCTCCCTCCTCTCGGTATACCGTATATACCACTTCGGCGCAGTCACACTCTCTAAAGCAGGGCATTCTCAGCGCCCGGGTTATTTCTCTGCGGCAGGGCTGCCTCAGGAGTGTGTGCAATTCCCAGGAACTCCTGGCAGAGTCCTGCCTAATTTCTCCCCAAGCAGGGGCTCTCAGCTCTGCTCCTGTGCCAGGGTTGGGTGCGTTTGAAGGGGTGAGAAAAAAAGACTAGGGTAGTGTGATGGTTGGACGGTTGCAAGCGCCCAATTCTGGAATTAGTATTTGGCCTTGGAATTTCACAGCTGCGACGTCGCCGACCTCGCTCCTGGCGTTCCTGGGCTTTGCAAATATACGGAGGAGACCCTCGGGGCGTCTGGGCCTCAGCACTGAGTTTGTGAGGGGATCCCTAACACTTAATAAGTAAATGCAGCCAGACAATCACTTCTAGGCTTCAAACTGGTTCTCTCCAGGCCGGGTGGGGCCCGGATTCCGCTCGGACGCGAAATCGTGGCCTTCTCCGGTGTCCTCCAGCTTTGAGCTTTGGGACGACTCGGAACCAAGCGCGACCCGCCCTTTTACGCAGTCTTGCTCCAAATCGATAGGCCCAAATGGTCACTGCCTAAGCACGGTGGAGCCAGGATTGAGGGGTCGTTGAAGTGGCTAAGGGGGAAATGTCTGCCGGCTGGACCCCAGGTCCTCCTATCTTAAATGCCAGGTTCAGCGCCTGGTGATGTCTCTGTCTCCCGGCGTGTATCGGGAGAACCCCCGAGGCAAGACAATGTTGGCCGTTCGGGCCGTTCGGGCCGAGCCTCTTCCAGCAATCACGCCAGGGTCGGAGGTTGAGGGCCTGGGGCCCACCTCAGCGTGCTCGGTGCCCAGCATTTCAGGACCTGTGGCTCCCACCTCGGGTTCCCGAAAGCCCCCCCCCCCCCTAAGTTGTGCACACCTTCCACAGCCAACCTGGAGTAATAATTATTTCCATATCCGGAAATATTGTAGCGATGCAGTTTTTCAACTATCTGTGTGCCCGCTCTTCTTAAATGTATTTATTTCACCTTTGCCACGACGCAGATATTTAAAGAGGTACACATACTGCACCCCTCAACGTATCGGAACTCACTCTGGCTATAGGAAACATTCACTGGATGGTTATTTGGACATAAGGCTATCTTGAGTCCAAATTACACTCAAGCAGGAGCTGTAAAAAAACACTTGCTCTAGAATTTTTTCAACTTGACTGTGTGTGTACACACCAAGAATTTAATAATATTTTATATCCCTCTGTAGGTCTAAATATTCAAATGTTAGGTTACATGGCTTGAAACCGGAAGCGATCTTCCGTTCACACTGGACCTGGTGCTGTTTGTATAATATTCATCTCCCTGCACTTACACGTGAATCTTGATCTAATAAATTCAACCTTGTCATTTTTAGAATGGACGGGATTTCTCTGCGGTTTGCGCTGCCTGCATCCGAATAAATTCAGCTCTCAGGCATCCGGCAGGAAACGGCTCCCGGTTCGAGTGTACGCAGATGCATCGGCCCAGCATGGGACTCGGGGTGGCTCCTGGTGATCACGCGGCCGCGCTGGACTATCAACGCGCTCAGCCCGGGAGCTGCCCCTCACTTCCCTGCAGTGCCAGGCAGCCCCCACCCCTGGTAGTGCTTCGGCCCTCGCCGGGCCGAGTCCGCCCGCGGCGAAAACTGAAAGCAAATTCCTCGGCAAATGATGCCCGAACTTTCTTCGACGCAAGTTTGCCACTATGATTCGGTGGTCACTTAGGGAGGACCGCGCGCTGGTATGTGCGCGCGCAAGGTGTGGGCGATGGGCTAAGAAGGCTTGGGGCAGCCGAGCCTGGCCCGAGGCGAACGGCTAGGGAAGGCACCTCCCCTTCCTATTTCTCGCCAACTCCTCGCCTCGGTCCGTAAGAATAGTTTCCAAGGTGTCGCAGACGCCCAGGATGTGTTTGTGGGGATCGCACCAGGGAGAAGGAAGCTTTGTAAAAGTTGCAAACAGCTTTGCCCCGAAGCATCCGCCCAGTAAGGCTCAAGGAAGCTTGAAAGCAGCTCACCTTCCCCGGGGCGGAATGCCCAGAGATCGGCTTGGGAAGCCCCCAGCCCAGTCCTCTCCCCTCACCTCGTACCCGCACGTAAATAACCTCCCGCAGCCTGCGCTGGAAACTTAAAGCGCCGCGCCGCGGTTGGCGGGCGAGGCCCGGACGCTGAGCTAGCCCGCAAGGCCGCTCCTCTGCCCGCTCAGCCCCAGCCCCTAAAAGAGGCTTGCACTGAGGGGAGAGGACGAGTTTGGATTCAGCTCTCGGTCGGCTGCCTAGACCTTCACTGCCGATTTCCCAACTCCTTGGAGCAGGCTCTTCCCCCTGGGAGGGGAGGTCTTGGGGTGCTGGCGAGGGCGCAAAGTGCGCGCGCGGGCCGGCGCGGGGGTGGGGGGCGGCTGCAGTTCTCTCCGCTGGGCCTGTCGCCGGGCCGGCCGCGGCGGGTGAGTGATGAGGGCAGAGAAGGGCGCCCATAAATCGCGGGTGTCAGGGCGAAAAACTCTCTTTATTGTCTGCGTGATGGATGGGCCCGGGGACGAGACACCAAATACTTCGTATCGCCTTTAAATGGGAACACATTTTCCGCGGCCATAATTCATGTTTTTTAAATAGAAAGTTTGAAATGTTGCCTATATTTCACCGGTCCTGACATATTTATGAATCGCTCCCTGCATGCAAATATCATTATTTAAAGCGCCGGGGAGAGCTGGGGGGGGGGGAGGGGAGGAGGCACGGCCCCCTTGGCGGGGGGGTGGTGAACCGGGAAAATGCTATGGAGGGGTGGGGGCTCTCCCTAAAGTGCGGACAATGAGGCGCGGGGGGGGGGGGGGGGGAGCCGTATCCGGAAGCCGAACGCACTGGGGGCTCCCCTCCCACAGCTGGACCCAGCACTGCCTCTACGGGAAGTTTGCGCGGCCCGGGACGGAGGACAGGCCCCCCGCCCCCCTGCGGGGAGACCCGGGGCATTTTGCTTCCCTTTCCGAGGCCCGGATCCGAGCCAAAGACACTTTTTCCACGAAGAAAATTTTAAAAAATTAATAAAAGAATTTAACAAACGCAAATAGTAACAACCAAACACGTTTCGTGTTCTTTGCATTTGCATTGATTTTATTGATTTTCATTCTGCAAACCTCACATTGTGTGCGCCCGGGAGGAGCGACTGTCAGACCCCAGTCGCCGCAGGGAGTGGGTGGGGGGGGATAACCCTCCGGAGCTGCAGCCCGGACCCAACCAGCTCACCTCCTTCCAGGCACAACAGAGCCTGCGCAAGACGCGGGGACACAAACGAGCCGGCTCTCAAGGTCTGGGGGCTTCAGTCCCGCCCCCTCTGCTTCCCCAGTGCAATGTAGCGCTCCTGGGGTCCGCGTCTGCCCACCCGGAGCCCCACTGTCAATACAATCGCTTTGGAAAAAAGCCGGGCACGTGCCATCAGCCTCTCCCTGGCCCGTGCATTCAGGGAGGCACCCACACCTGCGTCCTCAGTAGCCGAGTCTTTACCTGTGCGGTTCCCCGCGGCGCCTGCGGCCGCGCTGGTAACAGAGGAATGGAAAGGAGGACGGGGGACTGGGAGGGACAGAGAGCACTGCCCGAGACAGCCAGATACGCAGACCCGGGTCCTCTTCTTCGGACCTGGCGTTGGGACTCTGGCCGAACTCCCTCTAGGAGCCGAATTGCACCGGGGAGAGCGGGCCCGGTGACCAGCTAGGGGAACCGGCCTCTGGAGGGAGGGGCGGGCCCGGCGGCACTTCCGCTGGGGGCGGGGCCGAGGGCTGCGGCGCCAGCCCCGCCCCTCCCCTGCGCCGACCCGCCCCCAGCCCGTCAGGCTCCGCCCCCGCCGGCTGGGCCGCTGAATCTCAGGCCCCCGCCCAGGGCCTAGCGCACAACCTGGGACTCGTGGGACGGCGGTGGCGGCTCCTCTTCCTCACCTGGATGTTCTATGTTAGGATTTTTTAAATCACGTGAACACAAGCACACTAACAACCTCGGCCCAAACTCGCATGTAAGATTTTGTCAAACTTTGGTCTCTTGGTAGTCCTGAGACTTTCCTGGCCCAGCGACTCTCAAGCATTTTCTGGAATCCGACCAGCCCTACCCTGGAAGACAGTAGTGTCCTTCAGGACGAACAAGAACAAAAGTTAACACTTACTGAATGTTCGCTTTGTGCCAGATACTAAGAACTGTGTATGAATAGTGTCCTCACAGCAAGTCTCTGAGGTAAGTACCACGAATACCCCATTTCACAGATAAAGTAATTGAGGTAGGGAGAGAAGAAATCAGTCTCGCCTCGCTCCCATTTCATCTTTACTCTTTTCCCTTCTTTTCTTCAGATCCTCAGTATCCCAATCCATCACTCCGGGGAAATCTTGCTGGGCTTTTACTTACCTGTGGAGGGAGTGTCCATGGGTGGGTTAACCACATCTACCTGCAGCTGAGGCCTTGCTGAGACGGTCCTGCACAGAGACGGGGGAAAAGTACAAATGAGATGGGCTCAACTCAGCCCCCAGCAGCTCCCAGCCTGATGGGGAAACCAAACCAGTGAGCATCCTTCCTTTTTTCCCTGTAGTGCCTGCCAAAGCCAGAGTGATCTTTTTAAAAAGTGTACCACTCCATGTTTGTCTTCTGCTCAAAAGCCCCAGGTTCTCATCGTTCTTAGGATCAAGTTGAGCCCGTGGCCCCCGGGTCTCTGAGGCTTGACTTGCCTCAGCTTGCTTTTCTGCCTTTCTGTGTTTCCTTCTCGCTCTCAGCCTGAGTTCCTGCTATCAACGATTGCCTGCTGGTTACTCAAAGGTTCCATGCTACACCCTCCCTCGGGACTTTGCTAATGCTTTCCCTTCTATCTGGAATGACCTCTGTCCTTCTCTTCACCTGGCTCACTACTCTTTTTCATGTCTCAGCTTTCACACCACTTCCCTGCACCCTCCCACTTGGTACTGAGTTAGGTAGGGCTCCTGTAACCCTCTCTCAGAGCACTTACCACACTGGGGATTTCCTGTTGAGAGGCTGTCTCCTTCACTGCATGGTAACTCCAAGGGGGCAGGGATGGGGCTATTCCTTCAAGGAATGAATGAAGAAAAGAGCATTTGTATGTACCATCAACTGTGCTGAATGGGTGAACAATCACTTTTGGGGCTCACTGCACCTTGGGGGGGCACCAATAAGTATTCTCCATAGTCTCAGATGTTTTCAGTTTAATAAGGAGGATAAAAACTCATGAAAAAAATTATTATTTTGAACCTATATGTGGTAAATATCAGATAAGTCAATGCTCGAGGAGATTGGAAAAGAGAAATACCTATGTTTTTCCAGCCATTTATTCAGATTTTCAGAGTGCAAGATGTGTTAGTTGATACATGTAAATGGAAAACACCGTCCACCCACCCATGACCACTCCTCCCATCATTCAGACATATGTGTCTCAAGGCTGTAGTCAGGGCTCCCTTTTCTCTTTCTCACTTCACATATTATTGCTATCACAGTTCAGTACTTTATTAGGTCCTGACTGAACTACTGCTACCAGAACCTTCTAACTGTTCATCTCAGCCTCTCTTGCCTCTAATCCATTATATGTACTCTTGCTAGGTTAATTTTCTTGATCGCATCATTCCCTTGCCCCCAAATCTTCAATGGCTCCCCATTGTCTACATGAAACACTTGACTCTTGATAATGTAGTTCTAAACTCCTTTTAAAAGGCTTTAAGTTACGTCCCAAAATTATAAAAAAACATGTTCACCAACCAGCAAAGCACTCAGAGATATTTAAAGACAAACTTTATGATCTCTCCATCTCCCATTTCCCACCCAGTCTCCTGAGATATCCAGTGTTAACAGCTGAAATGTAACTTCTGTCTCTTTCTCCACACCCACCATGCTCATATAAACTATGCTCATATATATGGGACTATTATGGGTTTAAAAAATTTTTTTTAACGTTTATTCAATCGTGAGAGACAGAGTGTGAGCAGGGGAGGGGCAGAATCCAAAGCAGGCTCCAGGCTCTGAGCTGTCAGCACAGAGCCCAATGTGGGGCTCGAATTCATGAACTGTGAGATCAAGACCTGAGCCAAAGTTAGACACTCAACCAGCTGAGCTACCCAGGTGTGAGGTTATTATGTTATTGCTTGTTTATACAAACAGTGAATATATGAGAGTTATCTGTTGCTCGTTCTTTCTTGCTAACAAATGGGTCTATAGATATAAAGGTAATTTATTTATTTTTAGCTCCATAGCATTCTGTAGAACGAAGATATCCGCTTATTCAACCATTCCCCTGTTGATGGTCATAAAGGTTATCAGTTTTATTTTCCACTAACAAAATTTCTTGAGTCTATATCCTTGCAGTCAGTGATTTTATTTCCATGGGATAAATTACAAAAGTGCAGCTGCCTATACACCAGTCAAATCTAATTTCTTTGTTCTTGCCACATGTCCTGTGTTTTCCCACTCCTTGTGTTACCTTTCCATGGAATCCCTTGTCCCCTATGCTGTGCATCCAACTTCCAATCCTGCAATGCCCAAATCTGATACTGGAATTTAGATATGCAGTTCAATATCCACCTTCCTCCTTTTTTTCCTAAGCTTACCGTTGTAACAGTGTTCCAGGCCCAAGCAGTGTTTTATGATTGGTGTAGACCAGTCATGACAATCCTAGTTTTATCTCTTCCAATTCTTGTAGCTGGGGAAGGCCATACGACCCAGTTTTGCAAATGAGACACGAGTAGAAGTATGGAGGTGGCAAACCAGGAGGGAAAACCTTGGGAAACAGTTTTGTTTTCCTGATCAAAGGAGACGATGCAGATATTTTTACACTTCCCCTTCCCCTCTTTCTCTTTTTTAAACATTTTTTAAATGTTTATTTTATTTATTTTTGAGAGAGAGAGAGAGAGCGCGAGCATCATGAGCAGGGAAGGGGCAGAGAGAGGGGGAGACACAGAATCTGAAGCAGGCTCCAGGCTCTGAGCTGTCGGCACAGAACCCAATGTGGGGCTCAAACCCACGAACTGTGAGATCATGACCTGAGCTGAAGTTGGATGCTTAACTGACTGAGCCACCCAGGTGCCCAGAAGGATTGTATTTTAGAATAGCCAAGAGTCACTTGGAGTTAAATCTGGTCATATCTTTAACCCTCAGTGTCACTATAAACTATTGCATAGTGGATATGTTTGTTTGTTTGTTTGTTTGCTTGTTTACCTTTTTTTGCCTGTCTGTCATCTGAATCCCCTTCCTGTTTGTTGTAATGCTGGGCCTGCTTCCAACTACAAAAGCTGGAGGGACCACATTCTCCCTCTTCTACCATTCAGCTCAGGGCTCAGCTGAGCCCAGGGCTTACCTTCATTTGAGCAGATCATAGCACTTTAGCACGTGGTGGGCTCTGGGATCCAAGTGCTTGGTTCCAAAGAACAGTACTGCCGCATTTCCTAGATGTGCGGCTTGGGACAAGGTTTGAGTTTCCTCCTGTGCAAAGTGGATGCAATAATGGTACCTACCTCTTAGGTCAGTGGGTAAATTAAATGAGACAATGCATGTGCCTGGCACATAGAAAGTGCTCAAAGAGATGATGATGATTATCCCCCTGTGTTCTTTCTTACCTCTGAATCCTTGCAGTGCTCTTGGTGCCATTCATCTGACACTTAATTATCTACTAAATTATGATATCTTTCATTAGCTATTTAAATTTATATTGTTGAACTTTGTGTGTGTGTGTGTGTGTGTGTGTGTGTGTGTGTTCAAGTTCTCAAGTAGATTTTAAGATCCTTTAGGCCTAACCAGATGCCTTCTTTATATGCCTAACTCAGACTAGCAGAGGGCTAAGTTAAAGTAGGCATGAATGAACACTTATTAAAATGAGTAATAAAACGTCCAATGCCAAAGAAATCCATGGTTTCTTTTAATCCTGACAACAATCCCATAAGGCATGTAGTGTTATTCCCATATTGCAGATGAGGAAACTGAGGCTAATCGAGAGGAAGTCACTTGCCCACATTCCAAAGGTTAGTGCTCTTTCCTGCCTCACAATAGCCTCCTTCAGCTTTCAGAAATTCTGGCAATGCCTCCCTCGTACGCTCGAATTCCCAAACTCACCTTCTCTTCTAGCCCCTTTCAGCATCCCTGCCAGCTCTAGCATTCTTTCCATGTGTCCATGGGGAGAGATGTTGGAGATACATCATTAAGTGAAAAAATCTGGTTATGAGAGAGTAAGGACATGCACACACCCACAGTTAATGCACATCACCTAGAATGCCGGCTGCCAGAATGTCTGTGTAATCGACCACTATCTTAGGGAATGGGATCGAGGGTGATGGTAACTTTCTTCTTGTTCACCTGTAGTTTCTACTGCAAACATTTGTTGCCTTTATAAACAGGGAAAAGACAATACAACTTTTGTTTCTTGCTTGTTTAATGGAGACAATGATGCAGTGCCTCCAGAACTCTCCTTGTTTTCATGCTCCTCCCAGTTCCCTTTTACTGAAACATGCTCCCAATCAAAGCAACTACTTTTCTCTCCCTCCTCTGAGCCAGGTGGGCAGAGGCCCATTCCTGGCACTTATTAGTCACAGGTTTGAAATGCAGGGGAGGGTTGGGGTGGGAGAAATGATTGGTGTGGGGTGGGAATTTGGGGATTCTTTTATCCTCTGCATCTCAAAGGCTGACAGGCTCTTGAGGGGTGGAAATGACTGGTAATTAGTGAACCTTCTCTGCTGCACACACTAAAGACACACTTCACAGTCTCTGTGACCTCTGCAGCCCGGTGAGGCTTTGTTATGTAGATGCTCTTAATTGGGTGAGTCACTTACTGCAAACAGCTTCAGGAGAGAGCACTGTGGGCTGTTTCAGGGAGGCTTCTTACCAGGGGTTCTAAACTCAGAAATTGGGGGACTTGACAGCAGGGGCCTCTAAGTAACTCCACTCCAACCCATTAGAAGTGAGAAGTGATCCCATGGCTTGGAGTCAGCATGGTGAGCTTGGGGGAGTGTTAAACTATGGCCTTCATCTTCTTCCGCCCTTTCTCCCTCTCTTCTTCAGTTTCTAGATCACTTATTCTGGGCAAAGCTGAGAATATTTTGAGATATAAACTGGGTTCTCTATATTCAAGGAGTTGAACTCATAGTTAGGACAGATAAAAATGTACATAACAACACCATATAGCAGGAGTCAATGCCAGGCACCTGCAAGAGGCTTTACTATGATCTTTCAGACTCTGGAGCAGGCACTGAGGGCTGGTGCATTGGAGAAAGTTTGTCAACAAGGGTGAGCAGGATTTGGAAGGAGCTATGGGGAGAGGGATTCCCAGGATGAGGAGACTTTATGAACGAAGGTGTTGCCAGGTCACTGTCACATCCAAAGTCATGGCTTCTAGCACACTGAATTTGGCTCAGATGTCAGATGCACTGAGTGCAGTGAGAGAATGACTCAGCAGGTCTTCAATGGTGCCGCACTTACATTGTCACATGCTGCTGTTGGTCCTAGAGTATCTTATCAGCTGCTTCCTCTATAGGAGCACACAGTGCATATGGACTTTTTAATTGCATCAAGCCCCCCACCCCCACAATGTGGTATTTTGGTGAATGGTAGCTCTTTGCAGTCTCTCCTTTCAGGCCCTTTCCACCCTTCATGGGCGGGGGAAGGGTTGGGTGTACTTTCACAACCTGTGAGGACATTTTCCTGACCCTACTCTCTTCTCCAAATCTGTTTTCCTACAACTGTCCTGCTGACTGCCCTACAAAACAAATGTAACCACTTTATTCCCATTGTGCTCAAAGCGAGGCCTATATAGGTCTTTAGGTCCCTTCTGCCCTCCACCCTGTCTCTTTTGCTCTCTTCCTGTCTTCAGTGTTGCCAATGACTTCCCTGCTGTTAAATCCAGTGGTTAATGCTTTGTCCTTTATTTATTTGATCTTAAGTAGTACTGGACACATTGATCACTCTTTATTCCTTTTATTCCTTAACATTTTATTTATAACATTTTTCAAACTTAAGAAAAAAAATTTAAAGAACAAGATAATGCCCATTTCCTTTCACCTGGATTCATCAGCTGATAACAGGTTACCACATTGGCATGCTCTCTGTCTCTCTGTCTCTCCCTTACACACACACATTTTTTTCTGAACCATTTGTAGGCTGTAGGCAACTTGTTTACCCCTAATTTCTTCAGCTTGCATCTTCTAAAGAAAAGAACATTCTCTTATGAAACCACAGAACAATTAGCACCCCTAAGAAAAGTAATGTAATATCATCAGTAATATCATCAAATGGTTCAAATGTAAACATTCCTGACTCTCCCTAAAATGTCTTTTTAGCTGCTTTTCTTTTTCCTAGTTTCAATATCCAATGAAAGATCATGTATTGCTCTTGGTTGTCATGTTTCTTTAGTCCATTTTTATTCAGAACACTCCTCCCTGTTCCCCACCCCCACCCCCCATGACATTGACATTTTGGTCAGTCTAGCTCAGTTGTGTTGAAGAATGTTTCACTTTCTGGATTTGTCTGTTTCCTCCTGAGTAGATTCTGGTTAAATATTTTGGCAAGAATAGCATGTAAGTAGTGTATACTTCAGACGCCCATACACCTCAGAGGCCCATATTGTCAGATTGTCTCACTCTTGGAGATACTAAGTTTGGGCTCCTGGGTAGAGTTGTGACCACCAGATCTCTCTACTGCAAAGGTACAGTTTCCCCTTTGTAATTTATAGGTAATCTGTGAATTCCTCTTTACCCAATGCTTTCAACGTTCCCTGATGGTCCTTGCTCAATTGTCATTATTATGTTGGAACCCCATCTTTATCAATTTTTTTCTTGGCTTCCAGAGTCTGACTTGCTTTTGGTTCTTCCTTACCTTTGCAGCCGCTCATTCTCAGTCTCTGTGGTTCCTCCCCTTCTCCTTGACTTCTCACTGTCAGTGCTCTAGGACCCAGTCTTCACATCTTTTTCATCCTGTCTTATGGCTTTAAATGCCATCTAAAAACTGAGGAGTTCCAAATTTCTAACTCTATCTATATCTGCTTCCTTAACTCTACATTCATATACTGACTGCCTCCTTGACCTCTCCACTTGCATGGTCTCAAAGTCATCTCAAACTTCTTAGGTCCAAAAGTGATCCCTTGATCCCCACATCCCCTAACTTGCTCATCCATTTCAGTGTGACAGCTTCATCCTTCCAGTTGCTCAGGTCAAAACCTTGGAGTTACTCTTGTCTCCTGTGTTTCTCATGCTCTCCATGTCCAATCTATCAGAAAATTCTGTTGATATCATCTTCAAAATATATCTAGGCACTGTCCACCATCTCCAGGAGTCCTATAGTAGTCTGTTGTCTGCTCTCCCTGCTTCTGCCATTCCTTCTCCACGGTCCATTCTTCTCAGCACAGCAGCCAGAGCAGTTTTTACAAAATGTGGGTCCCTTGTTCAAGGCTCCCCAAGTCACTTGGAGTACAAGCCCCAGTCTTAGTCTCAGTCTCTCATGCCCTAGATGATGTGCTTCCCCTCCCCTTGCCCCTGCCTCCTGATTCCACTTGCATTGCTCTTCTTCTTATTCACTCCTCTCTCCACTTTAGCCACACTGATATCCTTGCTTTTTCCCAAGCCTGCCAGGCACTTTCTTTCCTCAGGGCCTTTGCACTTGCTGTTCTGGCTGCCTGGAACATTTCCCCCCTAGATGTGCACCTGGCTTTTCCTTGCTTCCTGCAGGTCTTGGCTGAAATATCACTTACTTAGTGGGGCTTTCTCTGATCACCCTGTCTGCCCCCTGGGACTCCTTTTCCCCTTTTTATGCTCTATTGTTTTCCACAGCACTGATCACCTGCTGGCGTAATTGGTATTTACTTATTATCTCTCCCCCTACTGAAAGTAAGCTTCACAAGGGTAGAACTTTGTTTTCTTTATGGCTCTGTCCCCAGAGTTTAGGTGAGTGTCAAGTATACAGTAGGCACTCACTATATATTTAAGAAATTTTTAAAAAATTTTTTAATGTTTATTTTTGACACACACACACACACACACACACACACACAGAGTATGAGTGGGGGAAGGGCAGAGAGAGTAGGAGACACAGAATCCGAAGCAGGCTCCAGGCTCTGTGCTGACAGCCCAGAGCCCGACTCAGGGCTCGAACCCATGATCCGAGTGATCATGGCCTGAGCTGAAGTTGGACGCCCAACCGACTGAGCCACCCACGTGCCCCTCAATACATATTTTTTTAAAAGAGAAGAAGCATCTTATTTTATTTCAAAAATATTATTTATTTATTCTTTCATTCATTTATTTATAGAGAGAGTGTGGGAGGGGCAGAGAGAGAGAGAGAATCCCAATCAGGCTTTGCATTGTCAGCATATAGCCCAACGCGGGGCTCAGACTCTCAAACTGTGAGATCATAACCTGAGCTGAAATCAAGAGTCAGACGCTTAACCAACTGAGTCACCCAGGTTCCCCCCTCCCCAATATGTATTTTTTGAATAAATGAATTGAATGAATGAATTTCTAGTACCTTAGCATAAGCTATAAACCCTCTGCGTTCTAAGTAGGTACTGACGGTCTAAAATTTCTGCATTCTCTACTGGCCACTGGTAGCTATTGCAGTAGATGGGAGACCTGGGTGTGTCCCAGATTGGGGTTCAGAGGTCCGGCTATAGCAATGAGATGGGATCCATGAATCCAGCATTGGTGTGTCTTGTGTGTATGCAGTTACACATATAGTTATGTGTTTTTGTGTTTGTGAGAGTCTGTGCCAGTGAGGTCATGTATAAAGGTCAGTGATCCTTCTGTGTTTTCTTCCCCAAGAAACCCCACAGACACTTGATAGGGCTGTAGAACCTCTGTGTGCCCATGAATGCCTCTGCTTTTAGCTGCAGTATCTCAAGGCTTCAGCCCACCTGTGCTTTGGAGGAATTAAGAGTCTGGTGCAGGTACACCTGGGATACCCATCTTTCTGGCTGGGGTGACACTGGGAAGCTTGAGCTCAAGTTCACCATTCAAACACAAGCAAGGTGACAACACAGCAATGTGAGATTAACAGAACACTCTATAGCTTTTGCATTTGCTTCTCCATCTGCCTGCAAGATCCTTCTCCTGAGTCTTCTCATGGTTGGCTCCATCTTATTACTCAGACTTCAGCCCAAATGTTGCTCCTTAGAGAAGACTTCCCAGAACACTCCATAGCTGTCTGGGGCTGTGCAGTTTGGGACCACAAAACTATTATGAGAGGGGCTAAAGTCAGGCTTGTGCTCTGCTCATCAAGAATTTCACAGGAGAAACGCTCCGAAAAGCCCGCAGAGACCTTGGATATTGTATCCAAATTAGTACCCCCTCCCCCACCTCACATTGTCTGCTTTTATCTTCATAGCATGTGTCACTGCTATCGGAAATTATGCATTTCTCATACTTGAAATTATATTATCTATTTACTTATTACCTGTGTCCTCCCACCAGAATATAAGCCTCAGAGGAATAAGGATCGTATCTGTCTTGTTCCTTATTGTCTGTGCCTGACACCTAGTAGGTGTCAAGAAATATTTAGTAATGAGCACATACTCTTTATTTTGGGGAGGTGTCCATACTTACTTGTGTATCTTTTATTTTAGTAGTAAATTTCTCCTTAGATCAGTTAGTTCACATGTAGGGAAACTGAGGACCTCAGGAGTGAAAGGCTTCAGCCATGGGCACGCAGCTAATGGTAGCAGAGCTAGGTCTCTCGAATCCAGGGCACTGGCCATTACAAGACTTGCCCAGCACTTCATCTGACCCTCAGCCTCCTGGTACTGGTGGTTTCAGGTGCAGCTGACACTTGCTTTACCCCTGGCTCAGAGCTGCAGACAGACCTGCGGCTCCTTTTGGAGAAGTAGGAAGAGACTCTGAATTAATACTGGTAAATCATGCCAGAACCCTCTTGTGTGCATTATTATTATTGCCCCCCATATATTCTAAAATAATCCCTGTAAATAATTATAAAAATAAATCTCAGTGACAAATTTTGTATTTTATTTTATTTCCAGGAACACATTTATTCATCATAATCTCTTCAGGGGTAGGACAAATTGGAGCACTGGGTAGTGAATACAATTTGCAAATAGGCAATATAAGTAGAGAGAAAATTAATATGTATTCCTCAGCACTCTAAAAGGAGAGGAAGAACATTAATAGCCATTTCCTTGAAGATATAACTTTGAAAATGTTATTTCTGATCCATCAGTGTGAGGCTCCATATGAGGAAAACGGTTACGACGTGACAAGAAGTGATTAGATGTGAAATGGCATCTTTCTGGCTCTCTTCCCCATTCTCTTCACCATCTTCTTACTGGGATGTAGGAGGAGTCCTGTTTTATTTTCTTCAGAAGACCAGAGTTCTGGCCCAGGGTCAGCTGCTCATTTGCTGGGTGACCTTGGGCAAGTCCCTTCCATGCTTCAGGCCTCAGTTTCCTCAATCAGTAGTTGGAGTAAATGATTTCTAAAGCAGCCAAGTCTGGATGGATGATCACAATACAAATTACCTGGGGGTACTTGAGGAAATGTGTATGCTAGGGTAGCATCTATGGGATTAGAATCTCATTTGCTGAGTCCTATACTTTTTAATTGAGGTGGGGGCAGGGGGTGTTCCTCAACCTCCAAATGGCAGAACCTCTCCAAGCCAAGTTGGGATTCTGGAAAAGTACCTGGGGCTTAGACACTGCTTTCCTCTCCCCCACTGGACAGTACAAAGTTGAGCAGGTTCTTCTGGTCAATGTTCCTTTTCCTTCTCAAAAGTCCACTATGAGCTCCTGTCCCCAAGTCAGAGATAACTTCCCTCTGGGCCCAGCCAAGGACTTGGAGCATCCAGTAAATTCCAGGCAAATGGGGAAATAAGATTTGTTTTTCATTGCTTTTTTCAGATTTGTGAAAATAATGCAAAAAGATTAGCTGGTAGCAGTTCCAGTTATAAATTCTCTTTTCCTGACCCTTCCATCCAATGTCCTTCCTTGTTTTTAATTACAAAAGCAGGGTATGCATGTTGCAAAAATCACAGAAGATATACAGTGAAAAGCAGAAGCCCCTTTCCTATTCACCTTCCTCAAACCTACTCCCTTCCCCACCCCCTGCTAATGTTTGCATTTTAGTTTTTGTTTTTTTTATTTTGAGAGAGACAGAGACAGTGTGAGCAGGGGAGGGGCACAGAGTGAGAGAGAGAGAGAAAGAGAGAGAATCTCAAGTAGGCTGTGCTCTCAGCACAGAGCCCAAGGCAAGCCTTGAACCCACGAACCATGAGATCATGACCTGAGCCGAAGTCAAGAGTTGGCAGCTTAACCACTGAGCCACCCAGGCTCCCCTAACATTTGCATTTTAATAGAGACAACCACCAAATCTTTTAAGATCCTAAGAGAAGGGATCTCAGAGGCACTGAGAATTAATGGTAATGATAATTGTAATAGTATACGGTAATAATAAACTAACATTTATGCAATGAATAATCATGCCAAACATTATGATTGCATTTAATATATATATTTTAAAATGTAATTTGTTCTAGTCGGGAGATCAGGGAGGTGTTTTGGAGCCTAGATCATCCTTAATCTCTCACATACCTGCAAATACTGCAGATAAGGCCCTGAAACCTTTCTTCTTTCTTAAACTCCCTCCTTCAGACCACAAGGAGGCTGCTTCAGCAACAAAGAGCATTCTGTATGCAGACATCCAGATTTTTTTTTTAATTGAAATCTGAATGTGGTAAGTCTGAACTAGGGGCTGGGGCATGATTAATTACAGCAATCATCTTAACCTGCCCAGGTGTTGGGCCTGAAAGAAATGAGGCCAGGCTGAATAGAAATTTGACTAAGGATAGGTAGGAATGCTAATAAAACTTTGTTAACTGCCCTCTCAGCTGATGCTGCACAGAGTTGGAGGATTTAAGGAATCAGTTTCTGTTTCACTGGTTGTGGTCGACCTCAGAATCAACTCCCTTGATTGCAAATAAACAGGATTTTCCTTTTTGTCTGCAGGAATGCAATGGAGGAAGAACTCTAGGGGAAAGGGCCTTTTCTGCCAGAGAATAATAATAACAAAGATGACAGTAGGAATAAAATATTGCCCTCTTCATCAAGGGTGATAAGGAAATGTCTAGTGGTAAGTAAGTGTTGAACCTTCTCACTCCCCATATGCAAGTGTTAGAGCTCCAGAATTCACAGGCTCGCCATTAGCAGCCCAGGTCTGATTTGAACTTTCTGTTCTGTAGTCCTCATGAGTACAGCATACAAATTGGGCTACATGTCTGAATTTGGGGTTCAGAAAATAGGATCACAATTTCAGGGCTTCTTGTTGAAATAGTACTGCAAATGTCACAGCACAAATCTTTCCTGAAGTGTATTGTATGTCTTAGCCATGTATACACCCAGTGCCTTGCACAGTGCCTGGTCCTTGGAAGCTGGGGCAGAGGAGTTGTGGGATAAAATGGGGTGAGGCAGGGGACCCCTGCAACTTACTCTCAATTGGCTATTTGGAATGGGGGCAGGGAATTGGAGAAGAATCTGGATGACTGCATTAGCCTTCCCTCCCCCTCAGTACTTCTGGGGCTGAGGCAGAAAGAGTTGTGCTCAAGAAGAAGCCCCAACAAGATTTGTCTCTTCTGTTCACTTTGGTAAACTCCTTGTCTTCCGAAGGAATCATTTGTCTACCTCCTGGGCCAGCCTTATCTCAGTGTTCTTTTGTTTTCCCCCTTCCCAAAGGGAGGGCCATATTACCTGAAGAACTTTACCTTTGCTATTTCTTTCTCTCTCTCTTTTTTAAATGTTCATTTATTTTGAGAGAGAGTATGAGCCGGGGAAGGGCAGAGAGAGAGAAAATCCCAAGCAGGGTCCATGCCATCAGTGCAGAGCCCATCTCAGGGCTCAAACTCATGAACTGTGAGATCGTGACCTGAGCTGAAACCAAGAGTTGGATACTCAACCCACTGAGCCACCCAGGCACCCCTACCTTTGCTATTTCTATTTAATTTTCCTTTTTGTTCAAGAAGGTGATGAGGAGGTATAAGGATGTCCTCCATCCTCCCCTTCCAATCTTCTTTGGTCCAAAGATCCAAATTCTTTTTCTCCTGCTCCTTTTCCCTCCTGTCCTTTTCTCTTCTCCCTTCCTCTTGTTCTTCTGTTCTGAAGATAACTTCCAAAGCTGAAGGGAATAAGGAGAGGGGAATCCAGTTTCTTTTTAGAGGAGCCCTCCCCCACTGCATTTAGCAAATTTCTACTCTGCTCAAGAACTTTCAGTAGCTCTGTATTGCCATCAGCTTAGATTTCAGACGTGAAGCCCACCTCAATCTGAGCTACCCTTATTTTTTGTGATTTCCCTAGTTATGTGGCCTCCTGGATGTATTCACCTGATGGACACATGCCAGGTGTTCACAAGAGTGTGCGGGGAGACATTCTAGACAGAACAATTAAAAGCCAGACAGAGGATGGGAGAAGTGGAGGAGGAGGCAGAAGAGATAAGGCATGATGGAATTATAAAAGATCTTGGGGTGGCTCAGTTGGTTAAGTGTCCGACTCTTGATTTCGGCTCAGATCATGATCTCACATTTTGTGAATTTGAGCCCCGCATTGGGCTGTGTGCTGACAGTGCGGAGCCTGCTTAGGATTATCTCTCTCTCCCTCTTTCTCTGCCTCTCCCCTGCTAGCACTCTGTCTCTCTCTTTCTTTCAAACAAAACAAAACAAAACAAAAAACAACCAAAAAACCAAAATAAAAAACAGTAAAATACAAACTTTAAAATATCTTGAGGGACATATTGGAGATTTGGGGCTGTATTATTATTAGTTGATGGGGAGCACTGAAAAATTTCAGGTACGGTCAACTTGGGCTTTTAGAATGATCACCCTAGGGCTATGTAGAGGAAGGAAAAATAGTGAGGGAGGTCTGGAAAAGTAGAAAAGATCCCTGCCTACTTTGGCATCATTGGCAGGTAGTGTTTGCAGAGCAATCTGTGTTCAGAAGACAAAGCTGTGTATGAGTGCAGGGGCATGGATGAGATGACCTCAAGCACCCTCCTTGTGGGTGGTATGTGTATGCATTCCAATTTCATCTTTGAGTAGGTTTAAGCCTGTTTCCACATGTCCTCTCCTGCCAGTCAGAGCCTTTCTAGGGAAGGTCAAGGTGAAAGGTGGGGAGGGCAGTAGGCCTGTCAGGGCCTGGGCCCACTTCCTCCTTTTTGGGCAGGGAAAGCAGACACAAGCGGACAATAGACCAGAGAGGGTGTGTCCAGCAGAGAAGGAGAGAGGAGCATGAGGAGCTGGTCTGGGGGGCAGTAGATCTTGGAAGATTCCTTTGATCCCCCTTATCTCTGGAGGGCAAGCTTTCTTTTTTGGCCTGAAGGACCTTTTGTTGCAGCATTTCCTGGAACCCCCCAAAGTAAACACAGCCAAGTCTCTGTTCTTACAGCTCCACTGTGCTATGTCGGCTTTTCCCAGCAGAGAGAGGGGCAGGCAGGTCAACACTCAGAGGTCAACACCATTCATTAGAATGCTGACAAGAAGGAAGGGCCAACATTACAATGTGTCGGCACCCAGCCCGAGAGACAATGATGATAGCCACAATATGCTTAACCATGATCATAATTATCATCAGCTGCACAAATGGGTTTCTAAGTGCTGTTTAGACGCATGGAACAATGAAAACAAAAACCCTGTGAATGCTCCCTCCACAGAGGTAGAAGCTACAATTATCAGTAGGTCTACTGAGTTGAGACCTGGAGCCTGGCATGCAGGACTTAAGCACCATTCACCAGGGAGAAGGGAAAACTATACTCACTGGTATGGAGGGAGCAGGGGAGAGAGGTTGGTTAAGGCTGGGCTGGCTCTTAGCTGCAGTGGAAGGCTGGTGATAATGTGACATGAAGTATCTGGTAATAGCTTTGTGCATCCTGGGGATGGAGGCAGCAAGGCAAAAACTCACACGGAGAAAATCTGGTTCCTTTCAATTGAGGACAGGCATGAGCTGCCCACCCAGCTTGATGGAAGAGGCCTGTTGAAGGAGGCAGTAATGACCACCTCTCATTTCCAGCTGAGGGGAAGGAGTGTGTGTGTGTGGGGGGTGGGGGGGGTGGGGGGGTGGGGGGGGGGAAGCGGCGGTGGAGGAATTTGACCGCAAGGGTGACTTGGAGCATCACAAATACTTTTTCCCTGTGAGGAGGGAGAGAATAAGAGAAACTTGAAATTAGGGGACATCATTGATTCGTCTCCCCTAGGGTTTATTACTGTAAGCTGGGGTACTTTTAGCTGAGCCAGCACTTTATTTATAGGGAAATTCAATTCTCCCTTCCTCCCACTACAAATGGAAACTCCGCCCATTAGGTGTCCTTCCAACCTCTCAACTTCCCCCTTCCCCTCGAAGTTGGGGAGGGGAGTTCGGGCCAAGAGGCCCCTTCTTCCCACAGTTGAGGACCGTTATGTAATCTGGATTGTGAAATACAGGAAAGGCCCGTTCTCCATGCCCCGGGGCTAACTGCTCCGTGGGGGACCCCCTCATGGGAAGCCCTCCCCCCAACAGCCGCCCCCCCCCCCGACTAATGCAGTAGAGCTCTGGGCGTGGAGTTTTTGGGGATGCTATTCCTGTTTCCCTGGCCTCCCAGGGAGCTATGGGGTCCTAGGGCGCCCGGGGGCCGCGGGGAAGTCAAGGAAGGGGTCATGCCATTTCGTCTGAGCGCGCAGCGCTGGGCACCACCTGTTGCGGAGCGTGGCGGGGCGGGGTTGGGGGAACAAGGCTCACCTGTGCGAGGGCCAGGCCAAGGGCTAGTGCCCCGCGAGAAGCTGAACCCAGGTCCCGACACCCGCCCGCGCCTCGGGCTTCCGCCGGGTCAGCTGACTATTTATTGCGGAACTGCGCGCCGGGCTGTGCCGCTCGCTGCTGCCGCGCTCCGTGTTCTGTGCCTGCGCTCAGCGCCGCGCGTTTGCCCGGTCGCCATGGCCGGGCTCGTGGTCAGTGGAACTCAAGTAAGTTCGCCAGGGACGAACCCTGCCTTCGCTTGGGGCAACGGGTTTGGGGAGGGAATGCTGGGGCATGGGGCCATCCGAGGTTAGAATAAGGCTCCTGGTCCAACCACAGGGGGTGCGTCTGCAGTTGGGGACTCTTTCACGTGTCTAGGCCTGCCCTGGTTTGATGAGGACACCCCCTGGCTGTGGGGGAAGCAAGGGAAGGTAGCCCAGGTCTCCTCCACCTCCTTCTGTCTCTAGTGCTCATTGCTGGGGCCAGCAGGGATGGTTTCTCCATCAGTCAGAGAAGCTGGCAGTGCCCACAGCTGATGGTACTTTTTGGGGCTGATAAAAAGTGTTAATTTCTTTCATAATCAGAAGAAAATTACTTTGGCCAAAGAACACTTTAATGTAATCGTCTTCATACTAATGAAATTGTAAACTCTAAATTTCAGGTGTTTTTTGTTTTGTTTTTTGAATGCACCGGGGATGGTGAAAGTACCCAGGGACCACCAAAGACGTGGAAATCATAATGTATTCGTGCAGGCGCCAGGTTTGGGGGCTCCCTTCCAAACTGCCTCTGGATCCTAAACATAGACCCCTTATTCAAGGCAGGTAGAAGGCTAAAGTTCTCCAGTTTTATTTCAGCACCTGATTTCTTTTTTTAGTTCTATATTATATAGTTGGCATACCATGTTACATTAGTTTCAGGTGTACAACATAGTGATTCTACAATTCTGTACATTATACTTTGCTCACCACTAGTGTGGTTACCATCTTTCCCCATATGACCTTATTCCAATATTATTAGCTATATTCCCTGTGCTGTACTTTTCATCCCTGTGACTTATTTTATAGTTGGCAGTTTGTATTTCTTAATCCCCTTCGCTTGTTTTTGCCTCTCCTCCTCCCCCTCTGGCAACAACCAGTTTTCTGTATTTGAGTCCAGTTTTGTTTTTTGTTTGTTTTTTAGATTCCACATGTAAGCGAAATCATTGTATTTGTCTTGCTCGGACTGACTTCGCTTAGCATAATACCCTGTAGGTCCATCCATGTTGTCACAAATGGCAAGATCTCATTCAGCACCTGACTTCCTGTACAGGTGTCTGTGAGGAATGACAACATTCTTTTCAACTCTGGGTGACAGACACCTAGCCTCACTTGCTTTCAGCTCTGTAGTGAAGCCTCAGGTGTTCTTAGTCATTGCTGGAGGGATGCTGGGCCCAGGTGCCTTTTACCTTCTGGAAAAGCCAGGTCTGTCTTTTTTAACCTCTGATTAAGCCAGCCCTCTTCCCACCTTTCCTTGCACACCCTAGAGAAATAGTTCTGAGGTTTTGAAGCTCTCCCCTTGGATTGCCTAAGGCAGGTAGTGTCAGGCACAGTTAGATTTTGAGATTACTTTGGGCAGATGTTTTCCTCTTCTCAGAGTTTGGAAGTGAGAAGGCCAGTGAGGTACCAGCCTGTGGGAAAGGTTGAAGGTGGCGGGTCTTATTTATCAGGGAAAAGGGGCTTTTGGGAGTTAACATGCCTGCCTAGAGGGAGGAGCTGGAGGAGGCGGCCTCTGCCCAAGAATATCTCCCCCCACCTCCTCCCCCACTGCAGGTCTCTGCATTTCAGACCCAGCGTTCTTTGGGTATAGCTTCTTCCCGCTTCATGGAGGACTTGACAGTAGGGCTAAGAACTTTCCTGTGCCTCCTTCTCTCTTCCCTCGTTTCCCTGACTTGATTTCTTTTCCCCCGTGCACCCCTTGCTTTTAGCCCACTCCAAACTGCTCAAAGGTAATCACTGGCCTGTGTGAGGCATTTTGGGCCCTAGGGGACTGTTCTAAACAGATGGAGCTGCCTGGTAAGGACCAGAGAAGGCAGGCTGGAAAAAATACTCCTGGGGTGTTAGTCCCCCTTGTCCTAAAACACCTAGGCCAGTGGATTTGAGTGGCAACCCTGGGGTTTAGGGTCTTAGCATTCTGCCCCTTCTAGTTGCTAATGATGGCCATAGCAAGATGTAGTTCCTGAAATGTATGTCACATGGTACTTTTCAAAACTTGATAGAGCCACCTTAAGGGGGGGTGGGGAACCTTCCCATGAACTCACTGTTGATAGTTTCTATTGCAGTGTTGGTTAAATACACAAACCTAAAACCAGATAGAACTTTTTCTAAGTTGATAGAGACCTATACCCCAAATAGATGGTTTAAGTGCAAAGACATAAGAACACCATGATACCACTAAAACAATTAAATGAGATGGATGATGCTGTTTTGCTGAAATGAGGTCTCCTCTGCTTTCAGCCCACTGTGGGCTCACTGCTGTTGCCCTGGGTTTTGGGAGTTGCACGGGCCTATAAATAGCCCTCCCTCCACTCCTCTCTGTGAAGTCTTTTGATTCAACACAAATCTGACCTCATTTGGCCTTCTCTTGGTTTGAATGCCTCATTTATGTCAACATTAAGTCTTCAATTGTCTTTTTCCACTAGTTTAAGATGAAGTAGGGCCATCGATAAAATTGTATATACAAATGCAAACTTGGAATTTGGGCACACGATTTCAGTGCCCAAGAGACCAGGGAATAACCAATCCCTTTCTTAGGGATATTGGTCTGATTCAACTATTTATCAAGTGGCCACTAGGTGCTGAGGACAGTGCTGTGTACTTTAAATGTGTTATCTTCTCTCATTGCTATAAGTAAGTTGAGGATAATATGTGACTGTTTCATGAGGATTGACTAGGTAACAGATGGTAGGCATCTAATAAATGTAAGCTCCATTATTCACACTTCTGGATGCGGTTAGTGTTAGACTAGTTTACAGAGGAGGAAACAAACTCCCTGGGATTGTGACCCATCCAGGATAACACAGCTAGTAAGTAGGGGCACAGAGTCTGTTTCCACTCTGACAGTTGTCAGTACTGCAAATTTAAAATTGAGGATCTCCCACCCCTGACTGGGGTCAGGCATCATAAAATAAGTGTCTCTCAGTCTACTAAGAAACCTACCATCCACAGAAATGGCCAGACTGTCCTAACTGCAAGGAGAAACCTAGTCTCCTACAGTCTGGTAACTCCCGGTGGCTTCTGGTCGGAGGGCATGAGAATGTGTATGTGTGGGGGATTTTGCACAGACCTCTTCCTTTGCCTCTCTGGTATTCCTCCTTGTAGGGTTCTTGATATGTTTTCATGTCTCTGGTAATAGTGTCCCTTTATTACCATTTCATGTAGGGTGGAAGTCTTGGGATACAGGTGCTATAAGATAGGCAGATGAAAAGTACAAAACTTTGTTCTTCAGTTGAGTCTAAATCAAGGTAATTGACTAAATGAAATGGCCCTTGGTCTGGATGTGCTCTTGCTTCTGTGGCATTGGGGTCTATTAATCTCCATTTCCCTTCTCTTCAAGAAACAAACTATATTTGGTCTGGCTCTTCTGGCCTTGTTTCTTCCATTAGGTGGTCCGATGCTCCAAGAAGCTTCTTGACATCCTGAGACCTAAGGTCTTCAACTCGGGAGCACTTCTTAAACATGTTTGTCTTCTCATTGGGAGTGTTGGTTGCAGTGCCTGGCAGTGGCTGCTTGCTGCTTTAAGCCTTTTCCAGATGATTTGGACCCTTAAATGTGGTCAGCTTAACTCCCATCTCTAAATGCTCCAGTTTACTGTGTAGGGGTGGGGGGCAGTGGTGGTGGTGCTGGGTCCAAGCATGCAGATGGCTTATCAAGTTGGTTTTCATACTGCATTTTGGAGACTTGATCACTGTGGAACAAGTTGTGCTTTAGTTTTCCTGGGATGTCATGTGAGAAAACAAGCTGATGAAAGTCTTGTTAGGCATGTAAGTGGTGTGCATGCTTCATGGTGATAGCTCTCCTTGGTGTTTGTGTTGCCTCTGAAAGGGAATCCTATAGAGGAAAAAGGGGGAGCAAATATCCCCCTGTCTATGTTCTGACTCTGTTCTGCGGCTTTAGCCATGTTATCCTGAGGTAGTTTGCAACCTTTCAGCTAGGAAGTTGCGTTTTTGAAGCCCAAACCTGCTGATAGATGCACCACTAGCATTTGTTGATGAAGAAAATCCATACCCACACGTGGAGTTGTAAGAACTCCATGGCACCCAAATTGGAAGTACCTATTCCTGGTGCAGGACTTCCTCCAGGCTTTATCATTAAGAAGCTATATAACACTGGGCATGGTGCTGAAGTCTCCCTTTCCTTGTAAAAAACATGATGGGTTTTGAGAAACTGGGTCTCTACCATATTTAGTCCTTGGTGAGTCTATAAGGACAAAGCTCAGTTTCTACATCTAAATCTCCACTTCTATGCCACTTATACAGATTATTCAAGATCTTTGTGATATAAGATGGTAGTGCATGATGGGGTGAAAGGGATGGGTTCTCCTCAGGCCTGCAGGGTCACTGCGGTGTTCTGATACAGAAACTGCTGCTGATCAAGTGGGTATCCTGAGGGAAATTGAAGTCCATAGGCTGACTGAGGCCTTAGATCCCCAGTCTCTTCTTGCTGTATGATTTCCATCTCTGCTTGGAAGCAGAACTTTGTTCCACAAGAAGTTCTGAGGAAAGACTGGTCCCCTGTAGAAAGGGGAGGTTGCTAGATTGAACCTAGAGACCTTTATTTTTTAGCCTTTATCTTCTTGAGTCCAAATTATCTTATTGGAGTCAGCTGTTTTTCTGTCCTTTCTCCCCCACTTTCTCTTCTCCAGATATGAAGTCCCTAGGGGAGTGAACACAAGATACTGTATTGCCAGCAGTTTGCCCCCATTGGATAGGATAGGGTTGAGGGAGGACTTGAAAAATTAGGGGTGTTAGGGTGCAGTGTGACTTTTTTTTTTTTTTTAATTAGGTCGAGTCCTAATGAAAGTGGTGTTTCTGTAGTTCTAGGATGGAATGCTGGTAATCCTCAATGTTCATCCTAATATCTAGAATGCAATATGGCCACCATATTCCTATTCCCCATTAGGAAGCATAATCCCCTGGGGAATCTTACTCATTCCAAGATATTCTTACCTGTATGTATAGGAGGATATGCATTTGTAGGGAGAAAGGGTCAAGACTGTAGTCCATGTGATAGGGTTGAATTTCTACCTCGTCATTGGAGGTAGGGAGCCCTTTAGGGAAGTCTCCTATATTTTGATCCATTGGCCAACTCTCACCCATGGGTTTGTTTTATGGGTTTTGGGATTAGTACACTGTGGTTGGATTGACATCTACCTCTAAAAAGTGGGTTTCAAAAACCTAGTGGTTGGAGCAGTGAGCAAGCCCTCCAACCTTGCCACAATCAGAAGTTCTGGCATCAAATTGCAGTTCACCTTCTTAATATTTGGGCACACACTAGGTGGTTGATGGTGATGATATAAGAGAAGGCCTAAGGGGAATTGCTCTGCAGCCCTGTTGGGGTTGGTTGCAGAAGGATCCCTGGAGGAGAGAGGCTTGGAAGCTGTGGCCACTGTTGTCCTGTCACCTTCAAGTCAACTTTGTTCAGAGTGTGGGGGATATTTTATACACCGTGGTATAAGATGGGATTGGTGATCTGGGGAGGTTTTCTTGTCCAACCCTGTTTGTTCCAGCGCCCTGCAGATTGAATGCCGGTGAGTGCATCTGCTCTGTCTTTTATGAGGTAATGTGCATAACAGAGTATTTGAGGGAGGGGAGATGGGGAGGAGAGCCAGAGGGGCAGCTGTTGGAAAGGCCTCTGAGCAAGAAGCTGATTGCTGTGATTATATCAATGTGTTCTGATGTGGGAGCCTTTTTGGACACCTGAATCTAGCCAATTTTAGTTCAGTTTCTGTTGTGCTGGGATTAGTCTCCATCATGCTAAGTGTACCAAGAAAGGCGAACTATTGGCAGAGTCCGTGAAGCCCCCAAAGCCGATTTGCTCAGGAAAAGGACACAAATGTGGCCTTCTTGTGTGTGAGGGGCGTGTGTTTAAAGTTGCGGAAGCAATCTTGGGATCAATGACTCAGGGTTGGGAGCAGCTGGGCGATTTCCGTTTGCCACATTGTTTCTGTTCCATTTAATTTCCAGGTGTCCTACATAGGCCAGGACTGCAGAGAAATTCCAGAGCACCTCGGCAGGGACTGTGGACATTTTGCAAAAAGGCTTGATCTGAGTTTTAACCTTCTGAGGTATGTACCCTTCACAAGATACCAGGCCGGGAGGCCCAGTCCCCTTGGTAACAGCCTGCAGGTAAAAGTTCCCATCCAGCTCTGCATAGGGTGTGGGGCTCTGAGATGTGTGGAATCCGACCCCAAAAGTGTGACTATGCTTCAGATGATTCTTTGGTTAGCCTCTTTGTGCCACTGAAAAAGCTGTGTGTGGACATCCTCCACCTCACCTGAGGTCCTACAAGAGGACCGTCATTGTGTCCCTTTGTTCTTTTCCTTTCTCACCGATACCATGTAGACGAGTTAGAATACTCTTGGGGAAGGAATGGGATGGAACCAGTAAGAGCATTTTGGGGTGCCCCCATCTCCCGAAGATTTGCCAAATCACAGGTAGGGTGTATATATGCGTGCTTCTTTTTTTCTTTTTAAATGAATTGGAACCTCAAATATTTGTGATTTCTTCCCGATGACATCCAATCCCAGATGGAATTACTACTCCCAGAGTAATTCAAACACTGATGGCATGGGACGGGGGGAGGGGAACTCTAACAACTGCTTCAGTCTTGGCAAAAGCTAAGTGTGATCTTCTATATTATTCCATTGGAAAATGCAGATGGTTCCTTGATTTCTTCATAGAAGGTTACCACTTGGGACTGGTTTGGGGGCTTGGAAGAGGGAAGCAAGAGGAACTTGGAAAGCAGATATCAGGGAAATGAATAAATGAGCAGGGTTCAGGATGGTGACTTTTCCTAATGAGCTGGTTCCATGCCGGATTTTTCTCATAAGTGTCCCCTTGAGAACTGTGCTGTCCTCTGAATGGAACAGACTGTTGTGGGGTGGAAGGCGAGAGGGGACTCGGGCACGTTCATGCTTCCATGCTCTGGAGTCTTTCTCTCCCAGACTTTGAGTCCAGACACTAGGAATTGAGAATTTGAGAGAAGATGGACAAAACTCAGGTGATTAAGGCACCAGCGGGTTGAGGGGACTTTGAGCCAACAGAGCCTTTTGGGCTGGTACTTCCAGAGATGCACTGTCTTCAGGGAAGGGGCATCCAGGGTGTTAAGAAGAACGTGGACACTGTGTACGTGCTCTCCCTGACTCCCAAAGGGTTTGTGTGCTGCTGGGAAGATGGGGAAACTGAAAAGTCACAAACTAACATGTAGTGATGAGAGGGTGCCAAAGGAAAAAAAAAACTGACTCTAAAGATATTTAAGGATGATTTTTGGTCCCAGTACCCAAGGAGAAGACCAAGTACACAGCCTGGACATGTGTGCACCTTAAAAAGTTCCCCATTGCAGACTCTGGGAAAGCATTTCTTTGGGCATTGGAGGGACTTCTTTCTGTGTGACTGGCTTCTAGAGGCTTGGGGTGTTGTGGCTCTGGCCACTGCCACCTTGCTGGTGGGAGCCTGGATGTGGGTTGGAGGAGGCTGTGCCCCACGAGGGAGCATGTCAGCAGGGACAGGTCATGGGACTGGGCTGTCAGGTCTAAGGAAACAGAGCTGTCTTTGTCAAACTCGGAGGCCCTGCCTTGCCTCCCTTTGGCAGAGAAGAGGCTGGACCCTGGGAGAGGGGTGTGTGTGTGTGTGTTGAGCAGGGTCAGCAGTGAGAAGGGGCTCTGAGGGTCTGGATCTATAAGGATTTGTAGGAAATGACTAGTCGTAGAGGCAGGGTAATCCAGTGAGAGGAATTTTAGTAAAAATGATTTGGAAGGAGGGGAGTTGTGAATTTGATTCTCCTTTGTTGAGAAAATTTCTGTTGAGGTGCTATCCCATTTGGTCAGGAGCCTATACTTGGCAGATAGTCAGTGCCATACTGGGTTATAACTGGATTGGGGCAGGGATGAGCAATGGAGGGGTGAGGTCTAAGTTTCAGGAAGAGTTTATGTGAGGACTTGGTTAAGCTGGAGGGACTTAGAGACCAGAATAGAGAAAAGCAGTCCTGATTTAATGTGGATGTGTTGGGGCTGGATCCTCTTTGTCTTGTTTACACAAGGGCGGGTGGGTTAGGGGATGCGACACTACCTTCTCTTGGGTGTTGGAGGAAGATGTGAGCTTATTCAAGCCCTGGTCTCTATCTCTGTCTTCATCTGGATCAAAATATTTTAGATTCTTAATTTTTAAATGTATTTATTGAGAGAGACAGACAGTCTAAGCCGGGGAGGGGCAGAAAGAGAACAAATGAACCCCAAGCAGACTCTGTGCTATTAGCATAGAGCCTGATGTGGGGCTTGAGCTCAGGAAACCATGAGATCATGACCTGATGTGAAACCACGAGTCAAAGGCTTAACCGACTGAGCCACCCAGGTACCCCAGATTCTTGGCTAATTCTTAAAGTGGAGGAGGGGAGAGAAAAGGGGAAGGGAAAAAGAAAGATGATAAACTTCTAAATAGGTATATAACAGAGGACCCAAAGCCCACCAGGCTGTAGGGCTCATCATATCCAAATGAAATAATGTGAGTCCCCATCACATTCTGTAGAAAGTTTCTCCCTAGCCCTGCCTTGCTGTTTGCATGGGATCTGGGGAGCGTACTACCTGGTCAGTTTGCCCGCACCTGGATTCACAATCACTCTCTGCTCTGTTGTCTGCTGTTTTACCTCTTGGCAGTCTATTCAAGATACTGCCCCCTCTCAAGACATTCCCTTCATTTCTCCCAAGCCCAACACAGCATTACTATGTGTAATATAGTAGTACTTTTACTACCAGTTCAAGGTATACTGGGGGGAGGTAGGTAGTACTGTAGCACATGGCAGGAGACAAGCTTGGGCTAGCATTGTTCCCGGAAAGCTTTTAGGTGCTCTGTTGCCAGAATTTTTCCCTGGTTGCAGCTCTCCTTCAGGTCAGGCTTCTTGCAGGTGACCGGGTGCCTATCCCAGCCTGTTTCTCACTTTTCCATGTCACTTACCCTCTTCCTAGAGCTGCCCTCAGAAACCCAAAATTCTTTTTGCTTTGTTATATACAGAAAAATTATTGTCCTGTTCTTTAAAGAACATCTCTGCAGGCTTCACTCCCACCCCCCATCCAGATAATCCTATTACAGTATTGCCTTAAACAGAGCAATAACTCTAATACAAATTTTGCTACACCATAGGTCCCCAAATCAGCTGTAGTCCGTTTGTATTTTAGGCTATAGTTTGTTTTTAGGCAAGGAATTATATTCATTTTCTTAATAGTTAATGTAGGCATGTGGCATAGGGTTTAGAAGGAGCAAACATGTAAACGGGGGTGAGGGGGTGGGGGGTTGGTGGTGGAATTCTTCACATGTAGTTACTTTAGCCTCCCAGTTCTCCTCTGCCCTGCTGTTTTTGATTTGGTCCCAGGGTTGTGGAATCTAGCCCTGTGCTGGGTGTGGAGCCTGCTTGAGATTCTCTGCTTCTTCCTCTGCCCCTCTCCCCCTGGCTTGTGTTCTTTCTCTAAAACAGAATAAAATAAAAACATGGTCAGTATAGGCATGTTAAACTCAGGTATGAGGAAACGCTCTTTCAAATCCCTGATAGTCTTAGCACTGGAAATCACCATTGTTGATGTTTTATTGTCTTCCAATCTTATTTATTTATTTTTTTTTTAGAGAGATTTTTGAACTTTTTCTTTTTTTAATTTAATTTTATTTTTTTCAGTATATGAAGTTTATTGTCAAATTGGTTTCCATACAACACCCAGTGCTCATCCCAAAAGGTGCCCTCCTCAATACCCATCACCCACCCTCCCCTCCCTCCCACCCCCATCAACCCTCAGTTTGTTCTCAGTTTTTAAGAGTCTCTTATGCTTTTGTCTTCCAATCTTATAATGCCAAATGTCTAAAAATGTTGGTGGTGTTTACCTTGTGTTGGAAGCATTTTCCTATCAATACTGCATTACAGTTTTTAAAGGCTTATTTCTTAGTGTCGGACATTTAGATTGTTTCCAGATTCTTACTATTAAAAATATCTCTATTCTTGTAGCACTCATGAATAGGTCTCTGACTAATTTCTTGGGACAAACTCCTAGAGACAGAATTGTCAGAGGGCTTTGACAAAGATGTCAGATTGCCCTTGAGAGGTTATACCAATTTCTGCTACGAAGACTATTTGAATACCTATTATCCCAAACTCTTCCTTGAGCTTGTTGTTGAGGTTTTCAGATTATATTTTTAGATCAATAAGGAGATCCTATGCTTTAGTCAGTGCTGGTTTCTTGATCTGCTCAAGGCAAAGATCTCTTGTTAATGAGTTGTTTCAGGTTTAGTTTCCCCTTTTCCCTGATGGGGAAAGGCTTGAGTTATCTCTGGTACTCATCCCACTCCCTGCAAGGGCCCTGAGTAGTTTGAGTGGGTTGCTCGCTGAGCTTGTTGAACACAGTGGGCAGAGCAGGGCTCGCATGGCAAATGGTGATAAATACACCTATGTCATTCTGGTAATAAAATTGAGAGGGTTTAATTGATATATGGCAACAGGAATCTTAGGTTTTAAAAATTGTTCTTGTGTCGTATTTAGCATCACTCTGATAAATGCACTCAATGGGAGAATTGCTTAGGAGAAAATGTCTCAGGTGGAAGATTGCTTGTTGCTTCCCTGACTTTGACCAGGATAAAAGTGAAAGACTGGGGAGTTGGGGAAGCTCCAGTACCGAAATGGTGGCTCTGTGCTCCCTATCTCCACCAAGGCAGTGAGGTGGACTCTCCACTGCACACTGTAAAGGATTCGAGGACAGGCACACAACCGTTTCTGTGTCTGTTATGAACTGCTAGATTAAACTAGATCTGGTAACTTGATGCTAAATTGGGAAAATGGGCAGTGGAAATTAAAAAGAACCAACGCTTTGTGGTTCCACCACCCTGGCTTGAAATCCTCCTCTCGAATTACTCACCAGTTGTTTAACTGCCCTTAGGCTAATTGCAAAAATCCTGAGTGTGTAACTGTGTAAAGTGCCTAACAAATTACCTGGCACATAGTAGGTCTTCATAAGCATAGCTACAGTTAGAACTAAAACGTGTTGGTGGGGAGGCTGAAAGCCTAGGCTTAACCCTCCACAGGGCCATCTCACTCTGTTGTAGTCATTGGGATTATTATTTAAAAAAAAAAATTTTTTTTTAACATTTATTCATTTTTGAAAGGCAGTGCAAATGGGGAGGGGCAGAAAAAGGGAGACACAGAAACAGCTCAGAGCCTGGAGCCTGCTTCTATCAGCACAGAGCCTGATGCGGGGCTCGAACTCAGGGACTGCGAGATCATGACCTGAGCCGAAGTCGGCCACTTAACCAACTGAGCCACCCAGGAGCCTCGTAATTGGGATTCTTAATGGACATTCAGGATTTCTTCTCCTTTAGTACATGGTATGTTTACACATCTCTGCATCCTTTGGTGTGACCAATGGGCAGAAACGCGAAAAGCTAGTGTGCAATTTGTCAATTATTCTCCTACCTGCTGTAATCAGTCTTAGGTTCTGACTGTAAATGAGCAAAACCCTTTGCTGATCCATGTTGGACACAAACTTTATTTATTTTTTTTTTTTATTTTTTATTTTTTAAAATTTTTTTTCAATGTTTATTTATTTTTGGGACAGAGAGAGACAGAGCATGAACGGGCGAGGGGCAGAGAGAGAGGGGGACACAGAATCCGAAACACGCTCCAGGCTCTGAGCCATCAGCCCAGAGCCCGACGCGGGGCTCGAACTCACGGACCGCGAGATCGTGACCTGGCTGAAGTCGGACGCTTAACCGACTGTGCCACCCAGGCGCCCCGGACACAAACTTTAAATGAGAACTAAATCTGTTTGAGTTTAGGGTATTTCTGGGGTGCCAGGGTGGCTCAGTTGGTTAATCCTCTGACTTTGGCTCAGCTCGTGATCTCCTAGTTTCATGAGTTCAAGCTCTGCATTGGGCTCTGTGCTAACAGCTTGGAACCTGCTTCAGATTCTGTCTCCCTCTCTGCCCTTCCCCTGCTTGTGTTCTCTTTCTCTTAAAAAATAAACATTAAAAAAAGTTCAGGGTTTTTCTTGTTTGTTTCTTCAGAGAGAGAGAGAGAGAGAGAGAGAGACTGCGCACGTGCGCACGTGAACAGGGGAGGGGCAGAGAGAGGGAGGGGCAGAATCCAAAGCAGGCTCCAGGCTCTGAGCTGTCAGCACAGAGCCGACATGGGGCTTGAACTCATGAGCCGTGAGATCATGACCTGAACTGAAGCTGGACATTTAACTGACTGAGCCACCCAGGCGCCCCTAGGGTGTTTGTTGATGCAGTGTAACCTAGCCTATCCTAACCAGTATACTTAAGTTCTCCAGCTGTCCTGGACATCTCCTAGCTTCAACCCAGTCCTCTCCTACGTATTTTTCATCTTTGCCAGCCAGGAGCATCCCTTTGTTCATATCGGGTGGGAATGGGTAAAAGCTAATTCCCCACTCAGGCTCTCAGGAGAACAGTTCAAAGGGTATGCTCTGTTGGCATGGATCTTTATCAAATCCTTTCTTTGCAGTCAGGGACCTTGTTCATACTTGTTTTTTAAAACGCAAATGTAGTGGTCTTGCTTGGAGAGCATGCCGATAGTGAAGTGAGGGTAGCAACAGAGTTGTCAGGAAACCTTGAGGGAAAGAGATGATGGTAGAAAAGATAGACTTTAGAAAGCTATGCTGTTACTGAATTTTCCAAATAGTTGTAGGTCAGTGATGAATTCCAATGAGGCATGGGTCTTTGCATGTTGAATAAGTGTTGTTTCTAAGCTGGGCAATGTGGTGAAAAGCATCTTTTTTTCTACCAAGAGAATCAGTGGCCATTCTCATGTCTCCAGCTACCAATAGAACATAAAACCAAAAGGTGAAGTGCAGAATGACTTGGCAGGTAATGATTAACGTCCCAGTAGCAAGACTTTAATTTCCTGTATTTACACTTTCTCAAGTGACCTCCATGACAGTAGCACCACCAAAAACAGCTTAAAGGGAGGAGGGAAGATCCCTGAGAGAGCAAGTTTCAGGCCCCCGTGAGTGAGGTTTAAATGACACCACCCTCTTCCTCCTCCAAGAATGTCCTGGCTTGCTGGATTTTTAGCCTTTGGCCAGAGAAAATGGGTTTTGAGCCACTGTGGGTAAGACTGGGCTGGGAAAGTGGTGGGAGGTTGGAGAGATTGGTCTAAGGGGCCATAATGAGGTTCAGCTTTTTCATAGATGATGGCCCCTCTAACCTACAGTATGATTATGAAAGCACTTCCTAAAAGAGTGTCTCCATATTTCCTACTGTGTTTGCCTCTTGGATAAGAAGTTCCTAGATTTTCTAGTACTGCCTTCTTATTTCTCTTGTCATCCATTTTACTCCATCAGAATCTTGGGTTTAATTCTCCTTTCTTCATAAAGTTTCTCTCCCTGAGCTCTTTTTTTTTTTTTTAATTAAAAATTTTTTTTTCTTTTATTTTTGACAAAGCATGAGCAGGGGAGGGTCAGAGAGGGAGACACAGAATCTGAAGCAGGCTCCAGGCTCCAAGGTGTCAGCACAGAGCCCAATGCAGGGCTCGAACTCATGAAACTGAGATCAAGACCTGAGCCGAAGTCCGATGCTCAACCAACTGAGCCACCCAGGTGCCCCTCTCCCTGAGCTTTTTGAACTTGGGCCTCACTGCTCTACCTTCTCCCTTGGCCCTTCTCTCTATCCTGAGGACATCACTGTGCATGTGGACAAGGCTGCCTTCCATGTTGTCAGGGTGGCATTTGGAAGCAGTGGTGATTTGGGGGAAGAGGGTGGAGATTGGCAAGCTTAACCCTTTCAGACTCTGTGGTTGAGAACTTGAAGAGCCAGTGAGTACAAAGTTCTGTCACAATGATGGAAGTAGGGGCTCTACGAGCATTTAGCCAGTGAAGCCAGAGATGTTTTGCAGGGCCTAGGACTGCTTTGGACGAAGAGTACTTCTTCCCTTATGCCAACTATGCTTTGTTGAGAAAGACCTCAGTCCTGTGCCAGATGGGCTGCAGAGTGGCCCTCTTGAGCCTCACAATACAGTAGCCTTGCAAATAAGTACCGAGAGGTAGCTGGCTTCATTCTCCAAGGGGGTCCAGGGACAAGTGTCAAACAAGTGACATGAGTGTTGTTTATTAACTTATTAATAACCAGTATTACTACATGCCACAGCTGAGCAGGACACTTAAAGTGTTATCTATCTCATTCAGTCTTTGCAAAGTGTTTTTACAGTGTGACTGTTAATACCCACATTTTACAGATGAAGCAACTGAGACCCAGATGGGGAAGAAATGGGCCCCAGACTACACCTGTGATTAAATGGGAGAACAGGGATTAAATGGCCTCCAGGGGGTTGACTTTAGCTTTACAGTTACTCCAAACTGCTTCTTAAGGTAGAACTTGTTGCTTTTTTGGGTGTGAGAAGATGGGTGGCTGTTTCCAAGCCTATATTTCCTTGCAGAGGGAGAAGGTTTATTTTTCCTCTTGAAAATCCTGAGTAGCCTGTGGAAGCCACCATCATGGGGTCACAGTGGATCCTCCAGTTTGGAGACCCTTGTAGGCTTCGAGTTCTGTCTGTTGTATTTTCTCTCCTGTTTCCCAAAACCCTGATTTGGAAACTTTTGGGTTTGCAAGACCTTGTGAGACCTGGGCTGGCTTAAAGGTGGGGACTTCCCAGGGAACTCACTTTCTTACTGCCCTCTGAGCTGTGAGATCTGGCTCAGATGCAGGTCACGGTCATGGGGAAAAGTGGCTTAGCAATTGCTGTGTCTCAGATTGTTCTATGTCCCAGCCTGGAGAGAGAAAAAGGGTGTGTGTGTGTGTGTGTGTGTGTGTGTGTGTGTGTACACACACTTGCACATGTATTGACTTGCATACACACACCCACCATCTGAAAACCCTCTTTCTTCTGGTCTCCTCAGGGACTGCAATGGTGGGGATTTCAGCTGTGCTCTGCTCCTTGATGATGAAAGTGGAGTGATAATGCTTTTTGCTTGGTGTCTGTGTTTAATTGCAAGGCTATAATAACTACAAATTCTCCCTGGCCAAGACTTTTCTAATAAAAGGTCTCTTCTCTCCCAGCTGCTTTCCCTTTCCTTTCACACCCCCAACCCCATCACTGCCACGGCACAAGGTCACTTAGGGCTTTAAATGAGGGAGAGAGACATGTTCGGGTTTCGTGTGTGTGTGTGTGTGTGTGTGTGTGTGTGTGTGTGTGTGTGTGTAAAGACACCTCCTCCTCCAGACCCATCATTATGGAGATCAGCTATGTGCCCCGCACCTTTGCACCACCTCCCCTAAGCTCCTCTGAGTTTATACAGAACCCAATTTTCAGTCTCCTGGGTGTCTGCTTTTTCTCTGGTTCTGAAGAAATAAGACGGGTAGAGCAGGGAAGACCAACAAAAGAGGTTTAAAAAAAAACACCCAAACCATTCGTGAGATAAAGCAAGACTTATTAAAAACAATTGGAGGGGAAAGAGAGGGGGTGTTAACCCCCACATGCCCCATTTTCTGCAGCTGGAGAAGTGTTTTAAGAAAATGCACCATTGTTGAAACTTTTTTTTTCCTTGATGGATTTATTTATAAGGTAGAGAAATATTTTCCCCGTAATTGGGTAACTCTTAATAGTAGCAATTGCATATTTATCAGTGTGAGGGGCTGTTATTAATGTAACTGTCAGGCCCAAACACATTTCTGCATTAAATCCATTTAGTATGTGCATTATTCGGGCTCGAATGTCACCGGGACATCAAAGCCCCGTAGGCATGGAGAGCTCAGTGCCCTGCTGTGGCTGCCGAACAGGCCCTTGATCAATAAATGTAACATGTTAATGCAGAGCAAATAGAATAAAAGATTTCTTTGACAAGACATGAAAAATCACCTTGTGGCAGCTGGCATGTGATGCCGTTTCTGGGGAGACACTAGCAAAGTTGATCTGACAAGTAAAGAGGAGAGATGATGGTTGTAAGGTGCTTTTGTTTCAAACTTCTTTCTTGACCTGTCAGGTTTTGAAGGCGCCTCAATGGCTCTTTTTTGTCATGTGAAAATTGTAGTCTTAGGTAGTTATGAAGCAGTTATCTCTTCTCAAATTGTGAATGCTGCTGTTTAATTGATTCACTTAGCATTTGAAACTGTCACGCATTAATAATTGCGAAATCCTGTAGATACTGCTCTAGTGTGTCATGCTTAAATGTGTAGTTATCAGAAAATTAATATCCTTAATGAACCGGTGCTTTCAAACTAACATTGCATGAAATCTCTTTTGCCCTTTGATTTGCTGAAGCCACATCCGCCAGTTTGCAGAGAATCACCTCTCGACAGTTTGCTTTCTTGATGCCCGACAAATGCCAGCTTTGCTGTGGGTACATCGCATGCTCAATGACAATAAATATAGTAATTATACTGGAGTTAGTAATTAACATAATTGTAGTCAATTACGACAAATACAGTGCAGAGCTAAGTAAATGAGAGGGGAGAAATTAGCAAGCTAATTGATTTATCTTTACTTGGCTTTCTATTACAACTGGCAGGGCTGTTTTTCTTGGGGGGGGGGCGGGGAGAGCAGGGGAGAAAATACCCACAAGGATTGTTTACAAGTAACTGATTTTGTTTTGAAGTTGCTTTGTCTTTTGACTTATGCGTCACCCCCCACTCTGCTAAGAGGAGGAAAAAGGGAAGAAAAAGAATTTAAATGCCAAGGGAACATTTTTGTTAATTTCACAACATCAAGCTGAATGCAACATCAAGCTGAATGCAACAGCTAACCCGAGACAGGATTTAGCTTTCACTAAGGCTTGTTAGTTTTTTCTTCCCAGCTTTTGCTCTGGTAAAAGAAAGTTTCAGTGTGTGTGTGTGTATGTGTGTGTGCGCGTGTGTGTTCACTCCTTCGTTCTAAGCCTCTATTAGTAAGGTGGTGCTTTGCCGAATAGTACATTTGGGGGTTATATATGCATGTTAATTTGCTCAAGTTTGTGCTGCTGGCTTGGCACAAGACTCGGGCATATTTTACTTGGTTCAGCCCCACTTGGTCTTGTTATGCCTCCTCCCCTTAGTACCCAGGGAAGAAATGGAGGAAAGGAGTGGCCAGTGTTGGAGATGGAGGGGGAGGGGCTCCAGTGAGGACCCCTTGCCCCTTCCCTTCTTTGCCACACTGCAGGGTTCCCTAGGGCCCTGGGCTATCACACTCCTGAGGCTGCCTGGAGAGTTTTTGTTGGAGCCTCCGTGTGCATTGGTTTTGAGCTGGTCTCTGTGCTGCTTGGAGCCTTGGTTAATGATGTTTATGGTGTCCCTGTTCTTTGTTCACCCCTTTAGTGTGACTGCTGTTCAAGCCACTCGGAGAGTGTGTGTGTGTGTGTGTGTGTGTGTGTGTGTGTGTGTGTGTGTGTGTGTTTGGAGGTTCAGGGTCGCATCACAGACCGTTTTTTTTCTCTCAACTTTGAGAGACAGGATTTCTTTTCCCTTGTCTCTTGACACACGATGGGGGCAAGCAACCAGAGCCTTTTTTATGGTTGGAGTGCTTAAAATCTTCCCCTGGTGTTACCCAAGGTTAAAATTTAGTGCTTTCAGGACATGACCGTTCACGTATCTGGCATCATTTCTCAAACTTCCCAATCCTCCCAGGGTATTCCCCTGAAAATTTAGCAGTTTAGCAAGGAACAATTAGTTTAAAAGACTTTTATTTGGCTCTTAAGACTCGACTGGCTACATTTCTAGTCTGACATGAAGGGAGATCGAGGCAGCAGTTCTACTTCCACATAGATGGTGCACAGAATCCTGCAGGACCTCAGATAGAATGCGGTTCCTCAGAAATATTAAAATGTCTGTATTTTGGAACAACAGGACATACTTGGACACTGCTTAGTGTGGTCATTCTTCATGTGTACCTCATTTGGAAACAAAATTGGCATGAAATATTTATATACAAGGAATCATTTAAAGTTTGCAGGCATAATGGCCTTTCTGATGAAGTCTCAAATTATTGTGCTAAAAATGTGTAGATCTGAGGGGAAAAGACTCTCCTCGTAGGAGAGGGGAAGATGGTACCTGGAACTCTAGCTTGAGTTTGATACGGGTCATGGAGATACCAAATGATTCACAGGTGTAGCTTTGTTTCCCAAAAAAAGATGGATTCTCTATATTGTATACCTACGGTGAGGGCGTTCTGCTGTGAGTGCCTGGAAGAGGCCATGAGAGGGGAGAGACCGAGAATGTGTGAAGAAAAGCACTTTTGCTGTTGACCACTGTCAGAATGTGGCATCTGTAGTAGTTTTGTCACTGTAATGTCCAGTCAGCTGATGGTTTTTATGCTGTTTATTTTCCTGAGTAGTGCTCAGATGTGGAGCAGATGTGAGTGGGGAAGAACTTCAGATGATGGCAGAGGAAGCCTCTCTTCACTTTTAATATTGTACAATAAAAGTTAACCTAATTGGAGCTAGTTTTGTTTCTGTACTACCAAAGAAATGATAGGACAGGGGATAATTTAGATGCGTTCTTTTCAAATACGATGCTGTTTGCAAAGGCACCATTTCCCCAAGACTCTGTTCTGTTTCACGGAGACTGAGACCCTTCTAGATGTTTAAATATGTGCATTTTGAGCTGCTTTGTTTCTTGGAAATTCTAGTGACTTCTCTTGTTTGGCAGCAGCTTTGTGGATTGAACCCACTAAAATGCACTGTGGGCTTGGTGGAGCAGAAAGTAAGAAGGGATGGAGTTAAGAGCTTTTGCTGTGTGTCCACTTTGAGAACCTGGAGTAGTAGGCATTTGCTCACTTGTGTGTCAGTTTTTGAAGGGGGTACACTAGAATTGCCTGGTGGGATGTTGATTTCAGGGACTTTTCAGAATGGATTCCCTGTCCTGTGAGTCCATCAGGGTTCACACCTCATAGGAGCAGTGGGTGATGAGGACCCTGAGGATGAACCTGGGTGGGTGGATGGTCTCTATCTGTGCTGACAGTTGAGTTGTGGGTCTATCTTGGTAGGCTCCTAGGAATTCTTTCCAAATGCCTAAGTCAGACTAACCTCACAGATAGCCAAGCATCCTTCCAGGTGGAATTAGATAAAACAAACAAATATCTTGAATTCTGTTCTTGGAGGCAGGGCTCTGGTAGGACTACTCAGCCTGATAATGACTCCCAAGGTCCTTTTGTAAATGTCTTGCCTCTGAGGAGTACTGCATTTATTTCCCCCTGTGACATGAAGCCCTAGAAGAATGACTGTAGGGGTAAATTTAACCATATAGTCAAAGGTTTTTCTTCCTCTTTAGCTGATGAGTGGAAGTCAGGCCTGGAGTGACTTATGTTTTAGAGGATGCCAGTGGGGTTACAATGTTCTTTCTAGCTGCCATGTATAACTGGTCCCTCCAGGGATGCATCACTCAGGAAAGTGGTCTTCAAGGTCTTTTAATGGCCTTGACCATTAACAGCCATGACCGTAGATTATCATTCAGCTAAGTGGAGGTGGGGACTGCTCAGAAAAGCATGGTTCCCCCAGAGATGTTCAGAGTTGTCCTCAAGGGCTAGAGGGCTTGGATCATTGTAGGTCTCTGTTTGTTATAGATAGGTAAGTATTCAGTGCATGCTGAGTTTCCCAGCACCTAGAACTTACAGATGTGATGTTTCCCCTAAAAACCTCACTCATGCTCAATCAGGAGATAAGGCTAATACAGATTAAATTATTAGAACTATGCAAGACCACTGTTAAATCTAACCAGAGGACTCTGAGAACTTACTAGTTCTATTGGGGAGTGTACTCTGTTTACTGTCTGGAAAACTTGTTCTCTTTGAGTTAGCTGCTGTGGGGAGCCACATGTGGAGAGAAAGGGTCCAACGGTGATTTGACCCAGGTGAGCCCTGAGGTGGCTCTCAGATCTCCCTAGATAGCCACAGGACAACTCCAATTTAGTGTCAAAAGTGTATTATTGACTCTCATGCTCAAGGAAGTTTTAGGAGGGAGGACTTAGTCAAAGGAAACTGGAGGTGGGACTTGGGCCACACCTTGAAGAAAGAGCAGAGTTTGCCACACTGGGTCGATTTCTGGGCAGGGTAAATAGCTCACACAATGTCAGCAGCACGTTGGAATCAGGCTTGTCCTGAGTAGAGATGGTGAGACTCTGGTCTCTCTGCCCTCAGAAGTTGGTGAGAGTCGAGAAGGAGGGAAATGGGAGAGGATGGTAAGCTCCCTCCCATGCATGCAGACATAATCCTTGCACGGAATGGGGGTGGTTCTGAGACCTGGGAGCTCAATGGGGAGGGAAACTGACCAGGCCAGAAGCTTTGGGGGGAGGCCCATCAAGTAAGGACTTGGGGGAGGTATGGATTCTCCCCCTTGGACCTTCCTACTGGAGTGATAGGCATGTGGCAAAGACAAGCCAGCTCCAGCTGGTGGAGGGCAGCCAATTCCCAGGCTAAGCAGGGCCTGAGTGCTGGCCCTGACACACATACGTGGCAATTACGCTGTTAGAAGGGTCACGGTTAATGCAGTTCTTCGATGACTCCTGCTACGAACATGCTGTGCCGTTTAGCACCCAGCAAGGCCCTGTAGGCTGGCCCTGGGCTTATTCAGAAGGGGAGGAACCAAAAACTTAATCTCCTCTTTGAGAAATTACACTTTCTATCCTTGTCTCATGCCACGGTGTTTCTGCAGGGCTGGCATCTAGGGGTGCATCCCCTCCCCAACTTGTACTTCACTGGTTTCTGTGAATGCCTTGGGGCCTTTGCTGCAGCTCTGCCTCCCATTGGAATAGAAACTTCTCCAGGATGGGATAAGAGCTTTTTTTTTTTTTTTTTTTTTTTTCCTCCAGAAGGGCCCAAGGCAGAGTTAGGCACATGATAGGTGCCCCCTCTACTGGAAGATCTTATCTAATTTGGCAATTTCTTACTTGCCAAAATGGATGTTTAAAAGCATGTTCACATTTCTTTAAAAGAGGTACCAGTAATGGCAAGTACAATTTGTCCACCCATGTACCCTGGATGTTTTAGTCCTTATAGCAAGCTAGGTGTTCATCAGGGTTTGAAGACTGGAATGAAAGTGGATGGAGGGGGAAGGGACTCTGCCAAGGGCAGCTACCTGGTCAGTGGGGAGCCAAGACCCCATCCTCAAAACTTATTTGCTTAACTCCTTCCTATACCTTATTGTATTCCATGTGTTTTCCCAATCCTAATTCATTGTTGTCCTCTTTATCTGGTAAACTGGTGTAGGTTGGTAACTAAATGGTAGAGAAGAGGAAACTGTCTTACAGGCCCATGAAAAGGGAACAGTCACTGTCCCCCTCCCCAACGCTGTTGCTGTTTGGTGTTCTTCGGAAACTTCTATCTGCCCTCCTCATCTTTAAGGGGAGATGATAAACATAAACCATGAATGTTTACATCAAATATTAGTGTTCTGGAAGTCTGTAGAAAATTAGGCTGCATTAACTTCTATTGTCCTGTTCCTTTAGAAAGATGAACAAAAATCCAAGAAACTCCCTCTTGGTCAAATAAGAGGCCTCTTGGGTGGGGTGAGGCCTCACTAGAGTTTTTTTGCATCCACCTCAGGTAGTGTCTGAGTCCCACTGCTGCTGTTGTGTGTCAGGACAGCCATTTAGGAGGTATGAGTCTGTTCACTGGCCGGTTATAGGAAAAGAATAGTGTCTACTTTAGAGGTCTCTGGATTGCACAAGAGGTAGATTATTTGAACGCAAATGACTTGTCAATTGCTAAGTACCATGTAACTAGAAGTATTTTTTTTCTCCAGTTTTACTGAGATGTAATTGACAGAACACTAGTCCAAGGTATACTACAGAACGACTTAATACACGTACAGGTTGCACAATGACTATCCCAGTAGGTGTAGTTAACATGAAATGAATTATTGTCATTATATGTATTTGGTCTTGTAAATGAGCAACCAAACTCTTGTTAGTTTGAAGCTCAGTCATTGTTGGAGACCACAAAGTCAGGAGTTCTGGATGATGTCTGATCTGGTGCAAAACCAATGAGCATGAGACAGGATACTTGACTTTAGTCTTCACCCCATCACAAATTGGCTCTGAGATATTGAGCCAAGTCATCTAATCTGTGTTATTTTCCAAATGGGGATAAGGGACTCCTCTATCGAGGTTATGCAGATCAAATGAAATACTAAATATAAGAGTTTGGTTCCAAAAGAAAACACCTATTAGCATTTACTTTTTGATTCTTGTTGACAATTAGCTTCAGGATTACTTGGCTTAGGGTCATGTGGCATTCGTTGCCTGTGACTTGTATTGAGATTGAGAGGGAGATCATAGTCCTACAGTGTTTCCTTGCAAGAAGCATGTGACTGTTTTCTACAGCTATAAGTTTCTCCTCTATTTTTTTTTTTTTTTTTGCCTTTACCACAAGTAGGATTTTCTATAATTTCTGATTGACACAGAATTGAATGGTTCTGTTGTAACTAACAGGGTCTGTTAGCTTTTTAAAAAAAGGTCTTGTTAGAGCCTCTTCCCAGAAGATAACTATAAACATCACATTTAAGCAGTGTGTAGGGAAGTAGCATATGGCTATTTGAAATTGACTTACTATTAAAGGAAAAATGTACTTGTGGGGTACAAACTGGTCAGATGACAGAAAAGGTGAGGAAATAAACATGGGCCAGAAAATCTAGGGTGACACTGCTCTGGATTTTAATAGGAAGAAATTTCTATGGATTGTATGAAAGCTTTCATCCGTTGGCTCTGTGAACTGTTGTATTGGTGCCATGCTGAGGCCTCCCCTCATCCTGCGTATACCAAGGAGTGATGATCATGTAACATGGACTAACAGTTCTGTACGTCTCTCTCATCAAACCCTTCCAAACCATTTTTACAGATGAAGAAACTGAGACCTAGATTGAGAGGTACTATGCCCAGTATCACATAGTACATGTTGAAATCTGGGACTCGCTCGGATTCTGCTTCTCCTAATGCTCCACTCCTCATCATGATACCCTAACCCTGTTCTTCATAGAATCACATGCTGTTAGAGGAACCTTAAAGGTAGGTTGGTTTAATCTAGTGGTTGTTTTAAGTATTGTCTATACGCAGTGTGGGGCTCGAACTCAGGACCCCAAGATCAAAAGTCTCTTGCTCTTCTGACAGCCATCCAGGCACCCCAGTGTAGTGGTTTTCAAAGTGATTTTTCTAGTGACAGAATCCTTGTCAAACAGTTTTATATAGAAAGACCATTATGGGATAAGTGTGGTCATATTTTTTGAAGTGAGTCCACAAAAGCAATGAAGCTGTTGAGATGAATGCTGGGTTCTCGATAGCAAGGTTGGAGACCTGTGAAGTTTGCTCCAGGTCCTGGTGTTCAGATTATGGTAGGTTTGGCTTTGTGCAATACCTAAATGCTATCTCAGTTAAATAGTTGCAAATGGTGAGGTTCCCCTCCCCCTCTTAAAGTTCATCTTGCAAATATCAGCATATTTTTTAGACAATTTTAAGAAGAAACTTTGAGATCTGCACAAAAGGAGTTAATCTGGCAGCATAAGATAATAGGCCGTTGCTCTCTAGTGTGTTGAAATTGGGTATCTAACATGTTTGAGAGTGCATACTGCGCTTAAATTATAGTTTTAAAAAATGGCTAAAGTAATTTAAATGTTAAATTCAAATTAGTCACTTGAAGAATCTCAGACGCCCCTTGCAATACTCCGGGGTTCTGTGCAACAGTTTGAAAAACACTGGCTTAATACTTTATTTTAACAAAGGAAATTGAAGCCTAGAAAGTACACATGGTTGAGGTGGTGCTAGGGAACAGGAAATTGGGCCAAAGAAATGTTGACTTTTTAAAATTAGTTTTTCAAGCTTTGCTGTTTCTTTTTTCGAGTTAGTAATACCTACTCATTTCAAATGTTTTTAAAAACACATGAAAAATAGACAAAACCATGATCTTCGTGCTAAACAATAGACCACTATTCTACTTAGAATATGTGTAACTTCTTACAAAATTGTGTTCAGGATGTGTATACAGTCTTGTACCCATGTTTTTTTTTCTGAATGTTCTATCATGTCCAGTTTTCTTGGATAATGTGGTCTTTTATCACATACGATTTTTTTTTTTCCATGGATGCAGGGTAATTGAGTCATTCTCTTATTGACATATTTAAGAACTGTTTTCCACTTTTAGGTGTTAATAAATACTGTGGTGAATGTCTTTGCATATAAATCGTGGTTTCACTGTTTTTACTGTTAAGACTCTTTGGTAAATTATGAAATTACTGAATTAAAAGTCACAAAAGCAAGGTCTTCCCCTGAAATCCCCATCTAACTGTTCTTCTGTCTCCTACAGGAAGGTCTCGAGTGTGGAGTTTTCTCCTTCTCTGTAGGCGGTGGGGGAGATGTTGGATGGGCTCGGGGTGGGGGCTTGATGAGAAGAATCCTTTTGAGCATCTTGACCTAAGCCTGTCTGTGCTGCTTCTCCACAGGCTGAATGCTGGTTCTAATACTGATAAACTTCACATCAGCTCAACATCTGTGGGGAGGGAAAGGTGCACTTGACTCAGGCCTGGCTCCCCTAAGTTGGCGGGTAGTCCCTTGCCTGTCCTGGGACAGAGCTCAAGTCTTCCTCAGGACAGGCCTTGTGCCACCGCCCGCCCCCCACCCCCCCCACTGTTGCCTTCTTGTGGAGGGGTAAGGAGAGGAACCCAAACCACTTTGAGCTTCTCCTTTGCAGATCCAACCTTTTAAGCATACCTACATTTACCTGCAATAGCAATCGTTTTGCATTTTAATGACAAATCAAGTACGCTAACTTGCATTTGAAACGAAAGTGCCTTAAATGTCTCTGGCTGTCAGAATGAGATGTTAGGAGCTTGATGAAAAGCGAACAAAGAAGACAAAGTATGAAGCCTGGATACGGTGCAAAATGAAATAAAACCTTGTATGGCCTGTCAGGGGTGTCAGTTGATATTCATATCTAAAGCACATTATAGCATTACTTTGCAGCTCATAGCTTACTCATCTGTCTTTTTTAATTCATCACATTCGAGCCCACATCTTTTAAGTCTCGTGTGTCAACAATGGAAGAAATCTGTTAATTGACAAATGAGTGTCACAAATGTGAATTGGTGCCTTTACATCAGCGGCAGGTGTAGTCTCTTTTGTTTTTTGTTGGATCTATTATTGGCATAAGCCAGTGTAAGACATCTGTCTTTGTCGGAATGAGAAATGACAGGCCTTCTTGGCTGTCATTGTCTTAGTGCGTGCTCATTCTGTGAGATACTGTATAAAGATAAAATGTCAGTTAAAAGAATATGAAAAACTATCTGGAGGAAGTCCTTAAATTACTCAGAGAGGGGATCCGGGAATTGGGGCTGGAATTGAAATCGAGTGTTTCAGTTTGTATCTATCACACCTATTTAAAAATAATATTTCCTGAGTAACAGGATGAGGTTATCAGGCATTTAGGAAAATGTTATGTTGTGCTGGTATAATTAGCTTTATAAGGTGGGGAGAAAGTCTGCCTTTGCAAGATATGAATTTATTTATTATAAGGTCATCTCTCAGACAAGCACAGAATTGTCTCAATAAAAACACTCCAGGTAGGATTCTGGGTGTTGATTTGCATGTGTTTTGAAATATTGAAATTGTTCCCCTCCAATTTCTTTTTCTGTTATATTCCTATCTGAGACTGATGAGAAGCATAATGAAATAAAAAGCAGCAGTTGTGGAGTGATGAGACAATTAGTGGGGAGAAAACTGTTAGTATCACTGAGCTCCTGGTGGGTTTAGAGATGCAGGCAAGTCTGGACACCTGAGGCTGTGCTGTTAACTCAAGTTATTGCTGGTAAGAGAAGGGGAGTCTTGGGTGAGGAGGCAGGAGGTCTGATGGTGGAAGAATGCCCTGCTCCTTCTTCTACTTGGGCATGAGCTGGAGAGCTTGGCCTGGATATAGGAGGGTGGACTGTGTGTGCACAAATCATCTGGGGGTCTTGTCAAAACGGAGTCTCTGATTTTTTTTTTTTTTTAGTAGGTCTGGGGTTGGGCCTTAGCCTCTGCATTTCTAATGAATTTGCAGGTGATGCTGACCTATGCAGACCCAACTTGAGTATCAAGGAGTTCAAGTCCTCTTCCCAGAGCATCTGGTGGCTCCTGTAAGACCGTGTTTGTGGTTAAGAAAGAGAGGAGTTTTGGGGGCTGGGGTGGATGGATTTCTACATCAAAAAGTTACTTTTTTTCTGTGCAAATGTTTCTAGCCCCTTCAAAAGATTGGATGCACTGACTTTTTTTTTTGTTCAGCTTTAAGTGGCCAGGGGACAGGTTTGTCTCCTAGTCCAAGGTACCCTGCCTTCTCTGAAGGGGTTGCCATTGTGTGATGTATGTGCGTGCGCTGTGCACATGCACTGATTGTGTGGTTGAGGAAGAGCATGTACTAAATCTTGTGTGTGTTGGCAGAACTTGTTTTTGTGTAACTCAGTGGCGTATTTGGGAATAGGCACACAGCAAGTGTACAAGTGTGTATGTGATCCATGGACACACATGTTAGCTGTATCTTTAGGAACAGGCAAGTACCAAACCACGGGAAAGAGTGTGTGTGTGTGTGTGTGTAAGACACACGGGGGAGGGGTGATACAGGTGGTCAGAGAGTGCTAAGTGGAACACTAGGGCTCCTTAGTTGATACTCACTTGCTTAATCAGATTAATGGGACATATGTAGGATGTGAGGGGGGCGGGTGGATCTGCATGAGGATCGGCTGGGGCCAAAACCTAGTCCTTTGGTGTCATTCGTCTTTGGTAAACATATTTGCCTCCAAGGTTCCTCCTGGGCCACTGCTGTGGAAGCTGACTGTAGTGTTTGCTTTCCATTGGACTAGACCCCCAGCAAAGTTACAGTACTTCTGGCATCTAGGCAAGTCCTCAGATTATCATCAGAGCATCAAGGACGGGTGAAATGTGTGGAGCCTCAGGGCTAGACACTCACCTTTTTTCTTTATTTTGGCTAGAATCATGACTCTGGACACAAAGCCACCTCTTTCCACATAAACTAGTGAACTAATGAGTAATTAGAACAATGAAAGTGGTATCTTTCTGAGACCTCATGAAAGCTGATAGTTCTTTCCAGACTTTTCTCTCCTTCCCCTAGGCCCCTTCCTCCTTCCTTTCAAATTCTGTGTATTGCAGACCTTTTCCTGGCTGACCCTTAAATGCTCTGTTCTGGAGGAAATTTTAATTTCGTTTTTTTAAATTGAAACAAGGCTTACCTGAAGGGAGTGAGGCAAGCCAGAGAAGAAGGAAGGGAAACAGCCCTCTAAAAGAGGCCCGTAAGTTGCACCATAAACCCCTCTCACTATAAACGACAGTGTTTCTGTCACATTGAGAGAGGCCCATTTTGCTCTCTGTGGAGGTGCATTAGGAAAAAAAGGAAGCTGCCGGAGTACGGAGTATATGTGTGTCTTTGCACATGTCTGCCCTGTTTGCCTTCTAAAAATGGGCAAGGCATGCGCATCTATCTTGTGTTTATCCATACACATGTCTGTGTGTGCAGACATAGGCCAGATCCACACGCAGACCTCCTTTTGTGAGTATGCTTGAGGACTGCGTACATAAGAAGACCGTTTTTACGTGCCTGCTCATGGGTTTTCACTGCCGGCTGTCACAGAGAATCTGAAACAGACAAAAATTTACTGGGTAGTATTTAGAAACATGTCGGTGGTAACGACTGCAGCTCTGATTCCAATTAACACCCACTAAATTGAGGCTAACGCGGTGAGTTTGTAGACCTGTTGAATGCGCTCGGCATCACATCGCAAAAATCCAAAGCGGCCGTGGCTTAAAAAAAAAAAAAAAAAAAAAATTTTATGCTGACCGCTGCTCTCGTGTCTCCTCTCCTCCCCTGTCAGTCTGGTACATGGTGGTGTGCTCCCCTGTGAAGTGTAGAGTCTTCAAAATTCCTAAGTTAGAAATTTTGTTTTAGTTTTTTTTTTTTTTTTTTGAAATAAAATGACCTTTCAATTGCTGAGAGCACAGTTAAAGTTTTAGCGTCCAATCTTGCTTAATGAAATACTACTTGGGAGTTCATAATTCATTTTTTCACACCCCGCTCAACCCCATTTCTGGCTATTTGGGTGAAAACAGCTGGGGAAGTGCTGCATTTTATGATTAAGGCACTAAAAGATTAGCCGTAGGCACTGCCCATCCATGGGGCTACAGAATTCAGGCTGTTGACAGCAGATCTGTTTCGAATCGGAGTCAGATTAAAGTGAGTGAAAATCATTTGGGGGCTGAGGGCTCGAAAGGTCACACGTGTAATGAATTGTGGGTGCTTGCCTGGCTTCCCAGGCGAGAACCGTAAGCAATTATTAAATGCCATTGTGCATTGGAAAGGGTTGGTTGGTGGTGACTTTGAAACTTTCCAGAAGGGAGGCTGCGAGATCGCAAAAGGTAGTAATAAGGCGTTGGACAGGAGAGGATTTGGAGGGCTGTTGCTTTGTGTATTTGGCTTTATTTGGGGAGAGATTTTTAATCCCCTCCCATGTTCAGTTTGCTCTGAGTCTGCAGTGAAGGCACCAGCAATTCCAGGGGGGTGGAGTCTTGTTTGGGTCTGTGGGCAAAGCTGCGATGGGAGCTTTTTTCTTTGATGTGATAAGTTCAATTGCTCTGTGCAGTTGAGGGGTCATTTTATAAAAATCAAAACTTAAAAAATTTTGAAGACTCTGCTTTTCACAAGGGACCATACCACCATGTGCCAGATTGACAGAAGAGGGTAGGGGGAGACAGGAAAGCTACATGCTTTTTTCTGGGTGCTGTGGGAGCTGGTGGTTTTGCTTCAATCCTCAGTTGTTGTGCAATCACTAACATGTCTTCATTGACCATCTCCTTTTCATCCATTGAAGCCACCCCAAACTACTCTGGCCAGCTTTGTAGGCATAAGGGACTGGTAAAGTCTGAAGTTCCTTCCCTCCTGAAGATTAGGGGGCTTGGATTACCCTAAGTGAGGCTATGCCCTACCCCTTCCTCAGTATTTTCCATCTTGGGTGGTGTAACCTAGCTTTATAGATTCCAGGAAGTTCATTCAGCACAGAAAGGGAACACTCCAGAATTAATAACCCTTTTCATATTTGACATGGATCTCTCCCATTCTGAACTGTCTCCTCTCTCCCTGGATTCTCTCTGCTCTTATGTTAGCATTGGGGAAACTTTGCATAGATCTCTCAGAAAAACCTGCTCTGAAATGGAAAGCAAAGGGGAAAAACAAAACAAACCACACACACACCCCGAAGTGAAATAATTTAGGTTTAATTTTCTTTCAGTGGCTGAGTTGATTTGTTACTGAAAGCTTGCTATGTGCCAGTGGAAGCATAGGCATTAAAGATGCCAAGAGGACTGGGGCACCTGGCTAGCTTAGTTGGTTGAGTGTCCAACTTTGACTCAAGTCATGAGCTCGTGGTTCATGAGCTCGAGTCCCATGTTGGGCTCTCTGCTATTAGCACGGAGCCTGCTTCGGATCCTCTGTCTCCCTCTGTCTCTGTACCTCTTCCTGTTCATGATCTTTCTCTCTCAAAAAACTGAACGGGCTAACATCCCCATGGAGGAGACAGATGTGGAGATTGAGGACTACAATCCAATGAAATAATGAAATCCTGAGGAAGGCAGAGAGTACTGGTGATGTGGAGTGACAGTTGGCCGATCCTGGGGGTGGTGAGGAAGGTTTCCTGGGGTGGTAGCAAGTCTGAGCTGAATCTAAAACAGGAATAGGATGAGCCTTTTGGGAGGATGAGGAAAGACACTCGGGGCTAATGCCGTGAGCAACGGCAGGGAAGGGTGAAACAGGTGGAGCCGTAACTCCACTCACCTGCTAGGTGACTTGTCTGCTTGCCATTTCTCAGCCAGGGCAGCACTTGACATGCTAGTAGTCTCTGGTTTACTCAGCAAACATATTAAGTGTTCATGTCGGGACCTTCCTTAGGTGCTTGAGCTAAATGAGGGGGAAAAGGCAAAGACCTCGGCACTCTGTATCTTGTTTTTTCCTTCTCCCTTTTCCCTCCTAAATTTCCCCTACCTTTTGCCTTTATTGATAAGGAACTGGGATCAGAGAGGAGAGGAAGAACAAAGGGTGTGGCCAGTCCATCACGTATATAATGGGTTCCTGGAAGACCTTACACCTGTGTAGGGATAAATTGTGGGGGCCAGTGGCCATAAGACACTTATCAAGGTTGCAAGTTCTACATCTGCTTTGATTCCTTGTTGCTGTACTGTGCCTCCATTCTTTTTTTTTCTTTTCCCCCTCCCTCCTTACTAAGGCACCAACAGTTACACTTAGGTGCAAATAACTGATAGCAGTAAAAATCCCCAAGGAATATCTGTGTATTTCCAGTGACTAATTATAATGAATCCAGCACTAATGATGGAATATCAGGCATTTTAGACCAGGCATAAGGATTTGCTTTTAGGGAGGTGCTTAAGGACATTGACAATAGCCCCAAAGGACTTCAGGTAGGTTTTTCTTCCCCCCCCCCCCCCCGCCCCCACGAGTTCCTTTGCTCCAGATGTCTTCAGTTGTTTGGATTCTAGTGTGGGTAGGGGGGTAAGACAGACTGTTGGCTATGGCCCAAGGATGTAAAAGGACCATTTGAAATCCAGCACCATCTTCATTATCATGTGACCATTGAATGTAGGTGATAGGGCAGCCATAGCAGAGATCTTTCTGGAAGAAGTCTTCCAGAAAGTAGGTTTGCTTCGAGAAACACCCAATGTGATAAGACCCATGCCTCAGCAACCAACACACTCCCCTCTGCCATGGCCCTATGAGTTCTGTGGCTCAGAGTTGGGTTAGGTGTTCTTTTTGCTTTTGAGGTTCTGCAGTTAAAGTAATGATGATGACTTCTTTTTGGTCCAATGAACTTGGAATGAAAGGAAACTTTTTCTCCCATGGTAGGTTTTTGCAGAAGGTCGTTAGGGTAAAATTGGGCACCGGGCTTGGGAAGGGGGTAGGGCAAGGAAGGATGAATGCCAAGCCCCAACAGGGGGTGGGGTGGGTAGGTAGGGGGCTGGCTGCTTTATTGGTCCATGGCGCCCATCCAGCCTGTGGCCTCTCTCACACAAAGCCTTCGTTCTGATTAATGGCATCCGTGTCTGGGAGGCATGGATTGTATTAGACCTTGTTTAAAAGTGCTCGCTATACATTCACTTCCTCTGGAAGTGCACCAAAATAGGACGAGAGGAAAAAAGGGAGCGAGAGAAAAGGCCTGCATTTGGAAAGGGTAGAAAGGAAGGCTTTTTTTTTTTATAAATGATTTCTGTGACTTTCTGTACTCTGTAAGGCTTTATCTCTGCAGGACTCCTATGGGAGAGCAATGGGAAAAAGTGAAGACAGACGTCTTGGGAAAGAAAATGGGCTTCTCTGCCAAAATTGGGAGATGGTGCTGGCTCTCTTGGCTTTTTAGAAACTCCAAGAAATCTGCTGACATTTTAAAGGAAGAAAAAAAAAAAGATGATTTATGATGACATCACATGTTGCCCAAGCAGATCCTGCGAGAGGAAAACGGCTTTTATAGAGAGCATGTTGCAATAAAGAAACAGCGAGTCACTGGGGGAGCACCATCAATTGAAATGCCTTCAGTTATTTGCCTTAACTACTCCCCAACCTAAAGCCAATCAGAGGCCTTGGCAGTTTCTAGGGCCTTGCCATAAAGGGTGCAGAGGGCCTGAGCCCAGAGCATGCTGCCTTGTTTCCCCCATCTCTCTCCCTTTCAGCCTCTTTTGGATGGTTTTGATTGCATCTGGCTTTGCTTTTAGATTCCTGTTGGTTAAGGTGGGTGTGCAGGTATTGAAGTGGTTGCTTGTGTGTGTCTGTGTGTTTCGGGGAGTGTGACATCCCTGCGTATTGAAGTGGTGGGTGATGAAGGAAATGGTTGGATGAGGGGAGGCAGTGAGTTTTTGCTTTTCTTGGACTGGCAAAGCAATGCTGCACTATTGTAGAGTGATGTGGGTTATCACCAGCCTGGTTAGAGGAAGAACCTGGAGATTGGCATTGGGGCTTACCTTTCACTTACCTCAAAGTGATAACTGCACTTTGAGCCTCAAACAGGGTTCAGAACCTGGTGTTGGTCTCCAGGGAGTTCTCTCCTCTTGGTTGCGTGTTGGGTGCTGTGGCTCATCATCTGCAGGGTACCAACGCTGGATCTCAGCAACATGGTTGAGTCCAATAAGGCTTGTCTTTACTGGCCCTATATTCCTGGTTCTTAGATGTGCTTTTCCCCTTTGATGACATGTTCTCCCTTTTTCTCGAGGCCCCCGTACTTTCCTGCTTTCTCTTTGCCACCATCAAAAACAGGCTGAGATCAGGAACCCTTTCATATTCATGTTGTGTTGATGGAATGGCTTCTAACTATCTTGTGTTGATCTGCATTTCAGGGAAGATCAAAACCTAAAGTAGGGCAGAAATGTTTTTGAAGGAGTTCCTGCCATCAGAAAGCAGGATTTCAGGGTGTCCTTCTGAGATGTCAGTGGGGGTGGGTATGGAGCAGGCAGTCGGTTGGGTCGGCTGTAGTGTGGATGGTATTCCTCCTTTCCTGTGCTGGAATGGCTTTTATGGCTCAGAGGTAGCCTCCCTGTGGGATGGGTCCTTTCCTGTAGGGCCCCTTGAGCAGCCCTACTGACCATTTGAACAGTTATGTGCTCAGAGTACATGAGGTCGGGACGGTTTCCCTAGGGGGAGTGTTAGTCACTGCCTGGTGATGGTTAGGAGGTCTTCAGACCTTAATGCTGGCCAGCTACAGACAGGCCCTGCCTTGTTTTTCCATACTGGAGAAGGATCCAGTCTAGTCCTGGGAGATCTTTAAAGTTTTGGGCCTTCTCTCTGGAATCACCAGCCGTGACCTGACCCATGTCCATTGTGCAAAGATACTGATCTCCTACATAGATTGGTTGTGTTGTGAATCTATAGATGCTTGGTCTAAGGCTCTGTGCCTTGAGCAGTAAAGTTGGCTCCACAGAGAAAAATGGCCTGATAGTGGTCATGTTCTTTGTATTGGCTAGAGATAGGCATTTCCTAACGGCGTTTTTAAACTGTATATAGTGGTAGTAATAAACTGTCATCCCATTACCTTCATCTTGCTTTTATTGAGTTCTGGGGACATAGCAAGACCTAGGCCCTGTCTTCAGGAAGCTCACTGTTTTGTTTTAACTTTTTTTTTTTTTTTCTGTTGAAAAACCTGATTCCATCCAAAGAGCTATAGCTTATTCTGCAAGCACTGTGGAAGTGGGGGAATAGAGCTTTGTATTCTGCCAGGCATTTGGAAATCCTTAGCTATCCTGGAAAGTCATTTTTCTTATCTCCCTTTATCGTGAAGGGAATGGAGGTAAAACCTGCCTATGGTCTCCCAGCTTCTAAGTTGCAGTTAGCATCACAACTGGTTCTTTCTGTGCCTGTGTTCCCTCTACTGCACCATGTTCTTGGCAACGGTGCACATAATGTTTTGGGTTCTGCTGTTTTTCACTTAACGTGTCAGAAGCATTTTTCTGTGTTTCTATAGTATTCATGATAATCTTTTCAAATGACTACATGATTTTTCTCCCCATGCCGATTTACTCTAATGTAAACCAGTCCCTGAAATATTGAATGTTTATTTCTAATTTCTTTGATGTTGAAAATTGAGAGTACTGAGCCTGCCCCTCCCACCCCCCCCACCCCCCATGTTGCTCAAAAGGAGCCATTGGGCCAGCACAGAGGGAGCCTTGTGGGAGTTTCCAGGTTGTTTGGGGAACATGTCGCGCTCTCTGTCAGCAAAAATTTGTGGAAGGAGAGTTTGTCTTGTCCTTGACCCTCTGGCTTCTAACTGAAGCCGGATTTCTTTGCTGGGTCTTTACAGAGATCCCTGATGTCCCTCTTTCTCAGGGGGGGCCAAACCTTCTTGCCAGGCTGGTCTTTTCTCTCCCTTTAACGTGGCCACCTTATTTCCTAGTCTTAGATCCATTCTCTTTACCCAGAATGCTCTTGGCCACCTCCTCCCTCAAATCTTCTGTACCCAATTCTGTCTAGCCTTGGGACCTCAGCTCAACATATATAGTCTCCAGGCAGTCCCTCTACCAAAGTTGATTTCTCCTTGCCCTAGACTCCCCCAAACCCTACCCTTTCCAATTGGACTTCAAATTTTATGCTATCATATGGACTCCTGTGTCCTCAAAATTGTATAAGAGGCAAGGGGGTCTCAAGTTCATATTCCCAGCACTCTTCTATTTAATTTGATAACATTTTGAGGTGGGGTTTATTATCCCCACTTCACAGGGAGGAGGGGTTAAAGTCCCAGGCAGGGCAAGAGAAAATGAGTATCATGTAAGTGGCAGAACTCTAAAATGGCAGGGACTGTTTAACTTCCCCCTTAGTGATCAGTGTGCAGTGCAAGACACATGGTAGGTGCTCATTGAATGCTTGTTGAGTTGTTGGACAGTTTCTTTTGTGGGGGTGAAAATTCCTCCTGTGCACTGCTGAATCAGGAGGGAAAAATTTAGTCAACTGTGCATGTGGCGTGTGCTTCTAATTTCAAACAGTGATCTCTGCAGTTTGGCAAGGGTTGGGAATTGACAAGAGGTGGAAAGGAGGGAAAAACATCTTGAAGCTGCTTTGTGCCTTGAGCTAGAGCAAAGCTCCACATCTGTTCCTTTTCTCTGTCCCAGTTCCCCTCTCTTGATGAGATCCTAACAGCGGGTGGGAGTGTGGGTGTGGCCAGATCTGAGAGCTGAATGGTCTGAGCTTGGGAGTTCAGGGGGCAGGATCCACCTTGTTGGCCACCCTTAGCTTTGTGTGTCAGGTCAGGATTACCCAGCATGAGGTTTGGGCTGTGCGGCACTTCTTGGAGTACCCTGTCTTCCCCATTGATGGACACAAAGATGTTTTATCATTCCCAACAATCTGTCTAGGGAAGCTTTGGGAGCTATGAAGGTTTGTCTTCTTAGTGCTATTTCATTCTTGGCTAGAGTTAGAAGACCGGATGTAAACAAAAGTGGAGCCCCAATGACAGGTGTATACTACATGGAGGCCTAACTATGTAGAGGTGCACTCCAAAATGGGAGTGAGCCCAGGGGTGTGTAGTTGGGGAGAGGAGGCAGAAACCGGGGATGTGTACCAAAGTGGAAGCCAGTGCAGGAGTGTGCCCCAAAGTGGGGCCCAACCTGGAGCTTTTCTGCAAGAGCTGGCATAGCATTCTTTGGAGTTAGGGAGGCAGACCGCAGTGGCTATAGGTGCTACAGATGGGAGGAGGAAGTGCTGGAGAGCTGAAGGAGTGATAAAGATGAACATTCCACAAAGAGTTAATTGTTACTCAAACTAAGTGTTTGGAAATGCTGGGTTTCAAAGGTGAATGCTTTCTTGGTGTCAGGATGTTGCAGGGTTTCATGCCAGTCACGTATCAGAATTCCCAGGTAGCAGTTCAGTGGGCTGCATTGGGAGGTGAAGTTGTTATTACCCCTGCAGAGAGATTAGGTTCAAATCTCAGCTCTACTTTTGGCTGCTGGGACATCAGGTAAGCTGTTTAACATTTTGTGGCTCAGATTCCTCATCTGTGGAATGCTGATTGGGAGGATTAAATGAGATGATGCTTGTAAATTGTCGGGAGCAGTTTCTGGCTTCTGGTAACTGCTTTGTCTGTGTTAGCAGCTGCTCTGGTGGTCGTGTCATCACCATCTTCCCACCAGTGACCAAGGAAATTGTTCCCCAGAGCAGTGGTTCTCAAACTGTGTCCCAGGATCATCAGCATCACTTTGGAGTTGGTTAGAAATCAAAATTATTGGACTCGACCCCTGAATTTCGGACTAAGTAGGTCTGGGGCAATGTTCAGATTAAGTGGGTTGGAAAACATCTTTTTGCACTTGGGTTCTATGCAATAGAATTTAGAATGTGTGGTTGTGTATGTGGTTCCTCTCATTGCCCTGCCATCTCTCCTGAATAGTTAGATTTGTTACCCAGAATTCTTTTGAAATCAAGGACTCTCATGATCAAAGCAAGAAAACCTGGGGGCAGGATGAAGCCTCCTAAAGAGGGAGTTAAGGCAGTGAATGTTTTTTAAGCCAGCCTTGATTGGGTAGAGGACAGACCTGGTACTATGGCCAAGGGCATCAGGTGACTGAAGCACAAGGGCAGTTTGCCTTAGAACTTTCTAGAGGGCCCCTCATAATGATACCACTTCATTTTGAATTATATTCTATCTCGTGGGGACGGTCTGGTCAATTGGATTGTAAGACTTATGCATATATGGCTATGCATGGTGCAGTACTCAGTTCATTTGGTAAACATGACTTGAGGTGGCACCCTCAAGATGAGTGCCAGTGTCCCCTCCTAAAGGAAATTGCTCCCGATCTTCTGTCCTGCCTTAACACTTGGTGGTGTGTATCACACTGCAGGACAACTATTCTTTCATGGAGCTGTCTGCCCACCAGACTTGTGCTCATTCAGGGTGGAAACTAGTTCTTTGATCTCTAGCTCCTGGCACATAGTCCTGTTCAAAAATGTCTCTTGTTTGAGGGACATCAGTAAGAGTCCCATGTTATCAGTGGGGTCTTTGAGAGACTGAGACCTCATGGGAGGGTAATGTGGGCAGCTCTTGATTGGTTATCTGAGAGTATCTGAAGGTCCTGGGGACAATAGATTGTAGGTTTTTCTCCCTGTGGCCCTAGTTGCTTCCTTCTTGTGTTTCCTGGGGAGGTGATCCTACTGTGAGCCTCCAGCCCTCTTGGGAATCTCTCCCTGGAGATTAACATGGGTGTTGCATAATAATCAGTTTTGACTGTGGGAGCCAACGCCTTAGGGAAGGGGAGGACCCCAGACCCCAGGTGAGATGTCCTGGTGGTGGAAGCGAGGCCGGGAATCAGAGGTAAGCCAGGTCTCCACCCTTCTCCGGTTTTCCTAACCAGTATTAATTTTGAGAGCCTGGGACTGTTTCTGAGAGATAATTGGATCACTGAGTCCTGGTCTTCAGGCAAGTAGTCTTTTTCCTAAAGAAATGGGGACGTGCAGATCATTGAAGCCCATTGTTTCAGGTAATTCATGGTTTGGTATCTGGGCTCCTTTGAAGGAAAAAGACTCCAAAATATAAACCTTTCTTCTCATAATAGAATCCGCTTGTGTTATTTAAATCCCAGGGTTTTACATTACAATAGTCGCCCATCAGGCTTGGAGAGAAATGGAACTCTCTCTGACAATAGGGTATGTGGTGTGCTTGCTGGCTTAAAATTAAACCTAATCAGGAGGTGTCACCGAAGCCTGTGCTGAGGAAATGATGGAGCATGAAATAAAATGATTTATACAACTTTCTTTTCCAATAGGCAGTGCTTTTTAATGTTTTTCTGAAAGAAGGCGTGGGTGCTGAAGGTGATTTTTGATTGTTTTTCTTAAGTGGTCCAAGACCACAACATTCTGTGAGAGCCATCCTCCATACCCAATCCCATCCCCGTCTTTTCCACATGGCTGATTCTTGCTTAAACTTTGACAATTTGCAAACATTAGAATGTTCTGACAGCTTCACCCCGAGATTCTTGAATCTGGCCCCTCAGAACTGTGAAGTAGGATGCTGAGCCTTTTGGGAGTTAACCAGGGATCTGAATTTAAAGTGGAGTCATTCAAGTCTTGTTCCTACTTGGCTTCTGTTTCAAGACCATCCCGTTAGGGTTGAGTTTGTTGGTTGTGGTGTCACGTGTTAGGATAATTTAAAAAGAAATCTGCTTGTGAACATGGGGCCCCAAATGGGAATAGATCTGTTTGCACATGTGTGGCCCCAGGCTCTGCTAGGAATCAGCTCATGGTGAGGTGGGGCGGGTGGGGGGGTAAATTTTAACCTATTTTCCTACCTTAAATCTGTGCAAACTCAGCCCATCCAAAGTGGATTTCATCGCTTCCTCCCCACATGTGTTCTTCTTTATCTCGGTTACTGGTATTGCCATCCTCCTGATAACCCAGGTTCAAGTGAAAGTTCATGTTTTCCGACCCTTTGAATTGCTAAAGTACCTTAATTGCTCTGCCTGCCCACATCTTTTCTTTCCTCCAAACCCTGCCAACATAGCAGGAATTGTCAAGAGGCACCATCTGATTCAAGTTCTGCTTGAAATTCTTCTAATTTAGTTCCTCTTTCCTATTGGCCAAATGACCTTGCAGCTTCCCAGTTCTTGGTCTTTATTTTTGTTGTCTCCTTGTATTAGTTTGCTAGGGATACTCTAATAAAACACCATATATGAAGTAGCTTAAACAAAACTTTTCTCATCGTTCTGGGGGCTAGAAGTCCAAGATCAAGGTGTTGTCAGAGTTGGTTTCTCCTGAGGCCTCTCTCCTTGGCTGGTAGAAGATCGTCATCTCTTTGGGTCTTCACGTGGTCTTCCCTCTGTGCATGTCTAATCCCTTCCGAGGACACCGATCATGGAGGATCAGGGCCCACTTTGATGACCTCCTCTTAACTTCCCTGTTGGAAGACCCCGTCTCCAAACGCTATCCCATTCTGAGATACTGGTGGTTAGGATTTCAACATCTGGTTTTTGAGGGATGCAACTAAGAACATAATACCCCACAATACCCTCTGATGGGTAAGTAAGGAGAGTACTTACCCATCAAGCATCTATAAGTTCCAGGCTCAAAATCTGAATGTCTTGTTTCCATGAAGTTCTCCCTAACTCTCTGTGTAATTGCCCAGCTGCCTTAAGTTCCTGGGGGGCCTTCCACTTCAAGTCCCCACATGTAGTTGATGGCATGAAGGCTGGATTTCTGCTTCTACCTCTTAGGGACACAAGGTCTGCATAACTCCTGGGGACTTGCTGTCCCTACCATGAATGGTCCCTTCTGGTTAAGCAGTGCCCCAAATGTACTATGCAGGGCCACCTATATAATTCATGAGGGAAGACTCTTGTCACACAGGGTCTGCTGCTCATTTGCAAGAATTACGGGCTTTGACGGAACTCCCTGTTGTGCAGCCCTCTTAGTCATATCTGTGGTAATTATTCCTTTTCTAATTGCTTATCCATGATGGCCCCTTGAAGCTGCTGCAGAGGAGACATACCTATCCTCTTGGGCAGAAGGCAAGCTGGGTCAATGCCGCTACCACTCTGGCCTCTGCGACATGGTCTACACTGGTGCTTCCTTTCCCCTTTTCTCTGTTTTTCCATGTTTTACCATACTCTGGTTTCTGAGCCATGCCCCACTTCAGAAATGGATTGAATGGATTGTCAATCATTAGATCATTTCTCTGAAGGGCTGAAGGACACAGTAGGCCTGGAAGTCTCCTTGCAGCCTGTCACCCCTTCAGTGCTGCCTGCCTTTACCCTGGGAGAAGGCAGCTTCTTCCCAGGATTACAACCTGCTCTGAGTCAGGTGGAGAAAAATAGCAAAGGGAACATCATATTTAAGAATCTGAATGAGCTGTGAGTGGATGGTTTAGAAACCTAACCTCAGGCAAAAGGTCCTTGGTTCAGACTTGGTGACTGATGTGGTGCTGTCTGCTGTTAATAACCAAGAGATTGCAGACCCAGCGAAGCCACGTTCTTGCCCGTCAAGAGGATCTCTAATCCTTCAACTTCTTCAGTTTTAATATTTGATTTTGCTTGGGTTTACCTTTAGAGTTGATTTGCTTTGTCCCTTAGCGTGTTACCATATTTAATTGACTGAACTAAGGAAGGTTTCTGTTTTAAGTACTTCGTCTTTTGCATTTAAAAGGCTGTTTTTTAAATAACTTTGGAAGGAGTTGACTGATTTTGATGAAATCCTATCCATTATAAAAGGCATTAACCATACCCTCAGGTTTTTATTTGAATGTAGTCTGGCCCCTTGAAACAAAGTGACAATGAGTAAAAATGTCGAAAAGACAGTTTCTTAATGTGCAAGGGATTTCAGTGGAAATTAGTATAATATTACAAACTATGGAGATACTGTCCCACCTGTGTGAATTTCTGCATGAAAGGAGGGTATCATTATGTAATCGGTCATGGGTGCGTTACCTGTGGAGCCGTGTGGCCTCAATGACTGACTTTATTCTTTAAGTATTCCCACTACCTCACTACCCCACATCTCCCCATATATATCCTCAGTGTACCCCTGAATTTTGTATATGGTTCACTTTATCTGGGCCTTCAGTCTCTGCTTCCTGCCTGGCTTCATTTGCCTTCAGGGACCTCTTTTAAGGCAATATTATTTCTGGTTCACTGTAGCTCACAATTCTTCCTGCAACAGAAAGAATTCTTACCTTCATGAAGCTAACTTTTTTTAAATTTAAAGTTTATGTTGAGAGAGAACGAATAAGGGAGGGGCAGAAAGAGGGGGATAGAGACTCCCAAGCAGGCTCCACGCTGACAGCAGAGAGCCGGTTGCAGGGCTCAAACCCACGAACTGTGAGATCACGATCTGAGCCGAAATCTGAGTCGGATGCTTCACTGAGCCCCGCCCCGGGAACCCCCTCCATGAAGTTAACATTTTAATTGGGGCAAGAGTTAGAGGGTATGGTGAGTGTAGGACGATGAGTGAGGGAATAGTAAGGTGATGCTACCATGGGGAAAGCATAGGCCACTCTGAGAACACCTAAAAGGTACACCCAACCTTTAGGAGAAGGGAGAGGTATCAGGAAAGGCAGCTTGAAGGAAGGGTTATCTAGGTGAACCTGAAGGATTTACTCATTCATTGACCTTACAGGACCAGTACGTGTTAAGGGGGTAGTCCCTGTACCGATTGCTGGCAAATAACAGCAAAAGGCAGGGTCTGTGCCCTCATGAAATTATATTTTAGTTGGGAAAAGAAGCCAAGTCAGGTGCTGTTGGGTGACAAGTATTTTAGGTAGAAGAACAGAATGGACAGTGTCCAGATTCCAGGTAGCATGAACATACGCAAGGCATATTAAGGTAGGGGCCACCTTGTCAAGGAGTTGACAACTTTATTCTGAGAGTAAGGGGTTGGCAATGAATGGTTTCAGGCAGGAAGGTGGCAAGGTCATATTTGTATTTTAGATCATTTCTGTCATGATGGAGAGAGTGGGCTGGGGTACAGTTGAGGGAGCAAGAGGCTGTGGAGTTCTCCAGATGAGGCATGGGGGCCTGCAGTGGAGCAGTGGTAGAAGTGAGTAGATACATCTGAGAAATCTCTTAGGCAGTTGTGCCAATATTTGTGCTGAGTGGAATATGGAGTGGTGAGGCAGGGAGGAATTGGAGCTGGCTCTTGGGTTTATTGTTGGAACAACATTTTTATTTTGAGAGAGAGAGCGTGTGCGTGCGCTCAAGTGGGGGAGGGGCAGAGACAGGGAGAGAGAAAATCTCAAGCAGGCTCCACACTGTCAGTGTGGAGTCCAACATGGGGCTCAAACTCACACAACTGAGGTGAAACCAAGAGTCAGACATTTAACTGACTGAGCCACCCAGGTGCCCCTATTGGAATAACTGGATGGATGGTGGTGGCTATGTCTGAGATGGGGAAGTTGGGGAGGAGGATTTTCAGGGTGGAAGTGATGAGGAATGAATTTAGGACACGTTGAATATGAGACCCCTATGGGAACATCCTCCTGAAAGTGTCCAGGAGGCAGTGGGTATATGGATTTAGGTTTGAGAGCAGAGTCTGCTCTGAAGGTCCATGACAGGAAGCATCAACATAATGAGATACTTAGAACATGGGAGTGGATGAATTTGCTTGCAGTTGGGGGAGGAAGGTTGAGAGTAATGAGGGATGGTGGGACAGATTTCAGGACTTAGAGAATGAACTAAGGATGAGGAAAGAGTGGAAGAAAATCAGATAGTGAGTTTGTCAGAAAAAGAAGGAAAATAGTTGAAAGAGGAGGGAGAGGGGTCAGTGGGGTAAAATGCAGAGATAAAAAAGAGGATGAGGTCTTTGAATATCCATGGGATTTAGCATAGGGAGGTAGTGACTTGGGCAGGAATGATTACATAGAATGGTGGGCTTTTCTGTCTACATGATGTCCCTTGAATACTTTCTCTCCATCAAAAATGATTCTAGTTCAAGGCATGATCTTCTCTCACTCGGACTTTTGCTATAGCCTCCTTATTGGCCCCCCAACACATTGTGTCTTCTGCACAATGATCTTGCAAAGGGGCAAATCTAATTATGCCACTTCCTTGCTTAGCATCATTCAGTGGCTTTATGCTGTTCAGATAAAGCCCTATTCCTTCACATGGAGCAGGAGTCTCCCGACTCCTCCTCTGTTCTCAGAGAGAACATGTTTGTTTGTTCTCTCTCTCTCTCTCTCTGCCCAGCCATAGGTCTTCCGTAAATGCTTTGAGCTGGTCGTGTCTCCTGTGGCCGTCAGGACTTCATACCTGCTGTTCTTTGCTTTCACTGACTGTTTCTGTGTGTCTTGCAGATTTTAGTTGGAGCTTCATTCTTTTTTTTTTTTTTTAATTTTTTAATGTTTATTTTTGAGAGAGACAGTGTGAGTGGGGGAAGGGCAGAGAGAGCTTCAGGCTCTGAGCTGTCAGCACAGAGCCTGATGTAGGGCTTGAACCCATGAACTGTGAAATCATGACCTAGGCTGAAGTCAGATGCTTAACTGATGGAGCCACCCAGGTGCCCTGGAGCTTCCCTCTATTAGGGAAGTCTTCTCAGACCTCCCTCACAGGATCAGCTCTGTCTGTTGGGTGTTGTCACAGGATCACTTGTCTTTCTCTCATAGCTGTGGCAGATTATGTTATGTTCCCAGTTCTCCCCACCCCCCCACCCCCCCCATATCCATGCCCTTTGCCATGTGGTTTTGCAGTTCGTCCCTTGGAGTGTAGTCCCCTGACCCACTGATGTTGGGTACAGCCACATGACTTGCTGAGGCCAGATACATCGGTGGAAGTGAAAGTGTGCCAGTTCTAAGCCTACACCTTAGGAAGCATTGTGTGTGCATTCTAGAGCCTGCCTCTCTAGAGCCTCTGCTGTTGTCTGTTGTCTATTCTGAGACTGGTCTCATGATGAACTCAAGTGGACCTGAGCCCTGTGTGCAGTATGCAACCTGGAGTCCGGCCAAGTTGTAGCTGATTTGCAGATGTAGGAGAAAAAATGAATTTTAGTTTGGACAGAATCATGTTGGTGAGAGATGGCTGATAAAGTAAGTAGCAATTACAGTTGTGATTGTGGGTATTGTTATTTATGTTTGTGTTCTCAACTAAATACTAAGTTCTATGAGGGCAAGTTTCGGGTGTCACTGTACATGTATTTCACCACACCCTGTAGTGTCTGACACATTGTGGGTGTGTGACACATTTAAGTTAAAAAGATACCACCTAGTTGAGTTGAAACACATACTTTATCTTCCATGATAACCTTAGGAATTTACTGGTTGTGGCCAAATTGGCCCAGTGCCAAAGGTATTAGGATACATTTTACATTTAATTATACTTGGCCAACTTAAAATGACAGTTTGTAGAAATGTGTTTCCTGTAATAGAAATTTTGATAAACCACTGGTTTGTGTTAAGAGGTTATAGTGTGAATTGTGGGGAAAAATGCGATAATCTTGAAGTGAAAATGAGTATGTTGGTCATATAGTCCAACTAGTTAAGAATTATCAAGGTTGCTGTGTATAACATGAATCACTACCCCAGTAACAAATAGGTTCATTTTCATAGATAATTTCTACTTTAAAAAGAGATCTAGGCTTTTAGGATCTGCTGTTGATTTAAGAGTTAATTTTGGTGGAGGTGAGAAAAACACTCAAGTAATTTGATAAGTCTGTCTTATGGTGGGGGGGGGATGGTGGGTGGTGGTGAGGAAGGGAAGCATCTTCTTACAGGGAATGAATACAGGGCTTGGAGCCAGGACAGATACTGGTATTTACTAGCTCTGTGACCATGAAAAGTGATTTAACCTTCTTGAGCTTTATTTTCTGCACCTGTAAAACAGGGTTGATTAATACCTACTTCACAGGATTGTGAGAAATGCTTTGCAAAAATAAAAGGGCTTGTAACTTGTAGTTAAGTGAATGAAATGGAATGAAAAATGAAAGAGTAAAGAGTGAAGCTATTGGTTTTTAAATGTTGACTTCATAATAAACCACCATATTAATCTCCTTTCTAAAAGTTATTCGGTTAATTCTATTGGGTTTTGGCATACGGTTGTATTGTGGGAAAAATTTTTGCTGCTTTCTTAATGCTGCTTTTCCTTCTCTAATTGCATTGGCTAGTACTGAGAGGGTTTTTTAAAAGAATATTTTTTAAAACAGTGCACTTTTGGGGCGCCTGGGTGGCTCAGTTGGTTGCGCACCTGACTTCAGCTCAGGTCACGATCTCATGATTCATGAGTTCAAGCCCCATGTCAGGATCTCTGCTGGCAGCTCAGAGCCTGGAGCCTGCTTTGGATTCTGTGTCTCCCTTTCTCTCTTCCCTTCCCCCTGTTCAAGTTCTGTCTCTCAAAAATGTTAAAAAATAAAAATCAGTGCACTTTGCTTTCTAAACTATTAAAGTATGAATGAACATACAAAAACCTGTACATATTTAATGCATACAAATTGATGAGTTTGGAGCTAAGTTTGCATGCATGGAACCATCACCACAATCTATGCCATAAACATAGTTATCACTGGGGTGCCTGGGTGGCTCAGTCAGTTAAGTGTCCAGCTCTTGATTTTGGCTCAGGTGATGATCTCCTGGTTCATGAGCTGACAGCATGGAGTGTGCTTGGGATTCTCTCTCTCTCCTCTCTCTGCCTGTCCCCTACTTGCATGTTTTCTCTCTCTAAAAATAAATTAAAAAACATAGTTGTCACTTCCAAAAGCTTCCTCCCACCCTCTTTATTATTTGTATTGTTAGGTTGTATGATAAGAACACTTAACATAAAGTTTTGCTAAGAGGGTAAATCTTAAGTATATAGTACAGTGTTACTAACTGTAAGCACTTTGCTGTACCTGAGATATGTAAAAATAGCCATTATCAATAAAAGAGAAAATAGCAAGTGTTGGTGAGGATGTGGAGAAAAGAGAATTCTTACACACTTGTGGGAATGTAAATTGGTGCAGCCACTATGGAAAACAGCTTGGAGCTTCCTCAAAAGATTGAAAATAGAACTACCATATTACCTGGGAGCCTGGGCTCAGTTGTTAAGCATCCAACTCTTGACTGGCTCAGATCATGATATCATGGTTCTCGAGTTCAAGCCCCATGTCCGGCAGTGCAGAGCTTGCTTGGGATTCATTCTCCCTCCCTCCCTCCCTCTCTCCCTCCCTCCCTCTCTCCCTCTCTCCCTCTCTCCCTCCCTCTCCCTCCCTCTCCCTCCCTCTCCCTCCATTTGATTCAACAATGCAACTCATGGGTATATATCGAAAGGAATGGAAATCGGCATCTTGGAGACACCTTGGTATTTATTTTTTAATTATTTTTAAATGAGTAACTGATGCTTGCTTTTTAACATTAGTGCTTTCTCAGGATCTGAGGAGATGGGCATGTTTCCCCCCTTTTTATTGACTAGTATGACAGACCATTGTAGATCTTGTAATACTTGAGGCACTTATTAATGTATTGGCTATGGACTGAATTTTGTACCCCCAAAACTTAGGTATGGAAGCCCTAAATTCCAGTGTGACTGTATTTGGCATAGGTCTTGAGAGACGTAATAAAGGTTGAGTGCCTCAATCCAAACGGACTAGTGTCCTTGAGGAAACAGGGAGAGGTTTGCACAGAGAAGAGACGACATGAGTACATGGCAAAAAGGCAGCTGTCTGTAAGCTGTGCAGAGTGCTTTCAACAGAAATACTGATAATACCTTGGTCACGGACTTCGAGCCTCCAGAACTCTGAGAAAAGAAATTTGTATAAGGCACCCCATCTGTGGTAGTCTGTTATAGTTGCCTGAGCAGACTGACAGACTGTTACACTTACTTATAAAAATAGTTCAGAATATGTTCTGTTGTGGAAGAAATAGTTAAGCTAGCATTGTAGTTACCTATTTCTTAAAGGAATAAATTAAAAATTTAACATTTATTTATTTTTTAATTTACATCCAAGTTAGCATATAGTGCAACAGTGATTTCAGGAGTAGATTCCTTAATGCCCCTTACCCGTTTAGCCCATCCCCCCCTGCCACAACTCCTCCAGCAACCCTCAGTTCTCTGTATTTAAGAGTCTCTTCTGTTCCCCTCCCTGTTTCTATGATTTTTGTTTCCCTTCCCTTATGTTCATCTGTTTTGTCTCTTAAAGCCCTCATATGAGCGAAGTCATATGATTTGTGTCTTTCTCTGAGTGACTAATTTCACTTAGCGTAATACCCTCCAGTTCCATCCACATAATTGCAAATGGCAAGATTTCATTCTTTTTGATTGCTGAGTAATACTGCATTTTGTGTATATAGCACATCTTTTTTATCCATTCATCTATCGATGGACATTTGGGCTCCTTCCATACTTTGGCTATTGTTGATAGTGCTGCTATAAACATGGGGGTGCATGTGTCCCTTCGAAACAGCATACCTGTATCCCTTGGATAAATACCTAGTAGTGCAATTGCTGGGTTGTAGGGTAGTTGTATTTTTAGTTTTTTGAGGAACCTCCATATTGTTTTCCAGAGTGGCTGCACCAGCTTGCATTCCCACCAACAATGCAAAAGAGATCCTCTTTCTCCACATCCTCGCCAACATCTGTTGTTGCCTGAGTTAATGTTAGCCATTCTGACCGGTGTAAGGTGGTATCTCATGGTGGTTTTGATTTGTATTTCCCTGATGAGTGCTGTTGAGCATCTTTTCATGTGTTGGTTGGCCATCTGGATGTCGTCTTTGGAGAAGTGTCTATTCATGTCTTCTGTCCATTTCTTCATTGAATTACGTTTTGGGTGTTGAGTTAGATAAGTTTTTATAGATTTTGGATACTACCCCTTTATCTGATATGTCATTTGCAAGTATCTTCTCCCATTCTGTCATTTGCCTTTTAGTTTTACTGATTGTTTCCTTTGCTGTGCAGAAGGTTTTTATTTTGATGAGGTCCCAATAGTTCATTTTTGCTTTTGTTTTCCTTGCCTCCGGAGATGTGTTGAGTAAGAAGTTGCTGTGGCCAAGATGAAAGAGGTTTTTGCCTGCTTTCTCCTTGGGGATTTTGATGGTTTCCTGTCTTAAGATTAGGTCTTTCATCCAATGTGAGTTTATTTTTGTGTATGGTGTAAGAAAGTGGTCCAGGTTCATTTTTCTGCATGTCGCTGTCCAGTTTTCCCAGCAGCATTTGCTGAAGAGACTGTCTTTATTCCATTGGATATTCTTTCCTGCTCTGTCAAAGATTAGTTGGCCATACGTTTCTGGGTTCTCTATTCTGTTCCATTGATCTGAGTGTCTGTTTTTGTGCCAAGGAATAGATAAAATTTATCTGTGAAACATTTGGGGCCTGGACTCTGTTAGTTTTATCTGTGGTAACTTTATATAGTACTTGACTTATCTAGATTTTCAATATTTTCTGAACTTGGTTTTGATGATTTATATTACCCTAGAAAATACTCAGTTTATCCAGGATTTCAAATGTATTAAAGTTGAGCAAAATTACTGCTTTTATGTCTTTATTTGGTATCTGGTTATATATACATTGACTTTGTTTGTATTTGTTACTCAGGTATACTTGACATGTTTTTAACTGGTTTTCCACATACAAAATAAGGTTTCAATGTTTGTATTCACTGTGAAATGATGACCCACCCCAATAACTTTAATTTCCCCCTAACACCATATAAAGTTACATAATATGCAGTACAATGTTACTGACTGTAGTCATGTTGTATGTTACATTCCCATGACTTATTTTATGACTAGAAAGTTTTACCTCTTGACTCCTTATTCCCAGTTTTGACCACTCTCCAGCTCCCCTCTCCTTTGGCAACCCCAATTTGTTCCCTGCCTCTGAGTTTGGTTTTAGTTTGCTTTTTAGATTCTACATATTTGTGAAATATTTGCCTTTTTCTGTCTGATTTATTTTCACTTAGCAAATTTTCCTTAGGGTTCACCCATGTTGTTGCAAATGGCAAGATTTTATTCTTTTATATGGTTGACTAGTATTCCATTATATGTACCGTATCCTCTTTATCCATTCATCCATGATGGATACTGTGGTTGTTTGCATATGCTGGCTATTGTAAATAATGCTGTAATGAACATACAGGTATAGATACCTTTTTGATTTAGTACTTGTTTTCTTTTGATACATACCAAGAAGTGGAATTACTAGATCATATGGTAGTTGCGTTTTTGGTTTTTTGAGGAATCTCCATACTCTTTTCCATAATAGCTATATCAATTTACATTTCCACCAACAGTGTATGAAGGTTTTTTTCCCCCCTTTTACATCCTTGCCAACACTGGTGATTTCTTGTCTTTTTGATAATAGCCATTCTGACAGGTGTGAGGTGATATCTCATTGTGGTTTTGATTTGCATTTTCCTGATAAGTGATGTTGAATACTACTCATGTATCTGGTGGCCATCTGTATGACTTTGGAAAGACTGTTCAGATTCCATGCCCATTATTTTAATCTTTTTTTTGGCTAGTGAGTTGTAGGAGTTATATATACAGTCTAGATATTAACAACTTATTGAACATATCATTCTCCCATTTATTAGGTTGCCTTTTTATTTTGTTAGTGGTCTCATTCACTTTGCAGAAGCATTTTAGGTCAATGTACTCCCATTTGTTTATTTTTGCTTTGGTTGCCATTCTTGTTGGAATCAAATCCAAAAAAGTTGGCAAAAGCAATGTCCGGGAGCTTACCACCTATGTTTTCTTCGAGGAATTTTAGAGTTTCTGGTCTTATATTCAAATCTTTAATCAATTTTGAGTTAATTTTTGTGTATGGCATAAGGTAGTGGTTGAGTTTCATTATTATGTGGCTGCCCAGTTTTCCTGGCACCATTTATTGAAGAGATGGTCTTTTTCTCGTGGTGTGTTGTTGGCTCTTTGGTCATAAATTTGTTGCCAATATGTGCACAGGTTTACTTCTGGCCTCTCAGTTCTGTTTGATTAATGTGTCTGTATTTATGCCATAGCCATATTGTTAGGACTACTATAGCTTTGTAGTATAGTTACAAATCACGGGTCATGATGCCTACAGCTTTGTTCTTTCTCAATACTGTTTTGGCTATTTGGGGTTTTTTATGGTTCCATACAAGTTTTGGAAGTACTTGTATTTGTGTGAAAAATGCTATTGGAATTTTGGTAGGGATTGCATTGATTCTGATTATTCTGGATAGTATGGACATCTTAACAATATTGTCCCAATCCATATCTTTCCACTTATTCTTGAGTTTTATTCATCAGTGCCATGTAGTGAGGTACTGTTTTTTGCTTTTTTGTTTTTCTTTTTGTTTTTGGATGCAATTAAGTGGCATTGTAAGTTTGTTTCTCATAATTCGTTAGTGTAAAATAATTGGTTAGTGTTAAATCAATTTTGTATCCAACTTTAGGGAATGTTTATTCTAAGATATTTTGTGTGTGTGTGTGTGTGTGTGTGTGTGTGTGTGTGTGTGTGTGTGTGTGTGTGGACTTCTTTGAGTAAAATTGCTTACAAATAGTGACACATAGTGACAATGCCTAATTTCTCTGGCTAGGGCTTTGAATCTTGTGTTGAATAAAAGTAGTGGGAGTTGGCTTCATTGTCTAATTCCTGATCTTCAAGGAAAAGCTTTCAGCTTTTCACTGTTGAGTATAATGTTGACTGTGGTTTTGTCCTATATGGTCTTGATAATTTGAGGTACATTCTGTCTGTACCTGCTTTGTTGAGAGTTTTTATCATAAATGGATGTTAATTTGCTCAAATATTTGCTGCATCTATTGGGATGATTATGATTTTTATCCTTTTGCTGATGGGGTATATCCCGTTGATTTGCAAATCAACAATCTTTGCATATCTGGAATAAACACCACTTGATCATGGTGTATGATCTTTTTAATGTATTAGTGAATTCAGTGTGCTAAAATTTTGCTGAAGACTTAAGTTTATGTTTATCAGGGATATTGGCCTGTAATTTTTATGTGTGTGTGGTATTCTTGACTGGTTTTGGTATCAGGGTAATGCTAGCCTCATAAAATGAATTTGGAAACATTCCATCCTCCTCAGTTTTTTGGAAGAGCTTGAGAAGGATAGGTATTAAATCTTCTTTGAATACTTGGTAGAATTCACCAGAGAAGCTGTCTTGTCCTGTACTTTGTTTTTTTTTTTTTTTTGGCAGGTTTTGGATTACCAATTCAATCTCCTTGCTATTGAGATTTTCTATTTCTTCTTGATTGTCTTAGAACATTGTGTGTTTCTAGGAATTTATCCATTTCTTCTAGGCTGTCAATTTGTTGGTTTATTCATAGTAGTCACTTAGGCTTCCTAGTGTTTTCTTTGGTAACAGTTGTACTGTTTCTTGTCTTGTTGTGATTGCTTATTTGAACCCTCTTTTTCTTCATCTAGGCAAAGGTATATCAATTTTGTTTATCTTTTCGAAGAACCAACTCTTAGGTCATTGATTTAGTTTGGTTTCTGTTTTTAGTCTTATTTGCTCTATTTCCTTCCTTCTAACTTTGGGCTTTGGGCCTCTTTCTAGTTGGTTGAGGTGTAAAGCACATGTTTGAGATGTTTGCTTGTTCATTGAGGTAGGTCTGTGTTGTGTGAAACTCCCTTTTAGAACTGCTTTTGTTACATCCCGTAGATTTTGGTATGTGATGTTTTCATTTGTCTCAAGGTATTTTTGATTCTTCCTTTGATTTCATCATGGGCTTTGAGTAGCATTTTGTTTAATCTCCACATACTTGTGATTTTTCTCAGGTTTGTGTTTGTGTGAGGGTATGGTGGTATTTGTTTTGTGATTGACAAGTTTCATACCATTATAGTCTGAAAAGATCCTTGATATAATATCTATCAATCTTAAATTTATGGGTTTGTTTTGTGATCTAACATGCTGTATCCTGGAGAATATTCTCTGTGCACTAGAAGGATGTATACTCTTTGGATGGAATGTTGTGTCATATGTCTGGTAAAATTCATCTGATCTAATGTATTAATGTTGATAGTTCATTATTATCTGTATGATTTCTTTTATCTAAGTAGTATATTCTATTATTGTATTACTGATGATTTCCCCTTTTAGGTCTATTAATATTTGCTTTATTTGGGTGCTCCAATTTTGGGTGAATAAATATTTACAAATGCTCTAGCTCCTTGTTGGATTGACTCCATTATCATTATGTAATGCCTGTCTTTGAGTTTTATTAGTCTTTGTTTTAAATTCCGTCTTGCTGATCTAGGTACTCTAGCTTTCTCTTAGTTTCCATTGGCAATAAAACTCTTTCTTCATCCCTTTACTTTAATTCTGGGTGTATCCTTACATTTGAGTCAGTCTCTTGCAGGCAGCATATAGATGGGTCTTACTTATTTTTCTTAAATCCATTCAGCCATTCTATGTCTTTTGATGGGAGAATTTAGTCCATTTACACTTAAAATAATCATAGGTATGTGTTTACTGCCCTTCGGAAAATTGTTTTTTGGCTGTTTTATAGTTCCTCACTGTTTCTTTGTTTTCCTGTTCTCTTCCCTTGTAGTTTGATGCTTTTCTATAGTGTCATGTTTAGAATCCATTCTTGCCTTTTCTGTGTCTAGGTTTTTGCCTTATAGGCCATATAGTGGCCGATATGTATACCAGTCTGTTTTAAGTTGAGAGCAACTTAAAATTGAATGCTTTCTTATACTTTAGTTTAACTCCATGTTTGATGTCACATTTTACATCTTTTTATTTTTTGTATTCTTTAATTGTAGCTATTCTTACTAGTTTTTCTTTTTTTTTCTTTCTTTTTTTTTTTTTTTTTTTTTTTTTTGGTCTACTGTTACCATATATTGGCCTTACCCAGTGGGATTTTTACTTTCATATGTTCTGTTAGAAATCAGCACCCTTGATTTTCAGCTTAGAGAAGTTGCTAACATTTTTTGGAAGGCCAGTTTAGTGGTGGGTAACTTCTTTATTTTTTGCTTAGCTGGAAAATCCTCTAAATCTGAATGATATCCTTGCTGGCTGGAGTATTCTTGGTTGGAAGTTTTTGCTTTCAGCCACTCTGTTCTGGCCTGCAAAGTTGCTTTTGAAAAATCTGATGGTCTAACAGAGGTTCCCTTGTACATAACTTGAAAGCAGCAAGAGAAAACCAAAGTGTTATCTTTATTGACATTTTAATGTAATATGTCTTGGTGTGGATATCTTGGGGTTCATCTTACTGAAGATTGGGCTTCCTGAATCTGAATGTCTTTTTATCTCCTCAGGTTAGGGAAATTGTTAGCTGTCTATAATGTGAAATAAGTTTTGTACCCATTTCTCTGTCCATCCTCTGCTACTCAAAAATTTTCCCCTTGATGTCACATAGATCTTTTAAGCTATTTTCACTTTTTAAAATTACTTTTTCCTTTTGCTGCTCTGTTTGGGTGAGTTCCACTGCCTTTTCTTCTAGGTCACTGATGGTTCTATGTAGTCTATTGTTGAACTCCTTTAGTTCAGTACTTATGTTATTCAGCTCTGTGACTTCTGTTTGATACTTAGAGTCAATCTTTGCTGATGTCTGTGTTTATCCATGCTTCTCTTGAGATTGGTGAGCATCTTTATGGTCATTACTTTGAATTCTTCAGGTAAATTACTCTTCATCAAGTAAATTACTTTATCGCCATTGGGTTATGTGGCACTTGCTCCCCTGCCCCTCTGTTTGGTGTTTTTTTTTTTTTTTTTTAAATTTTTTTTTCAACGTTTATTTATTTTTGGGACAGAGAGAGACAGAGCATGAACGGGGGAGGGGCAGAGAGAGAGGGAAACACAGTATCGGAAACAGGCTCCAGGCTCTGAGCCATCAGCCCAGAGCCTGATGCAGGGCTCGAACTCACGGACCGCGAGATGATGACCTGGCTGAAGTCGGACGCTTAACCGACTGCGCCACCCAGGCGCCCCTGTTTGGTGGTTTCTTCATTGTGCTTGACTCTGTGTTTGTGTCTGTGTATTAGGTGAAACACCTACTTCTCCAAGTCTTGAAGGAGTGGTCATAGGAAATGCTGGGGATGTGTATCCGTCTCCTGTCAGTGCAGTGCTTTGGGGGTGGTAACCTGCCAGGAACTGTTATGGATAGTTTGATCCTGTGGGGCACAGAATCCTAAGCCCTATACACTTGATCTTTTCTTCCCCTTAATTATCAGTTGAATAGCTTATTTAATAGTCTTGTATTTATTTGTTAGTGCCACTGTTTTTGTTACTACTGTTTTTATACCTACCAATATTTCTGCTTTCCTTATTTTATTCTTCCTATTTGAACTGCAGTTAAGCATTATATTTCTAGAGCTGCACTGCTTAAAGCTAGGATTTTTTTCTGAGCACTTACTGTGGATGCTCATACATAATGTTTCTATATTTTTGTTTTCTAGATATTTTGGGATCTTGATTTTTCTCTGGTCATAAAAATCACAGGTTTAAAAATTTTTGTGATGTGTAATCAGAATGTGGTCATGTGGTCTGCACTATACTTGTTTCTTGGAATTCTAGGTCCTTTTTATAACCTACCATATGATCAGGTTTTGTAAATAGGCACTTCAAAGTTCTCTGTTTTCAAGTTACATAATTAGAAATCTATCAACTGGATTTCCTTAAGAAATGGTAGTAGGCTTCTCCTATTGTTTTTTTTTTTTTTTTTTTTTTTTTTTTTTTTTTTTTTTTTACCTGTTTGACTTGCCATGTCCTGAAACTTAGGGTTGCTTTTATTTATTGTATTAAGCACTTGAGAGACTATCCAAAAGATGTAGATTCTCCCTTGAATTTATTGAGACAATTTGATTAAAAACAAAACAAAACAAAACACTGATGCTAGTAGTAGGAGTTGAAACACTGGAGAGAGCATTTTGAGCTTGATAACAAAGCTCAATGCAGGAGATGGATCTTGAAGAGCAAGCAAGAGGTGGGGAGTGTGTAATGGTGCCTTGTAGGCTTTGCACACCATGAGCAGAGCTGGGCTTGGGATGAGCCTGGCATGTTGGGGAGAAGGCACATATCCTTCTGAGGTCTTGGTCTCTATGATTTACTGTAGCAGTTGAATCGGGCAGTGAGTCATCGGGGACGAGACTTTGCTGTTGAACTGACTTATGGATAAGCATCTTTGTTGGGGCCGTCCCAGCCATGTTATCAGTCTACCTTGCAACAACGGAGGACAACATGATAATTTGCTCTTTAGGCTGCCCTATTGGCATGCTCTCAGCTTTGCATCTTCACTGGAGAGCTGAAATTGGCATACACCTCAGTTTGATAGCATTAGCTTAGTATTCAAACATTAATCAGGGATACACAGACATTTCAACTGAAGAATTACAGTGTCTGATATGTACTTGCTATATGGAGTTGTTTTGTCAGATGACCCCAGTAAATTACCAAGTATTGAACACTGATGATAAATCAAATGATGTATGGTCTGTAGGAAGTGAAGGTATTTAAATAATTAAGCAGTTCTTTCTAGAGCCTCTTTTATATGATGATTTTCTAGACTCCAAATCAGTTTTCTTCATCCAGCCTCCATATAATATATAGTTATTTCAAATCAGCTTTACTTACTGAGCTTTTTCTAGTAATGGAGCTTTGTCAGCAAAAACTGTGCATACCAGCAAATGGTGAATGATGGGCTTGTGTCAGAAAGGAGCTTGAGAGGTGCTTTCTGTTGTTAGATGGATGGGTCTGGAGCATGAGCTTGAAACTCTCCAACTGTAATAGTTTAAGAGAAAAGGTATGTCTGAAGTAGGGGTGAGGGCTCCATCACTCAAAAGCTGGTATTTTGCACACCCAAGCCAAATACTGCATGTGCTATTGAAATGATGCTTTCATGTTGGGATGTGTGGGAGATGTGTGAACTTATTTAATAGAATCTTGGTTGTGGTTTCGTCTTCCCAGCCCTTATTGTCTGTTCACTTACCACTGGTCAGGGTAGAATGGCAGGAAGTGTACTAGCTACTGAAATTAAACAGGTGGGTTTAGCTCTGACCACAACTCTCCATAAACCAGCGCTATCCCATGTGAATGCTCTAAATGCCCAAGTGCTAAGTGTCTGTGAGTGGTCCGAACTCTGCTGATTGGGGCAAGGGCTTGGAGGAGCACACTTGGTTAGGGTGGCAGTCATCACTCAATGGGGAAATTGAGGACCAAGCATCATGAGTGAACTGGTCGACTTGGGACATGGGGGCAGTCTGAGGGTTTAGGGCACTTTTGCTTTTTTTGGAATTGTGGTTTTAACAGCAGGTTTTTGCTGAGTTTGGTACAGACTAATCTCTCTGTTGGCAGAATGTCATCAGTTGGTTGAACTCCTTTGCTGCCACACTAGACCTTAAGTGTTCCAAAGGGCCGTTGGGGCAGAAACGGGACTTCTGCAAAACGGGCTGTCTGAATTTGGGAGGCTGGGGATGCTAAACTGTGGATGCTCTTCCTCTGTTTTATTTCTGTACTGTGTGTTTCAGTGGAGGTTCTTAGGGGCTATTCAACAAAGCCTTTGCTGTCAGCTAAAAGGCTTTTAGGACTTCATAATCATGGCACAATACCTTTTCCTTTTCCTTTTTCTTTTTTTTTTCCTTTTTCTTTTTTTTAAGAACTCTTTCCTTTCCCCATCTTTTTTCAAATCGTTAGCCTTCATGTGAACTGAAAAGGACTTCAAAACATTGGAAGAAAATAGTCTGAAATCTCAGAGTGTACTTGGCTCCTGGTAGGCACGAAGACTTGATAAAGAGGCATCTTTTGCACTGACAGGTGTTTGTGTGCCAGTGTGGAGAAGGCTTTTGATGACAAAGCCACTTAGTTTTCTATAGCTTACCTTTCCCTTTGTACAGAGGATTTCGGAAAACTCTAATAAAGTAACTAAATAATGGGGATAAAAAGTTAGCATTCGTGTCACCTTCATTTCTTCTCTTTTTGCCCATTGATGTTTTGAGACTCACTTTCCAGGCACTGAAAAAGCAAGTGGTGGGCATGAGATGGCCAGTGTCTTGCCATTGTCCCTGTGGTTCTAGGATCTCCTTCTATTTGAAGATCCAGAGTGAGCAGCAATGCCCTTCCTGGAGCAGAAGAACTGGGGGCTAAGGGGTCTACAGAAAGGAGGGGCTCCCAGGGGGAGATGCTGAATTGTCACCTGCCTTGTTCCATGGATGCAGGGTAATTTGTTCTATCATAAAGGCCTGGAGCCCCCTTAACCCTTGACATACAGTTTTCTTTACCTTCCTAGAAACCAGCAGAAACTGGCAAACTATGACTGTAGTCATGTGTTAACTCCGTTCTCACATGAATCTCAGAGGAGTCTTCTCAGATCTTGTGCTCTTTTCCCAGGAAGATAAATCACACAAGTTACAGCCAGAGGAATAAATCATGCTTATTTGTTACTTAATGTGGTTCATGAAGAGCAGGGAGGAACCTGTTTATTGAACTGCCTCAAACATGGTTGGGACATCTTAATTTGCAGCAGTCACCCCATTGTGGGTAGAACTTTCTATGCTAATCCCTTTGGACTTTTGTGGGGGAAAAACCCCAGAAGGAATCTTACTAGTAGAGGACAAATAAAATGAGTGTTGCTGACTATAGTTCTAAGTGGAAAATAAAGGTGTAGTAGACAAACTGTCTGTGAATTGATGTCCAGTAATATCCATCCATTGTTTCATATGAATAAAATTGGGCCAAGCCCAGAAAATGGATTCAACTCTGGTTTTGGTAGTGATCTCCAACAAGTTCTTGCAGCTGTATGTGGAAGCTATTCCTTTGGATTTCAGGTTGGTTATTTGGAGTCATCACTCTTTAAGACTCTCATAAGAGAGGACACTAGGCTGTGGGTGCCTCCCACACCTGGGAATGGTTGACAGGTTTGTGTAAAGCCAGCATTGGATGGATGTGTGAGCTAGTTGGCTATAGCCTTATCAGTTTTCAGAGGAGGAGCATAAGTCACTTAGTCTGTGCTCCTTGGCTCCTCTTACCAAGCCTTGTTACCACCAAGAAGCATTAGTTTGGGGGTTTGTGTTTTGTTTCTGAGGGGGCCTTAGGGCTAGAACTAGACCATGGAAAATGGTCATGGGGGGTGGGAAACCAGGAGTACTGTGTTAACTAGAAATGCTACAAGCTTATCTGATGACTTAATGATACTATGTAGGCAAGTATAATAGATAAGAATACTGGCAACCTTTATTTTTGTTCTGTGCCAGGGACTGGTGCTTAGTACTTCGTATATGCTCTTATTAAACTCTTAGAGCCACCTAATGGGATATTAATAGAAGCAGTAGTGGTAAATAGTTATTATAGCAATTACTGTGTCTGCTTTATGTGGATTGTCTTATTTGAGTCTCACAATAATCCTATGAGCAAGGTATTATTATCTTTCCCATTTTCTAGATGAGGAAACAGGATCAGAGCGGTTACTGTAAGTTTGCCCAAAGAGGTGGAATATGAATCAGTCATCTGATGCTGAAGACTGTGCATATATCAGCCATGATTTTCCCACCCTTTCTGATCACATATGGTTAGCTAAACAGAAGCATTTTCTAATGGGTGGTTAATGAATAATAGGTTGTAATGATTAAGTGAGAAGGGTTTTGGCCAAGGAGATGCATGCTTGTGTATGTGCATGTATGATACATATAGTGAACTTCTGATATTCTATTTTGGGAATTACCCTCTGACTGTGAATGCCAGAATATCCTCTTTTTTTTTTTACCCAGAACATTCACACTCTTGCCTAGCTGTTGGGGTTGAGGAATAGAAACTCATTGAAAAGTAATTTTAAGTAGAATTTCTTTAGGGAGATGAAAATAAACCCACAGTTGTAGAACATTACAACTGAAAGAGCATATGGAAACAAGTAAGTCATTTTGTTTTAGAGAGGAGGCTCAGGGCCTCCAGGGAAGTGTTCATTTGGCTCAAGGCCTCTGATCTATTAGTGCTAGATTTGGTACTAGATGTTGGGATGCCTGTCTCTTGCTTGAGTGTTCTCTCTCCTGTATGACCCTACCACTCCAAGGAATAAACTTTGAAGCCCCAAAGACAAAACAAAGGGAAAAAACTCTGAAACCAAAAAGAAACGGTGTTGTGATGATCTGTTTTTGAAATTATGGGTATCGCTAATTCTCCAATGGTGTGGCTAATTTGTAGTTGAGTGTCATGGTATTTTAGATTCTTCGGGGTTGAGGTCACATTGGCTATATGGAAGCAACCGCTCCCATCTGATTCCTTGCATCAGGAGCACAATAATACATTTCCCTCTAACACAGAGAATATTTTCGTTGGCCTAATGGACCAAGATAGTTGAGGAATTAAATTGACCTCCACTCCCCGCTACCTCATGTCACCAGGAGGGAAGGAGTCAACATTATTCATGGAAATGCATTTTCTTTGAAGTCAGAATTTATTTTTTAAAGGAATGTTCTTTCCTGACTTGGAAGAATTCTTATTTGGGCACAAGCATTTTATTGTGTAGCTTTGTGCATTCTTGCATTGAGTGTGTTGCTATTGCTCCCACCAACTGTTTTCTAAGACATTTTGAGGCTGTGCTTGATATTGTAAGGAAAGTGTTTGTCACTTGGACTCTCAGAATTGAATTTGCTTGAATTAATTATGATTTCCACTCCGTCCCCCTGGGAAGTATTGTGGGGGAGAGGTAATCCTTTCTGATGTCGTATAGAAAATCAATTCTGGCCCATGGCACTGGCTAGTTGGTTGAGTGGGGGAACTTGTCACCCACTGTATGGTCTTTATTTTCCATTTTCCTTGGCCCTTTATGTGTTTCTTTCTCTGGGCTGGTTTAAGAAGCTGCCAGGGCTAGGGTGCTGTGCTTGAAGTGATGAACAAGGATACTCTCCCCATAAAGAAAATCACAAGGGCCCCAAGATGGGTAATAAAAGGCCTTGTCCATTGCCTTTCTTGTGGAGTCTGTGTTGTTTTGAGTGTTTTCCACTGAGAAACACTCTCTGCCTTTGGTCTAGGTGGTAAGACAAGTTGAAAGGTACTGGGTCATATGTAGGGATTTGGTCTTAACTGGTTTGAGAGTTTTTTTGTTTTATTATTCCTGGCAGACTCCCCACCACCACCCCCGCCCCCTCCCAACCCCTGCGTCCTTAGAATGCTTTTCCCCTTACTTTTAAGATATTAGAGTCCTTCTCCTTGTTTTAAAAATACACCATAAACAAACTTAGGAGGCCCAAACAACTGATGGTAAATATTTGAACAAAATATGACAAGCAGATGATAGATATCCTTACTACATAAATGGCTGCTACAAAAAATAACCACCAAACACCCTGTTGTGCATCCATTAGAAAGGAAGTAAGTTTTAAATGCCTTGGGAGCATACTCTCAAGATAAAGCTGAGCAAAATAGCAGGACACGGAACTGAACACAGATGTAAATGTTAATCTGCATGCACTCAAAGGGCTGAAACTTCCCTTTTTTTCTTACTCATGTGTCAGGAAAGCCTTACAAGTAGTTTCTACCTTGGCATGTGACCGTGGTGCCTTAGCTTTGCTATTCCAGCCAACTGACCCTTTTGCTGAAAGTTTAATAAGGGATAAATTCACATGTGAATGCATAATCCCCTTATCTGTGCTAAGAGCATTCTGTAATGAGCCTGCAACAAAGAGAATCTTACATCTTGCCATTTTGCTCTGAAACCACCTCTTGGCCTCCTTCCTACCTTCCCTATGCTTCCTGGTTGGACATGTTAGGCATCTGCTCCTTGCAGAGTCATCACCTGCTTGCAGTATGTTAAGTGATGTTATAAATCAGTGGACTCAAATTTCCTACCAGTCACATTGAGGCATTTAAGGAAGTATGGCATGTGTGAGTGGGGAATATATTTGAGCTTATTAGAGAAGCAAACAAGGACTTGTTCTCTTCTAGTATTTATTAATTTTGAGACTTACTCTTTTATGTAGTGTGACTTTGACTGTAAATCCAAAAGCAAAGTCACAGGCTACAGTTTTAAGTTTTGAAGATTTATTGTTAAAATTTGCTCTCCCCCTAATGCTTTTATTATTTACTCTTCTCTTCCCTGTCCATGGTGTGGGTTACAGTTAATGTTATCTACATATGTCTATAAATACTGAAAATATTTTTGATACAATGTGCATTTAATCAACTTTTTGTTACTGTTACGCCGTTTGTGTGGAAGAAAATTGTTTCTGTCTTAATGTTCTATTGAAGTGCCTTTGGAGTGATGATATCATAATCATTTTAATACATTTAAAAGCTTCAAGGCTTAGCATTTATTGAACAAAGCTCATTGAAGGAATATAACGGATGTCTTGAGGCTTTCCGCTGCTGTAAAAAGGACAGTATTGTTCATGGCCTCGGTAAAAGAAAATCTGAATTTTTATTTTACTTTGCACCACGTTGCAATTATATCTCAAAAGCTCTTCAAGTGCAACTAACAAAGGGGCTGTTTTTATGAATTGTTGTAATTGCAGATCTCAGGGCTGACTGCTGTGAGTTTAACATTAATAATGGACAGCAATTTAAAACTTTATCACCAAAATCCAACCTCACATCCTAAAAGATAGCGTTCCCTTCCCATTTGGATGTCCTTGGAGAAGGAGTCCTCCACAGCTGGGAAGTGAGTAGAAAACTTTATTCTCCAGAATCTCAGAATTCCTGGCCCTTGGGGATCTCTCTGAAGAAGCCTTGTGAGTGAAGGGAGGACTGAGGATTGTGGAGTCCTGAGGTTGGGATGTGGGTGTGTGTGTGTTTAGCCCATGAAATCAGAATGGGGATATGGCAGGTGGGATGTCAAGGAAGCCCCTGAGAATCCTTGTGGATTGGAGGGGTGTCCTCTCAGGATTCCTGGACTGACAAGACAGCCAAGGTGGGCATGCTCTGAAGCCACTCCTCTAAAGAGATTGTTGAAGAAGCTCCCACTGCTGGAGATGAAATGGAAAATATTCAGTCCTTTCTCCTGGGTAGAGGTGGTTAAGTCATGTCCTTGGGAACTGGCTTAGAACTTTAGCCTCCACTTGGATGCTATTGGGTAACTTGCTGCTTGACTTGGAATAACATGTGGTAAAACATCCCCGTGGGTGCAGGTCTCCTCTCAGAAATTTGAGTGTCATGCAGTCCTAACTTGGGAGAAGAGCACCTGGAAAGACCAGTCACCATTTCCTATTTCTTATTCCCTGGTGCCTCATTAGGTTGCTTCTGGTCTTGAGACTGCCTGCCTGACTTGTTTGAAATTCACATGTTTAAAGCCTACATGTTTCCCTTTAGACTTTTCTTAAGGGAAAGTAAGCATGTAAGAGTTCACTTGGTATGAGGTGGGGCTTCTGAGGCCTAATTAATTATGAACTCACATGTGTCTTACCCTCTCCTATAAGGTACAGTGCCCTGAACAGGTGACTGTGCTTGAAATGATGGATTTGATTTAGTGGTTTGAAGAGGATGGGCTTTGACTTGTGGCCTTTCCCAAGTGAAGAGGTGCGGGAGCTGCTACTTCTAATATTGAACCCTTTCTCATCTGGGTGGTAGGGGCTAGAGACCAGAGCTGTGATTAGGGTGTGGTACTTTGACCACCAGTTGTCAGAAACCACTTGTTACAGATTTATCCAGCCACCTGTATCAGTTAGGAGTAGGTTCAGTTGCATAGGGTAGATAATCATAATTACCTGCATATTACCTAAGGTTCACATTCATTTCTCTCTTGAGGTCTAGAGGTTGACAACCTAGGGCTGATATGGTAGCTTCATGGTATTAACAGGGGTCCAGGCTACTTCCATATTTCCACTCTGCTGTCTCAAGCGTTTCTTGGACTGAACCTCATAGTTGAAGATGGACATTGTTCAGGGGCAACTGGGTGGCTCAGTTGGTTAAACATTTGACTCTTGATTTTGGCTCGGGTCATGATCTCCCAGGTGGTGAGATTGAGCCCTACATTGGGCTCTGTGCTGACAGTGTGGCACCTCCTTGGGATTCTCTCTGCCGGCCCCTACGCTGCCCCCCCCCCCCCCCCCCCCCCGTCGTGTGCGGGTGCTCTCTCACACACTCTCTCTGCCCCTCCCTGTGTATGTGTTCTCCCTCTCTCAAAAAAATTTAAAGATGGACACAGTCGAGACATCATATCCACATACCAGACTGGCAGCAGGAAGAAAGGCAAAGGGCATTCCCTCCTTCCTCTTAAGAACTTTTTAAGAAGTTTCATGCAGCAATCTGTATGTAAGTCCACACCTAGCTGCAAGGGAGGCAGAGAACTGCAGTGTTTAAACTGGGTGACAGTGTGCCCTGACAAAACTTGAGGGGTCCTGTTCCTGAGGGAGAAGGGAGACTGGATATTGGATAGGCCACCTGTAAACTGCCATACTAGGTATCAATTCATTCATCTGTCTCTACCCCCTTTCCTTCCCCCAAGTGTGCTCACTTTACCATCCTGTCCACTGTAGTTGGAATGCCCCCTCCCTAGTTCTATATCATGCTCCAGACTGGACTTTTACTACCACTTTTCCTTTCCAAGGTATCTTTTGATTGTTTTAACCTACTTTTACTGACATTAAGATAACAGGGATGGAGGAAGCCTTGAGTGCCGAGTTTTTATTTTTCTCCTAACATTTTTATTCAGTGGAAACATCAAGGCTTGCCTTAAAGAAGGAAAGGTGACCAGAGAGTTGCCAGAGTGGTTCCTGGAAGTGTCTGAACTTTTTGCCCTTCCTGGGTTCACAGTTGGCATTCTTGTCCACACGTGTAGGCACCTGGGCCAGAGGGCAACCCCCTTGAAGTCCAGAGTCCTATGGCTTGTGGGATGAAGTGCTCTCTACTCCACCAAAATCCCCAGAATATGGAAGTCCAGTCCAGTGTCATACATGCTCCTTCCCATGAACAGACACTTAAAAAATTTTTCCAATAGAAGATAAAGGTGATGCCTCTCGGTAAGTTGGCTCTGTTTAGTCTCAGCTGTTGCAAACTCAGATGGTGATGTTTATGGTAGTCCCCAAGTCCTTGGGAAGACGGCCCCCTCCACTGAGAACAAAGGTACTTTGAGATGGGATGATGCTGTAGATGGCAGTGCTGTGTCCCTTCTTACACTCCAATCCATCCATTCTTCGTCCTTCAGCAGCAGTGGAATTTTCCAGACTAGGAATTGGGATATGTAATATGATGAGTTATGCCACCCCTGAAGATAAAGGGCGGTCTGGGTGATAGGTTTTGCATTCTGCAATGCTTGCATTTCTGGATAATGTTGACAGCTTTAAAGTCTATGGGACAGTGTATTTGAAATAGACAATTTAACCAAGTTCTAGGAGCTATGATCTTGCTTCAAGAAGCTTTGAAGAGATTTGACTTCGGAACCCTGGGAGATCTGGGTTCAAAATCTCTTGATGTGTGGCTTTTGGGGGATAACTTTAGGCCCAGTTTTCTTAAATACCAAACAGCCCTAATGAGATGTAACTCCAGAGAATGAAATTAGAACCATATGTAAAGTGCCTGGCACATAGTAGGTCCTTAATAAAAGTTAATTTCTTGTTTATGCAATTCACTCATCCAAGTGCTTAGTAAAAATATTTATTGATCAAAAGCTTTTTAAAAAATTGAGCATTGTATGTAACAATTGAATATATCACATTGAATAACCCTAATCTTACTGTATGTGGCTGAAGATGTTCATGGGCATAGGCTGTCACATGACTACTTTCAAGCAGCCCCCTTTTCCCTTTAATAATATGAGCATACAATGAAAACGCTCTTTGATAAAGAATAACATAGGTGTACCAAAGAGCGTATGATTTCTTAACTGAAAGTATAACCTGCCATTAGCACACTTTAGGCAGTGCAGTTGAAGAAGGCTTCTAGTTGTGTTTTGTATCTTCCTGGCTCTCAGACCTCTATGAAAATCTGAGAACTATGGATCCTCCCTTCAGAGAAATGCACATATACATGTGCATGGAATCTTTCATAAAACTGCAGTTGATCTGTGGACCACATTATTTCTGATGTTCTACTCCTGCCTTCCCTCAAGAATCCTGGATTAAGAATCCCTGGGTGAACTATTGATTGATGGTTTTTTTTTTTTTTTTTGACTGTAGATACTGTTACTAAATGGGGAAGAGAAGGAAATGGTGAGGCCACACCTAGCATGAGAAGCAAGTAGTTGAGATAATGCCTGAAAGATAAATACTCTGTTGCACATCATTGTAGCATTCATGATTCCAAGGTCTACAAGAAGTTAAGAATGGGAAGAGTCAAGTTTGTTTTTCTCACTCTAACTTTTTATTATGAAAAATTTCAGGGGTGCCTGGGTGGCTCAGTCAGTTAAGACACATTGCGGGTTTGAGCCCCATGTCTGGCTCTCTGCTGACAGCTCGGAGCCTGGAGCTGGCTTCAGATTCTGTGTCTCCCTCTATTTCTGTCCCTCCCCAACTCATGTTCTCTCTCTCAAAAATAAACATTTAAAAAAATGATAAAAATTTTCAGTGGTACGGAGAAGTTGAAAGAATTGTATGGTGAACACACATACACCTGACATCAAAGTAGCATCCAGGTTCTTCATTACCATTTTACTATACTCACTTTATTCTACCTCCATCCATCCATCAGTCCATCTTTCTTTTTGGTGCATTTCAATGTAAGTTGCAGATATTAATACCCCTCACCCTAAACATTCAGCAGCATATCATTTACTAGAGTTCAGTATTAGTTTATTTTTTTCTTTTGAGAAATGGACTAGCTCTAAGTGTACCATTTCTGAGTTTTGATAAATGGATGCATCTATGTAATCCAAACTCCTATCAAAATGTAAAACTTGTACCAAAAAAGTGTCCTGATTCCCCTTCCAAGTTACTCCCTGATTCTTCTCCACAGGTAATCACTCTTCTGATATTTTTGCCATAGTTTGATGGGACTATTTTAAGACTTGATATAATTGGAATCCTATAGTATGTTTTTTTTGTGAATCAATCATTAGCACCGTGTGTCTGAGATTCACCCATGTTGTATATACCAGTAGTTTCTTCTTGTTGAGTGGTCTTCCAGTGTATGCGTAGACTGTAGTTTGTCCATTCCTTTGAAAATCAGAGCTGTTCTCAGGTTTGAGCTAACAAGCTGCTATGGACATTTGCATATAAGCCTTTATGTATATGTATATTTTAATTTTTCTTAAGTATGTGGGGGTGGAATTTTGAGGCTTTAGGATAGGTGTAAGTTTAATGTTAAAGGAAGAAATTGCCAGACCTTTTACTGAAGTGGTTGTTGCATTTTCACTTCTACCAACAGTGTATGTGAGTTGTAGTTGCTCTGCATCCTTGCCAGCATTTGGTATTATCAGTCTTTTTGGTTATAGCCCCTCTGGTTTGTGTATAGTGATAGCTCACTGTGGTTTTCGTTTGCTTATGGCCTGGGGCTCCAAAACGGCCTTTCCCTGGGCTCCTGAATCCCCCTTGATCTCAGAGACCTTATCTATTCTTAGGGGGTGTGTGGGAATAGCTAGTGAAAATCTTATGGGGCCATAAAATTTCCTGCAGGGTTTTAAACCCCCTTAAAGTTCTGCATGGCACAGAATGTGCATGTCTGTGGACAGCCACAGTCACTTCATGATGATATGGCTGCAGGAAGGACACTGGGAGCAGTAAGGCAAGGTGTCCATCTTCCCAGATGGAGCCATGTGCGTGCGCGGACCTCCTTGACACAGGGAGCTTGGAGAGTCAGCAGCTGGAGCCTTGCATTCAGCCTCGTGTCACAACATTATCAGAGACTTGGGGAAACTGGCTAGAGTTCAGAGAAGAGCAGCTAGCACGATTAAAGGGCTTGGAGGGATTAAGGGATTGATTTATGAGGAAAGATGAAAAGAACTTAATGTGTGCTGCTTGACTAAGTGGGTACATGATAATAGCCTGCAAACATCTGAAGGGTATAAACACCGGAGAGGGAGAGGAATTAGCAGAGGGTGAGGAAACTGATCCAGGCATAATGGGGAAATTAAATGGGGGAGGGAGGATGGGGTAAGTTGGCAAAGCAGTGGCAGGGGTGTGACCTTCTTTGAGAAGTCTGAGAGGGGGTTGAGTTATTAGTTTGGGGAAGATGAACCCCAGGAAGTGCTGTGGGGTTGCCTCCTAAAGCAGCCAGGTAGATGGACATAGTTGAGTGCCTACTGTGTGCTGTATGAAGCAGGACCATGTGGGAAATGGGAACCTGGAGGCTAGAAGAAAGGGAGGTGACGGAGATGACCTAGACAGTGAAGTCTAGGCTTTTCCTTAAGTCTCTTCTCCCTGGCAGTTCTGGGTGGATCAGAGGCACTGACAGTTTGGTTTTGCAGCCAGTTTGCTTGGCATGAGTAGTTTCTACCCCATGTGTCTGCCATCTTCCCCAGTATTGACCTTGTCCTAAAATGCAGCTATCCTTGGCAGGCCATGGTGTTGGTTTCTCATTGCCGGTCTGGATGTGTGGTTGGGAAACAGTGCATGGACTGCTGAGGAGGATGGGAAATGAAACCAACCTGCCTGTGGTCAGACTCTGGCTTCTACTTGCCAGCTGGGTGAGTGGGCCTAGTTTCTGCTCTGTGGACCTCCATTTCCTTTTCCGTAAGATGGAGTTAACAATGGCACCTTGCTTCAGAGTTGTGCTGAAGCTGACATGGAAAAGTGGCTGCAAAGTGCTTAGAGCATAGTGCCTGTCAAAAAGTAAATGCTCGACAAAGGGTGGTTTACTGCTAATGTATTTAAACGACTATCATGACTATCATTATCCTGGTACTATGACTCAGGTCTGGAGCCTGCCTGAGTGGTGCCTTTGGCATGGAGACAGCCCCATCTAACATAGCCAATAGGGAGGTGCTCATGATAGGTTAGGAGTGGGAGGGGATGTTTGCACCCCAAGAGAAGGAGGCCACGGGTAATACCTTGGTCTTCCCTGCAGTAGCAGAGTTGGCAGAGATGGTCTTTAGTCAGAGCCAAGATCTGCACACTACAGCAGCAGACTAGGCTGGGAGAAGAAACCTTGCTCATTCCCAGTGTCCAGCCTGGTGCAATGGAAAGATAACCAGGAGTCAGTAAACATGCATTAACTTCTGCCCAACTTCCAGTTTCCTCAGTGGTTGGAGGAAAGGGGAAAAAAAACCCCAAAAAGGTGAGGGGGATTAAACTAGTGTTTCTTAAACATTTTTTTTTTCCTGCCAAGCAAAAGGCGGGTTATATAGGATTTGAGTATGTAGAGCAAACAGCCCCAAACTGAGCTGCTTCTGAATGGGGTGGGAGGCTGGAGACTCCTTTGACTGATCCTCCATCTTTTGTGGTAGTTAGGAGGGCACTCAGTGACTTGCTTAGCTCTGTGGAACACTGTAGTCACATGTAGTTGAGCTCTTCGGGATGGTTACTGTTCTGGTGACAGCTGAAATAAATTGTTGGCTCACATTTGCTAAATGCTTTGCATCTATTAGCTTCAGATGAAGACACTGAGGTTGAGAGGTTAAACAAGGATTCACAGCTGAGAAGTGACAAATGCTAAGAGTTCTTTCAGCTCTGAAATAGTCAAATTCAGTTTCTCTTACAGGTTTTCAACTGATATTAGATAATCAGTAAATACTTAGCAATGTGAGTTGATCTGTTAGGAGTGATTTCCCCAACTCCAGAATGAGGCCATGATACCTGCTACTGGTCTCCTGGACGGATGCTCAGATCCCTTAGTTGGTTGTATCTGTTGTAAGAAATAGACTTTGCCACTGGGGGTGCCACTCCTTCATGACCTCTTTTAAGAACGCACGTCTGGGGGCACCTGGGTGGCTCAGTGGGTTAAGCGTCCGACTTCAGCTCAGGTCACGATCTTGTGGTCCGTGAGCTTGAGCCCCGCGTCGGGCTCTGGGCTGATGGCTCAGAGCCTGGAGCCTGCTTCTGATTCTGTGTCTCCCTCTCTCTCTCTGCCCCTCCCCTGTTCATGCTCTGTCTCTGTCTCAAAAATAAATAAAACGTTAAAAAAAAAAAAAAAAAAGAATGCACATCTGGGCTTCAAACCAAAGTATGGCTTCTGGGGTCCTCCAGGATTCAGGGTGCTGGGATGCTGTTTTTTTTTTTTTGTTTGTTTGTTTGGTTTTTTTTTTTTTTTTTTTACACATCTCTTTGCCTTTTCTATCTATCGCTCTAGCTCTACCAGAAGTCTGTCTCTGGTTTACCCTTTTCTAATCCTATGATAAATAAGCATCCTGAGTAAACTGTATATAATTTTTTCTTTGAAACAAGCATTTTTGATTTGCAGTCTCAGTTGAGAGTGGATAACCTCTTGTTCCATTGATTGGAATTCATACTTACCCCGTTGTAAAACATGTTCCCTTATTTGCCTGATAGGTGTATATTTTTTTCTTACCGTTAAAGATCTAAGTGACCTAATACATCTGTAAAAGTGGTGGGCTCCATGTGTGTGTCTTGTCCATTTCCAGAGAGACCAGAAGGAACTTGAAAGAGGGAGTGGGCCTGTCTATAGACATGGAGGTGGGGTCAGCTCATGAATATTTGCCGGTGGCTTTTCTGTATTGAAGATTTTCCGTGGTGAAATTTTTATCCTAGACTCCATGACCTAGCTGAGAGAATACAAACCAAGTATTAACATTAACCAGAGCCCAGCATAATCAGGAGGGTGGATCTGCTATACAACTAAACATAACCAATATAGGTCTCAAACCAGATGCTAATGAAGTTTGAATTACTCTATTAGCCAGAGAAGACTAATTCCTATTAAACAAGCCCCCAAATCGTAGTGGCCTAACATGATATAAATCTGTTTATTGCTCTCCAGTCTAAAGCAGAAGGTGTGTGTATGAGAGGAAGAGAGTTGGGGAAGGAGAGTTGTTTCCTGACATCATTCAGGAGCCTGGGAATGATTTCTCTACTGCACCTTCCCTTTGCTCTCTTGTTGGAGACTCCTTAGTTCTTCTAGTGGATGGGGAGAGAAAATGTGGAGAAGACAAACTAACTCTTAAATGCCTCAGCCCCAGAGTTGTGCACCTCCCTTCTTTTCACATTTCACCAGTAAGAATGTGTTCTATGGCCCCACTTTCTTGAAGGGAGTCTGGGAAATGAAGTCCAGCTGTGTGCCCAGGAAGACGAGAACAGGACAGTGGTGTAGTCTTATTTTTTCTGTAGCACTGGGTATTGAAGATGATCTATTTCCCCATTCCCCGGGTGTGGGCATAGTGTGGGAGGTGATTATTGACCTACTTGGTACAGAGAACAAGTTATGGGCCTTCTTGTTTATTAGATTTTTTTTCTTGTTTTTTAAAAAATTTTTAAATGTTTATTTTTGAGAGAGAGAGTGGAGGTGGGGCAGAGAGAGAGGGGGACAAGGAGTATGAAGCAGGCTCTGAACAAAGAGCCCGGTGCACAGCTCGAACTCAAACCGTGAGATCATGACCTGAGCTGAAGTCAGACGCTTAACTGACTGAGCCATCAGGTGCCCCTAGATTTTTTTTTTTCCCCTTAGCATTAACCTCTGACTTCAGTTCATGGGATAGTTGGTCTGTGTGCATGTACACTCTTGGGCAGAATGAGGTAAGAGCCCCTGCCAAACCATGGTGTTTTGTTGGGAAGAAGTGGGGATCATAAACTTCTGGCATCAATGGCCTGTGGGCCTGGTTGGCCCTAGTTCTCAGACAGGTGCAAGCTTTGTCCTAAGTTTACTTTTGGTGTTTCGTCCAAGGGGTTCAGAGGCCTCTCCAGGCTCAACCGGGTGCATTTCCTTTCTTGTTGTGACTAGTGTTAGTTCTCCCCTCTCCAGTCCTGCAGTCTCTAGGCAGAGGCAACTGTCCCTTTCCTGTGATGCTTCTGTGTCCACACCACCCTGTGACCTGTGGTGCTACTCCTCTGAATCACTTGTTGCCTTTCTTGAGTTTAACCTGAGAGGCTCGAACATGGAAATGTCTCTCTGTGGCAGAACAAGATGGTACACAAGCCCATAAATGCTTTTTTATGGTCACCATGTAAACGTACAAAAGCCAGGGAGGAACTGCTTTCTCTAGGGAATGCATGTTTTGAAGGTGAGGATACCTACTGTCAGTTAATAGCCCATTTTCTTTATTACAGGTACCACAATCGTGCCTGTCTCCTTTAAAAACAAGTTTGCATTTGAATACGAAGCCAGCTGGCATTTAGGATGGTTTCATTGGCTTCTTCCAGAACACTTCATTGTGCAGTTGCAAAGTTGGAGATTCTCCTGCTTGAGAGTGTTGTATTATACGTCAGTGGTGGTGGTGATGGTGGTGGATATTGAAAGGAAGATTTGTCATTTTTGGGATGTGGATGACATCAGGCCTGTGGACCCAGACATTTGGGGAACTTGCCACAGCCGCTGTGATTCCATTGTGCTGCTTTATAATTGGTCAGGAATCTGGTATGCCCTATTTCCCGTTCAGTTAATGAAATACTAGTGTTATAAACCTGACTCTTGTTTTATAGAAGCCTTAATCCTTTTGATGCCCTCTGTTACCTTGGTTTAGCATCAGTTTGTTAGAGCATTAACCGCCTTCTGGTTTGCATCAAGGTGGCTGTCTAGTGGGTCATTAAATACCAGTGATACTCTATTCTGGTTTTTTTTTTCCCCCTGATAGGACAATAGTTGCACTCGGAATCGAGTGCCCAAGGAGCCACTCTTCCACAGAAGGTTGTCTTTTTCCAGGCAGAACCTGAAAGAGGGAGGGGAGGCAGGGTAAGGATATTTTGCCAGTACTGTAGAGTTCTAAGAGCCTTGGCTTTGTTTGGAAAGATGAACAAACATAGGTATATGATTACCCAGGAACCAGATGGATAAGGGGTATTAATGAAGTAAAATCCATGAAAGGTACCAGAGCCATCCATTAACTTTTATATGAACTCATTCATGTGTTAAATATTTGTTGAGTGCCTCTGTACCATGCAACATCCTAGATTCCAGAGATTCAGATGTGGGTGAGCAACAATAAAGATGGTCTTTACCCTCACTGACCATGTAGTCTTGGGTGGGGAACAATGGACTCACATTAATCAGATAGATGTTCTATTCATTCTGTATTTTGTTGGATTAATAGAAAACAAGGCATGCCAGATACTTGGCCAATTATAAAGAGAAATACTTTAAGGAAGCCTCATGGGTATAAATGTACGTATTTGTTTTTTGTTGTTGTTTTTTTGTTTTTTTTTTAAATGTACGTATTTGTGCATAAATATTGGTGCATGTTATAATACGGGGAGTTGACCTGGTAAGAGGTCAGGGAAGTCTTCCCTAACCAAGTGTTTCTTGAGTTAAGATCTGAAGGATGAGTAGGACATTTACGTAAATAAGGGGAGGAAGAGACATTTTAGACAGTGGGAACAGCATGTACAAAGGCCCCATGTGTGGGGAGACAGCATGGTAGTTACTAGGGAGACTAATAGAAGGTTGGGGAGTGGAGTGTGGTATAGAGGAGGCAGATTAGGATCAGACTGTGCTAAGCCTTATAGTATGTGCTGAAGATTTTTGTTATGCCAAAAAAAAAAAAAAAAAGGGAAACCATTGGGAGTTTTCATTAGGGGGCATGATGGGATTTGTGTCTGGAGAATCCTTCTGTGATAATGGATTTGAGAAATTCTTAAGGTTTGTGGGGGTAGGTCATGTACTTGGCTGTTGAGGTGAGGTGGAATAAAGAGGGCAAATGTGAGTGTTAGATGGTAATTGACATCAGAAGAACTTGGTGAAAGAGAGGTTATGCAGACGATGGGGAAGAGCACAGAGTCCAGCCTGATATCTGAATGCCTGGCTTCGAAACTGGATGAATAAAGATAGTTGTAGTTTTGATACAGGTTTGGCTGTTTAAACAAGACTCCCAAGTGGCTAAACAAGATGGAAATAGAATGCTCTTTCTTATCACAGTCCAAATGTGTACCTTCTCTTCAGAGTCACCACCTAGAAGTGGCTTATGGACCCGCGGGTTGTAACTTAATTGGATAACCACACATAGCTGTAGATATCAGGGGACAACCAGCCGCTCCTACCATGATGATGAAGTCACTGAAAGAAAACACCAGGAGACCAGTTGGTAGGAGAAAATCAGGAGTTCAGTGTTTGGTGTTCATTTCATGATCTGCTTGGGATCTTTACAGTCTCTCCCTCATCCTGTCTTCGTTCCCTTGACTCTCCTCTCTACCCTCTTAGTCTACCACTGCAGTATTCTTACTTGTACCCCCCCCCCCCCGACACCCATATTCTTCCTACCTGGAATGCCCTTCTCCCTCTGTACACATGCTTCAAAGACCTGCTGATTCTTACCTGCTTCATAAAGCTGTCCCTGATGCTCCAACCTAACATTATGGTTCCTGTTACTGTGTTGTGTAATAACAGTTCTTACACTGATGGCCTGTCTTTTCTGTTTAACTCCCATGCTGCATGATTTAGCTTTTCTTTTCTTTTTTTAAGTTTATTTTTGAGGGTGGGGAGGGGCAGAGAGAGAGGGAGAGACAGAATCCCAGGCAGGCCTGGTTGTCAGTGCCAGAGCCCAACCTGGGGCTTAAACTCATGAACCGTGAGATCATGACTAGAGCTGAAATCAAGAGTCAGTTGCTTAACGGAGTCACCCAGGTGCCTCTATTTAGCTTTTCAAATCATTGCCTATCTGATTTCCATTCAGTAAGTGTTTGTTTAAAGAGTACTATGGGAGATGGGAATGCAAGCTGGTGCAGCCGCTCTGGAAAACAGTATGGAGGTCCCTCAAAACTAAAAACAGAACTACCCTACGACCCAGAAATTGCACTACTAGGCATTTATCCATGGGATACAGGTGTGCTGTTTCAAAGGGACACATACACCCCCATGTTTATAGCAGCACTATCCACAGTAGCCAAAGTATGGAAAGAGCCCCAATGTCCATCGATGGATGAATGGATAAAGATGTGGTGTGTGTATATATGTGTGTGTGTGTGTGTGTGTGTGTGTGTATGTATATATACACACATATATATATATAATGGAGTATTACTCGGCAATCAAAAAGAATGAAATCTTGCCATTTGCAACTATGTGGACAGAACTGGAGGGTATTATGCTAAGTGAAATTAGAGAAAGAAAAAAATCATATGACTTTACTCATATGAGGACTTTAAGAGACCAAACAGATGAACATAAGGGAAAGAATCAAACATCCTATAAAAACATGGAGGGGGCCAAAACAGAAGAGACTCATAAATATGGAGAACAAACAGAGGGTACTGGAGGGGTTGTGGGAGGGGGGATGAGCTAAATGGATAAGGGACACTAAGGAATCTACTCCTGAAATCATTGTTGCAGTATATGCTAACTAATTTGGATGTAAACTTAAAAAAATAAAAAATAAAACAAGTTAATAAAAGTCTTATTTTTTTTTATAAGAAAACTCCAGTGAGCTTTGTGTTGGGGTGACACTTGGGAATCTTTAAGAGCCATTTCTAGGATAGATGGCAACAAAGCAGAAGTATTAGAGGCTAAGATAACCCCAATTTTGTCATTTCTTAGTAGTTCTCCCTTGCTTGCTAATGTTAGCCTACCTTACTGTTGTGATCATAGACAGCCTTGGGGACCCCACACTGGCGCTTGGTATGACCTGAATGTCACCTTTGTGAAGGTGTGGCAGGGGAAGAAGAGTGTTCTAAGAGGACTCAGAGGAAAGAGAATGAGTTGATGCAGCAACCTGCTGCTTCACTGTCTTATTTCTTACAGCCACTTGTTGGAAGAAGGGCCTGAATTGGCAGCCAAGGTGGGACTTCCTAGCCAACTAACAGTTCTGCCTTTGCACATATTATCGTTTGATTAAAAAATCATTCATTTTCTCATTCATAGATGATTTCATTAATTCTTGGTAGGTTTTACACCAAATCAATGAGACATAGTCCCTGCACTGCAGGAGCTCAGGGGCTGGTGGAAAGAGCAGAAAATCTCCATCTTCTTGGTGATAAGCCAGTCACGTCCCCTAGCTGGGTTGGTTGTAGGTTCTGTGGGTACATGACCATGCTCCTCAGAGTCTCATATGTTCATAACAAAGCTCAATACCATGTTAGTCCCTTAGCAGGTGCCCAGTGACCTTCATGAGTGATTTCATTGACTGGTAGCTACACTTGTCCCCTTCCCATGGAGTTCGTGGTGCCTTGATATCTTGAAGTGTGAAAGTGGCAATTGTGTCCATTTTCTGGTTGGGGGTGTGTGTGGAGGGCCAGTTGTGGGAGGTTTCCTCTTCACTGATAGTGAAAGTGCTTCAGAAATCTGAGCCAGAGGTGATGGCAGAGGAAGTTTATGGCGTGAGGAGCTTGGATGCTGGCTGCCCTTCCCCCTAGTTATTTCTCTCCTGGCTCTTGTATAAGGCTAGGACATTGTTGGATGTATGCAAGCTTGAGGATGGGGTGGGTCTTGTCTGGTTTCCCAAACCTAGATGTTCACGTGTAAAGTTCAGGATTTGCTCAGCTGTATACAAGCCTTGTGTCTGGCATTCCACTTTTATTTTTTCTTCTGGGGACATCTGATGTACAGGGAATTACCTCCCCTCCCCCTGCGTCAATGGTGTATTGCCACTATTCTCCCTCAACCTATAACCAATGAAACAAAGACTTCACTGCTTGGAAAAGGAAGGCTGGTTGGAGTGTCACAAGATGGCAGCATGGCCCATGGGGGAGTCAGAGATATCCCAGTAAGAGCAGGAACACTGCTGAGGCTGCTCCTTGATGTTCTATAGCTGCTTTTGTCCCATCCCTTTCCAGAACCTGTAGTGAGTGATGAGTTAACGGAATTCCCCAGGTATCCCTAAGTCTGCTTGGGGGAAAGGCACAAGAGAAAGGGCCTCTAATGCGGTGTCCCAATGAGTGTATTCACTCAGAGGGTCATGTTGAAGTCACCCAGTGGGGAGGGCATGGACCCCACTTGGGTAAATAAGGGAGTGAAAATGTTGGAAAATGTGGTATGAATTGCTCACTTGCATTGTTTCAGGGCCAGTTCCTACCCTGTCCGTTCTCTCCTGCACCCCACCCCACCCTTCTTAATGACTTATTTGTACTGGAAAGCGAACTATTAATCACAAACAGAATGGCTCTGTAACTTCCAAACAAACACGGAACAGTTCTAGGGCCTGTGAAAAAGCCAAACCCTTGGCAGAGATTCGAAAACGTGTTTCTTTTATAGATATTTTAGAAATGCCACCATTTTTTCCTTGGGCACAGAAGGTTCCCTTTAATTAGCAGTGAATTTCCCATTTCCCCTTTCTTCCTGAGGCATCTATAAAGCCCTGGCCTAGTAAAAGGCAGGTACACAGCTCTCAATTGAGCCCTATTGATGTGCTAGTATAGTTTTAATTGTGTTGAGATTTCCTTGCCAAAGTGACACATGCAGAAGCATTTTAAAAACGTATAGGGTTCGTAACTCTTTCGCTGTCTAGAGCTCTTGAATTATGAATGTTTCTTCCGCTGCCTATTCGGTTCTTCTGAATCTGTAAAATTACTTTAATAACCTGTGTGGGGGTAATGTTAATATGTTTGCTCAGTAGTGTGAATTTATTAGCATTCCTACCCCACTTCAGGGAGCTCGCTTGGCCCTTTTGATGCAAGCCCTTGGTTGCAAGAAGAGGCAAATTACGGTGGTGGTGTTTTCTTCCCCACCCCCTCCCCTTCTCGCTTCCACCATTAGCAATCATTCTGTTGCACAGAGTGCGTGATAAATCAACCTCAGGAGAGTCAGATTTGCCATAACATGACACTACCTATCAGCTCCTCAGGTCTGAGTTGACTCTCAGCCTTTTGGGCTGTATATTTCTTCAAAGTCTAGCGCCAGTTTCTTAGTCAGCTCTAACTAATTTCAGAGTGGAAGGGAAACTTGACTGGAGTGCTGTTTGGGATCTGCTTTTTAATCCTGGTCTGTTTAATGTTTGCTCCTGACAGTCTAGGCCAGACATCATTTTAATGGTATGTGTGGTGATAAAGCCAATAAACTGTCAAGATGATTGATAATCTAAGCATTATAGCAATATGACTTTCCTGTTCTCCTCTGTGCTTTAGATGATGGTTTCCAAATTGAATTCCTACAGTGTGTGCTGTATGTGTGTGCCTGTTGGAGGCTCCCCTAACAGCGTTTGGAGGAGGTAGCTGTGTTTAATGTAAGATTTTTTAGCCCTCAATTACCCACACAAATATATCTGCATACGTGTTGGTACCCTCTAATTTGGGAAACATCAAGAATTTATGGTTCTGCCCTTGCAACAGTCCCCCAGCAATTTATGGGCACTGGTGGAACTTTTTATTATGTCTTTATGATGTTTTTTCACCTGGCATGCATCTTAGATTCCATGTGGTTGATTCTGTTATCTGTGGTTGAAAGACATTACAGATAACAAAGTGCACTGTATTAAAGGCAGGCTTCTGGTTTCCTTTCCTTTTCTCTTTGTTTCTTTTTTCTTTTAATTTAGCAGACATTTTTAGCATCTGGTCCTCATCTCATTAATCAGACCCGACCAGGTGTTTCAGGGTGGTGACAGTGGGAGTGCTTGGCCCCTCTTTGTTGGCCCTCATGGGCCACCGTTGCTGGCTGACATTCCCTCTTCCTTGGAGCAGTGTTGCCTGGGAACAGAAACCCAAATGGCCATGAAAAAGTCCCAGTCTACGTGTGTGTGCGCGTGTGTGTGTGTGTGTAAAACACTTAAGCGAGTTTACCAGGAGAGAGGAGGAAAAAAAACGAATGTTAAACTCCAAGCTCTTAAGGGACTTAAAATTCTCTTCTGCTTTCTGTTAACATAGATGTGTTTTTGTATAATTGTATGTGTGTTTTATTTGGAGTACTACTCTTACGGTTGTGTCTAGAAAGAACCCTAGACTGTAAGACTAGGGGAATCCAAAGGTCCCCGAATGTTACTGCCAGCAAGGTCTCTGACCTGTTGACGCCGTGATTTGCTGTTCTTCTCTTCCAGGTCTCATTTTACAGTCCTGGGCCCAAGAGAGGTAGTGTCTTGATCAGTGACAGAGCTGGGATTGGTGTCCATATGTCCTTAGCTGAGATTGACCATCTTTTCCATTGCATTAGTTTACTTCACTGAATGCTCATTTCTCCTTGGGTCAGGAGACCTTGGGCGAGTCATTTCATTTTTCTGGATTCCCTTTCTCTGTAAAAAGTGGCTGGATTTGCTGGCCACTAAGCTCACTCTCATGGTGGAAACCTGTGAATTTTCATGGTGAGAATGGAGGAAGGATTGAGCTTTGTACCCGGAAGTTTCCTAAAACCATCCAGAATCTGTTCTTGCTTTCTCACATTCTCTTTGATGTGTGTGGTCCTTGTCCCTCCTCTTCCTGCTGACTAGGACTTAAACTTTTGTTGTGTCTTCTGGCTCACCACGCCAGAAAGAATGCATAGGTTTTCCATAGATGAAAATGAAATAATAAGAAACTGTCGTATCAGCCTTGAACTAATTTACCTGCCAGCTAGTATTTGTGTCCTAGACCAATAACGTTGATACCAATGAGTAATAGGACATGAGTCACATACACTGCAAGGACTGTTAGTTTGCTTGTGCCAGGTCCAAAAGCCCAGAGGTGGGATGCACATCCACAAGTTCCATCTCCAGTTTTAGGTAACTGGGAAATCATATTTATGCCCTGGATTCCATCCACATCTTCATGGGGCTAGTAGTCTAATTGGGGATGCAGTACAGGGTGGATGTCTCTCAGAAGTGGGTCACTGTGCAGTTGTTAAGGCATGCCTGACTTTGGGGGAGGAGTAAGGAAAGCATGCATAAGTTGGGAGTTGGGTAGAGATAACATGGAGTCCCAAAGTGAGGCTGGCTTGTAAAAGCAGCTCACCGCCCCCCCCCCCCCCCCGATGATACACCCCTCTCAGATGCACATGTTGGGACCCAAGAGGAATTCCTTCATTGATCTGGTACTTTTTGTGGTGTTGGCTGCGGTGGGCAGTGTATCCTCCCCTGTGTGTCCAGCCCTGGCTTGGGGAGATGGTGGTGGTGATGGTGGTGGCTCACACTGATTAAGGGTCTGTTCTGAGCCAGATGTAATTTTTATTACTTCTCTAGGTATTTAGTTCTCTGACAATCCAGTGGGGGAGGGAGGTAGGTTGGTAGGTATGAACAGTTACCACTATTTTGCATATGAGGAAACAGCCTCAGAGAGGTCACCTAGTTTGGACCCAGCTAGTAGGTGGTGGTGTTTGGACTTGGACCCTTACTCTTAATCACTCTGCCTTACTACCCTGCATGTGAATGAGCTTAGGCTCCAGTCTTGAGGCCTGTGCACCTACCCAAGGCAGAGGGCACATGGACTGTGTGGCTCTGAGGAGGTTGTTGGCCATCTGGGTCCACTTATTTTTCTGTAACATGGAGACAGGACTGTTGTTAGCTGAAATGAAAGAATAGAAATGAAAATGTCTATCAAAGTACCCAACACTGAAGAGATGCTCAGTAAATGTTTGTATGACAGGATAATGAGTTTGAGATGGTCACTGAGCTTGTTTTTTTCAATCTACATTTCTTTGCACTCCTTGTCCTTCCTGTCAGCTTCAGTATTTGATGTTTACTTTAAGTGATGGCACAGCAGAAAACAGAAGAGAGACTCTGATCTTGGCTTCTGAATTTCAAAAGTTTAGGCCCACGTGTAAGAAAAAAAGATGTGGAAGACTGCATGATGATAGAGGAACTGGCTGACTTGGCATAATAAAGATTTTCTGGGCTCAGGGGAGGAGAGAGTCTGAGGTGAAGAAAAGGAGAGATAGATGCTAGTGGTTCCCTGAGAAGTGGTCGTATATGTCACAAAGTTTTGTACTAAAACTTGTTCCTGACATGTTGGCTGTTAGGATTACTTTAGAGCACTAGAAGAGGGTGGGGTGATCCAACATGTCTAAACACATGAAGATAGGAGAGAGGTTTCTTGTGGAAGGGTGGGATTTGAGCTGCATTCTGAAAGATGACTGAGATTTGAATGGGGATAAATCTACCAGCTTCAAGCTGAAACCCTCTGTGACCACAGACTTGTCCTCCTAAGTGTGAGTTTCCTCTTAGTCCACTAAACAGATCATGGTATGTGACTATTCCTGTGGGGAAGGAGGAGACTGGTCTGATGGCAAGGTGGAAAGAGGAAGGGGCGTTGGCCATAGAGATGGAAGGGAAGTTGCTGGGAAGAATTGAGCAAGCCCCAGAAGGATAGGACTGGAATGGTCTTCGAGGCAGGAGAGTAGATCATTCTCCTCTTGAAATTGCCACATAATGCCTAACAGGCCAGGGCACTGGTCTGCGTTTGTACCTGCTTATTTCTTAGCTGGATCCAGGGAGGGTAAAGAAAGGGCAACTGACACTGTAGCAGAGCAACATCTCCTTCCTTGTTCTCACTGCATCCACACTTGTGCCTGTTAAATTGACTTTGGGAGGAACCCCAACATTTTTGGATTGAAAATAAAATACAGGACTAGGGTGCCTGGGTGGCTCAGATGGTTAAGTGTGGAACTTTGACTCAGATCATGATCTCAGGGTTCCAGAGTTTGGGCCCTATGTCAGGCTCTGTGCCGTGACTGCTCAAAGCCTGGAGCCTGCTTCTGATTCTATGTCTTCCTCCCTCTCAGCCCCTCCCCTGCTTATATTCTATCTTTCAAAAATAAATAAATGCTAGAAAAAAATACAGGAGGAGTGAGGAAACCAGGATTCTGGTTGTAACTTTACCCTTAGTGTATTGTGGGACTGTGAGCCACTGTTGGGATAATGAAGTGAGCAGTTGGATAAGGCAGTGTCTCAGGTGCCTTCCTGCTCTTACCTGCCATGAACTTGTGATGGAGGGTGGGACCCTATGTGTCTGTTTGCAAATGGGGCCAGCTTGGGGAATGCCGTGGCATTTCAGGGGCTGTTGTCCCCATCTCAATGTGACAGACATGGCCTGTCCCTATAATGGTTCTCATTATCTCCTGAGTTGTGTAAAAACAACCCATAATTTGAACCATTTGAACCAGGAATCTGAAAGTTGTTGGATGGCTTGAGAAACTGGAATTGTCGTACTTTTTCTCTGTTGAGGCCCTTCACCTTCCAAAGTCCCTGCAGGAGAGAATTTCGTCTTAATGGTTTCTGGGCAAAGAAAGAAGTGCAACTTCATGTTAAATCCTGGCTTCTTCCTCCTCTGCTTTCCTCTGTGAAGAGCTCACTCTTCCACCTCCTCTAGCAAGCATCGTATCCTAGCTTGGTCTGAAGTTGGGGAAATTCTCTTGTTCCCCAAACTATTGCTTGTGAAAGTTCTTTGCATTCCTGAGGAGCTGAAGGGTTCTGTCATGTATCTGGTTTAGAGTAGTTTCTCACTTAGTAAACCACTGTCCCCACCTCTATACTTCTACCAGTGTGGACAAATACATCAGTACTCGAGCCTCTAAAGAATAGGCACAGCTTGATAGAATGGCTCCTCTGAGCTGTGACTTCCTCTTTCCATCTCTCTGATTGACTGCAGCATAAAGTCTACATGGTACTTGCTCACTCTGAGTACGAGGGGTAGAAAGTGTAGGTACTGGAGATCAAGCAGAAATGGGAAATGCCTGTGTATTCACAGCTAGTAGTTCTCTCTTCTTTACTCAATTTGAACTGTATCTTTTTTTTTCCAGCTGATGGAGTGTGCTCAGTGTAGACTATTACTTTGACCATTTTGCTTCAGAAAAAGCATTAGTAATGTATAAATACACATAAAAATAGGAGAAGTCAAATCTAGGTTTATTGACAACAAAGGCACTATTAATGTTGGAATGGGCTGGTTGGAAGTCAGGTTAGTTTTTGTTGCTGATTTATGTACTGTTTGTTTTAGGAGGACTATGGGTTGTGAGTGTTCTTGGGAACTGGCAGCTGGGAAGGAGCAGAACTGGTTTGGGTCTTAGTTCCCAGAGGAGCAAAATGGGAGGGGGTGGAGAAGGAGGAAGAATGATTTGCATCTCTTTCTGGGCTTGATGATTGTGTATTTAAGCAAGACTGCATTGCCAAGAAATTGAGTGTGTGTGTGTGTGTGTGTGTGTGTGTGTGTGTGTATGTGCGCGTGCCTTGTCAAGCATAGCTCATTTAAAGTGTACCTGTGTGGACATGAGGGTTTCAGAAAACTGTTATTTCTCTTGAATTTATCCATCTTGTTAAACAAAATTTGACAGATGGTTTGCAACAAGAGTAATGAGACCATTACAAAGCCAAGTTTTATCTTTACTGTATCAGTTATGTGGAAAAGGGGTTTTCTTGGTTTGGTGGGGGTTAATTCCCTCTCTGTGGAGAATATCAGATTCATTTAACTGGAAAATTAAGAGAATTGAAGGTTCATTTTCTGAGACGTACCACATGGGCTATTGGCTTGTTAAAACCTTTCACCAGGGCCCATCTGATTTGAAGGTGCTGTGAAAGGTTTTATGGCAGAGGTGAAAAATTCATGATGCTTCAGATATTTTCCTCATTCAGGTGTTAAAACTTCAGGGTTAAATTTTGCTTCTAATTCCAGGTTTCCTGGTGTGTTCCCTCTCCCTCTTGTGTGTTGGCTTTATTACATGCAGACACTACATTTTTTTCAGGAAGACACGAATACCATCTCCATGGAGAAGCCTGACTTCTCAGTGTTTCTCTGTGTTGATAATTATTAAATGGCTGGACATTTTAGATGGGTATATTAGTTTCCTATTGCTTCTGAAACAAATTACCACAAACTTAAAAACAAACTTCTTGGGGTGCCTGGGTGGTTCAGTTGGTTGAGCGTCTGACTTTGGCTCAGGTCACAGTTGATCTCATGGTTTGTGAGTTCAAGCCCCGTGTCAGGCTCTGTGCTGACCACTCAGAGCCTGGAGCCCACTTTGGATTGTGTCTCCCTCTCTCTCTCTTTGCCCCTCCTCAACTCATGCTAGTGCATGTGTGCTCTCCCCTCCCCCCCTTTCCTCTCTCTAAAATAAATGAAACATTAAAAAAAAAAAAAAACTACCAACCTTTTTATCTTACTGTGTGGAAGTCAGAAGTCCAAAATGGGTCTTCCTGAGCTAAAAAACCAAGGTATTAGTAGGCCTGTGTTTTTTCCAGAAGTTCGACAGAAGAACCTGTTACCTTATCTTTGCAGTTTCGTTTCTTTTTTCTCTTTCTTGCCTGCCTGCCTTTTTCTCTTTCTGTCTCTCTCTCCCTTCCTTCCTCTCTCTTTCTCTCCCTTTCTCTCTCTCCCTTCCTCTTTCTCTCTCTCCCTTCCTTCGTCTCCCTCTCTCTCTCCCCCTCCCCCGTCTCTCTCTCCCCCCCGTCTCTCTCTCTCCCCCCCCGTCTCTCTCTCTCCCCCCCCGTCTCTCTCCCTCTCTCTCCCCCCCGTCTCTCTCTCTCCCCCCCGTCTCTCTCTCTCCCCCCCGTCTCTCTCTCTCCCCCCCCCCTCTCTCTCTCCCCCCCGTCTCTCTCTCTCCCCCCCGTCTCTCTCTCTCCCCCCCGTCTCTCTCTCTCCCCCCCGTCTCTCTCTCTCCCCCCCGTCTCTCTCTCTCCCCCCGTCTCTCTCTCTCCCCCCGTCTCTCTCTCTCCCCCCCGTCTCTCTCTCTCCCCCCCCGGCTCTCTCTCTCCCCCCGTCTCTCTCTCTCCCCCCCGTCTCTCTCTCCCCCCCGTCTCTCTCTCTCCCCCCGTCTCTCTCTCTCTCTCCCCCCCCCCCGTCTCTCTCTCTCCCCCCCCTCTCTCTCTCCCCCCCCCTTCTCTCTCTCCCCCCCCCTCTCTCTCTCTCCCCCCCCCGTCTCTCTCTCTCCCCCCCGTCTCTCTCCTCCCTCCCCCGTCTCTCTCTCCCCCCCCCCGTCTCTCTCTCTCTCCCCCCCGTCTCTCTCTCTCTCCCCCCCGTCTCTCTCTCTCTCTCTCTCCCCCCCCCCGTCTCTCTCTCTCCCCCCCGTCTCTCTCTCTCCCCCCGTCTCTCTCTCTCCCCCCCGTCTCTCTCTCTCTCTCCCCCCCGTCTCTCTCTCTCCCCCCCCGTCTCTCTCTCTCCCCCCCGTCTCTCTCTCTCCCCCCCGTCTCTCTCTCTCTCCCCCCCTCTCTCTCTCTCTCCCCCCGTCTCTCTCTCTCTCCCCCCCCCCGTCTCTCTCTCTCTCCCCCCGTCTCTCTCTCTCTCCCCCCCCGTCTCTCTCTCTCTCCCCCCCGTCTCTCTCTCTCTCTCCCCCCCGTCTCTCTCTCTCTCTCCCCCCCTGTCTCTCTCTCTCTCTCTCCCCCGTCTCTCTCTCTCCTCCTCCTCTCTCCCCCCCGTCTCTCTCCCTCCCCCCCGTCTCTCTCTCTCTCCCCCCCCCCGTCTCTCTCTCTCTCTCCCCCCCCTTCTCTCTCTCTCTCTCCCCCCCTCTTTCTCTCTCTCTCCCCCCATCTCTCTCTCTCCCCCGATCCTCCCCTCTCGTCTCCTCCCCCGTCTCTCCCT